>NC_086167.1:5172857-5781071 GCF_035149785.1 Candoia aspera | reverse complement strand
CTGGAGGGAGAGGACCGTACCATGAAATTCAGGGGGCATTCACACAACCCTCTTTGTTCCCACCATTAAATAAGTGCAGTGACTGATGAGGAAGGAGAGCTTGGAATACAGGTAGTCCTCATTTAGCGACGACAAGGGTTGCTAAATCTGGACTTTCCCTTAAGGCAGCAAAATGCCTTGCAGTCACTGGGCCTGGTGGCTTGGCCTGGAATTTTTGCCAGCCCAGGGAGCCTCAGTGTAACCCCCATTATGGCAGTGATAATCACCCTGATACAACCCCAAATGTGAATTTGCCTTGATGTATCAAAAAGGACTGAATACAGAGGGGTGAGCTTTTACGCAAATTCAAGGAGGTCTGGTCTGTAGTTAGGCTTTTGTTTTTTTCTTTCTTTTTTTGTTAAAACATTAAGCAAGAATTGGAAGAGGCTAAACAGGATGTCAAAAGGCCTCTTTCAGCTCGTTATCTGGAAATCAGTTTCTTACTGCACACAAACTCTAGAGTCAACCAGCGATGTCACCGCCAAAGCAGGCTTGCAAGACAAGGGAAGTTGGAGAGTCACATGTTCTTGTTGCTCTTTGAAAGTAATCCTAGTTACAGTCATGTCCTAATTCTCCCTGATCAGCCATTGTTTGATACTCTCCAGGTCAATATTGAACTTACGGAGCCACTCATCCCAACCTTGTGACGATAAGTGGCCCAGAATAGGGGGAAAGAAACATAAAAACACAGGAGATCATAACAACAGCCTTATCAGCCCCTAAAAAAACAATCTCACCATCAAAATCCTACAGATATTGGGGTGGTGAAGATTCAGTTCTGAGGTTCACCATTGTGTGTAACCTTCTCCAAGCTGGCATCTTCTGCTCTCCTGAACCCCAAGCAGCACGCCATGGCATTCATACCTGGGATCATCCAACCTTTTTTTGGAGCTTTCCCCCAAATCACCTGAAATCTTGAGGGATTACTGAAGCTCCTGAGATTGGAGCCAATCTGTCCCTGATGTATTTGAATCCCAGTGTCTCACCCAACCATATAAGCTGTATCTGTGTCCTGACGTTATGATACATGTTTCCCCCAGCCCCGACACAGGTACCCATGTCCCCAGTCACCCATGTTGATCCCCTGATCCTTTCCGAGTTCTGAACCAGGGACAAAATTCTAGGAAGTTCTGCAGAAATGGGGCTAGGAACTCCCTAAGTGCCTCTTTTTCGCTTCTCAACCCCACCACCCTTTTGGAGTCATATGGGGATGAGGATGGAAAACAGCCCCCTAGGGGCAGGATTAGAGAAGACGCCCCACTCACTCTCCCTGTTGGTGTTGTTGGGAATCCCAAAACATTTTGAAGAAGTTTGTTCTGGGAGATCCTTGTTGCCTTAGTAGTTGTTGTATGGTCTTTAACCGTCCGGAAAGAACTGAAAGGATGCAACCCTTTTTGCAACTCTGGGAAACCTTGCGAAGAGCAGGAACCTGGTGTCCCGCAAAGAGGGGAATGTTCATGGCAGGGCAAAGGAAGGACTGGTCCAGCAGTGGAACTTGTGACCACAGGAGATGATGGCTGCCCCAATCCAATCAATGGCCATTGGTCAGTCGTTCGCCCAGAGTCACTTGTCTGAGATGGGCAGCTAGAGGAATTGGATTAAACAAACAAAGAAACAAATCATGCTCAACAGCCAGGATCAGAAGCATGGCTGTGGACACCATACACTTCAGTGGGATGGCCCCCGACTGGGGCACAGTGACTGGCCACTTCTCCTGCTCACAGGCTTTCCAGAATTTTTTGGATTTCCACTGTGGGAAACAAGATGTTCCACTACATGTCTCTTTGGTCCTGACCAGCTGGACTCCTCGAATGTCCTTATCATCTGCCTAGAGGAGTGTTCCTCAACCTTGGGGACTTTAAGACGCGTGGACTTCAACTCCCAGAATCCCTCTGCCAGCATGGCTGGCTGAGATATTCTGGGAGTTGAAGTCCACATATCTTACAGCATGCTGGTTGGGGAATTCTCCACCGCCCATCTCATGCAACTGAAGTCCACATATCTTATAGCATGGCTGTCTGGGGAATTCTGGGAGTTGAAGTCCACACGTCTTAAAGTCGCCAAGGTTGAGGAACACTGCCCTAGAGGGTCCTTCCCTTTGGCTAGGTTCAGATGCCACACCTAACTCATTTATTGACCTAGTCCATTTCCTAGGCACAAACAGTACAGATGTGAAGGCTCCTGTGAGCCAAATCCTGGGAACTTGGTATCCATGTAGTTTCCCTGAGAATGTGGAACACGTTTGATCTTGCTTTCTTCTAGAATGTTTTTGGACATCCCCACGTATCTTACAGCCCTGGGATTTCCTTGTGGCCTTCCAGCCAAGGGTCAACCAGGCCCTTTCAAGGTCATCCATGGTTAGCTAGGGATTAACTGCCACCTGAACTGGGGAAAAGTCTCTCTCCAGTTGAGCTAGACCAGTGTTTTTGAAACTGGGCAACTTTAAGATGTGTGGACTTCAGCTCCCAGAATTGCTCAGCCAGCACTCTGGCTGGGCAATTCTGGGAGTTGAAGTCCACATATCTTACAGCATGCTGGTTGGGGAATTCTCCACCGCCCATCTCATGCAACTGAAGTCCACATATCTTACAGCATGCTGGCTAGGGAATTCTGGGAGTTGAAGTCCACATATCTTACAGCACTCTGGCTGGGCAATTCTGGGAGTTGAAGTCCACATATCTTACAGCATGCTGGTTGGGGAATTCTCCACCGCCCATCTCATGCAACTGAAGTCCACATATCTTACAGCATGCTGGCTAGGGAATTCTGGGAGTTGAAGTCCACATATCTTACAGCACTCTGGCTGGGCAATTCTGGGAGTTGAAGTCCACATATCTTACAGCATGCTGGTTGGGGAATTCTCCACCGCCCATCTCATGCAACTGAAGTCCACATATCTTATAGCATGCTGGCTGGGGAATTCTGGGAGTTGAAGTCCACACATCTTAAAGTTGCCAAGTTTGAAACACGCTGGTCTAGATATTAGGGGATTCCATGCACAATCATGTAGTTTTCTTGGCCACATTATGGAAGTGGAGCTTTGATCACACTGTTGTGGCCCCCATCTTGCTTTTTTTTTTTTTTACCATACCCTGTGGGCACCCCTGCATCCAGGAAAAGAGCGAAGCCCTTCCATTTTTGTCTTGATTTATTTTTGAAAATTAGCATAGTCAGGACTCATAGACTGGGGAGGCAGGTGGTGATAGGAGCTGAGTCTAGATAGTGCTGTTAGGGATATATGCCTTAGCAGTCAGCTGGGGAGAAGTGATACCATTTAGGTTTTAACATTTTATGTTATTCTAACAGGAAGTTTTGAGCAATGCACTGCAAAGTTCTTTCTTCCTGGAACATGCAGCTGGACTTCCAACATAATCTTATACTCAGTGGGTCTTGAATAAATGGATGTGCCAGTTGCTAAAATCCTGGTTGTTTTATTATGGTGATATTCTAGTCTGCTCTTTTATTCTGTAGCTGCAACAAATGGTAACAACTGACATTTACAGGTCTCTTAACCCATAGAGCACTTGGATGCATCATCTGTTTCTTTATGTAACCATAAATGTATATTGCCCAATATTCTTTTTAAAAGACATTAATCTCCCTGCATTTGTTCTTTGGCAGCTGCATTTCCTTCGCTGCAGGCTTTAAAACTGCAACTTCCTCCAATGCAAGCTCTCTTTAAAATGAGCTGTCATTCTTTGCATGCAAGTTTGACCAGTGTGCCATTTTTTTTCAGCTGTTGTGTTTTCTAGACTCTCTCTTCCAGAAAGACTGAAGTTAGGTCTTGTTTCATATTATCTCTGGCCCTGCTGCAAAGTCTGTGGCAGTTTGCAGGAAGTAGAAATTCACTTTCAATGGAGTTTATGGTGGCACTGAGCAGAAAATTGTGCTTGAAATGGCCACAGCAAAAGAGAGGTTTGTGCCCCAAATTATTAATTTGGTATCACTCCAGTTAGTTTAGAACTGAATGCACAGCCACACGTTACCACTGTTTCTCTTTTTGCAGTGTGTTAAACTAATCAAACTCTTGCCTTACCCGGCTTTAACGTAGTTTATAAATTGTTTGACAGTAATTGAGAAAAATAAGGTGGCATACGGCAAAAGTAAAAAAAAACCCTGCTTATTACTTCGTTTTTATGCACAAGATTCATAGCCTTTTTGTAAACGAAAAATATGTGCTTTCCGACTGGCAGAGCCAAACAACGGCACCATTGCTGACGGTACCTATCCTATGCTCTTCAAATTCCCAGTGTAATCATGATTTCAAACAATACGGCTAATTTCTTTTCATGTTTAGAACAAAATGAAGCCAGTCAGCAAAACTTGGCAATCCTGAACCTGTTTTGTTTGATTTTTAAGTTCCCAGAAATGGAAACCCTGGGTGACTTTGGGCCAATCTCTCTCTCTCTCTCTCAGCCCAACAGCCATTGTGGTGTAGTGGTGAAGGTGTTGGACTAAGAGTGGGGAGACCCAGGTTCTGGTCCCTCCTCAGCCATGGATGCTCCATGAGGGACCTGGGGACAGTCCCAGTCTCCCAGCCTAGCATACTTCACAGAGTTGTAAAGGAGGAAGCACTGTGGGCACCACCTTGAGAACGAAAGCTGGCATGTAAATCTTATAAATACCTGAAATAAAGAAATATGGCATCCACCATAATTTTGACTTCGGTGTTGGGTTCATGCAACAGAGTAACCTGAAACCCAGCAGACCATATTATGGCCTAACTAGCATGATGTCATCATGGTTTGAAGTGTGATGGGAACCAGGCTGATATTTGTTCAATACCAGCCTGGTTCCCATCACACTTCCATTTGTTCCATTTGTTCAACCTACCATCTCTAGTTGGCCATTTAGAGACCATCCCTAGACCATCTCTAGATGGTCAGTCTCAAACTTCCATGCACTTTTGCCTTTAAGGTCATGACAGTGCTGTGATACCCAAGTTTCAAATGCAAAACCACATATCCTAAAAAGATTTCTTGTTCAAAAAAATGTCAAGATGGTTGGGTGTTTTTTTGTTTTGATGTGTTGAGTCTGGTTTTAAAAAATGTTTTTTTTAACCTGGTTTTTATACCTTAATCTTTGTTAAGCTTCCTAGAACCACTAAAGGCAGTGGGTGGCATATGTTTTTTTTTTCAATAAATGAAATAAAATACT
The DNA here is from genome assembly GCF_035149785.1 of Candoia aspera. NCBI lineage: Eukaryota > Metazoa > Chordata > Lepidosauria > Squamata > Candoiidae > Candoia > Candoia aspera. The sequence goes on along the minus strand of NC_086167.1, from coordinate 5,775,875 downwards.
GCAGGAGAAATAGAATTGGGCTTTATAGAGCTGACTTTGAGATAAGCACCTTTTGAAGTAGTGTTCTTTTTTTTTAATGAAGGTTAAAAATAAAATGTGTAAACAAAGCCACCCCAGCCATGGGTTACCAAAAAAGAAATAGTTTTAGCAAAAGCATCAGAAATGTTAGAGCTCAGCCAGGCCAAGTCCTGGTTCTGGGATGGTCTGCAGATGCTTCCTTCAGTATGTTACTTTTGGAGCTGACTTGATAAGCCCTCAATGTCGACCTTGTGGTGCTGGCTTTAGATGTCCCACTGAGGAAATCTGTAGAAGGGATACTGGTACTGTGTGAACCCATGGAAACCCAGAACTTTGGCATTGCATTACACGCAGGAACACAGACCATACACAGGAGTCTTTTAAGCTATAAATAGAAGCCTCTATATAAAAATAGCCTCCATTGGTATGCATGCATTTTCCAAAGAGTCAGACAGTGAGGAAGTGGACCGGGACAGTCTTTCCCATTCTGCAGATATTTGATCACCCCGGAGAGTACAAAATTTGCAGACAGCGAACACTCAGGATGAAGCCAAGCAACAGACACAAACTCCAAGCATGATCAAGATTCCAATCCCTTTGCCAGGTTCAGACCCCCTAGATCTTAGGGGGAGGCCTGTGAGTGTTCAACACACAGGCCCACATCAGCTCCCAGGGAGGTAAGTGTGGTGTGTGAGCAGAGTTATGAAACTGTCAGCCAGACCAAGCTCTGCAGGATTCTTGCCAAACCTCCCGGGGCATGCGGATGAGCTAAGATCCTGTTTGATCATCGCCAAATCTCCAGGGAATTCAAATCTCTTCTCCTCTCCATAAAAACTTGCCTGGCCAGATTGCTTTCTCTGGTCCTTTTCTGGGCTCACGGAGTGGAGAAATCACGAGGGATGACAGAGGCTGGCCCTTGACCTTCAATGATGCAAAGTGGCTGATGATGGTTTTGTCCTTTTGGCTGCATGGAAAAATGGCTGTGTTGACAAATGCCCCATTGATGGCTGGGTTTAGATATTCCCGTGGTGGGAAGAGAATTCTCCTTGTGTCACCCACTGTCCCCTTCCAGTGGCATCAGAGATCTGCGTCACCGGCCCAACATAGCAAGAACTAAATCCAGAATCTCCTACGGTTCAAAGGCATAAAGAAATGTATTTTTTAGATTGTTTTCTTTTTTTAGAGAAGTTGAATCAACTAGGCTACATGAACTGCCCTTAAAAAAAAGAAAAGAATCAGTGATCTCTCACTTCAATAACTTAAGGGGACACTCTGGATTTGGTGGACTCCCTTCTCCTTCCAGACAAAAATGAAATGGGCATCTCTACCCTTCCATTGTCCATCTGTGGTACTTCAAAGTTTTTTAAAGTAGAGGTGGGCAACCTCCAGTCCTCTTCTGTACCATCCAGAGCTGGCCACAAATCACCACTTAGAGACCAGTCCTCTGCCTACTGTTCACGTTTCATTTTCAGAACATAAGGAACATTCTTCCCGCGCATGGACTGAGCTATCTGCATGTAGTATGCTTTGTAAAATAGGTCAATGCCTAACGACTCTTTTATTGACCTAGAGGAGAATAAAGGTCATCTGAGATCTCCAGAAGAGTCAAATCCTCTTCCATTGCTATTGCTATTTGATGCTAAATAGCATACTCATTCCATTGATTTTATTAATGGATTTGAACGTTTAAGCATATCATCTTTGGTTAAGTCTATCCGTGTTTGTTTTTGGCCTTTGACTGTAAATCAAACTAAATCAAACGATGAGTGTACCGTGCACAGAAATTCTCCAGGATTTTTTCCCTACTGGTACTTGTTTGGTTAGAGGAATGTACTTTAGAAACTCTTCATAGAGGGGGAGGTATTTTCTTTCCTTTTGCCTTTGACTGTAATAAATACCTCCGTAAGCAAACATTGCATGGCCGATAGCAGTTCCAGCGGATAGCAGAGTAGATTTGACACGCAGTGTAACAAAACTTAGCAATGCTTAGGGATAATGAGCTGTCTCGGGCGTCTAACAGGTAACACAAGTAAAATAAGTCAGAATGCCCTGGGAATTGAGAGGGGAGAGGGGAGATCAGCTGCGAACAAGGGTCCCTGTAGAACTGGCTGAATAACAGAGATGTGTGTTGGAGCTTCTGCTGCACCTGCGTCACGGGGCCAACTATCACTCAGCAAAAGGGATTTTCCGGTTTACTGCTGAGGGAAGGAGAGGGGAATTTTAATGACATTCCGATGGGTAGAGTCTGGTGCTCAGTTCTAGCATCCAACTGGTAGGTCAAAACAGCTTTACTTGTGTTACTTCACTTTGCATCACATGTCTCAGATGGCTCACTTCTGTGTGTGTTGAACTGCTCAGACGAAAAGCCTTTTTTCCAGTGAATTCAAACAGTCATCAGATGCCACTCAAAAGACACACTTACCCAGGCATCTTTTCAACGGAGCCCGGAAACCCAAAACAGATACCATCTCTTTAACAGATTAAAAAAAAAACCAAACCCTTTAACCTCATATGTACCAGCATATCAGAGATGAAAGATAGGGAACTCTTGAAACATCCTTATTATATACCCAGATCATGTCCTAAATTCTCTGCCTGCTTTCACATATTTGCTCTGGGCATTGTTCCTGGGCTGAAGAAACCAGAGTGTGAGATCCATGCAGAGCTTGGTTTGAGTTCCTGTGGCCAGTAAAGGAGGAGGATGGCAGCTGGGGTGCCTGCAGTTGGGTCAAAAAAGTCCAGATGGCTGCCATCACCGTGTGTTCAAAGCCCCACTTCTTTTTATGTGCTTTAACACACACCTAACAAAGGCATGCTGATTACATGGGTATTGCTGCCATCTGGACCAGGGCTGCAACTGGGGGGGGGGCAACCGGGGCATGTGCCCTGGGCGCCGTGCTGAGGGGTGCCAAAATGAGCACTGGGGGGGGGGTGCCAAAATGGGAGTGGAATCCATGTTTGCCCCGGGTGACACAGACCCTAGTTGCAGCCCTGATCTGGACTTTTTTTAACCCCCATGCCCTCCCTGGATGGGTGAGCAGAAAAATGCCATGAATTCCACCCAATATTAGCTGTGGCTCCAATGGACAGTTTTGTGGGGGGCATCTGACTTTCCTAGGAAAAAATGCGCTCCGCCCTGTTGGATTCCATAACCGGCATGATTTATTTACCCAGTGTTTGCTCCTCCACCAGCTTTAAAACCAGAAAAGAAATTTCTCCAGAAACGTAAACACTGATCTCTGTCATGCATTATCAGGGGGTCAAAGTCAACCCATTCGGCTGCAGAAGAGAGATGGCAGGATATGTGCATTCCCTGGAGTAGGAATAATGCAATCCTTCAGGGTCACAGAGTCCCTCTGGAATTGTGGGAATATGTGGCTGGGGGCACAATCGGGCTTGATCCTTGATCACTCCTGCAATGCAAAGGGCTTGTATCTTGGGCTCTGCACCCCAAATTTCTTCGGCTTCCTTCCTATGAATCCCCTAAACGTGGCTGACTCTCTGCTGTGAACAGGAGGAAGGAACAGCTAGAAATGCTTACGTTTTTGCATTTTTACACACCCTTGATAAAAAAAACCCCTAGACTTCTCTAGATTTGGGGCATCTCACAGGTGTCAAAGTGGGTCAAGAACGCCATTTCTCCTACCCCTGTCAGTAGGGTGCCAAAGTTGGAAAAGGTGAAACAAGGAGGCAGGATCAGCCCTGGGAAGGATTCAGGTCATAGAAGAACCCCCTGATCTTTGAGGTGGTTTATTGATCCCCAATATTCATATATTGGAGTGGGAAAATCAAGAAAACCAGTGTTGTCAGCAGGCCACGTTAACAGTATTGAATTTTATAGTGTATACTGTAGAAGAGTTGGAAGTGATCGAATGAACAAATAGCAGTAAAAAGGAGTGTATTCAACCACAATCTGTGAATTGTGGCCTAGGGGTTCCACAAGGACCCTGGCATCTGGGTGGATGGTTCAGAGCAGCTCCAGATCATGCCGCCAATATTTTGCCTGCTTAGATCCTCCAGATTGCAAACAGTCTGGGCTGCCACAAGAATTAATGCATCAAATTAGCACTTTAATCTTCCAAACCCAAACCATAGTATTTAATTCCCTTTACAGCACCACTTTTCAACCTTGGCAGCCTTCAGATGTGTGGACTTCAACTCCCAGAATTCCCCAGCCAGCCATGGGGAATTCTGGGAGTTGAAGTCCACACATCTGAAGGCTGCCAAGGTTGAGAAAGACTGCTTTACAGTCTTGACCCTCCTTGGTGATTATTTTTCCATATACCTCTAACTTTGGATAATTTACATCAGAGCAGGGACTCTTTTTCTTTGGATTTTTGTTTAGGCCTAAAGCAAGGGTAATTTTCTGACGAGAAAATCCTGGTCTAGATAAGAGAAGGCTTAATGTCAACTCTGCAGCACTTTTTGGAAATAAAATGCTACTATGGATATGAAAGGCCATTGATTGGTAGACTTAATTGGGTTTTATGCATGATCATGACGTCATGTTCTCTTTTCCTCCCACAGCAAAGCCCTATGAGGAAGGTTGGGCTAAGAGGGGGAGATTGGGCCACGACTCAGGGAGCTTCAGTGGATCATGGGGACTAGAACCTGGGACTCCCTGGATTTAGTCCAGCACCTTCCCTGCTACAGCACAATGGCTCTTGGGCTGAGAGAGAAAGACTGTGCCCCAAAGTCAACCAATGAGCTTCTATGGCTGAGGGGAGACTAGAACCTGGGTCTCCCCGCTCCTAGTCCAGCACCTTCTCCCCTGGATCTCTTGGGCTGAGAGGGAGGGACTGGCCCAGTCATCCACTGAACTTCTATGGCTGAGGAGAGGTCCAGACCTGGGTCTCCCCACTCCTAGTCCAGCACCTTCTCCACTGGACTGGACTGGCTCATGGGCAGAGAGAGAGAGAGAGAGACTAGACCAGCCTTTCTCAGCCTTTTAACCCTGGAGGAACCTTTGAAATTCTTCAGGCCTCGGGGAACCCCTGCACATTCAGGCTCAAATACAGGCCAGAAGTTCCAAAATTATTCTATTTGTTTTATGGGTAAGCCTGTCTAGATGCATTCACAGTGTTTTTAAACTAAAGAATGAACCTTACCTCTTATGTAAAGCTGCCCAAATTTGAAATTATTTTTTAAATAAATCGCAATCTCCCAGGGAACCCCTAGCGACCTCTCATGGGACCCTTGGGTGCCACGGAACCCTGGTTGAGAAACCCTGGACTAGACTAAAGTCACCTCAGGAGCTTCCATGGCTGCAGATGGACTAGAACCCCATCTCCTTGCTCCTAGTCCATCACCTTCACCACCACACTACAGTGGCTTTGGGGCTGAGAGGGAGGAACTAGCCCAAAGTCAACCAATGAGGTTCCATGACTGAGGGGGGACATGAATGGAGTCTCTACCATGCCACATCTGAACCACCACACCACACCACACTGGCTCTCCCATGAATTGTCTTTTTTTTTTAATTGCCTTGAAACAGAACAGAAACCCCCCCAAAACCAATTAAAAACATTGCACCTACAAGGGCTTCTCATACATGCACATAAGTTTTGTTGTTTATTCGTTCAGTCGCTTCCGACTCTTCGTGACTTCATGGATCAGCCCACACCAGAACTTCCTGTCGGTTGTCAACACCCCCAGCTCCCCCAGGGACAAATCCATCACCTCTAGAATATCATCCATCCATCTTGCCCTTGGTCGGCCCCTCTTCCTTTTGCCTTCCACTCTCCCCAGCATCATCATCTTCTCCAGGGTGTCCTGTCTTCTCATTATGTGGCCAAAGTATTTCAGTTTTGCCTTTAATATCATTCCCTCAAGTGAGCAGTCTGGCTTTATTTCCTGGTGTATGGACTGGTTTGATCTTCTTGCAGTCCAAGGCATTTAGTTTTCACTGCAAGAATCCTGGGGTGGGTTGCCATTACCTTCCCCAGGGATCGCATTTAGTCTGACCTCTCTGTCATGACCTTCCCATCTTGGTGGCCCTTCATGGTTTAGCTCATGACATCACTGGGGTGCTCAAGCTCCAGCACCACAACAAGGTAACGATCCTTTGCTGAAGATGCACATAAGTACAAAAAGTTTAATCCAACAGTTTCAGTAAAGGATAACCATGGTGCAGTGTAGTTCTCCATACATTCTCTACGTCTGTCAGCAACTTGTTAGTAATTCTCCAGGCACATCAGCTCTTCAGTCCACTGAGGAACTGGGGCCATAAAGTCCCTTTGCAATAAAAAGGATATGGAGAATCCAATTCCATTTACCCAAACCAATGATTTCCAAGGAATAGGTCTGTAATCCAAAAGAATATGGGCATCTCCAAGTAGCAAACTCTGACTTAAAGTCAGACTGATATGCGCCATTACTTCTTCCCAGTACATCCTAATTTTAGGCCTTGCATAAATATTTTTAATGAAGTGTTATTCTGATTTGCATCTCCAACAACATGATGATTCAGCTGTCATGAATTGCCACTCCCTCTCCTTTCCCCCTCAATGACTCCATCTGAGATTGTCCTAGGGAGAGTAAAACCAGCAGCACCTGGGGCAGGCAAGGTCCTTTGGGCTGGGCCAATGATGCCATACCAGCTGAGCAGTGTTCTTGCATCATGCATTGGGAAATGGGAATTTCCCATAATTTCCCATGATGTATTTTGCAGTGGGATGCCCAGCCACAAATAGTGACTCTCCCAGCCAGTCTAGGATGGCTGGCTTGCGTGATAAGATCCCCAAAGAAGTTGGTGGTGTTCTATTCCCCCAGTGTCCTTGGAGGATATACAGAACCCTACAACTGTATAGATCTGAAAGTGTGACCATTCACACGCGTGGCAAATTGTGCTTCAATTGCTTTCATTTGGGTGAGTTCTTTGACAGCCAAGCTGCCAATGGAAGCCCTTCCTGATTTCCAGGTACTTGGCTAAGGTCAAAATGAGTTTGGCAGCACTTTTACCAACTCACAAATTTTATTAGAAGGCCTAAGCTATTGAAAAGCTTAAGTTGATGCCTCTTAATAACATGTACGAGCTGAAAAAGGGGCTACCAGATTCCTTCTGATTTGGGGCTACCGTAGACTAACACAGTTCTTTTCCTACATTGAGTAAGATCAGGGTCATTTGTTGACAGGGATAAAGGATGATTACACAGCCGAGATCCAACCAGTCTCCATTGCCGACATGCACCACATTACATCAGACCGTCCAGGTCCCTCTCCTTCTCAGCTTGACCTGGAGAACTGCAAGACTCCATTATTCTCCCTTTCCCACCAATCATGTGCAGATGTACTGATCAGAGAATAAGGCAGCTGTTGCCTTGCAGATGTGCTAAGCAGAAGAAGTCCAGCAGCGCAGACTGAGGGGCGGGTCATCACAGCTGTCCCATCTGATCATTCGAGGCCTATTTCAGGGCCGTAGACAAAACAACACGTCTAAGTGAGCAGATGGTTGTGCTCAGCAAGGAGTAAGGAATGGGTGAGGAATGTCACTGTTCTCATGGCACGCCAGCTTGTGTTTATGTTGTCATTCTGCAGAAATATAAGGAAAAGAAAGTGCAACAAATAACTGAGAAGGCTTGTTTCCTTTTTTCATGGTTCTGGCTTGTTTGATGTAACCTACTGTGATGCGTGTGGATGGTTCTTAGTGAAATCTCGGAATCTGGAGAGTTTCTAAATAAGATTGCTAAGTGAACAGCAAGGGGGAAGTGTGACAGCAGTTGTAATCCTTCTCCGTGAATGGCTCCAACACCATGACCATGTGCACGGACCACACATGACCTGGTGACTGAGTTAATCTGTTTTCTCTCGTTGCTTAATATGTTGACTTATAAACCTCATCAGATGGGCTGGGTTCATACATACCTCCCCAAACAAAAACTAACCCTGGTTAAAACAAACCATGCTTTCCATGTTGTGCAAAAGCAGCCACTAGATGCTGGTCAAGCATGCCACCTGAGCACAGCCCATAAATTAGGCATCACAGTACACATTGCTGTATCGACATGAGGAAAGCCGGTGTGTTGTATTGTTGTGGCCTATAATGCCGGTGCCCAATTCAGTTTCTCCAGTGAAAGATTTGGTTTAGCTTAGCACTGAATTTTTATGAAAAAAACACCCTCACTTATGGTAGGAATTAATCCATTCTTTTCAGTTGAAGTCCTCTTGTTATATTGGCTAGCAAATCTGATTTATCCCAGTTTCATACTAATCTGTATCTGCTCAGCCTCCTTTGTAGAATATTCAGTTGATTATAAAATATGCATTTGATGCATATTATAAAATATACTCTTTTAATACCCCTTTTAACACATCTTGCCTTAAAGCAGAAAATGTCAGCATGCATCCACTAGGAAATGTGAAATAACTTGCATCCAGTTCTGGACAGAATCTTGCCCAGCATCCCTTGATGAGGGCAAACTGGGGATGTCCTCAGGGAGAGGGTCAAAGAAATCAAGATGGTGGATACATCCATGTGATTGATGCCCTGCCCTTTTTTACGTGTGTGGTGATGCATGTAGAAAAGGGGTGGGGCTTTGGTTGTGGCGCCATCTTGATTCCTTTGACCCGCTCCTTGTTGGCACCCTGGGACAAGCACAAGGCCAACAGTTCAGGAGCATTTCTGTTCTACCAAGAATGGAAGAACTTTGTTCTTGGATGAACCAAGTAGCTCAACATCCTCACATTACCCAACAAGGCTGGTCAATTCTTTCCCATGTATTTCGCTACTAGATCTTCATCTTCTTTGCAGCCCTTGATTGACAAAGATAAAGTGTCCTTGTAAATGGAGGCTGCTTTTAGACATTGTAATCTGTGGGATGTGTGTTTCTCAGCAATTAAACCAACTAAGAGGAACATGGATTGGAATCAGTGGTTGACTACTAGCCACAGCTGAGGTGTGTGCTGGTTTGTGTGTATGTAGTTGCTGTGATTCATTTCCATTCTGCTAGAGAAGGATCTGTTTTTATGATTGGTGGCATACACCTTCGCAAATGATCTGCTAAGTGAGAAATTCAGGAGCAGTCCAGCCACAGCTCTTTATTTTATAAAGGACAGTCCTGTCTTTGAGACCTGTTCAGAGCTCGTCCAATTTAAACTTGAAAAAGCAGCAGAAAGGCAAGCCAATGAATTGCAAAGGCAGGCTTTTTGTTTTTTAAGGAGCCTGGTACGAACAGGTTCATGTGAACCCAGTCACCTTAGCATGCTTTATCACCTGACCCATTATATGGAGCCACGCATGGTTCATTTGTAGGAAAATAGCGTGATAAATGAACATGGCTGTGGTTGGTTAGCTGGGTTCAGGGTTTAATGTATTGTGTGATAAATTGGAGCTGGTTTGCTCAATCTGAACAATATCAAGGGAGCCAGTTTCCAACACTCAGTAGGAAGCAGTCTGCCCAACCACTGTTATTGCTTAGCAACGTGGAGAATTTTGGAATAATATTCTCATGTATCTGTCAGAATGAGCAAGAATTAGCAATCAGATCACACGCCAGCCTTCATTTTGCAAGCTTAATCTGATTAAATGTCTAATCATATCATGCAATTATCTTCTGCTCACCAGGAGTAGCATCTGCAGCCTTTTTAGCTTGATATATGGGGCTTGGGAGGAGAGCTAGTTCAAGAAAAATGATGTCCAATCTGAAGATATCTCTTTGAAGCCTACTCTCCATTGTTTTTATTAGACCAGCCACCTAGCTGGGTTGAAGATTGCAAATGTCTTAAATGCTGCAGACATCTTGAGGATACTTTTGGGGAAAATGCCTGGAACCTGTGTCTGTAAATAATAATTCAGCACTGACCCCAAAAGAAGGCTAAGAAGGCCTTTTGTAGCATGGAATGGTTTCTCCTGTTAGATGTCATTCCAATTCTGTGGATATTGTAGGAGGAGAACCGTGTCAGTCTCTGGTAGCCCCAAATCAGGAAGAGTCTAGTAGTAGCTTTTCTGAATACAGGTAGTCCTCACTTAATGACCACAACTGGGACCAGAATTTTGGTTGCTAAGTGAAGTGGTCATTAAGCAAATATGACTCCATTTTACGACCTTTTGTGCAGCAGTTGTTAAGTGAATCACAGCAGGTATTAAGTGAACCATGTGGCTGTTAAGCGAACCACATGGTTCCCCATTGATTTTGCATGCTAGAAGCCAGCCACGAAGGTCAAAAATGGCAATCACATGACCACAGGATGCTGTGATGGTCATAAATGTGAACCAGTTGCCACGCGCCCAAATCGTGATCACTTGACCATGGGGACGCTGTGATGGTCATAAGTGTGAGGACTGCCACAAGTCGGTTTTCCAGCACAGTCATAAGTCTGAACCATGACTAAACAAATGGTTCTTCAGTGAGGACTACCTGTAATACATTTTAGTAAATGACATCGACTTTTGTGAGCTGCAGCACACTTCATCAGATGCATTGCATGGCTAAAGTGATGGAGTTCCTACACTCCATGCATCTGATGGTGTGAGCTACAGCTCACAAAATTTATGCCTTTTAATAAAATGTGTTAGTTGGAAAAGCTGCTTCCAGACTTCCTAACTGTATTGGTGATCTAGGGAATTTCTAATCCATCCAGTCAACTTTCCCAAACTTGGTGCCTTCCAGTTTATTAGATATCAAGTCCCATTGTCCTCCCAGTCATCCTCCTGAAAACCCTGCAGATGGCTGGGATTACGGGTACGGAAGTCCATCACTGCCTTCCAGTTTATTGGATATCTAGTCCCACTGACTGCCTTCCATTTTATTGGATTGAAAATTACTGGATTGAACATTATTTATTGGATTGAATATTTTATTGGATTCAACATTACAAACTGCCTTCCAGTTTATTGGATATTAAGTCCCATTGTCCTCCCTGTCATCCTCCTGGAAACCTGGCAGGTGGGTGGGATTATGGGTACTGAAGTCCATCACATCTGGAAAGGAGCAGGCTGGGAAAGCAGGGCCAGGCAGGTTGTTAGGGCAGAACAGTAGAGGATGCCAATAGTGGTAGATTCTAGAAAGGTATCTTGTTGGTCATCCCCAAATTTCCAGTGACATCAGGTGACAAATCAACCAGGCTTGTTCTTTAATGTAGAGTGGAAAAACTGTGATCCTTCAGTGTTTGATAAACCACCTTTCTGCTGTGGCTACATTCTCTAAGGCCATTGAAACTTGTAGGGCTTCTCAACTCTGCTCTAACTTTTCCCCGTTTTAGCCCAATCACTTTCTCCTACGGGTTTAAGCAGGGCCTTAACTAAAAAGATATCCCACTGGCTTGCACCCTCTGGAGTTGCCCCTGATTACAGTAAGCCAGGGGGAACAAGTGATGTCATGCTCCACGTGATGACATCATGCAAAAGATGTGAACTTGCTTGACCATACCTGTCCTTGGGGGGCACAGTGCATCAGTCACAGCAGAAAGAAAGCAACACTTACAAATAGTCCTTGTCTTACAATCACAGTTGGGACCGGAATTTCCATCGAAAGCCATTGCGATCGTAAGTAGAGTCACCACAAGACTGGACCCAATTTTACAACCATTTTTATGGCATGCAACATCTACGTCTATAGGCAATCTGTTCCTAGGTGGCAAGTGTAACCAGGTCTTCAATCCATTGAGTGAATGGGGCCATGCATTTATCTTTCCAATGCTGCAATATCAGTCTTTGGCCATAGTCAGGGCAGGGGGAATCCATTTATATTGTCCAGTTGTCATATTCCATGTCCCTGTAAGCACTGGCACATTCAAGCATTCTCACAATAACAGTCTAGAGTCCAAGCTCCTTTTACTGTTTTAATGAAGCGAAATGACCAGCGCAAGAGTAAAGCTGCGAATGGAGAATTCCCGCTAAGACCTACATTTAAAACTACATTCACTTAATTACTTTTCCCCCTCTTCCCACTAAAGTATGTCACCCCCCTTCCCAAACCAGGTGGTGTCTCTGGTGTCTCTCCTCTCTCTGGCCTTGACGGGTGAACGCCACAAATCCCTAGCCATATTAATCCAATTCACACTCCAGTTCAGCGCCCCCTCCCATCTGGTGACATGGAGTCTGTTCCCAGTGGTAAGAGGAAGGAAGATGCTCCTACAAGGGGTTCTGTGAGCCTTTTGATTGGAGGGATCTGACGGTACCAGTCATTCAGTTTGATTCATATGCCATGTTCCATGCAAGCTTCTCTAATTTTGCATTTTTCAACCAGCAGAACCCAAACTCAGTGGAACCCTTGAAATGCCCACTTTTCTGAATTTTGCAACATAGTGCATTAGTAAGCAAAAATCATGGGTCTCAGGGAAGATGCTGTTCTAAAATGCCCACATGGGTACATGAATACCAGGAAGTATTATAATAGAACAAATACATTTGTAAATACTGTCTCTTTTAGACAAAATTTTAAATCAAAGGATGCTAGGTTCACAGAAATGCATATGCATTTAGCATCTCAGATGAATGACGGAATGGGGCTGGCCAAATTTAGGAGTGGAAAAAGCTATTTCCTTTTTTCCTTGTGTGGATCACCAAGGCCTTTAAAAACCAACCAGTGGGTTTGTATTTTATTTTATTATTTTATTCTACTTGCATACTGCCTGGTCAATAAACCCTCCCAGTAGTTTACAGCCATTCAGATAAATAACATATCCAAAGTTTGGGTTTCTCTTAGCGTGAGGTGTTAATATATTGGCTTCTGCTTGAATTGTTAAATAAGGATAGAATTTTTAACTTGATAGAAATTAATTAACAGTTCATTCTGATTTCTGATTCATATTGTACTGTTTATTTATTGATTTGATCTTAATAATGGTTTTGAAATCTCACATTAAGACTACAGTGATTTAATTTTATCTTGACATTTTAAATTATTTTATAATAATTACTATGGTTATTTTAAAACTTATTCTATACTGCTTATAAATCTCTTTTCTATTACCTTTATAGTTTTCTCATTTTTTCCCCTGAATTTCCTCTTGGTAGTTGTTAAAAAACAAACACACCCAACTGTACAGTTAAAACATCCACAGTAAAAAATTAAGAAATCAATTATTACAGGAAATAATAATCACAAATCACAATGTCCAATTCTTGGAGACTTCCCGGACAAGTCTTGCAGTTTTCTTGGCAAGGTTATTCGGAAGTAGTTTGCCATTGCCTCCTTTCTAGGGCTGAGAGAAAGTGACTGGCCCAAGGTCACCCAGCTGGCTTTGTGCCCAAGGCGGGACTAGAACTCATGGCCTCCTGGTTCCTAGCCTGATGTCTTAATCACTATACCAAACTGGCTTTCACAATGATATTACCGAAGTATAAAAACAAAACAAGACCATTTGAAAATAAAAATAAAATATTTGTAAATTGTTTTTATAAGATCTTGTTTATTATTATAGTCTTAATTTTATTGTAAACTGCCCAGAGTCCCTCTTTTGGGGGAAATGGGCAGTAGTAAAATTTGAATAATAAATAAATAAATAAAAATGTTCTGTGGAAAGTTTCGATCTAAAGCGATGTCTAGTAGGCTAAAACAGATGGAGCAAGTCTTAATTCTAAGGGGAGGCTATTCTAAAAATCTGGAGGAAGAACTGAGAAATAGCCTCTCCTGGCCTCTATTTCTCTTCATTCACAATAGTGGGGTATGACCACACGCTTCTCCTTGGGAAGAAAGTACAGGTAGTTCTCAGCTTACGACCACTCATTCAGCAACCATTCAAAGTTATGACGGTGCTGAACGAGGGGGACTTAAGTACAGGAGAGGTCAATTTAGTTTGGTTCTGTAGTTGTCTAGGATTTATTGGACCAGATCGAGTCTAACACTGAAATAGACTGTATGGTTTGTGATGTCATAGTTATACTGATTGTATAAATTGTGATTCCCTGTGATGCTCTATGGAAGGGAAAGGCCTGGAGGACAAAGGAGCTGGGTTCTCCATACCTGCAGACTCCTGCAGACGTTGCTTTCTGGAGCCCAACTGGGAAGCCTCAAAGTCCCTTCCTGATGCTGGCCAGCTTAAAAGCTCCAGCAGCCACAACTGATGACCAAGCAAAATTCACTTCCTGCTCAAGTGTTTTTTTTTAACTGTTGGCTTTCTTTCCACCCCAGGTTCCCCCTTTCCTCATTTTCTCCATGCTGTACCAGAAAGGAAATTGAAGAACATATTAGGAGCAATAAATATGTCAACACCAACAAAAAGCGACTTGCTCCACGTGTGTTTGGGGAACACATTTCCGGTTGGCCGTGACTGCAAGGGAGAGAAATGAAAAGGAGGAGGTGGCGGGCCAAGAAACACAGGCAAATTTTCAGTGGGTGATATCCAGAGACTAGCAAGTCGCTGGAAGTTAAAAGATGCAGCCAGGAAGGACTGGCAGGGGAGTCAAAAAAGTCAAGATGGTGGCCACTCCATCTGAAGTGACTGAAGCCCTGCCCTTTTTCAGTACGTGTGTGACTTCTTTAATGACCCACCCCTGTGGATTCCCCTGGAGAGACAGGTAGAGTTAGTTGGCTGAATCCAGTGAACAATTCATGGAATACAACCTGGAATGAAAAATCCAAACAGGAAGGAAGGGAGGGAGGGAGGGAAAGAGAAAGAGAAAGAGAAAGAGAGAAAGAAAAAAGGAAGGAACGAAGGAAGGAAGGAAGGAAGGAAGGGGAAAAAGAAAGAAGAGAGGAGGGAGGGAGGGAAGGAGAGAAAGAAAGACGAGAAAGAGAAGGAAAGAAGAGAAAGAAAGAAAGAAGAGAGAGAGAGAGAGAGAAAGCAAGCAAGCAAGCAAGAAAGAAAGAAAGAAGGGGGAGAGAGAGAGAGAGAGAAAGCAAGCAAGCAAGAAAGAAAGAAGGGGGGGAGAGAGAGAGAGAGAAAGCAAGCAAGCAAGAAAGAAAGAAGGGGGGGAGAGAGAGAGAGAGAAAGGCAGCTGGAAGAGGTCAGTTTAAGGAAGATTTATGCAACTAAAGAGGCCGTCCTGTCTTTCTGCCCTGTGGGGACTCTCTTACATCATCACCTCTTATATTTTGATTGGTTTTGTTCGCTGATAATGGTCTCAGCAGGTGGAAACAGCTGGCTGACTTTGCGGGGACTTGTCTGGGCTTGCAAGTTAAAGCAGGGTCCGACCGGTTGGTCCCTGAATCGGAGCCCACGGGAAATCCCCCAGTGGCTGGCTCGTGCTTCCCTGCCCTGCCCGGATCAAGAAAAGTGCGGAAGCCCATCTGGTCACTGGTGGACTTGGAAGACCATTTTACAAGGGAAGGGGAAGGGAAGGGAAGATAGTGAGAGAGAAGGAAGGGAGGGAGGAGGGAGGAGGGGAAGGGGGAGGACAAAAACCTGTATCAAGTAAGCCACCCGTGATTGTCCCCTCTCCCATTTCCAACCATAAAGGCAGCTCACCACGGAAAATCTGAAAGGTGTTCTGCAGCGCACTAAGAATATGGAAGGAAAACAGAAGACTTCTTCACGGGGGTGGGGTGGGGGTGGGGGTGGGGAATGAGAAATTTCAAGGCAGATCAAGATAATTTACTTAGACACCGCAGTCTGTTTTTGCCTTTAGAGAAAGTGATAATTTGGAGGAGCTGCATCTGCAGGGGAGAGCCAGATGGGACAGGGACCGAAGCCCCTGGCCTGCGCACATCCAAAGGGGCGGAGCTTCTGGTGCAGTGCAGCTTTGGTCAACTTGTCAACCCCAGCAGGTCCCTGTACACACCTGTGAATCAGAGATGCCTCCTCTGAGATCTTTCCCCCAATATGATGCAGAGAAAACCATTGGCACCCTCTGCCAATTTACTGCCAGCCATGCTCACCCACCCTAAGAAATGCGGTGTCCTCATCAGGTGGTGGCTCTGCTCATGCTGCACATGCTGGGGCCATTGTGTTCACATTCCAGGACATTTTGCTGTCCACTCCCTCCAATTTATGATCAAGCCCACTCCCAAGGTTCCTTGGCAACAAAATGGAAGTGATTTGTCTTCCCCTTTTTCTGGGATGTCTGTTGAACTTCCTAATCTAAACCAGAGCGCCAGAATTGATTTATCTGCTTGTTTGTTTCATGGTGGCCCGCTTGCCAAGCAGCTCTGGGCGACTAACAAACAAGAATTTAAAATACCCAGAAAGAGAAAGCAGTCCAAATAACAGAAGATGGTAAGGTAAAACATACTGCACTGGGGACTAGATACATGGCTCATGTAGCAGGCTCATCTGACTTCCTGGTCCAGTATTTGGAGAATTTCCTGGTGGTCTCCCATTCAAATACTAACCAGGTTCAGTTTTTCTTAGCTTTTTCATGGATGGGGGGTGTTGGAATCAGCTAAGCTTGACTTAATGCTACATTAGTTTTTCTCATGCTCTAGAAGGCCATGTTAGTTTTTCAATACAGGTAGTCCTCACTTAATGACCACAATTGGGACCAGAATTTTGATTGCTACGTGAAGCAATCATGAAATGAATCTGACCTGATTTTACAACCTTTTTTGTGGTGGGCATTAAGGGAATCACCGTGGGCGTGAAGCAAACCACGTGGTTGTTAAGTGAGTAATGTGGTTCCCAATGATTTTGCTTGCCAGAAGCCAGCTGGGAAGGTCGAAAATGGCAATCACATGACCCCAGGACACTGCAACAGTCATAAATGTGAAACATTTGCCAAGCATCCAAATTGTGATTATGTGTCCAGGGTGCGGGGGGACGCTGCAATGGTCAAAAGTGTGAAGACTGGCCACAAGTCGTTTTTTTCAGCATTGTTGTAAGTCTGAACCATCACTAAATGAATGGTTGTTAAGCGAGGACTACCTGTACATGCTTTGTTTCAATTACAGATCACGTATGAATGGCCCAGCAGAAGCTTAGCCCACAAATGCTAGAGCAAAGAGGGAGGGACTCTCTTACTGAAAAGGGATCAGCTTGGATCTATGTCAGAGGTCAGGGGAAGGCCAGCCCAGATAGCAGGGAAGGGGCAAATGAGGATAAATAAGCCTAAACATATCAAGGAGTTCCAGAGTTCCACACCCTGCATCTATCAGAAGTGATTCATGGGTGCTGGAGAAGATGTTTGCAGACAAACAGGGGTTTGTGCCAATGCTTGAAGTGTTCCACCAGCTTCTCTTTCCCTCTTTGGGCTCTGCATGTTCATTTAATCAAAACTTTTAAGAAAGAAGATAAAAAACTAACAGAAACTACTGTAGAGTAAGAAAAAGAGAAAAGGAAGAAGGGGATCAAAGAAAGAGCTAAAAGTGCAAAAGAAAGAGAAAGGAAAGGAAAGGAAAATACAAAGGTGTAGCTTCAGATTTTCTTTACAGCAGTTATAAGTACAATCATAAATTCACCTCTTGCTCTATGCTTACAGCTCAATTTTTTTCTCTAAACTATCCTGTCTAATCATCAAAACAATAAATCATACGTTCATTCTTTTCTGTTTCGCGCAAAAAGTCTGTAAGGGGCTTCCAGTCAGCACTCAATATCGATACTGTCTTTTCAAGCTCTGCATGTTCAGATATTCATTAAACAGAGTTCCAAAAATCCGAGCCATACTATTTTCTTGGGAGCGAGCAAAGAGTTACCAGTTTGGGACCACAGCTCTCCAGCCCTTTTCATCAGATTAAACCACTCTTTTGGAACCCAGGCAGTAGACCCATCTCCTTTCTGTTCTGTCCTGATGATGCTGTAATCTTGCCTGTCTCGCAAGTAGGGTAGATCATCCTAAGGTAAAGGTAAAGGTTTCCCTTGACATGAAGTCCAGTCGTGTCCGACTCTAGGAAGCGGTGCTCATTTCCGTTTCAAAGCCAAAGAGCCGGCGTTTGTCCGTAGACACTTCCATGGTCATGTGGCCGGCATGACTACACGGAACACCATTACCTTCCCGCTGAAGCGGTACCTATTAATCTGCTCACATTGGCGTGTTTTCGAACTGCTAGGTTGGCAGGAGCTGGGACTAGCAATGGGAGCTCACCCCGTCACGCGGATTCGAACCGCCGACCTTCCGATTGGCAAGCTCAGCAGCTCAGCGGTTTAACCCGCAGCACCACCGCATCCCTGCTCGTAGATTATCCTATTGCTAATCTATAGATCCCCTTCCTGGATCACTGCATTGTCGTGGCGAAGGGAATGGCAACCCACTGCAGTATCCTTGCCAAGAAAACCCCATGGACAGTATCAAAGGGCTAAAAGATTTGACACTGGAAGATGAGCCCCTCAGGTCAGAATGTGCTACTGGGCCCAATGTGCTACTGGGGAAGAGTGGAAGGTAATTGCGAGCATCTCCAGAAAGAGAGAAGCGGCTGAGCCAAAGCCGAAAGGACGCTCAGTTGTGGATGTATCTGGAAGTGGAAGGAAAGTCCGATGCTGTAAAGAACAATATTGCATAGGAACCTGGAATGTAAGGTCTATGAATCAAGGTAAGCTGGATGTGGTCAAACATGAGACGGCAAGATTAAATATTGACATCCTGGGAATCAGCGAACTACAATGGACGGGAATGGGCGAATGTAATTCAGGTGACTACTGTGGGCAAGAATCCCTCAGAAGAAATGGGATAGCCCTCATAGTCAATAAAAGGGTGGGAAAAGCAGTACTGGGGTACAACCTCAGAAACGACAGAATGATCTCAGTTCAAATCCAAGGCAAACCATTCAACATCACAGTAATCCAAGTCTGTGCCCCAACCACTGATGCTGAAGAAGCTGAAGTTGACCGGTTCTATGAAGACCAACAACACCTTCTAGAACTAACATCAAAAAAAGATGTCCTTTTCATCATAGGGGGTTGGAACGCGAAAGTAGGAAGTCAGGAAATAACCGGAATAACAGGCAAGTTCAGCTTTGGAGTACAAAAGGAAGCAGGGCAAAGGCTAATAGAGTTTTGTCAAGAGAACACGCTGGTCATAGCAAACACTCTTTTCCAACAACACAAGAGACGACTCTACACACGGACATCACCAGATGGACAATACCGAAATCAGATCCATTATGTACTTTGCAGCCAAAGATGGAGAAGCTCTATACAGTCAGTAAAAACATGACCCGGAGCTGACTGTGGCTCAGACCATGAGCTTCTTATTGCAAAATTTAGGCTTCAGTTGAAGAACGTAGGGAAAACCACTAGACCATTCAGGTAGGACCTAAATCATATCCCTTATGAATATACAGTGGAGGTGATGAATAGATTTAAGGGACTAGATCTGGTTGACAGAGTGCCTGAAGAACTATGGACAGAGGCTCGTAACATTGTACAGGAGGCAGCAACTAAAACCATTCCAAAGAAAAAGAAGTGCAAGAAAGCAAAGTGGCTGTCTGATGAGGCTTTACAAATAGCTGAGGAAAGAAGGAAAACAAAAAGCAAGGGAGAAAGGGAAAGATATAACCAACTGAATGCAGGTTTCCAGAGAATAGCAAGGAGAGATAAGAAGGCCTTCTTAGATGAACAATGCAAAGAAATCGAGGAAAACAATAGAATGGGGAAGACTAGAGATCTCTTCAAGAAAATGTGAGATATCAAGGGAACCTTTTGTGCAAAGATGGGCATGATAAAGGACAAAAAAGGCAGGGACCTAACAGAAGCAGAAGAGATTAAGAAGAGGTGGCAAGAATCTACAGAAGACCTAGACAAGAAAGATCTTAATGTCCCTGATAACCACGATGGTGTGGTCTCTGACCTTGAGCCGGACATCCTAGAGAGTGAAGTCAAGTGGGCCTTAGGAAGCATTACTAACAACAAAGCTAGCAGAGATGACAGTATTCCAGCTGAGCTATTTAAAATCCTAAAAGATGACGCTGTTAAAGTGCTGCACTCAATATGCCAACAAATTTGGAAAACTCAACAGTGGCCACAGGATTGGAAAAGGTCAGTTTACGTTCCAATCCCAAAGAAGGGCAATGCCAAAGAATGGTCAAACTACCCCACAATTGCGCTCATTTCACATGCTAGCAAGGTTATGCTCAAAATCCTACAAGCTAGGCTTCAGCAATATATGAACTGAGAACTACCAGAAGTACAAGCTGGGTTTCGAAGAGGTAGAGGAACTAGAGATGAAATTGCCAACATTTGCTGGATCATGGAGAAAGCAAGAGAGTTCCAGAAAAGCATCTACTTCTGCTTCATTGACTATGCGAAAGCCTGTGATTGTGTGGATCACAACAAACTGGCAAATTCTTTAAAAGATGGGAGTACCAGACCACCTTACCTGTCTCCTGAGAAACCTGTACGCGGGTCAGGAAGCAACAGTTAGAACCGGACATGGAACTACCGACTGCTTCAAAATTGGGAAAGAAGTATGACAAGGCTGTATTTCGTCACTCTGCTTATTTAACTTATATGCAGAGTACATAGTGAGAAATGCTGGGCTGGATGGATCACAAGCTGGAATTAAGATTGCCAGGAGAGTTATCAACAACCTCAGATATGCGGATGATACCGCCCTAATGACAGAAAGTGAAGAGGAACTAAAGAGCCTCTTGAGGAGGGTGAAAGAGGAGAGTGCAAAAGCTGGCTTCAAACTCAACATTAAAAAAAACTAAGATCATGGCATCTGGCCCCATCACTTCCTGGCAAATAGAAGGGGAAGAAATGGAAGCAGTGACAGATTTTATTTTCTTGGGCTCCAAGATCACCGCAGATGGTGACTGCAGCCATGAAATTAAAAGACGCTTGCTCTTTGGGAGGAAAGCTATGGCAAACCTAGGCAGTATATTAAAAAGCAGAGACATCACCTTGCCGACATAGGTCCGTATAATCAAAGCTATGGTTTTCCCAGTAGTAATGTATGGCTGTGAGAGTAGGACCATAAGGAAGGCTGAGTGCCGAAGAATTGCTGCTTTCGAACTGTGGTGCTGGAGAAGACTCTTGAGAGTTGCTTGGACTGCAAGGAGGTCAAACAAGTCAATCCTAAAGGAAATCAACCTTGAGCGTTCACTGGAAGGACAGATACTGAAGCTGAAGCTCAAAGACTTTGGCCACCTAATGTGAAGAGAGGACTCACTGGTAGAGACCCTGATGCTGGGAAAGACTGAAGGCAAAAGGAGAAGGGGACGGCAGAGGATGAGATGGTTAGGTAGCATCACCGATGCAATGAACGTGAATTTGAGTAAACTCCAGGAGACTGGAGGACAGGAAGGCCTGGCACGCTGTGGTCCATGTGGTGACGAAGAGTCGGACACGACTGAACGACTGAACAACAACAAAATCTACAAATCAACCATGCAAAACCCAAGATGGTTGTACAGTATTCACCAAGTGGCACACTAACCACCTGGAAGATCAACAACTATCCAATTGAGCTTTTAAAAACCTTGGCATCTGCTTTTAGTCATTCTCTTCTTGGAAACCTCATGCTTCAAACCTTTCATTGTGAGCCCAACCAGCCTCTAATGCAATTATTAGATAGTCATGCTCCTTATGAATTCAAGGATGCAGCTATGTACTTTCCTTGGTGACAGTATTGACTGGCCATTGCCTTCTTTGGGCATTTTTTAAAGTTTCCCTCTCTAGTCTATACCCCTGGGATTTCCTTCTGGTCTCCCATCCAAGAAATAGCATAGTCCAGCATGGCCTAGTTTTTCAAGATCAGCTAAGGTTGGCTAGATGCTCCCATGCCCTTCATTTTTCCCACTCTAGTCTATACCCCCCTGAGATTTCCTTGTGGTCTCCCATCCCTCTTTTTTTTCGAGATCAGCTAAGGTTGTCTAGGTGCTGCCATGCCACCCAGCTGGGCGGCAGCTTGGAAAAAGCTGGACTAAATGCCTCACACCAGCTATGTTCATGCAACTCATTTAACCAGATTGGGTCAATACTAGCAGACTGATTCACCACATCTGCTGTGAGGCAGGGCCAACATTCACCTTGGTTAGGCTTCTGAGGGCAAAGCCAGGCCATTGGGTTAGTTGATCATTCAATGCATGTCCCCTTCCTATAGTGCAAAGCCAGGTTAGACCAAGTTATTTCTTGGATGGGAGACCACAAGGAAATCCCAGGGCTACTCTGAGAAATTACAAAGAATTCAGTGCATGGGGCAAAGGTGGGAAATACAGCAATGAGGTTGAGTAGATTAGGTGATCACAACCCAAGCTAGGGAGTTGGCAAGCTGATCCTCTTCCTCTTCCTTCAAGAGCAGTGTTTCTCAACCTTGCCAAAGCATGGGGGTGGCAGTACCACACCCATATCAATCAACGTGGCTTAGGGGCACCATATACTCTTGAGCCAGCACTGGTGGTGGTGGAGGAAATGGGATCAGAAGCCTACTCAAGGTGAACACTGCTGGCCCTGCCTAGCAGCAGACAGGGTAGATAGATCTGCTAGCATTGACCTGATTGGGTTAAATGAGTGGCCTGAATTTAGCTGGTGTGAAGCATTTAATCCAGCCTGTACCAAGCATGGCTGGCTGGGGAATTCTGGGAGTTGAAGTCCAGACATCTTAAAGTTGCCAAGGTCGAGAAACGCTGGGCTAGAGAAATGTTGATCGGATCACAGTCTTCGCTGAGCAAGAGGCCACCTTAGAGTGTAAACTCACTTCCGGAGAAGATACCCCTCCTGTTTTGCTAAAGAGCACTGGGTTGGGGGTGAAAGATGTGGGTGGGATGAGATTCCCTTTTGAGGGCTCAGAACGGAAGAGGCTGACCCCCTCCTCCTGCCTTCACCACTTGCTCCCCAGCCAAAGTTCCTGTGTTGGTCTTTGCCAAGTGGGGCAAAGTTGCTGGGTCAGAGGGAGGGACAAGGAGCCTCTCATCCCATTACTCACTTTGCCTCCTCCCGAGGTTGGAAGCTTAGATCATTGTTTGTTGTGAAATGACTGTAAGGTCAGAGAACTTACATCAAACCTAGAAATCCTTCTTCCCTTCCTTTCTCTTTCCTTCTTTCCTTCCCCTCCGCTCCTCCTCCTTTCCTCTCTTCCCCTTTCCCTTCCCCTTCCCTTGTAAAATGGTCTTCCAAGTCCACCAGTGACCAGATGGGCTTCCGCACTTTTCTTGATCCGGGCAGGGCAGGGAAGCACGAGCCAGCCACTGGGGGATTTCCTGTGGGCTCCGATTCAGGGACCAGCCGGGTCTGACCCTGCTTTAACTTGCAAGCCCAGACAAGTCCCTGCAAAGTCAGCCAGCTGTTTCCACCTGCTGAGACCATTATCAGCAAACAAAACCAATCAAAAATATAAGAGGTGATGGTGTAAGAGAGCCACCGCAGGGCAGAAAGACAGGACGGCCTCTTTACTGTATTTGCATAAACCTACAACAACTTTCCTTAAACTGATCTCTTCTAGCTGTCTTGGATACCTATCAATCCTGGTCAGCTTGGCTAATGAGAATTTTACTGCAGTGTATTCTTTGAACCAAAAAAAAGAGGGGGGGGGGGTAGACCGGACAAACCCCCCATCTTTTGTACACAAAACGAGATTTACCTATTATCTTCATGTCTTCTTGTGCAATTATTAACAGTTAAGTCAATTGACTTAACCACCAGAAACATGGGAATTGAAGCACGTCAACTAGCGCAGCCAAAATTCTGAAAACGTTCTCCAGCTGCAACTGCGATGAGAAGAGATTGGTTCAGTTTGGGAAAAAGAAACCTTTTCAGATCACTCTGCAGTTTATGGGGAAATGGGTATCTTTCCATCCTTGTGGAATCAATAGGTTTGCAATCATCAAAAGACGCTACAGCCATTTCTATCTCGCTAGGTGGTGCCTATGGCACATAATCAGTCAATCATCTCAGTTGTCCTCCTGTTAATTTCCCAGTTGTCAATACATCTTTCAAAAGAACATGCGCATCTATAAAAAGCAAGGAGCTTTCCAAACACGATCAATATATAAAACAACTCCCATATAACAAAATAATTTTTTCCCAAGCAGGAGCCATGCTGAACCCAGGACAAGGTCATATTCACCACGATTGCGTTTGAAGCACGCCACCCAATCTTCCTTGAGGTCATCAGCTGAGCCGGATAAAGCTAGAAAGTTTCTGAATCAGCCAGGGAATTTCCAATTTGGGAGCTTGGGATGGCATGGTTCAGGAAAAAAAAAACCTTTCTGTGAGGTCTCCGGAACAGGAGAGAGAAATTTTGGTGGGGGGGGGGGGAGGGATTGTTCAGCATGAAAAGCCAAGAACAAAAGTGGCAGTGTGCTTTGGCATGAAACCGCTGCTCACCCACACCGACTTTGCAAAGATTTTAGGCCCTCAAGCAAGATTCCTCACCACACCCAAGTAAGATGCTGAAGAATGGATCTGTTGGGATCACTGGGAAGATGGCTTTTTGCCCAGTTTGTCAAAGCTAATGGGGACAGAGGGCAGCCAAATAACCCACCTGAGATTGGCTGCACTTAATTAATTACCTCCTGAATCCTATTAAGGACTTCGGGGCACGCTGGTCTAGCTTTAGCCATGACTAATTCGTGGGGCAGAGATTTTTCAGGTGTTTGAAAAGTTCAGAGAAAAGCACTGCCTTGGGCAGTAGCGGTGAGAGAAAGTAGAGGTAGGGTTCTCAGCTGTTCCTCCTAACCCTTTTAAGCCTCTCTCTAGGACAGTGTTTCTCAACCTTGGCACCTTTAAGAGGTGTGGACTTCAACTCCCAGAATCCCCCAGCCAGCATGAGAGTTGAAGTCCACACCTCTTAAAGGTGCCAAGGTTGAGAAACACTGTCCTAGGAAGATGGAGTTGTGAGTGTCACCCGTCTAGATAGCTCTAACACTCTTGCCGGGGATGAATCGAGATCCTGGTGGGCCTGGAATTGAGGAGGAATGGGTCCAGGAGAGCAGATCTAGGATTGAGGAATGGCGGTATGGTTGGAGCTGTGCCACACTGCCACCTGTCTAAGATAGCGGCTGTCCTCAAATAAACGGAAGAATGCTATCCTCACATCAATATCTTCCCAATAATCGATTGTCCTGGAGGGAGGAATTGCATTTCCAAACCATGGGGCAATCTTTTATTGCACAACATCTGCTGGGCTTGTCATGAGACCGCATTGCTCATCTTTGTCTAGCAGTCTATCCCAGGTATGGTTGGAATTCTCCCTTGGGAGAGTTCACAAGAGATCATTCACACTCCAAAGCCTATATAGATTTTAAATCAGTTTATATGCTGGGGGGGGGGGTCTGCCCCTCCCCCTCCCCCTCCAATTCCTTGGGATTCAGGAAAGCTGTTGAGAATTTTGTTAGACATTCCTACGACCCTACCTCCATTCTTACATAACAGTCCCAGTGATTACCTTCAACGTTGACTGTTAATGACTTCATGGACATGGGAAATTGTTTCCAACTGCTTTCTTTTAAGTACAGTTTTTTACTTTCTAAGCTGGGTCTACAGCCTTGGTCCAAGGACTAACCAGATCCAACCTTGCTGAGCTTGCAAAGTCAGACAAAATCAGCCAAGGTGAGGCTACTTAGCTGGGCATTACAGGGGTATTGGCTGTGCAAAAACAACTCTTTTGTCAGCCAGAAGGTCTTGCCAATACACTGATTTCAAATGAACACGATTAATCAGCTGAAGAGCAAGGGGGCATTTTTGTTTGTTTGTTTTGCACCAGGCACCCTGTCAAGAAAAACCACTTCACTTTTCATGCACTAGCAGGAAGGGTAACTGCAGATCTTGAGTTTGGCGCCCAGTATTCTTTTTAGAGCGTACGGCTGCAGCTGTGGCTGCCTAGTCCTGCATTTCAGTATTATTATTATTATCATCGGCACTCTGGGTGCCATTCCAAAAAACTTTGGACAGCACTAAGAAAATCTGCACATTGGCAAAATTTCCCCCTGTCAGTTACAAAAGGCCACATGGCTTGGATCTGCACATAGACCACGCCAATACATTATGACATCCCAGGTTCTTGGGAAGAACTTGATGTGAATGAAGGCCAACACCAGCTAAAGAACTGGCAGCTGTGATTTCACATTGCTATGTATAATAATAACAATAATTTATACGCAACCCAACTCCCAGCAACTCTGAGCAGTTTACTAATTGTTAAAAAACATTAAAACAGGAAAACAACACAAAACAAAAGAAGAAGAAAGATGGCAGAGATAACAAACCCAGATGGGAGCAAAGAAAAAGAAGAAAAGGGGGCTTCAGTCATGCTCACCGAAGGCCTAGGTGAAGAGCCAGGTCTTCAGGGCCCTTCAAAATACCCACAGGGTGGGGGCCATCTGGATCTCAGGTGAAACCTTGTTCCAGAGGGAAGGCGCTGTGACAGAGAAGGTGCACTTTTGGGGTCCTGATAAATGGCATTGTTTAACTGAAGGAACCCAGAATGTGCCAACCCTGCCAGACTGGATCAGCTGGGGAGATGCTATGAGGGAGAGGCGGACCCCCAAGTAACCTGACCCCATGCCATTTAGGACTTTATCAATAGTGATCAGAGCCTTGAATCACACCCAGAAAACAAACTCTGCAACTGAAGCAGAGGTGTTACATGGGCAAACTGAGGCATGCCCATCACTGCCCACACTGCTGCATTCTGGATCAGTTGAAGCTTCTGGGTGGTCTTCAAGGGCAGCCCCATGTACAGCATGTTGCAGTAGTCAAGCCCTGAAGTGATCTGAAGGGCCCCTGATCTAGGAAAAGGTGTAACTGGCATACCAGATGAAGTTGGGCAAAAGGCCTTCTGAGCCACAGCTGATATCTGCTCATCAAGCAGGAGCTGTGAATCCAGGAAGACCCCCAAATTGCACTTGACCCTTGAATGGGGAAGTGCCACCTCATCCAAGGTCAAAGATGGAATATCCCCAGATCTGGGCAGTCCAAACCCACAGCCACTTGGTCTTGGTAGGAATGTATCAGAGACATTGTCGTCATCATCATCATCATCATCATCAACATCACCACAAGAACGGTAATAAAAACAATTAAAAGGAGGAGGGACTGGCATAAATTCCAGGGATTCTCCTGGGATCCCATCATTAGGGCATCTTCTATACCAGCCTCTCTTAACCTGAGGTTCTGCAGATGGAATAGCTATTTCCAGAATGATCAGCCAGGACCAGGAGTTGTAATCCTGAGACATCTGGAAGATATCAGTTTGGGGAAAGTTGCTTGATGCTGTAGGCTAACACTGGTCTTGTCTCTCTCCGGTATATCCTCCCCCTCACCCGACAGAGACCCCCCAAGAATCTCTCTATAGAGCGAATGTCATCACCTGAGGCCAATGTCAAGTCGGTACAACCTTTCTGTGGTTTTGCTCTGCAGAAAGCAAGTGGTAGATACGTAGACCATGAGGTCATGGCTTCCCATTTGTCTGCATTCTTTGGAAAAAAAACATGCAGCAGCCCCCGATTAAGCCATTGCATTGATCCTTCCTCATCTGCAACCCCCGCGGGGCATCATCAATAAAAGGGTTGGCACCAGTTTTGCATTCTTAGACGTCTTGATAGCCGTTCAAAGCTGAACTCTTACAGTTATTCCTTGATGAAATAAAATTATTTGGAGCACACCCACATCGGCATTGTCTCTGCAGCAGCGTGATAATCATGAGACAGATCTTTGGGAACCTCTGAGGATGTTCAGGTTTAGCAGAAGAGAGTCCAATCCAAGGAAAAGATTGCCTGGAGAGCTGATTAAAGTTTAGTGGCACTTCTTTTATATATATAAAATCTGAGAGGAAGAGAGAGAGAGAGAATGCGATCCTGTGGGACTTCCAGATGCAGATGGACAGGCAGGTATCAGCCAATCAATCAGACGTCATGATGGTAGACAAGGACCAGAAGACAGCGGTGGTGATAGATGCAGTGGTGCCAAGTGGCAGCAACATCAGGAAGAAGGAGTATGAGAAGCTGGAGAAGGACCAGGGCCTGAAGGAGGAACTAGAGAGGATGTGGAAAGTGAAGGCCAAAGTGGTCCCAGGGGTGGTAGGGGCACTCGGGGCCGTGACCCCCAAGCTGGGAGAGGGGCTCCAACAGATCCCAGGAGCCACATCAGAGCTCTCTGTCCAAAAGAGTGCAGGGCTAGGAACAGCCAAGATCCTGCGCAGGACCCTCAAACTCCCCGGGCCTCTGGTAGAGGACCCGAGGTTGAGGAAGACACACACCACCCATGGGGGTGAGAAGGGAATTATTTTTTTATTTGAAAAGTTTTCAAGGTAGTAAAATATACAGAAAGTTACGTTGACGCTATACTGTAGTCTATTAAGTGTGCAATAGTGTTATGTCTGAAAAAAAAGTACACACCTTAATTAAAAAACACTTGATTGCTAAAAATGCTAATCAGTTGGAAAAACGGCACCAATAGACTTGTTCAACACAGGGTTGCCACAAACCTTCAATTTGTAAAAAAAAAAACTGCAATATTTATGAAGCGCAATAAAGTGAAGCGCAATAAAACGCGGTGTGCCTGTCTTTACTTATTGAGGACCAAGCACAGGAAAGGGATTAATGGATTCCCCTGGCTTTTTCTTCCATCCACCAAGTGTCACCTCCTTGCAGGAAAACACCTACCAATTACTTCCCCTAACCTGGGGTGAGGTAAGGTGACTTTAGGCAGGGGCTTAAAAAACAGGTTTAAGCCACTTGTCAAATTGCCGGATTAACAGATCCCAGGCACTAATGGGAGGACACGGGATCAGGCAGGGAGGAATGATTGCAAAGCTTCTGCTGGGTACAACCCCCCTCCTCTGGGCCTTCTACTGTCAGTCAGGGCATTTCTGAACCTGAGTGTAGCACTCTTCTGAAAGAGTGCTAAATCGGTTTCAAACATGTTCCGGCTAACAGGGAGTACAAGAAGTGGGATGGGATGAAGCAGGAGGGAGTGACTGATAACCATTGAGCTCCCTTCCTGAATAGTACTGTGAGGGATGGTGCTGCTGGAGTCCAGTCCAGCCTTAGTAATGGCAACCCACAGAAGAAGCCAGGGAAATGAGTATTGTCAGCCTTTCAAGGTAGACTAGACTAGGAAACCAAAGTTATGAATGATAATACCACTTTCCTTACAAGGTTACAGTAACAGAATCTTGCACGTCTGAATACGCTCCCCCCCATCTTTTGAGAGCTACGGAAGGTCACGTCTCAGACGCTTTCTCAGATTACGTTTCTGCCCCAGACTCAAATTTCTTTTATCTGTTGCCTTGGTTGCAGCTCTTCCTCCTGTTCCTCAAAGTTATTCCTTTCCTTCTGCCCATTACAATATAGTAGATAGGCCTGGTAGGGCAAACTGTAGGAATAACAACAGAATCATGGCATCTACTACACAAACCGCTCTAGAAGGTGTAGTTGCATGAAACTGGGCCCAGGAGCGTGGCCCAGTCAGGAGGATAGCACTTTTTGCACAAGATAATAAAAGCAGCTAAAAATACTTGTAAAGAACATTATAAAGAAGATATTTGTAAAGAACAGATCAGAGCCTTTTCTGTTGTGGCGTCTGCCCTTGGGAACACCATTCCCTTGGGGATCCAGTTCACCCCAACCCTGCCAGTCTTTCTCAAGGCCCTGAGCTGGTTCACCCCAACCCTGAAAGGCCCTGGTTTTGTTCCTGAGCCTGGGGCCCTGGCTGTGGGACAGAGCCCATCTCCTGGTTTTGTGAACAGCTGTTAATGGTTGTTTGATGCTCAGCTAGTATGTGTTTTTATACTGAATGTATTTTATCTACTTTTACTGTAAGCTGCCTAGAGTCATGCCTGTGAGATGGGCAGCTATATAAATCAATTAAATAAATGAAAAAATAAATGATACATGCAGATGCTGCAGAAGAAGGTTTGGTTTCTCCTGTAGCCCTGCCCATGGTGGCCAGAGGGGAAGGGCCATGCCTACCCCAGCCTGAAGTAGCCAACAGAAACTAGATAGATCCCATCCTTATTTGCATCATCACCCACATCCTCAATGAAGCCTCCTAGATCCTATCAGTAGCAATAATTGTGTTGGGAGAAGAGAGAAAACACTAATTTAGCATTGGAACAGCTAAAGATGACAACAGTAAATCATTTTAATAGTGGGCTGGAGATGAGATGTAGGTAACAAGAAGAGGACATAGTATCACAAAAATAGTTCAAGGGCATGTTTTGCTCTGGCTAGGGCCAAGTGAGCAAGGTCTCTAAATTCAGAATGCGTTGGAGTTGTGGGAGGGAACCAGGATTAACCAGCAGTTATCGTTGCGCAAAGAATGAAGTCACAGCTTAACTTCATTTACTCCAACCCCAACGGTGCCCAGAGAAACTCTAGACCAGTGTTTCTCAACCTTGGCAACTTTAAGCTGTATGGACTTCAACTCCCAGAATTCCCTAGGCAGCATGAGACTTTCAAGAAGGGGTGGGGGGTTGCTCTATATTACAGATCAGGAACCCTAAAGCAGCAGTTCTCAAACATTTTGATCTCAGGACCCTTTTACGTTCTTCAAAATGATTGGGGACCCTAAAGAACTTTGGTTTATATGGGTTACATCTATCAAGATTTACTGTATTAGAAACTAAAACTGGGAGAGTTTTAAATGTTTATTTATTTGACTGCGCAGACCCCTTGAAAGGGTCATGGGGCCCCCAGGGGCCCCCAGACCACCCTTTGAGAACTGCTGTCCAAAAGGAATAAGAAGTTCTCCATGGATGGACAGTGTATAACTATAAGAACAGCATTGCTAGAAACAGCCTGTCAAGATTAGCATTGGTTTCCAAGTGCGAGTAATAACTTATAAGTGGTTTAGGACCTGGATATCTACAAGATCACTTGCTTCAAGTAGAATCTGCCAGCCTGAAGCATGCTAGTCCCACTCTCAATGAGATGAAGCAGAAGGGGACCAGAGAGAAACATTCTTCTGCCCGAGATTCCTTCTTGGGGGTGTCCATTGGGGAGACATTGTCAAAAATGTCAAGGTGGTGTCCATGAACGTGCACGCAAAGGCAGGGCTTTGATTGTACAGCTACCATCTTGACCTTTTTACCCCACCGCCCGGAAATTGTGGTAATGCCATACAAAAAAGCTAGAGAT
Source organism: Candoia aspera (assembly GCF_035149785.1). Taxonomy (NCBI): domain Eukaryota; kingdom Metazoa; phylum Chordata; class Lepidosauria; order Squamata; family Candoiidae; genus Candoia; species Candoia aspera. Next base: position 5,745,030 of record NC_086167.1, on the reverse strand, counting down.
AGACAGATAGACAGACAGACAGACAGACAGACAGACAGGCATTTCCGCGCAAATTAATATGCTTCCCTTTTATCACATTCAAATTGTTCTCAAGCCTGTATTTGCATGGTAAAGGTTTCCCTTGACATTAAGTCCAGTCGTGTCTGACTCTAGGAGGCGGTGCTCATCTCCGTTTTAAAGCCGAAGAGCCGGCGTTTGTCCGTAGACACTTCCTCCATGGTCGTGTGGCTGGCATGACTAAACGGAATGCTGTTACCTGCCTGCCGAAGCAGTGCCTATTCATCGACTCACATTTGCATGTTTTCGAACTGCTAGGTTGGCAGGAGCTGGGACTAGCAACGGGAGCTCACCCCGTCACGCGGATTCGAACCGCCGACCTTCCGACCGGCAAGCTCAGCAGCTCAGCGGTTTAACCTGCAGCACCACCACGTCCCCATATTTTCCTATAAATTAGCACAATATGCAACATGAGTTCAAAAGGCCCATTTGGGTGGCTCCTTTAAAGGATGGTGCATGCCTCGGATCATGTTTTCTGGACCTTGTGACTTGAAAGGGTAAAGATTGAGAATTTCCAGGATGCTAGTTGTTTTCGTTCTTAGTCAGCAGATCTCTTGGTAGTTCTTGATGTCTTAAATAATTATTCCAAGGGTATCACAGGAAGCCAAAGTTGTTGGCAGGGAACCATTCTGCTAGCTAGCTACTTACGGTTGCAAACATCCGTCTCAGTTTGCATCAGCAGCAAAAAGTTACGTGTGGTGTTCCTTTGCAAAAATTATGAATCAGATCCTTTCCTTGCCGATTCTGCTTGTCTCCCTCCACCCCACCCCACCCCCGCCAAAGAAAAGCTGGCTTTAATTTGCAAAAAGGTAAATTCTACATTTTGCTTTGTAAAGTAAAAGTTTTGTTTTTGTTTTTGCCTTAAAGTCTTTTGCAACCGAGCTGTTGGTTTGAATCCATGGAGTCTAGTGGTAGGTCAATGGGTGGGAATTTCTGAGATCTGTTAATGTGAAACAGATGCTGAAGGGATGGAAATTGACGTTGCACATTTCCTCATGCTGATGCCCTTCAAATGGGTTGAAGATGCTCAGAACTCCCATGTTGGCTGAGAAATCTTGGAGTCTCACACGTCTTGAAGGCACCACCTACCTTGAGAAGTCTCCCAATGAACCAATGCACCTAATAAGAGGTAGACTGGAATAAGGAGAATATTGATGACTATTCCATAGATGGGTAAAACCGATTTATTGATAGGGGTGATCCTCATAAACTCCTCATGAGTGGAGTTGTATCATACAGTTTTACTTTAGCACGATATTTTTTTTTATCGGAATACCATTTTAATTTATTAATTGATTGATTGCTTATCTATCTATTTATTTATCCACATTCGAGGATGCTCAGCTCTGTGATAATTCTGGACAACTTAGAGATGCCCAAGAAAAAAGTATACATAAATGCGAGGAAAAAAAAATTCTGGCTGACTGGAAGAATAATATACCCAGCCGTAGTCAAACACAACTAATCATAACTAAATACACATAGACGATAATTTAAATTTAGATGATCTTTTGAAACGTCGATTTAAAAAGGATGAATAAAAAACATGGATAGAATTGCAGGAACGGGAGGAGGTAATTGGCTTTTAAGATAGAAATGTATCATCTGATACATCCACATCAAATCGCCCCTCTGGGAAAAAAAAAAGTGAGAGTAGCATTAAATTATCCATACCAGTGTGGACTGAGCTATGTATAGAGATCTATATGATCTATCTATATCTATTGTCTGTCTGTCTCTGTCTCTGTCTCATGATAGAGATGCACATATATATATTGGTATGATATGATATATGATATGATATATCATATATCATATATCATATATATCAATCGATATATCGCTATTATATCTACCTCCTCTGTCTCTCATCTTCTATCTCCTCTCTCTGTGTCTATCTACCTACGATCGCTATCTCTATCTCCAATCTCTGTCTGTCTCCTGATCTCCTATCTCCTATCTCCCTCCCTCCATCTAAAAAGGAGGCATTGTTGTGATTTGGGAGGTGTCAAAAGAAATAGAAGTAAAACTCAAAAGTACAATTAGTTAGCAACAACACCCATGTGACTTTCTGGTAAAAGAAAATTAAAAAGTGTAATAGTCCCATCCAGAACAGGAACAATCACTTTTCTTAGCTGTGAACCAATACCTCCTTGGTCTGCTGCAACTTGGACCTTTTTTTTTTTTTTTAGAAAATACAAGAAAGCCTCATCTTAGACCTCCTGCTTGGCATCTGATCCTCAGTGTGTGTTGGAGAGAGCCAGGATCTAGTGCAAAGCAGAGAAAAATGCCAAAACCTTTTTCCCCCTTAATCTGTTTGAGAAAGCGAATTGGTTTCCAAAAGTGCTTTCAACGGAGAAGAGAATTCAGGAGATATTCTCCTGAATGGAATGTGGTATTCTGGCATTTAGTCTCTCTCTGTGTGTGCATGTATGCACATGCGTGTGCAAGAGAGAATATCCTGTCTTTCATTCTTCAGCCATCCTCCAGTGGTCTGCAGCTTCCCTGCCTTCCAACACTTCCATTTTTTTCCCAAAAGAAGAAATGAAGAGGGAATTCCTTCCAGGAAGCTCTTCCTAGTTATGAAGTTTGGTCAGCCAGAGAAGCTGCAGAGGTATGGAAAGATCTGGAACAGGAAATCCCGCTCTATTTGCAGCCTCCTTGGCTTCTCACCCTTTTCCATTCAGTCCCAAAGGTATTCCGAAGAGAATTCCCCCAGGGATATTTTTCTTATACTGGTAAGTAGTGTAGAAGGAACTCCTCTGACATTTTCCACAATGCTACTATGGAGTTATTCCCTTGAGAAATGGCTGGACAATTTTTCCTTCCCTTGGAGAAGTTGAATGACATCTTCTGCCCAAGGTCACTCCCCACAAATTTGCTGGAGAATTTCCATAAGCTCATCCTGGAAGCAGGTTGAAAAGGGAGAATATGAGTTGCATGTTCCTTTACAAGTCCTCATCCATTGAAATAATGGGCATTTTCCAGACCAATCACAACCGACAGAGTTAATAACAAATAGGGAGGAGAAGTTTAGGAAATGTCAGAAAGACGTCTTAAGTTGTATCACAGTGGAGTTTCCTGCTGTTGAAAAAAAAAATGGGGCATGACACTCAGGAGTCCAATTCTTTTGAAGTCATTGCCAGTGACAACAGGCTTGTTTTTATGAGACATCGGTGTTTCCTTTGCCCTTTTTATTGTAAAAGAAGAAAAAAAACCAGCCACAAACATGGAAACTACTGTGTCTTAAAGAAATGTTCACCCTCATCAAGGAAACCAAATAGGAGGACCAGTTTAATAGAGAAGAACATCAAAGGGCCATTAACATCAATCCATCTTACATTCTGCATTTTTGGCCTCTTTGCATGATTTCTATAAGCTCATGGAAATTTTTGGCTCTGCTCTGGGATTTCTTGAATCTCACGAGTCTGCTACTGGGGAGATGCCAGTAGTTTGAACTGCCTGCTACACTTGCTCCAAGGCTCACATTGTTCGCTGTTAGCGTCGCTAGTGACCACGGACAGGATGAAGCTGGAGAAGACACATACCCTTGACGTGCTGTTCTGCAGACAGAAAATTCCTGAGTCAGGAGATCAGTGACGCCGAAGAGCTGGCAGAGGAGGATTACTAACACGCAGAGAAATTCAGTCCATTCATGTTTAGAGACATCACTTAATGGGCATTACTTAGCTAATTACTTAATACTTCTTCATTTATTTGCAAATCTGACCCTATTCTGTTCAGCTTGACTCATGACTGGGGTTAGCTCTGTCACCACAAAACCAGTCCAGCCTCTTATAATGCTTTATTAGCTAATTTATCACCCAAGAGCTGTTCTTCAAAGTGCTAATTTTCCTGCATACCTTTAGTTTTGTAGAGAGATGTGGCAAAATGCAGGTACTGTATTTCTTCTATGCCTCCTGCTCCATTATTTCTAACAAAAACTCTACATAGTTGATGTGCCCAAATTTAAACTTACCAACCTAAGATACCACTTTATAAGTCTAATGGGCTGTATTCGACAATTAGGTGGACATTTAAGGATCCCTTATTTCAGAGATCTGTTTGTTTTTCTTTGTACTACACTAGATCATGTGGCTACTGTTTTCAGAGTTTCGTTTCTTAAGCTTGGATTCCTTTCTTTTCCTTTGAAGATGACAGGTTGTCTTTCAGGTGAAAAATTCTACCATCAGTGAAAGAAGTCGGAAAAGCCACCCAGCATTGTTTTTAGTTCAGCTGAGTAAATAATGTCCAATGTACCGAGTCTTCCTTCCGGTGCCCAAGAAGAGTGTTGGTTTTAAGTAATTTCCGATATATGCGGTAAAATCATGCTGAGTCTGTAGTTTCAGGGACTTCTGAAAAAAGGGAAGAAACATATTGCGTGGCGAAAACTGTGGGGCAGCTTATGTTGTGTAATAGTAAAGGCTGACAAAATCTGCCCTTGCTTCTGTGATTTTAAGCCACTTAATGTGCAGACCTGTCATGAGTAAGGATGGCGAGCAGGGGGCTCCCATCCAGACTGTCAAGCGCATGTGTAGCACTGAGGAATTGGTCAGCCATTCAAAGAGACACAGATCGGGACCGCCTTAACCTTTGGGTTTTATATGTCTGGGTTTTTCCCACGCTTCTTCAGTTTGTTAGGATTCCTGTTATGTACTAGCAATAAAGCATTAGAGACCAGTTCCTTGTCTCAGCGTGTTTCCTGGTTGTTAGGACAAGACCCAAACTTAATCTAATAATGCCATGCAAAGAAAAACCTGCAGAGGCAATTCCTGAATACAGCAGGTCCCAAATTCAAGGATGAGATCCGTTCCTAAGTCCGTCCTTAAGATGAATTTGTATGTAAGTTGGAACAGTTATTTAGCATCAGTTAGTCAGATGTTTGTCTTAGCATATAGTATATATTTTACCTTTCTATGCATATAAGACACTTAAGAAACACTTCCAAATACACTAAAACGTCTTAAACATAATAATACACAAAGTAGTATTGTGAATTTAACCCAAAACATTGTACTTAACTCAAATTTTTAGTATGCTCATCTTTATGGCAGTCCGTTCTTAACTAGGAGTCGTCCGTAAACTGGGACGTTCTTAAACCGGGGACCTGCTGTATGATGACTTGCTAAAAGCAAATGAGCAAGCCAATCCCCTTTCTCCAAGTCACCAGACAGCTGTACATCATAAATGGTTGGGAAGAAGACCAACGGATATTATTTGCATAAACTGAAAACAAAATTCTCATAGACGCAGAAATGGGAATAAAGGTTGAATCCATCCCCAGGAATTATTTGTGTGAGTCCGTACATGTGGACGAACCTTCCAAATCTTTGAGATGTGATGTACAGTACATCTGGGGGAGACCAGCTTAGGGAAAGCATATGCAGATTAAAACTATTTATTGACCTCTTCCCTTCCACTGTAATAGACTTTTTAAATAGTAATTATTGGTTCTTCCAATAACTGGAAACATGTAGACTTTCTCCTGACTAGCTTTGGACTGAACTGTTAGAGCATTAATAATTCTAATAAAACAAATGTTTAATCCTTAAGCAAAACAGTACCAATAAAATGCCTTTGAATTCTTTGATCACAACAGGAGGGTAGCTTGGTTACTGAATGGATGGACTATGGTCCACATTCCCTTATACCTCCCTGCTAAGTACTACTTTAAAAACAAAAAGCTGAGCATTAAGGAAAGAGGCCCTCTAATATCCTTGAAGAAATTAGCCACCTCTTGCTTTATAAAATAAATATTATTTATTTCAATTTAGATGCTGCCCAACTCCAACCAACTCTTTGCCTGAGGACCTATTTTCCCACCTCTTGGCCCCTTTGAACATTTTTGGGGAAGCTTCTTGAAAAGACACAGGTGCTGCCCTAATAAATGCTACCTTATTTTGTGAGCACAATGAGATAATGGGAAACCATAGCAGAAAAAGGGAATTGTCAAGTGGTGAATCACCATGTTTGCCCAATGATGCCTGGCTGAGTTTGGAGGTGAGAACTAAGTGGGTGAAGCCACAGGGCCTTTGTCTCCTTCCTCATCAGTGAAGGAAATATGCAAGGAGCTGAATGATGATCTGGAACTTTTATTACTCACTGCAAATCAGAAAGGTCAAAACCCAGTGGACCAGACATATTAGATGGGGATTTGGCTCTTCAGAGCAGGGAATTTTGGCACAGCAGAACAGTTTTCTGCTTGGTACAATCCCCTACTTTTCCCCGCAATGCAAGTAAAAACAATAGTCCAGGAGTGATCTCCACCGAGCTCACACGCAAAGTAATACTGTTTGTGGTGTGCTTGGTGTCTCATTTCTAAATAAGGTGGCAGGAGCAAGCTGCTCCACCCCAAAGGAAAAGCCCTACACCAAGGGAGGAAGGTGAAATCATTAATGTGGGTCTAGACCCACATAACACAGTCACATCTGCCTTCACACACCTTGCCCAGAAGACTTGTTATTAAAACTTGAAATCAGGGTGAAGTATAAGGAAGTGGTTCACATTCAGTGATTTTCCTGGAAGGACTCCACCAGTGTGTGGCTTTTGCTCAAGAAGCAATTCCTGGCTGGTGCGGTGAGTAAGAGAGCTCGGTGAAGGCAGGTGTATTCCATGTCTGCAAGGCATACAGGAAAGGCCAGGGTCTGTGGGAGAAGAATTCCCCTCATTTACCAGTTTCTTGAAGCAGCCTACAGGAGGCTGTGACATGCATTGCCCAAGCAGCTTTGATCAGAGGAAAGACAATATCTACATTTATTGGAGAATGGAAAGCCCTTATGGACTTTTGGCATAAAAATGAAATAAAATGAACTTGTGATTTGTGGCTTTGATGATTAGACAGGATAGTTTATAGAAAGAAGAGTCATGATGAAACTTTAAAGTGAGAGGTTAAAATATAATTGTAGTTATAACTGCTGTGAAGAAGGTCGGAAGCTACTTCATTGTATCTTTTTTCTTCCTTTTTTCTTTTTCTTTTCTTTTCTTGCACTTTTAGCTTTCTCTTTGATTTCTTTTTCTTTTTTCTTCCTTACTCTATATTAGTTTGTATTAGCTTTTCTCTTTCTGTTTAAAAGGTTTAATAAAAATTATATATATATAATAACAATAAAAAAAATCTTTGCATTGCCTCTTTTAAGGTGACAGGTTGATTGAGAGCTGAAATGGAAAACATTACAGTTCTGGGTTACTACTCACAGTTTTACCTGCTGCTTTTGTCACTTATCCAGAGCACAACAAACAATAAGGTGTTTACCCTTCATGGGGCTGTTATATCTGGGATGCAGAATTACAGGGAACCATGAGATGGTTTCCGTTCCTCGCTGCTGCCCTCGAAGGGAATCTGGATTATTGCAACCCTGTATTGTAGGGTACAATCACTGACAACTCTCAGTCCTTTTTATTCTTTGCAACCCAGCAGAATGTTGGAAAGAAATTGTGTAAAGGGTCTTGGGACTCTGTCCGTCCATCAGCAGGATAACTCTCCCAAGCCTGAAAGGAATGGGGCCAAACTTGGTACAGTGGGATCTGATGCCAGATCCAGCCAGGGTGGTGAGAAGAGCGTTCCAGAAAAATATCGTTCAGTGTCATGGTCTATGGGAATGACCTTGGGAGACAGGAGGAAGAGCTGCAGCCTAGACAACGGTCTGACAAATGAAATTTGAGTCTGGAGGAGGAGGAGTGGAGGAAGTGTCTCAGAAGGGACCCTTCCTAGTTTTGGGGAGGGACTGGAGGGGTACTTTCAAACTTACAAGATTAATGTTAGCCCTTTGATTAATGTTAGTCCAAAGAAGAAGCACAACCAGGAGTACTAGCTCTGTCTTTATTGTAAGGTTACATTAACAGAGTCTTGCAAGTCTGAAAGTACCCATCTTGCCCCTCACCTTTACTCTCCCAAAAACTAGGGAGGGTCCCTTCTGAGATGCTTTTACCACCCGTCTGCCTTCAGACTCAAATTTCATTTATCAGACCATTGCCTAGGGTGTGCCTCTTCCTCCTCTCTCCCACGGTCATTCCTACAGACCATTATACTCAGTGCTTCCTGATGGGAAAGAGGTTGACCAGTGGACTGGAAAGCTGCTAAGTTGTGGTGGATTCTGGCGCTGCTGCTAGTTCTCAGGAAGAGGGGAGAGCATTCCAGAGAGATAAGAGGATTCACAGTCCAGAAAGTGTTTGTGGGGAAGCTAAGAGGCTCGGGGTTGCCCGCCCTAGAGTCTCCCAGGTTATTTGTGCTTAAGTTAGTTAGAGTAGGTTTAGTCTGGCAAGATTCTGTCTGTATGCTTAGAGCTAATAAAGAACTGAAGTTTGGAACACACTGACTCATGGTTGTTCTCTGGCTGGCCCTTGACATGAGTGCTCCTTCCAAGCCCCCGTCCTTCTCCCTACTGGTCACCTGACCCAGAGCAGAGCATATTTAGTCTGCACTGGGCTTCACACCTACAAACACGGACAGATGCAGAAGGGAAAGCAGAAAGACACATTACTTCTTCACACAGAAGAACATTCCGATGCCTCCGAAGGCTGGTAAAGAGATGGTGAGTTCTAGAAGCCATACACCGAAGGCTTTTCCCACCTTGTCTCTCTGTCATCAGAATCAGGTTAAGCTGGGCAGGTGCTAAACCTACATCTGCAAGTTGTGAAGGGTTCCCTGGGGGTGCTGTGGATTCACTAACCATACAAGCAGAGAAACAAGTGAGCAGTCCTGGCTTTATCGCTTTCATTTGAGGCCCAGGTGCTTTTCATGATTCAGGGTGATTTGGCCAGTTTTCTTTTCCTTCCTTCCTTCCTTCCTTCCTTCCTTCCTTCCTTCCTTCCTTCCTTCCTTCCTTCCTGATTTATTCAATTTATATGGCTGCCCACTCACCAAGCAACTCTGGGCAGGTAACTAGTTGAAAGCATTAAAAACGCTACATCAATCATACAGTTGTGACTGTTCAAGTGGCTGCAATATTTCCTGGACAGGATGGTCTGCTCATAGCAGTCCATGGTCTAGTAATCTCCTGTTTGGATTACTGCAACGTGTTCTAGATGGGTCTATCCTTGAAGACAACTTAGGTAATGGAGAATGGGCTAGTGAAGGAATTATGTAGCATAGACCTCTGCTGGACAGTGGGTAGGACTTCAGATCCCCAGCCCTTCCTAGCTGACCTATCTCCCCGCCCATGTGCCTCTTCTTCTCTGATGGGGAAAGGGATGAGGAGGAGGGATGGAAGAGATTTCTGCTAGAAGTACCAGAGGAGGATATTTAAATAATTGTAGGATACTCTCCCTAGTAATATGTTATCGCAGTCACATTTAATTTATGTGAAAAAAATAAACAAACATAGTTTGCAATGGGCATGTCACAGCAGGTGGCAGACCCTAATCAACCTTGACTGAACTTGAAAAACCTAAGCAAAGTCAGACCTGATTAACAGCAGGATAAGAGAGCTAGTCTTGACAGGGAAGTTGGAAATAAAAATCATGAAGAAAACAATGACAAATGTCTTCCATATTATTGCCAAGAATATGACATAGATGTGTTTGAGGAATCATCAAAATCAAGTCCAGCTTAAGAGAGACTGGACTTGACTTAAAATAAATGTTCAGAAAGCCAGCTATCTCTTTTTTAAAAAATTACTTTAAATACACAGTTATTGCTTTGAAGCAAGTGTTAATGCATAGGGTTTTGTTTTTTGTGCCTTCAAGTCAATCTTGACTCCTGGCGATGGCCTAGACAAGTCCCTGCAGTTTTCTTGGCAAGATTTCTGGAAGTGGTTTGTCCTTGCCTTCTTCCTAGGGCTGAGAGGGAGGGACTGGCCCAAGGTCACCCAGCTGGCTTTGTGCCAAAGGGGAGGGCTAGAACTCACAGTCTCCTGGTTTCTAGCCTGGTGCCTTAACCACTACACCAGACTTGCTCTCTCAATGCATAGTTTACCTTTTTAAAAAAGTATTTTAATGCTAAAAACTGAGAAGTTTTGGGAAAGCATAGGGGGCAATATAGAGATGAAGGAAGGAAGGAAGGAAGGAAGGAAGGAAGGAAGGAAGGAAGGAAGGAAGGAAGGAAGGAAGGAAGGAAGGAAGGAAGGAAAGAAGGAAATTGAACACTAAATGTGCATTGCAGAGAACATTTGGTAAATATTACTCAGAGAAACTAGAGAGAACGTGGAAGTTCTTGATTTGTAGATAAAGTCAAGATGGTCTCAAAAATTCCAAGGACAGGGCATGGGAGATGAAGCTGCTGTTAAGATGATAATATTAAATAGTCTTAAAGACATTATAGTGTCCCTCATAGTCTGAGAAGTGGGGTAGAAATAGCTTAATATACAAACGGTTATATGCCACAGCAGTTTTTATGACATGTTAGTGAAAGGTCCTCTATTTCTAAAGCTGCATTTGCTGAAACAGCACAATAGAATAGAGGAGAAGAGGCTTATATGCACTTGACTTTATAACAAAGTCTGGTTTCTTTGCAATATGGCACCAAGAAGTGTGAGATAAATCCTATGCCTGTTTTTACAGGATTCAAAAAGAAACCATATGCATTTCAGGCATGGCCTTAATTAAGATAGTTGATAGGAATGTAATAAACAAAACAACCACATGAATATCATTTTAAAGCTATCATAGTTTTTTTAACAGCGCTGACAAGCTCTTCTTGCTAGATTTTATCTCCCACACTAAAAGGTCAGTTCTGTCATTTACAAATGGGAAGGGGAAGATGAGAAAGTTTTGCATCAAACACGCTGAAAGCTTTGCACTAATATTGTGTGGTTGGCCTTATGAAGCAGTGTGTTTTACAAATATATGAAAAAAGCAACACCTTTTTTTCCCCAAAGTGAGAAGAAACTAGAGTACCTAGAAAAAACACAGTAACAGGAAAATGAAATGTTTTCTAGAAATGACTGAGATGAGACTTGAGATAGTCTAGCCATGCAAAATGAGGAAATGACTTTTTTTTCTGAGTTCTTGCTTAGTTTAATCAAGTTAGAAGTACCGATAGCGATTTAAATTAGCACTGATGTTTTTGATAACTGGTGGCTCCAGTTACCGTACTGAGTAACACCACCCAGAAATGCAGCTATTTATGAAACCCATTCTGTTGTTAAAAATGAGAACTATATACCTGGTTCTTCTGTATTTATTTGAAAATAAGGAGAAACTGGGGGAACACACAGAACACATTTAATTCTCCAATACGTTCTCCTCAATGGAAAATAATCTTCAACAAACATCTCTGGAAATCTTGCGCCCAGGGAAGCACAGTGATACAATGGTATCATCCTACAGCTGAGCCGTATTTCTAGACTGCAACACTCTGCCTGACTATTAACCAACAGGCTGGTACAACCTCATTGTGCTGAACTGGAGTTTTATCAAAGGCAAGAATGGAAGAGGCCTGTCATAATTTTTGAGGCGCAAGAATCAAATCAAGGGGTGTGCTGACTTTCTTTTTCTTCTTGTTTGGTGCACTTGTGTTTTCTTGACTGGAAGCAAAGTCCTTTTGCCATGTCTGCAAGAACCACCAAAGAGAACATTTAATACAGGAGAGATTTGGTATTTACTAATTCTGTTTTACTTTGAAATTTTTGATACTGCCCTTCACTCACAGAAGCGGGTTGCTGGACTTGGCTCAAAGATAAGGGAATAATTCTAAGAAGGTTTGTATTTATTTTATACAAATAAAAATGAGACATGTGAAAGAAGGATTCATCAAACAACATTCTTAGGAAAAAAAATAAAATTAATGAGCATACAGTATAAAAATATTTTCACCTGACACCCACTTCGAAACATGGAAACATAGTACATGGATAGATGGAGTCAGCTCGTTGGGCATTTGGACCACAGGTAGTTTAGAGCTTTGAAAGGAACTATGCATTGGGCTCAGAAGCAAGTAGTCACCCAATGATACTTTTTCACATTCAGCTTGGTCAGAAGTCTAGTCTGGAGGTTCTGGGCTGGCTCCATGGGCAGCCCCACATATGATGCCTCACAACAATCTTACGTATAGCAAGGCTAGCCCCATCAAGGAAGGAAAGGCCGCTTCTGCTGGATTAACTAAAGGATGTAATGGGCACTCCAAGTCAATGAACCTACCTGGTTCAGTAGTGATAACGTTGGGTACAAGAGCACTCCAAGGCAAAAGTAATATGACACATTTAAACATGCTTGCCAATAGCAAACAGTGACTTCCATATCTTCCCCACGCAAGGGCACTACCTTGACTAGCCAGGAACACTTACACAAAATAGTTCATAGCCTGTTGCAGAGTATTGTGAGGTGTGGTCTACAGTAGTTGTGTACATCAAGGAGGCTAAATACCATACTTGGCTTTTGAGTGGTGCACCAGGAGTCATATTCTAAATCTTAATTTAAATAAATGTAATTAATCAAATACAGTAAAATATGATTATTCTCTCTATATCTCGCTATTCTGCTCTTCGGTAGTACTAACAGTTACATTGGAAGCAACATTTGGCGGGGCTTTGGGAAGCTCCAACTACTCCTGGGGCTACAGGTTATATATCTTTTCAGACAGTGGCCGACCTGTTGCCTTACAAATTATAAGATCCCAGAAATATTCTAGAATAACTAATAAAGAAATAGATCTGTGGGCACCTTGAAAGCAGTTCAGGGATTAACAGGATGGATCTGTTAAGAACAAACACTGATTATTTAGAATGAATTTAAATTTTGTTTGGTGGCAATCAAAATTTGCACACAGTTAGTGGGCTGGGCTATGGGCAAACATACTGAAAAGTCTCTTTTTTATTTGCTATCGCTACTATTCCATCAACAGTGCTTTAAGCTGAATTCTTTTCCTTTAATTAAAACTGCTCTAATCAATTTTTCAGCCCAATAAGACAGTAATGCTTTGCTCCCTCTTTGTTGACAGTCTCAAAAGATTAGTTCTAACTCTGAGTTTCAGCCTTAGAATAATTTGTTTCAGCATCCTATTTTATAATTATATTATACTACAGCAAAATGTTGTTCAGTATCACATGGATTTGATATTCTCTGCTTTTTATTTTCTGTCTTACTGCTTCCCCATTCTTTCACTGTTCTTGTTTTTGTCTGGTTATTGTGTTATGCCTTCAGCAAAGGATCGTTACCTTGTTGTGGTGCTGGAGCTTGAGCACCTCAATGATGCCATGAGCTAAACCGTGAAGGGCCACCCAAGACGGGAAGGTCATGACAGAGAGGTCAGACTAAACGCGATCCCTGGGGAAGGTAATGGCAACCCACCCCAGTATTCTTGCTGTGAAAACTAAATGGACCAGTACAACCAGAGATATGTCGGTATACCATCGGAAGATGAGACCCCCAGGTCGGAAGATGGTCAAAATGCTACTGGGGAGGAAAGAGGATGAGTTCAACTAGCCCCAGACGTGATGACGCAGCTAGCTCAAAGCCGAAAGGACGGCTAGCGGCCGACGGTGCTGGTGGTGAACAGCGAATCCAATGTTCTAAGGGTCAACACACCATTGGAACCTGGAATGTAAGATCTATGAGCCAGGGCAAATTGGATGTGGTTATGGGTGAGATGTCAAGATTAAAGATAGACATTTTGGGCGTCAGTGAACTGAAATGGACTGGAATGGGCCACTTCACATCAGATGACCACCAGATCTACTACTGTGGACAAGAGGGCCACAGAAGAAATGGAGTAGCCTTCATAATTAATAGTAAAGTGGCTAAAGCAGTGCTTGGATACAATCCAAAAAACGATAGAATGATCTCAATTCGAATTCAGGGCAAGCCATCTAACATCACAGTGATCCAAATATACGCCCCAACCACAGATGCTGAAGAAGCTGAAGTAGAGCAGTTCTATGAGGATCTGCAGCACCTACTGGACAACACGTCTAAAAGAGACATTATTTTCATCACGGGAGACTGGAATGCTAAGGTGGGCAGTCAAATGACACCTGGAATTACAGGTAAGCATGGCCTGGGAGAACAAAACGAAGCAGGACATAGGCTGATAGAATTTTGCCAAGACAACTCACTCTGCATAACAAACACTCTCTTCCAACAACCTAAGAGATGGCTTTATACATGGACTTCACCAGATGGACAACACTGAAATCAGACTGACTACATCCTTTGCAGCCACAGGTGGCGGACATCTATACAGTCAGTAAAAACAAGACCCAGAGCTGACTGTAGTTCAGATCACGAACTTCTTCTTGCACAATTTAGGATCAGACTAAAGAGATTAGGGAAGACTCACAGATCAGCTAGATATGAGCTCACTAATATCCTTAAGGAATATGCAGTGGAGGTGAAGAATAGATTTAAGGGACTGGACTTAGTAGATAGGGTCCCGGAAGAACTATGGACAGAAGTTTGCAACATTGTTCAGGAGGCGGCAACAAAATACATCCCAAAGAAAGAGAAAACCAAGAAGGTAAAATGGCTGTCTGCTGAGACACTAGAAGTAGCCCAAGAAAGACAGAAAGCAAAGGGCAACAGTGATAGGGGGAGATATGCCCAATTAAATGCAAAATTCCAGAGGTTAGCCAGAAGAGATAAGGAACTATTTTTAAACAAGCAATGCGTGGAAGTGGAAGAAGACAATAGAATAGGAAGGACAAGAGACCTCTTCCAGAAAATTAGAAACATCGGAGGTAAATTCCAGGCCAAAATGAGTATGATCAAAAACAAAGATGGCAAGGACCTAACAGAAGAAGAAGAGATCAAGAAAAGGTGGCAAGAATATACAGAAGACCTGTATAGGAAGGATAACAATATCGGGGATAGCTTTGACGGTGTGGTCAGTGATCTAGAGCCAGACATCCTGAAGAGTGAGGTTGAATGGGCCTTAAGAAGCATTGCTAATAACAAGGCAGCAGGAGACGATGGCATCCCAGCTGAACTGTTCAAAATCTTGCAAGATGATGCTGTCAAGGTAATGCATGCTATACGTCAGCAAATTTGGAAAACACAAGAATGGCCATCAGACTGGAAAAAATCAACTTATATCCCCGTACCAAAAAAGGGGAACACTAAAGAATGTTCAGACTATCGAACAGTGGCACTCATTTCACATGCCAGTGAGGTAATGCTCAAGATCCTGCAAGGTAGACTTCAGCAATTCATGGAGCGAGAATTGCCAGATGTACAAGCTGGGTTTAGAAAAGGCAGAGGAACTAGGGACCAAATTGCCAATATCCGCTGGATAATGGAAAAAGCCAGGGAGTTTCAGAAAAACATCTATTTCTGTTTTATTGACTATTCTAAAGCCTTTGACTGTGTGGACCATAACAAATTGTGGCAAGTTCTTAGTGGTATGGGGATACCAAGTCATCTTGTATGCCTCCTGAAGAATCTGTATAATGACCAAGTAGCAACAGTAAGAACAGACCATGGAACAACGGATTGGTTTAAGATTGGGAAAGGAGTACGGCAGGGCTGTATACTCTCACCCTAGCTATTCAACTTGTACGCAGAACACATCATGCGACATGCTGGGCTTGAGGAACCAAGGCTGGAGTTAAAATCGCTGGAAGAAACATTAACAATCTCAGATATGCAGATGATACCACTTTGATGGCTGAAAGCGAAGAGGAACTGAGGAGCCTTATGATGAAGGTGAAAGAAGAAAGTGCAAAAGCTGGCTTGCAGCTAAACCTCAAAAAAACCAAGATTATGGCAACCAGCTTGATTGATAACTGGCAAATAGAGGGAGAAAATGTAGAAGCAGTGAAAGACTTTGTATTTCTAGGTGCGAAGATTACTGCAGATGCTGACTGCAGTCAGGAAATCAGAAGACGCTTAATCCTTGGAAGAAGAGCAATGACAAATCTCGATAAAATAGTTAAGAGCAGAGACATCACACTGACAACAAAGGCCCGCATAGTTAAATCAACGGTGTTCCCTGTAGTAACATATGGCTGCGAGAGCTGGACCATAAGGAAGGCCGAGAGAAGGAAGATAGATGCTTTTGAACTGTGGTGTTGGAGGAAAATTCTGAGAGTGCCTTGGACTGCAAGAAGATCAAACTAGTCCATACTCCAGGAAATAAAGCCAGACTGCTCACTTGAGGGAATGATATTAAAGGCCAAACTGAAATACTTTGGCCACATAATGAGAAGACAGGACACCCTGGAGAAGATGCTGATGCTGGGGAGAGCGGAGGGCAAAAGGAAGAGGGGCCGACCAAGGGCAAGGTGGATGAATGACATTCTAGAGGTGACGGACTCGTCCCTGGGGGAGCTGGGGGTGCTGACGACCGACAGGAAGCTCTGGCGTGGGCTGGTCCATGAAGTCACGAAGAGTCGGAAGCGACTAAATGAATAAACAACAAAATTGTGTTATGCTGGTCATTGACCAAAAAAAAGGAACTTACTCTCACACATTGTGCGTAGTAGGTTTGCTAATTTCATGCCTTTAGTATGAAAACAGTTGTGTGAGTTCAAAATCATTAAGCCAGACAGAATCACATTGCCAGATTTCTACATTTATTCTTTTCAGCATTTCCCTCTCCCTGTGAGTGAAAATACCAGCCTAATTTACAATTCTATTTATTGAATTTAGTGGAGAAATGCACAGGGAAGTCTCTTCAACACTCTAAACACTGCAGAAAAGCTAAGCTTTTATTGTAGAATTCTACCATGGCCTCTGTGGAATACACTGTGTTGCCTTTGGTCAGAAAAATGAGTATTGACTGGTTACTTTCTATTTCTTCCTTTGTTCAATGATATTTTTCAGCTCTGAGGATTTCCTTTTTGGTTTCTGATACAGCTATGGTTTTTAAGTGGTGCCACAGAGTTGCAACAGATGCTTTTTCATGTTTCCTAGCTCTCAGGGAAGCACTTTGTTACACAAAATTATTTAATCACAATGAATTATAAAAGCAAGATAATATGTTCTTTCTAGACACTACACCCAAATTAAATGAGAGCAAATGGAGATAAAAGAAAAACAACCCAGAGATTACTCTCAGTTCTAGACTAGCTTTAATAACTCTCTGTATCCTGGTTTCCCCACCATTGCAATTTTACACACATCAACAATGTCAGAACTGCAACCACATCAACCACATTTTCTCTGCAGAAACATTATTTCTTTTAGATGGTGCCTAAACATTATTTTATTTTGACCAAAGAATAAACAATTTTCATAGAACAAAAATCACAACTGGATAAAAAGAAATCATTTCTACCTTAAGTACAAAAGGAAACATGGTGTTCCCCAACAGAGAAGAGAAATTTCCCACAGTTCTCAGAAATGACTGACTATCCAGAGTATCCTCATTCCCACACTACAAAAAGTAGAGAGCTTGTCTAAAATGCACTTTACAAGCCACCCCAGTAATGGCTCCTTGTAATTCTTCACAGGAAAACCATTAAACCTACAAAGTCTCTGTATTTTTAGTCATTCACAATTGCAGACGTGTCTGTTGTTAAAGGGAAGAGCTGTCTTGGGAGGTTCATTTTAATATTTAATTCTGCTAGTGTGAAGGAATTCATTCAAATCAGAGCTAGGCTGAATCTTTAGCCCAACTTTCTTTGTCAGTTAATGGGAGGGAGGGTGAAAATATTTCTCAAAACTGGTAGAAAGGCTTTTGATATGTCTCTCTGTGCTAAGTAAACTAATAGATTCTAATTAGGTTTCCAAAATATGTGGGTCTCTCCATATCTTCCCTGTCACGTTTCCAGATTAAGAATGTCCATGGAGATGGAATTGCTGTGTAGCTTATTTCCATTTAAACATTAATATGTAGTTTGTGCATGTGAGGGAGGTAAACCATTCCCTCTTCAAATTTGCAGAAAATTCAGCATGAAAATGCCAACTGACTCTTGATTTTTTGGTATGCATTCCTACTGGCTTCTTGACTAAAGAAGCCCACCTCTTTTAAGACACTAAATGCTGGTGCTCTTAAAGGTAAGAGTTATCAGTGACAGAGTAGCTTAAGTTATTGTTATTCACTAAGTAAGAGACACCTTCAGGAAGTATTAACCTAATTCAGCTTTCAGAGGATATTGAAGCTTATGGGATTCACAAGCACCTTTCCTGCAACAGAGTATTCCTAGGTGTGCATAGAAAATGGAGGAGATTATGCTTCTGCTAGAGTTCCATTTCCTCCAGTTGACAATTTTTGGACTTATTCAACCAGTGATGAGTGAAATGGGAAAAGAAAAGGCCCTGTTTTATTCTGGAAAAGCGTCACAAGATAACACAATCATTTTCTACTTTAGACCTGCCAAAAAGGGTGCCCAAATTCTGCTGGCAACGGTACTTTTAGGAGGGGTGATACATATGGATCTCATCAGCTAAGTATCTGCAAGACTTAAGTCACTCATTTTCCCCTTCAGCACCTCCCCAAACTCCAAAATGGTCCACACTATTGGTCTACCTCACTGTGGGGACTTCTAGGGATAGTGTTGAGCTGCATGCAGCCCCTAGGTTCTTATTCCAGACCCAAGGACACATCACCAGTTTTCCTGCTTGCAATGACTGTGTTGGCACAGTGCATTATAACACGGTTAACTGAACTATGGATTACTGAATGTACTTAATTGTGAGTTCTCATAACACACTGAACCACACTGGCTGGGTTCCCACAACACACTGAATCACAAGCTAGCCAACTCCATTTGTACCAAATGCATTGCAACGTACCCAGCCAATCTCTTCCCATCACACCATTCATGTATAGTACAGAAGAAAATCCTACCAATTAGAAAATTTTGCCTCCACACAAACAACAAAATACGGTGGGATGAGGCAGCTAACTCCATTGTAAAAGCAGCAACAGAGCTTCAGAGGCCTGGAGATGGAAAAAAAAATATGTGAAGGGCTGAGGAAATTGGGAAAAGAGAGAAAGGAACTGACCCTATTTTTCGCCTTCTTTGACTTCTCTGTCAGTAAACCATTGTGTCACTTTCACAAACACAGAAAGGGACCATTTGAAGTGTGCTCAGATGTTCCTGGAAATTGCTATCAAATGTTGCATAATGAAAAGGGCCAGAAATAATGACTGTCAGTGTCTGAGATTATTTTTTTTACAAAAAAAATCATACTTCCTTCATGCTTGATGGATCTATGTTATAGTATTTTTCTGTAACTCAATTCTTTTTAGAAATATTTTGTAAAGAAACCACAGGCAATGTATTTGCTAATGAATAATTTTATCTTTATATGGTGCTTGCTCAAAGATCTTCATATCATAAGGACAGATGGCATTGCTATCTTCATAGTACCGATGGGAGAGAGGGATGCTGGCATTGTGAAGGCTGATAGCTATTTGTTTAATATCGCCTGATATTGATTGTTCAAGGCTATAGTTAGTTTTTAATTATTCTATATTTATATCTCATCTTCTCAATTAATTTGCCAGAGTACCTTAAAAATCTATAAATACGAACCACAGAATAATCTAATGCAACATTAAGTGACAGAAGAAGCAAGATCAAGAAATTTGACAACATGAAGGAAAATAAATACCGTTTACCTAGCAACTGAAAATAAACAGCATAAATAGCAGATATACTTTTTCAGGAGGCATGCTCTAAAACTGGGTGCCTCAGCTGAAAAAGATGCACCAGCCTGAGATGTTGAGAAAAGAGCAGTGCCTCAAAATGCTGTTGGCCTTGCCCATGCTGTGCTACCATCAATAAACTAATCTTCTGAACCTGCCTTTACCCAGATGGACAGATATATCAAGGACAAGGAAATATGGAGGAAACACAAGGACTTTAGAAAACGCAAATACATTAAAAGACTCTCATTTTTTTTACCAAATACAGTAAGGGAAAATACAAAAGGGAAATGAAAAATTCAGTGGAATTCTTTCCATATAAGCATGTCCATTGAAAAGTGACCTAGCAAGAAAGGCATTTTCATTTTCTTGAGATCAGCTATCTGCCTTCTCACAGACAGATGTTGTTTCTGCACTTCCCTTGAATGGAAACAATAGAGATCAGGATCCCCTGGCCCTTTTGGGAGCTGCCAAGACCAATATGAGGGATGGGGATATGGTAGAGTTTCCTAGAGGAGGATGGAAAGGCCTCCCCACCCAGTCTGTTACAATATTTTCCCAGTCATACATCTACCAGGCTGAAGGGTGGATGGGAAAGAACTGGAAAACTAACTTTTTGGGGAGGGTCAACATTCCCCAGCAATAGCAAACTATAAGTTGTTTGGGATCCTAGAAAATTTAATTCTTTTGTAATGGGTGTGTCAGCTCTAGAATGAGGGCCAGGAAAATGTAATCATGTTTTAAAAATAAAAAAGACATTTGGGCAGTTATGGAAATTTAACAGTCCAGGCATATGTTCTGTGTGCAGGCAAATGACTATTTGCAAAAGCTGTTAAGGTACATACCAAGACTAGCAATCTTGTCTCATCTAATTTCTTCATTATCCTATTACTTAACAGGTTATACTGTATAGCCTCATGATAATCAATTTCAAATTAATCAAAGGACAATAAAAATGGACTGAGGGGAGTCGTTAAGCTGCAGACAAAATTAAATGGTTGCAGGGTCAACCTAGATGTTACAGTTGATGTGCAATTTGCTGTCAAAACTGGAAATCATGTTTTTAGTTCCGTATTTCATAATATCTAGTCAAATGTACTTGCATCCTGATATATCAATAGATCACATCCTGACAGCATCATTTCCTGTCCTTGTTCCATATCTCTAAGAATTTATCAGCAGCAATGTCTAATATGCTAATGATTTCAGGACAGGGCAAATTTAATGAAATAGGAAAGAAAGAGAAGCAGGAACTAAGGACATGGTTACCATTTTTGGTACTTATTGCATCTTTAGAAGAACATTTTGTTTGGACCTGAGAGAAAACAGAAAAATAACCAAACTAATATGGTAATTCTGCCACAGTGGCTACTCAAGACTCCTGCGGCCTGTGGCTATGTTATTGAGTTAATCCCACATAATGGCAAGATAATATATTCAAAATATGGTACTCATTGAAGCTTTAAGATGTTTTTTGATAATATTAAACTAATAATGCAGATACACTATATTAAGAGAATAGCAGGTTGAAAAAAAACTGATTTAAATCATAGTTTCTTCATTGGTTAGAAACAATCCATGTAACACATACCAATGAGTGCAACTGCAACCAAAGTACTTAACCTTTTCTTTGCCCAACATTTCTCCACTCCATTATTCCCCTCCCTCCATTACCCCCAATTATGTTTCATCATATAAGGTTCCAAGCACAAGCTTAATTTGGATGTTTCAAACAGAGAAGTTCCTTTCTCTGCAGCAGAAAAATGGTGGGAGAGTCAGGATTACCCATATCACAGGAAGTGATTGTCATACTCTACTCTGACCTGGTTAGACCCTCAGTTGTATTGCATCCAGGTCTCAGCACCAGAGTTGAAAAAGGGGAGTTACAAAGTGTTCAGGTAGGTCTATTAAGAGTTCAGGTAGGTCTATTAAGTTGGTGAAGGGACTGGAAATCAAGCCCTGTGAAGAACAGACAGAAATAGCTGAGGGTAGTATGATATGAGAGTAGCCTTCAGATATCTAAAGGGCTGTCATATCAAGGATGGAACAGATTTGCTCTCTATCATCCTGGAAGGCAGACCAGAACCAACAACTTCCTGACTATGAGCCTAGTGAAATAAACTGTCACATAAACTGGTGAGTTCTCCTACTCAGGAGGTTTTCAAACAGTGGCTGGATGGTCACCTCTCAGAGATGCTATAGTGGACCCTGTACTGAGCAATGGTTGAACTAGGAAACCCTTAAGGTTCCTTCCAGCTCTATGATTCCATGACTGTGTATTCTTTCTCTTTGTGTTGTTTTGAAATTCCATGCTCCTAAAGTAAAATCTTGGAATAATGAGCTGGGTTCACACCTCATACTTAACCAGCTCCATTACAGACTTAGTAGTTGCATTTGTATAAGCTGCTAAACTTGGTTAGTGTTAATTTTCTATAAGTTGTGGCAAAGCATGTTGTGGAAAACCAGACTTTTAGAATAGTTTATGGTTCAGTGTATTGTGCAAATACACAAAGGGGGTTAGTTCAGAAAGCTAATTAAGCATCTCTAAGCCAAGTCAGCTTAATTTAGTTATACAGTAAACTGCAAAAAGACAGACTGAAACACACCCCCATACATTCTTTAGCTTCCTTTGCCTACATTTAGCTGTACTTGGCACAGTCTGAATCCAAATTTCTCACCCACAGTGTGTCAAGTTGTGGTTTTTTTGAACTGCCATCACATGGATTCCAATGAGCAATGTGCTGCCCAATAATTGGGCTTACCTATTTCCTAGTGAGACAAAAGGAAGGGAAAGTCCCTCTGCTAAATAGAACAGAATTAATGAATCATTCATAAAGTAACAGCATTTCCAGAAAAATAAACTGGTTTTGCCTAGTGGCCTGATTTCCCTTTTTCCATGAAATGACCTGCATGATCATTCAAGCCTGCCAGTCAAATCTCTGCAAAATAGGGAACAGCAGTTTCCCCATTAAGAAAACTACCAGCAAACTGAAAAATTGTTGGTGCTATAAAGTAATGGCTTGGGCACCAAAAAGCAGAAAAGACAATGGGCTCACACTGATTCTTTGCTGATGGAATGTTCTCTTTCAAATATACACCAAACTGTAATATAAGCCATTAACTGGCATTTGTGGAAAAGGCATGAATCATGGCATTTTAATGAGGACTGCTGTTCAGTGAATGACTCAGCACAACTGGATTGCTGATTCAAGAAAAAGTGCCTATTTTTATGCAAGAAATGGGCTTCAGAAAACAAGCAGCCCAGAAACTTACTCAGCCATTATTTCAAACAAAATACCAGGTCATCAGTTCAACTGTACAAGGCAAACCAAGGCAATGATTTCTGAGGTCAGAATTGGGGCACCATTCTAGGTCAGAAAACTTCAGCTAAGAATCATGTGTCCATGGGGTTTTTATGCTTCCTTGGTCATCTCCATGGTACTTCCAGGGGTAGCTGACTTACGCCCATATTCTCTATGTGACAGAGATAGATGAAGGCCAAGATTCATGTCTGACTTTTAAATGTTTAGCTTACAGACATAGGTTTCATCTGGATTCTTATCCAGGCAGCACAATGTTCTGGCCAGCAGCAGCTGACAAAAAAACTAGTCAAAATGATTCATATCTGCAAAACAGTGATGCTCACTTTGTGAGAAGACTTAGTGCAGCATTCTCTCTCTGTCTCTTCAGCTCCATCCTTTCTGGTTGTTTCTGAAATATATAGTTTATAGATACACATTAAGAATATTTTGTATATAAAAACAAATTAATAAAACAACGTATCTGTGGAAAAAGGCATTAATAAACAGAAATGCATGAAAGTAGGCGTTATTTGTTAATTGAAAAAAATTAAAATCCCAGGCTTGAGCTAAAAAACATCAAAAACCCAGAATAGTCCCTACACATAGGCATCTATAATGCAGTCAATTTATTACATTCATACAGCTATAGAAATGTCCACATTGAAGCAATGTAAAAAGCAAAAAGAACATGTAAAACATATGAGGGTAGCAGACTATTTACAAATAAATATAGTAGTCCAAAGGTTGAAGTGATTTGCATGACCTTGTATAAAATTTACATTCAGGGCCGCAACTGGGGGGGGGGCA
This sequence comes from Candoia aspera, assembly GCF_035149785.1. Classification (NCBI taxonomy): domain Eukaryota; kingdom Metazoa; phylum Chordata; class Lepidosauria; order Squamata; family Candoiidae; genus Candoia; species Candoia aspera. Next base: position 5,721,399 of record NC_086167.1, on the reverse strand, counting down.
AGTGGGGCATGTGCCCCGGGCGCTGTGCTGGGGGGCGGGCGCCAAAATGAATGCTAGGGGGGCACCAAAATGGGCACAGAATCCATGTTTGCCCCAGGTGACACAGTCCCTAGTTGTGGCCCTGTTTACATTATATATAGTTTATGGCCTTTCGTGGAAGAAAACAGAACATTTAATATTTGAAAACTCTTTGCTTATGTCCACCAAAGCCAGCATTTGATAGCATTGCAGAGGTAGCTTATAATCTAAAGGACATTAGTAAGAAACAAGGGTAAGGAGGTAAAGGAGTGGGGGAAGCAGGCTCAGACATCAATTTTTAAATAGCAGTGGTTATAAAATAAGCGACAGGATGCAGCTCAAGGAGAGGGGAAGCCTAGTGGAGTGGTCTTTCCGAAGGGCTTGTGAACGGCCTTTGTTTTGCACCCCCCTTTTCTGTAAGCTAATGAGGTGGTTCCTACATGAAGCCTTATCCAGAGAGGCACAACTGGAACATTTTCTATCCTTTTTCAAAATTAGTACATTTTTCTTGCATATACTTTGAGGGATTATAGTTACGGTGACCATGTTTTCTCGGAAAAAATAAAGGGGCAAACCTGAAAGAGGTTCATAAGGATAAAAAAATACAATTGTTTACCTTTATAACTTCGCTTAACAAAGGAAAATCAAAGAGCAAAACCGAGAAAAACTTGACAAGAACACATATTCTAATAAAAATATCTAAAATCAAACAGTATATGTACATTTATTTTAAAAAGACAATTCAATTTCTATATTTTTCCCCTGAATGTGAAAGACTATGCATTAAGGGGTTCCCTCTGTATGGTAAAAGTTAAGTGTCCAAAATTATCCAAAAGTTAAGTGTCCAAAAATCTTCTTGGGGGAGATGGGCGGTGATAGAAATTTGAAAAATAAATAAATAAAATAAGGGACAAAAGTGAGTTTTTGAAAAATAAATAAATATTTCTGAAATAAGGGACTGTCCTTTATAATAAAGGAGATAGGGTCACTGTAATTATAGTCCATAAAACCAATATAAAATACATTCAACAAATGCTACTATTCACTTGTGGGTTTTTGTGGAGGGGGACAAGGGGGGGCACAAAGGATGACACATGCAGCATGCAAATACTATGGTTCATGCACCTAACAGATGATACCACTGTTAGGAAGGGGAGCCTTATGCTCCCAAGATACCTGGGCAATGCTGATTGGGCAAAGAATTATATCCTGCAGTTCTTGCCATAGGCTGGGCTTTCTGACATTTCTCCAAGCCAGTCCAGAAGGAATCCTGCTCCAACAGCTCAGGTTACACAAAGTCATGGTTTGCTTCAACAGTGGCTGCTTGGTTCACACACAGGGTTAAGCGACGGCTGTTACTTATAAACCACACATCACAGTACCTCGGAGCCAAGGGAACTATATTAAAAATGCAGCGTATGCATCTATAGCTAATGACAGAAAATGCCTCTGGGATGTATATAGAAAGTTTGCTCTAGACAGATATACCTGTTCTATGTGGATTCAAAAGGGACATGTGCTGGGATGCTGCATTTCCTTCACACATCCTGTTTTTATCCAGGCAAGCAGCCATAACATTTCTCTGTAAAATAATTCAGAATGTAGAGTTCTCTTTCTTTAATTGCAGTTGAAGGAAGAAGTAGCCATCTTATTTATATATCTGGCAGGAAAAGGTGTTCCTCAATTAACTACATAATAATCTGTGAATTTCATTAATCCATGGATTAAATATATCAAACTGAAAGTCCTACTATAAAAGTGAAAGTAACGGGGGAAAGTAAAAGCTGTTAGAATAACCACAGTGGGGAGAAAATAAGTATGTTTTTCTCTCAGCTTTCTAATGGTTTAACCATCATCTAGAGCACCTTGGCAACTTCAGTTAAATGAGAATGATACATATTTTCCGTTAGAAATTTAAAATGTACTTTCACTAACAGTTACCTGCAGGAGCAGTTTCCCTTTCAGGGAGGATCCCATCTTTATTCATTTACAGAAAATCATGTACAGAAAAATACCTTCATTGCTTGTTGGCAACATTGCACAAATGACATTCAGTCTCCTTCTGTCAGTGTTACTGATTTGTGTCAACACAGAACTAACCCTTTTAAATCTATTTGGGGGGAAAAAAATTTCTGTGCAGGTACGTGACTGGAATAACTAAGGACAACTCCAGAAGGGCTTTTTTTTCTGGGTAAAAATGACTAGGATGGAACACATTTTTTTTCCTGTATAAAAACAGGCACCTTTTGACCTTTTTCTTCTAATAAAGTTGGAGGGATGTGCCTTTTTCATTTTGGAAAAAGGTTGCTGCTGTGGGCTGTGGGTAGAGCATGAAAATAATGGTCATATCCTGCTCTAAGAGAGGAGAACCGATGTGCTTTTTCAGCAAGATGCCAAACTTCATCCTTTTCCTAGGTGATAGCTTTTCACAAAAGTTACCAAAAGGTCTTTTCCACTTCACGAGAAGTCAAATATTGACTTTTTCCCATAGCTAACAAATTATTTTTTACTAGATTGATAGCCCACCTTATTTCCAGGAGCTCAAAATGATGCATACAGCATCACCTCCTCCCATGTTTTCCCACTGAGAACAACCCTGTGAGGTAAGGAAGGCCCAACGTCAGTTGGCTAATGATGAATTTAAACCTAGACCTTTCCAATAATATTCTCACACCACAGTCGTATCCCAAAGTTTTAATCTGTGGACCTTTTCTCTATGTGTGTGGCTTTAGCCTTTAATCTTTCCCTCAGGCCTTCATGGGAGATAAGGATGGGTTTGGCCCACCCTCAATGAACCTGCTAGTGTCCTACCACCCTCCAGGTCTAATGTAAAGGCAGTTTAAGCTTGTAGTATCAACATATATTCAAAGAATCATGCTATTGGCAAGAAGTTGGACGTTTTTTAAAGCAAACCTACCAAACCACTAGGCATGCCAGTAAATGTCCTAGGAATAAAGTAATTCTGCTTTGTCTTAAAAAAAATAAAAGACTAACAGGAGTAGTATATTTACTAGGTAAAGGTAAAGGTTTCCCTTGACATTAAGTCCAGTCGTGTCTGACTCTGGGGGGCGGTGCTCATCTCCGTTTCAAAGCCAAAGAGCTGGCGTTTGTCCATAGACATTTCCGTGGTCATGTGGCCAGCATGACTAAACGGAATGCTGTTACCTGCCCACCGAAGTGGTACTATTCATCGACTCACATTGGCGTGTTTTCGAACTGCTAGGTGGGCAGGAGCTGGGACTAGCAATGGGAGCTCACCCCGTCACGCAGATTCGAACCGCCGACCTTCTGATCAGCAAGCTCAGCAGCTCAGCAGTTTAACCAGCAGCGCCACCACATCCCACAGTATATTTACTAGAAGTGCTTAAAACAGGGTGCCCTGCCTTCAAGTAATAAGGCCATGCACAACCACCTCATAACCCATTTTAAATCTGATGTTATGAAACTGAACTCCCACTATCAGATTACCCTTTTTTATACAGAATGGTTTGTGAAAAAGATAATATATATAACCTGTTCTAGCACTTTATTGCTGTCCTCTTCTTCTTCATCACAGTCTAACCCTTGGTGGGAGATCTCAGTGGGACCATTCTCTTCTACCAGACTGTCCTCCAGCATCCCCATTCTTTTCCTCTCTGTTGTTATTCTCACTTTCAACACATGGAATCCAGTGGAAACTGATCCTACTTTGAGGTTCACAGGGTCACCATCAAAAAGCAGACCATCTGAGCTGTTGCCTTCCTTAAAGCCATGGGGCTGGTAATCAGCGGGTGTGACTGCAAAGGAAAGGTGTACAAAATCTAGAGCAACAGCTGTTGTCCCTAGGACAAGAAACTAGGCTGGGTGGCTAAAGGTAAAGAAAAAAACATATGGCTGTCTCACTGGGCAAAGCATCTAAATAAATGCCATGATTTTATGCACATATTTGCCTCAATAAATTATTTAAAGCATTTTTACCTTGTGATTCAGCCAAAAGGCTTCTCAAAGTGATTTTTATAGATTAATAAAAACAACAAAGTTATGGATAGAGATTATCTTATCTAGAAAATATAACAGGGAAGGAAAAGAGGAGGAAGGGGAAGGAGAAAAATGAAGATTCTTGTTCCAAGGTTCACAAGGTCCTGAGCTAGGATTTTGAATACCCGCACTCAGAAAAAATGATCTGCTCTCTGCTTTCTCATTGATTCCCATCTTTAGTTGCAGCTGGGCTGTAAGCTCCCAGTCCTGAGATACATTTCAATGGCAACTTCTAACATCCGTTGGTTGGGGCTAGTCCTGAGTGGAAGCCAGAATGGAGAGGAATCTTGCCACTTACCATCATTGTAATAGAACAGTTTCATGGTCAAAGTAATGTCATTAGGTAGTGGTCCAAGATGCTGCATTAATATGTACAATTTACGGATCAATAGGATACTGGCTTTCTTAATTTCATCGCTGTTTGTTCCATTTTGAAAGCTGACTTGAGTACTACCAGGAAAACAATGCAAATGTCAAAAACCCTCTTGACTGATGTGGTTTAAACCAAGAATGCACATGTGGCCTACCGGCATAGTTTTTGTAAACCCTAGAGTCTTCCCTGAATGGATGGGGCCAGGGCCGCAACTAGGGGTGGGCAAGTGGGGCATGTGCCCCAGGTGCCATGCTGGGGGGACGCCAAAATGAGCACTGAAGGGGCACCAAAATGAGCGTGGGGGGGTGCCAAAATGGGCATGGAATCCATGTTTGCCCCGGGTGACACAGACCCTAGTTGCGGGCCTGGATGGGGCTAAGCATTTGGGCTCTTTTTGCATATTGGGAGGATTAAGGATTGTTAGAAGCAAAATGACTGCCTTAAACTTTATATGTTTAAGATAACAATTTCACTCCTGAAGATTTTATTTATCTATATACTACTAAAACTGTTGTGTCTGTTTGTTTGTAACCTTCAACTGGGTGAAACGGTGTATCATAGGCCAACAATTTTTGAACCAAGGTTCCTCAAATGGACTAACTTACAGAATGTGCCCAAAATCCAGGACCTGTGACTCCCATGGAATTGAAATTTGGCAAATTTTATAAAACATTTTATGACATAAAAATTATCATAAAACATTTTATGACATAATACAAAATGTCATAAAACATTTCTTGTGGTCAGCTCCTGATGTTTGACAGTGCTATAAAGTTCAGTATGAATGACATGGGCTATTTTCCAGGCAAGTACATCTCTGAATATCTCCCTGAAATTTTAAGAACTTTTCCAGAGAAGGCAGGACATTAGAAGCTCTGCCATTGTTGAAGGCATTGAGGAATCTGGTAAGGAAATATCTCTGAAACGATGACCCAACTGGTCACGGGTTGTCTAGTTTATTTATTTATATGTTTATTTATATACTAAGGATTAAACAGGAAACAGAACTTGGTCTTGCTTTGCTTTTTTAAAAGAGAAAAGTGAAGTTCTTATTTGATATTCAAACACAGATTTGTGTTCAATCAGTTATTTATAGCCTGCCCACTCCCACGAAGAACTCAAGGCTATTTGCAAGTAGGGCAATACGGTGGCAACCATTTAAAACCATACTCAATCACTTTATTCTAACTAAGGCAGCTCTAGTATCAGCAGCAGCTATATGCTGTGCAGAATAAAAAAAGTGTTCAAGGTCTTCTTGCAGGCCAAGAGGATGGGAGCCTTCCATATCTCAGACAGCAAGGTGTTTCATAGGATGGGGCAATAATTTGGGAGATTTGTGATTGGGTCCCCACTCCCTTCATTTCCCTATGAGTGCAATTAAGAAATTGTTATTGCTATTCATTGTGAAATTAAACAGAATCACCACTATGATACTGCATGAGTTACAACTTTACAGTGTTCACCTGAATAAGCTGTTCACAAGAGGGATAACTTAGAGACATTAGCAGAACAAGACAAATGACTTCACAGTATGCTAAATTATTAAACCATCCCAAAATGGGACAAGAAGGTACATAGATTAAATCCAACATTAGTGCCATCCAGAAGTATTTTGGTCACTAAATAAAGTCTCTGTAAGCCCAACCTTAAAGACCTAAACCAATGCCTTGAACATCTAAACTACCTCCAGTGGGAAGGGCGATAGCCATGCATGGAGGTAGTTGGCACTGTGATGGTGCCAACAGTAAGATCTAGATTGGCTATCTTGTACTTATACTTTATATTTGTATTTTTATATTTATATTATATTTATATATATTTATATGTATATGTATATTGGATTTTAATGATATGTGATTTTTATTATCGTAAACTGCCCAGAGTTGTTGCATACGAGTTGGGCGGTCGAGAAGTTCAATAAATAAAATAAATAAATGCCACATTGGTCCAATGCCAGATGGGCTCCCTGCTGTAGAAGGCTTGTAACAGCCAGCCAGAGTATCAAGATGGATATGCCACAAATAGGGCGATACATTAATTAAGTCAAAGTAAGCCAGCATGTATATATTCCACAACTAGACATTCTGCAGGACTGGACTACCGCTTCACAGCTACAGTGCAAATCAAAATAGCAAAAAATAAATTCTACCCGTGACATTAGGGCAAATATAGAACACCCACTGACTCATTTTACTGGAAGGACAGAAAAAAGCCTCTGTTTTTAATCACTTCAATAAGATAAATAGGATAATGAAGGCAGATTGGTGGTTGACAATTGTCTAGAATTATAAACTGGGTCATTAACAGTGAATTGACCATATGATGCACCAGGGCACATCTCCAAACACACAAAAAGATTATGAATACTCTTTTGTTGGACTACTGAACTTATGTCTCTGTGTGTCCCCTCTAAAAATAAGAAATGGTGCATTAATTCCCATTGGATAGAATGGGTCCAGTCTATATAAAAAAAATTAAAGTAGGCTAGATAGTAAATTATACAACATATAACTCTGTTCTTCACAAGCAGCTGCAGTTCACATAGTGAACAGATTAAGAGACTGGTGCATCATGAAAGAGCTGTCCAAGAAGACAACTGAAGGGGCAAAGCACAAGCCCATGTTTTGTCCCCCACCTCCCAAAATTACTACACAATACTAAATAGTGCTTTAAAATTATATTTCCACATGATGTGGGCCACCAGATGGAAAAATGTTCCTTTCAGATCTCAGCTGAGAATTCTTAATCCACTCGCCAAGTTCCAACATGGCCTTGGAGCTCGTATTATTATCTCAACCTGATCAGATGCACAACTACCGAGAAACAATTGTATTTAACAAGGTTTGCTCCTTAGGGAGTAACTCACTAATTGCTTTCACTACTGTAGTTCTGAAAAAATAATGGATTTGTTAGGAGACATGCATTAGAAAGTACATTTACATACTGGAAATATTAAAAATTAAAGAAGTCAGAATCTGTGTACCTGACAGCAGTATCTATTCACCAGATGTTTAATACAAACTATCTGCTTTTTCCAGAAATTAAAGAACAAGAGAGTTACCTAGCAAAGTCCATCTGAGGCCCGTTCTTCAAGTATTTGAACTTGAACTGATAGAATTCTGTCAAGTGCTAAGGATTGAACAGGAGACAGAACTTGGTCTTGATTTCCTTTTTTTTTAAAGAGAAAACTGAAGTACTTATTTAGTATTCAAGTACAGATTTATATTTGATCGGTGATTCTATTATTTATTTATTTATTACTCAGAAAAGTTTACCATACTTTCAGTCAATTATAAAATATAGCAACGTGACAGGAAAAAACCCTACAGTATAATAAGAACAGAGACAGGCCCTATAGATAAGTAAAGGCATTGAATAGGAAGTGATGTAATATCATTGCTACAGCAAGAATCTATTATTGAACTGTGTCTGAAAATAAATAGATTTTGGACCAGCAAGCACAGTTCTGGCCATAAAGAATGCTTATATGAGCACTCAGAAAAAGTTTTACAATCTCTTGATATTAAGACAAGTGGGCTGTCTCCTGAATTTTTCCTTCTTCAATTATCTGTCCCCTTAGATATTCTCAGCATGTTATATTCAGGAAAATTTAATATTTTCAGCAGCAAGCAGATTGGGTATTCTACAGAAGAGCTTTTATTTGTTCAATAACCAGGCCTTCTTCTGCCCTTAATTCAGATCATTTATTATAATTCATTAACTATCTGTCAGAAACATTCTGTATCTCAGGTACTAGGCAAATTTAGTGTCCAAAGATAATCAGAGGTTTGGGCAAAAAACTGTCTTAAGGAGGGTAGAAAAAGTGCGAAGTGGCCCATATCTAATGAAGCAAGCAAAAATGTGTGGTTCAGCAGAAGATGTAATGATGATACTAAAAGGAATTTATACATTTGATTTGCATCATTATCAAGGCAACTAACCAAATGAATCCTGGCTGACTTAAATATGAAATGAAAATGTTCTGTCTATATTGCTTGTGGTTCACAGCCTGTACCTCTTACCTCAGGGTCTTTGGGATTGGTATAGATCTGTTTCAAGAAAGTAGACAGAATTAATGTGGCCCTTCAGTGAACTGTCATAATAAAATAAAGCCAAACCACAGCTTTCTCTGATCACAGACAGATTGTAATAACTGCAGGAATTTTTCTTTTTGTCATTCTTCCTGCAGCAGTAACTAGTCACATAAACTGAGCAAATTTATAAAATGATGAGAAGTGTGTATATTTGGAGAAATTAAGTCAATTTTTCCATAAGCCTAGCTCTTATCCAGAGAATTGTTCACCACCTACATAGATAACTGTGGTCAAGTCATCAACCCTTCCACCACACAAGAAATTTGTTTTAAAAACATCTAATAGCAGAGGTGTGTGAGGAGGCCACATTTAATTTCAATGAGGGGTTATGCAAGGCAGAGATAACATGATTTATTCATCTAAGATGGCAAGGTGATACAATTTGCCTCACCAAACCATTCTGTGCTACCTTGAGGTCTCGTCCAATAGTCCCACGAGTGGAAGAAGGTTTTGTCTTTCCAGTAGCGAATAGAGGGGTTGGAAAAGAAGTAATCTTCTCTGGTATTGGTCCTTCATTTTTGCTCTTTTTTTCCCCCAGCGGGAGATGTTAATGCTTTGTGGAACAATTTTGTCAAAGCAATACACTCCTTCAGCCTGCCTCAATTTATAACTTCCATGGAAATACCTAGCAGAAGATCCCAGAGTGTCAAATCCAAGCAGAAATATAACCTATATGATTTGATTGATTGATTGATTGATTGATTGATGTTGACTCTCAGCAACATTAGATAGATTTTTCTCCAAGAGGATCTGTTCCCAACCTGGTCCTTCAGGACTTCCAACAATGCCCCCATCGCCGCTGTACTTGAGTCCATCTGCCTTGCTGCTGATCGTTCTCTTCCTATCTTTCCTTCCACCTTTCCCAGCATTATAGACTTCTGCAGAAAGCTAGGTCTTCATATGTCTGATGAATTATAGTTTGAGCTTGGTCAGTTGTGCCTCGAGTGAGAACTCTGGGTTGATTTGTTGGATGATCCATTTGTTTCTTTTCTTAGCTATCCATGGGATTCTCAGGTGTCTTCTCCAACACCAAAATTAAAAAGTGTCAATACTCTTTCGGTCCTGCTTCCTCAAAGTTCAACTTTCACTTCTATAGAGTGCCACAGAGAAAACCATTGCCCGCACCATTCTGATCTTTGTAGGTATAGACACATCACGGCATCTGAATATCTTTTCCACGGCCTTCATTGCTAACCTACTAAGTGCTAGACTGCAGCATATTTCCTGACTACTTGTTCTTTTATTGTTGATCCTAAAAAGCAGAAGCTATCCATCCATGTCAACATCTTTGTTGCCAATTCTAAGGTTGGTTGCTGTAGTTTGGTCTTCTTTACCTTTAATTTTAGCCCTGTGTTTTCACTGGGCTCCTTGACTTCATTATTAGAGCTTGCAGATCCTTTTGCATTTCAGCTATCAGGGTAATGTCATCAGTGTAGTGCAGGTTATTGACATTTGTTCCTCCAATTTTAAAACCACGCTCATCTTCTTTCAATCCAGCTTCCCTTAATCTATATTCAGCAAATAGGTCGAATAAAGAAAGGGAGAATATATAGCCTTGTTTCACTCCTTTGTCAGCCTGGAGCCACGGTTTCATCATATTCTATCTATACTGTGGCTTCCTTACCTGTCCAGTGAGATGTTCTGGGATTCTCATTTCTCTAAGCACATTTCACAGTCTGACATGACTGACACAACTGAAGGCCTTTCTATAGTCAGTGAAGCACATGCCAACTTCTTTTCGGTGTTCTTTGGCTTTCTCAGTTATCCAGAGTTCATCATGTCTTGTGTTCCTCAGTCTTTTCTAAAGCCATCTTCAACATCTGGTACCTCCTTTTCCATGTAGGGCTCTAATCTGCATTGGATTACCATAAGAATTATTCTGATGGTATGTAAAACTGTAACATAAGCATACTGTACAATAGTTTGCACACTCTGTGAAGTTTCCTTTCTTTGGTATTGGTATGCAGATTGACCTCTTCCAATCTGCTGGTCACTGTGTTGTTCTCCAGATTTGCTAGCGTGGCTTGGTTAGAACTGTTACTGATTCTTCTTCTGTTGCTTGCCATATTTCTATAGATAGTTCATCCATTCCTACAGCCTTCTGACTTAGTAATGACCTGAATGCTGATCTAACTTCATCTTCCAGTAAAGCTTTAAGACTGGTTTTAGTTTACTTTGGCAAAGGAAAATGAAGCATGGTACAACATTACAATGTTGTCTATCTGGCAGAGCAAAAATGCTACCTTGGTCTTTCATTTGTGGACACTAACACTAGCTGACTGGGATAACATTAAATTGACCAGATTTTTCAACAGGTTTCCTTTTTGTAAAATTATTCCAGTCATCTGCCATGTGGGAAGGTCAGCCTGTAGCAGGTGAAGCATGCCCATCAGAGAATTCAGAAGGGCAAGTAAGGGAAATCTAAATTGAGCTGTGCAAAACAATAGGCAGGAATATAACTAGAAGGGAGAAACTCTGGTTTCCTACTCTAAGGATCATTATGAGTATTTTAGCTTTGCCTCCTGGCATGAGAAGGAGAAGCAACCCGGCTTTAAAATTCCATCTCTGTACAAAAAAAGCAAAATACAAGATGGAAATTTGACTATTGTAGAAAAGCATCAGAGCAATGAAAAATGCCTCCTATGCTGTCCCTCAGCTACGACAAGAAGGGGGGGTCTAATTCTGGGCACTGCCCATATGTTGCCAAGACACAATGGCAGCACAGAACCTTATACAGGTTTGAAGCTTCTGCCAGTTGAAGTTTTGTTTAGCTTAATATTTTAATCCTATTTTTTTATTAGCAATAACATCAATGACCAGAGTTAGGTCTGAGATGGGAGGCTATATAAATTGAATAAAAATAAAAATAAAAAAATACAACAAGAATAAAATGGTAAGCAAAGCATAAAATGTTATTTATGTAACATTTACCAAACGCTGTTGTTTATTTAGTTTATTGTTGTTTTGCCTGTTTTATCTTTGCCTTGTTGACCACTCAGAATTGCTTGGGGCAGTCTACAAATATTATAAAAGCAAATAAATAGAATACAAATAAAAACAGTTAAAGTTATAAAGACGTTAAAAAAATAAAAACTCCAATAGAAAGCATTAAAAAAGCAACAGGTTATGTCTATACACTGTCATGTTTCTCTTCAACACACAGAAAGCATCATATCTGAAGCTTTTGTAAGTCTACAGCAATCTTTATTACAATCTTTGACCAGCCTTTACAGTAGGAAAAGAGAAATAGTCTGGTACAACAAATCTTTATCAGGGAAAAAAAAGAAAACAACAAAACAACAAAACAGCATATCTAATTAAATGTTTTGCGCACTTGTATGACTTGATGAAGATATTTGGCCACCTGGTATGTGGGTGTAGAGTTAGCATCCCTTAAAAAGTAATAAATACAAAATGTATCAGTATGACCCTCAAATTTAGAGATGACTGGGGAGATCACAGCATGTCTTGGGGCATCATAAAAAGGACACCTTATGAGGACATGGGGAAGAGTTTTTTGTATTTCTTCTCCTTTTCTTCTATTTCCCTTGGTTAGACCTAAAATCTAAGGGGTCAGTAACAGAAATATAGGAAGAAATGCTTCCGATGAGCATCTTAATTTGCACAGAAAGAGTTCCCTGCCCTATGGTGGAAAGATGCATCAGAACCAGAATGTTTTATAGACATGCCAGGGTAAACTGGATTCGGAGACTATAGGATTCTGTCCCTCTCATTCCCCAAACTCAGCCCAGGGGCTTCATCAATTACAGCCAGAGTGTAGAGGTACGGCGTTAGACTTGGACCAGGGAAACTGAGGCTGAAGTCCATCCTCAGCCATGAAAACTCACTTGGTAACTTTGGGCCACGCATACTCTTCTTCAGCCCAACTACCTTGCAGGTAGTTAGTGTGAAGAAAAATGGAGGAGAGAGGGCTGTCTATGTATGCCACCTTGTTAGACTACCACTCTAATGAATTCATAATACACAATAACTCTAGAGCTGCTCAACTACCTTCTTTTTAGTTAGAATCAATGGGAAGGGATGGTGATGGTGTGAGAAACATTCTTTTTTAAAAAAAATTGAGCTGGCAGTGCTTTGGATGTGAAAGACAAACCCTTGTGTGTTTGTCATGAGGTCATAGGATTCCTCAGTCTACCCTTTCCAAACAGAGAAAGAACAAAACCTGTACATATTACTTACTGCCAGAACTGCCATATGCAGCTGCAAAATAGAAACAAAGAGACTGTTCAAAATCTGCATTTTATTTACAATGTGCCCATCACTACCTTTCATCACAGTGGCCAGAGGAGAAAAATCCCTTCTATTTAGTGGACTATGCCACGTTTTAATTGCTAGCTAGTTGCCCTAATCTGTTGGAGATACAAATCCAATGGCTCTGCATGACTCCAAGTGGCAGTGGGGTGCAGATAGAGGATTTCCTCCTTGTCAGTTGCTCTGCTTGTTCTTTCTTTAAGCCAGAGGCTGGCAAAACGTATTTTGGAAAAGGCCACATCTTGCACCCAGTCCACCAAGGTCTGCAAGCCAAGAAGTGCGGCAGCCATTGGATGGCACTGGTCCATCAGCAGGGAGGCTGTTGATAGACTGCCGCTGCCACCCAGGATGCCAATCCCCAGGCACTGGGCTCCAGGAGGCCTGATGCCCAACCTGATGGGTTGGATTTGGCCCATGGGCCATAGTTTGCCAACCCCCACTCTAGCAATTGCTGATCTCAAATCACTTCCTTCTGCCTTTTTTCCAAGGGGCACACTCACAGGGCAAATCCTCTTAGACACTCCTCCTGGTAGGGTGTAACTAACTAGATGCTAGGCTTTGCCTATCCCTGTCAAGTCTTTCTTGGAAATAAATCTTTCTGTTATAGTACCTGCTTCATTAATCTTTATGAAAACTCCTATAAAGAAGACTGACACCTCCAACATAATCACTGAAGATTTTATTGTTTTAAGGATTTTGTGGTATTTATTGTAATATTCACATATTTAAGTTTTTTGACAAAATGAAGAGTGATTTATAAGTTTTAGAATAAATACCACATAAGCATCACCTCTGCTGCTGAAATGCTACTTTTCAGGTCTAAATATCTGAGGACTTCGCAGCACAAAGATGCTACATATGTTTGAAGCCCTAAAACATACATATGGATGTTTAACACATACCTTTTAGGGCTGTGCATTTCTTTGGATTTGATCTCACAAAGGTGCATTGCAATCTGAATACAACACCTGTCCACAACAATTTAAAATATAAATTTTTAAACATTCAGCCTTTTCTCAGGGCAGAAAGACACAGCTGCTTTAAGGTGTTGCAGACAGGCATTACGTCCATACTACAAAGCACTTTTGGGGATTAAATCTGAAACCTTAAAATCTTTTAATTTTTATTTCAATATGCAGTTGCTGGTAGGTGGATCAGACCTGAGGCTGCAAGACAAGAGGAGAGGGCATGAACCCTTTCCTCCATGCTAGGGAAGAGATACTGTATCTCCACAGGAAATATTTCTCCTGCCTTCCTCGCAATGGGAAAGTCCTACAGCTGCCAGCAGATGTCATTTCCCCATCAAGAATTTCAGTACTCAGATACATTGCAAGAAACATCACTGACACACTGTGGTCATTTGGATTAATTACAAAGACAGAAGCTTGCTTGCTTGCTTGCTTTTTTGACTTGCATTTCCCTCTGTCTAAATATGATATAAATTCCCTTTCTGTACCATGTATCAGAAGGAAATTCCCAACTTAAGTTGTATTTTGCATATTTCAACTGCTCTTCCAAGGGCCCAAACTGCATCTCTCACCTTTTTAAAAAAAATATTTAATTAAATTTAGATACTGCTTTTCATGAATAAAACAATTTCAGAGGAAGCAAATGTTTCCTTCACGATACTGTATGGATCTAAAGAGCAATAATAAAAGTGGAGTTGGCCAACCAAGGAGCAAGCTACTAGAACTTTAGATGTGGCACCTGGCATTGCGCTGTTACGATCAGTGTTGAAATACTCAGCCAGTGGCACAAATCTGTGATAAGATATGTGGCACTGAACATGAAGGTGTAAGCAATTTACAGTATCTTCTCTTGATTAGATACCGACTGGGAAGAACAGGGATCAAATTCACACTCAGCTTAAAACTTACTGAATGACTCTGGGCCAGTCCCTCTCTTAAAATCTTTCATAATTATAACAAGTTGTGGTCTTTGCAAGCAACTTAATGCCTAGGTAAAGGTAAAGGTTTCCCTTGACGTAAAGTCCAGTCGTGTCCGACTCTAGGGGGCGGTGCTCATCTCCGTTTCAAAGCCTTGGAGCCGGCGTTGTCCATAGGACACTTCTGGGTCATGTGGCCAGCATGACTCACGGAACGCCGTTACCTTCCCGCCGAAGCGGTACCAATTAATCTACTCACATTTGCATGTTTTCGAACTGCTTGGTGTGCAGGAGCTGGGACGAGCAACGGGAGCTCACCCCGCCGCGCGGTTTCGAACCGCCGACCTTCCGATCGACAGCTCAGCGGTTTAACCCGCAGCGCCACCGCGTCCCTCTAACTTAATGCCTACCCAGTACAAAAACAGCAAAATATACATTCTCCACAGGGACATAAGGCATATGATACTTTCAGCTCTCAGGCAAAGTACTGCAGTGCATCATAATAATATGCCAATTAATTAGACTGATTAACATTTCTGTAAGGCAAAATATTAAAGTTAAGCATTTGAAAGGTTTCAGCATACAGCTTTGCATGGAATTGCTTTTGTCTAGATGTTCGTTCAGAGCAACAGCAAAAGAACAAGAAGACCCTTTCACTCTGAGAATTTGGGATGAAATCACATTGCATCAAACGCACTTCCAATGTGAGTTCAATTACAACTTATATAATTAGTATAGTATAGTTTATTACTTAGCCATTAGGCCACATCAAAAACTTACATAGTTCTTTTCCAGTGCATCGAAACATCCCTGGATCCTATCAAAGCAGAAATGTAAATGAATAAACAAACACAAAAAAATGTGTTAGTACAGGAAATTTCTAAGCTTCCAGGTGCAATTTACTGCTGATCACTAATAAAACGAAGGGCTCAGGAATGCAAAATTTGTGCCAGATTAATTAATAATGAAGATAATACCTCTGGCTTTGCACAGCCCTTGGTTAGATGCATATACAAGTCAGTGTACAGGCAGGTGCCTAGTAGTGTATTTTTGTATTTTCTCTTTCTTACCATTTGACTACCTGCAGTGATCCCTGGCAACTTTTATCTTCTCGGAGGACTTTTAAACACATGTCTGGAAAAAGAAGTATATAATGATCTAGAATTAATCAATGTTTTATCAGGTTAATTTCCAGGTGCTATGAAGATTGAACATTGTGGATCTATGAATGGTGTATTTGCTTTTTAATGCATTTAAATTATTGTTTTTAATCACAACCCAGACAACCAGAACAGCCTTATAGTCTTAAAATGTAAGGTGATTTTCCCTGCACAAGCCAATATAATTACAGGTACAGTATAATGCCCACTTGATGGGCTATGTATAACTACTGCCTTTTAAAACTATTGTCTTTTGTCTTTTTATTTTATTAGAATAAACCAGGACATTTTGAAGAACATATGCAAATTTACATGGCTCATTTTCATGACAATATAAAGTTGTGAAATTGTTGTGAGATTTTATTAGGCTAGATCTTCAAAAGGGTGCCTAGTGCTGAAAATTAAAATGGAATTTGTTAGAAGTGTAAGAAATAGCTTTGGCTGAAAATTTTATTTATTTTATTTATTTATTATTCACATTTCTATCACCGCCCATCTCCCCCCTAAAATTAACGAATTAGCAAATAAATCTCAATTTTGAAAATTATATACTCTTAATTAAAACAGTAATTCTTAATAGAGTATCTCCATTTATATAAATAGGTGTGAAATTACAAAATAGTCATGCTGTAATTTACCTGTGTCTGCCTTTTCCTTTGTCTTGTCTTTGCAATATAGTAAGCCAAGGGTATACAGGTTGTCCTCGCTTAATGACTGCCGTGTTTAGTGACCATTCGAAGTTACGACAGCATTGAAAAAGTAACTTTACGACCTGTCCTCGTACTTACAACCGTTGCAGCATCCACAATCATGTGACCATTGTTTGTGACCTTCACAGCTGGCTTCTGACAAGCAGAGTCAATGGAGAAACCAGCAGTAAAACCACAAGTTGCAGTCATGTGATGTTTTGTTTAATGATCACGTCACTTAAGCACAGAGTTGCTGGTCTCAGTTGTGGTTGTTAAGCAAGGACTACCTGTATTAGCTATGGTTCTGCCTTTGCTAAGGGCTGCCCCACAAGCTGTCAATGCTTTGCTGGGAGTCCAGTGTACACTGTTTTATTTTTTGCATGCTACTAAATTTATGTTGGATTTTCAAAATGGTTTGGTTGCTTTAAGTGAACCCGATTTGGGCCACAATGTTGGAGACAGCTCTGGGGGCTGCAAAAAGTGGGGGTGGGCAAATTGCTGGGCCATTCTTGCTCCAGAGCAATCTCAGTTATAGAAAACCAAGGCAGCAAACCTGGTTACCGTCTAAATAGCAGGTTCCATAAGAGCTTTCGGGGAAGAGTCCTCGCAGGTAACTGATGCAGGAAATCGAAACTGCCAGCAGCCTTTTCACCAAAACCAGGGACTCTTGCTCAGAAGCAATTTTGCTTGGAAAGAGGGCTTGTTCCTGCACAGGACAAAGACAGGTTGCGTGTTTGCTTGAGAAGGCAAATTCAAAAACAAGTCCCCCGTTTTCTTTCCTAACCATTTTGCACATCTGGGGTTTCCTACCTTCAAGGTTTTATGTTTTTGGCCGATGTGCATGATTTGGGTGGTAGCCATAGTAATTTAGAGAGCTGGCTTTTTTGTCACAACCTAAAGGAAGACAAGATAGATTAGTTGCATTTTAGGCATAATCCTTGGATACAAACAACATGCATCCAGCTTGTAATTATCCTTTTGCCTGGTCGTCTTTGGAGAGCACAAATTGCCATTAGCTCATTAGCCCCCATCCCCAGATTCGACCCTGGATATCTCTGAATTTTCCTCCTTTTGGACTCTGCATTTTATGCTTTGTTGTTGTTGGGGGTTTTTTGTTTGTTTTTAATCTTTTTTTAAACCTTCTTAACCTTTATTTTAAAACATTTAAGGGACAAAATAAATGGCGACATAAACGGTAAAAGAAAATGGAAAAGGAAATTGTGGATGGAAAAATAAAACCTGAGTAAATAAACAGAATTTTACAACTGTCATAACATTTAAAACGTATTGTTTCAGAGTGGGGGGTTGTTTCTTTTTAATTTTTTAAAAAATGTTTAAAAATTATTTTAAAACGTTTAAGGGGCAAAATAAATGGCAACATCTAAGATAAAAGAAGAAAATGAAAAAGGACATCGTGGGTGGGAAATAAATCAGTAAATAAATCAGTAAATAAATTTTATATAAAATTTAAAATTGTTTTTGTTTTTTAAATCAATGCGTCTTATGCCCTGTTTTGTTTTTAAATCAATGCGTCTTATGCCCTGTTTTGTTTTTAAATCAATGCGTCTTATGCCCTGTTTTGTTTTTAAATCAATGCGTCTTATGCCGTTTTTTTTTTAAATCAATGCGTCTTATGCCCTGTTTTGTTTTTAAATCAATGCGTCTTATGCCCTGTTTTGTTTTTAAATCAATGCGTCTTATGCCCTGTTTTGTTTTTAAATCAATGCATTTTATGCACTGTTCGCCATCTTATCTTGGGGGCTTAAGGCAAGGCAGATGGCATGAAACAGACCCCACAAAAATCAGTGTAGGCTGATGCATTTTCAAAGTTCGTTTTCAAGATGGGCCAAAGACACTGTTCGCTCAAAGCTGCCGCTTTGGGCAGAAAAAGTTTGGGGAGATAAGCATCCCTAACCCTAAACAAAGAAAGCATGTTTCCCCAAGTTAGGGTTCCTGCAATTATTTATGGGATTCAATCTCGAGCTTAAAAATAAGGAACTTTCACTGTATTAACCCAATTTTAACACCCAAAATAATAATTGCCCCAGACTGGAAAACTTTAGATCCTCTAACAGCTGAGAAGTGGATGAATAAGGCCTCTTTCACGGTCGCACTAGAAAAGATTAAAGTAGAAATTTGTTTTATTTAATTTATTAAATTAAAATAAAAAATAAAAAATGGAGCACCAAGAGGCAGGAACCTCCATTTGAGCAAACTTGCACAAGCTTTATATTTTATCTCAGTCGCAACTGGCCTAACGTGGCCTCAGTTTTGTCATACAGTAAATAGAAATGGGCATATTATTTGTCACTCTATTTCTGAGCAAATTTTTAAAATATCTTTTTCGTATGTTGTTCCTCTAGGCCTCATTTACATCTGTTAGTCTCTGGGCAATGTTTCTTAACCACCATTCAATAAATGAATGTATTGTAAAAAGAAATAAACACCGCTGCGTAGTTCTGCGAAGCGGTGTGCACTGTGTGGGAATTTTTTTTAGGCTAAGAATTTGGCTTTGGCAAGAATGGGCAACTGATGAGAAAAAGCTCTTTTTAGTAATAATTTAAGGAACAGGCAATTGATAAAAAAAGCTCTTTTTAATAATAATTTTAAGGCACAAGCATCTGAAGAGAAAAAAGCTGTTTTTCATAACAATTTTTGATTTAATAATAAAATAAATAAAATATATTTTTTTAAAAATGCTCTGAGGGGATTTTTGGCGGGAAAAGGGAAGCCTCCATCTTCCCCCACCTTAATCCTCCATCTTCTGAGGCGCCTCATCCTCTCCCTCAGCCCTGCCTGGGCAGGATTTCCTCTCAGGCACCATTTTATTTCTTTATTCTTTTTCTTTGATTCAGCTGAGATGCCTCTCCCAGCTCTGAGCAGCTTCTAAACCTCCCTGATGGAAAGAATAATTGAAGGGGCTGGCAATTGAAGAGAAAAAGTTCTTTTCAATAATAATTTTAAGAAACAAGCGACTGAAGAGAAAAAGCTCTTTTTAAAAACCATGTAAGGAACAGGCAATTGATGAGAAAAAGCTCTTTTTAATAATGATTTAAGGAACAGGCAATTGATTAAAAACACTCTTTTTAATAATGATTTTAAGGAACAGACAACTGAAGAGAAAAAAGCTGTTTTTCATAACAATTTTTGATTTAATAATAAAATAAATAAAATATATTTTTTTAAAAATGCTCTGAGGGGATTTTTGGCGGGAAAAGGGAAGCCTCCATCTTCCCCCACCTTAATCCTCCATCTTCTGAGGCGCCTCATCCTCTCCCTCAGCCCTGCCTGGGCAGGATTTCCTCTCAGGCACCATTTTATTTCTTTATTCTTTTTCTTTGATTCAGCTGAGATGCCTCTCC
This sequence comes from Candoia aspera, assembly GCF_035149785.1. Lineage (NCBI taxonomy): Eukaryota > Metazoa > Chordata > Lepidosauria > Squamata > Candoiidae > Candoia > Candoia aspera. The sequence continues at coordinate 5,701,529 of NC_086167.1, read as the reverse complement.
CAGCTCTGAGCAGCTTCTAAACCTCCCTGATGGAAAGATTAAAACAAATACAATTTTCATGTAGGGAGCTGGGCACTGAATGGGCAGCTCTGCTTTTTTATTCCTTTGTTTTTTGAGCACCAAAGCTCTTTTCATTTCATTTGGGGGGCGAAAGGTGGCAGGATTGGTAAAATTCTGGGTTTTCTTCCCCTCACAAGGGGGCCCCCAGTTCTCTCCCTCACACACATCTCTGTCCACCATTGAATGGGACACCGGCTCAGGGGAGAAGCTCTTTGCGCATGCTCTAGGAACCTCTTGTCTTGGTTCGAAAACCCCTGTTTGCTTAACTGTCAAATCTAAGTCCTATTCTCTGGCTGGAGGAAGAAAAAGTTGGATGGGAACGGACAAAATACCCAGAGAACGAAGCTTGTGAAAAGGATGTAATGAACTTAGGTCTCCCTCGTGTCTATTTTTTTCAGTGAATGAAGTCCATGAATTATTATTATTTTTTCTTCTTCCAAACCACACCCAGCTTTTACATTTGTGGTCTGTTCAACACAAAGAAATACATATTTTTAAACATTTTCTTTCGTCTTCCAAACCACGCTGTTTTTTTTCTATTTTGATCTGTTCACTCACACACACAGACACACACAAAACAGTAAAACGTTTTTTCCATCTTCCAAACCATGCCATGTTTTTCCATTTTTGGCCCATTCCATACAAAGAAATATGTATTTTTAAAGGCTTTTGCCTTTAGTTAGTTCAATGGGAGAGAAAAAGGGAAGAAAAAAGGAAGAAAAAAAGGAAAAGCAGCACTGCAGCCATCAAAAATGTATACAAGGGCTGCTCCTGAGTCTGTATCTAGAGCTTTGCACAATCATTTCCATTTCCTGACAAAAATCCATAAATCCATCTATAAGCAACTTGAACTGGGGTCTCCTTGGGCCAACTCGACACCACCAGAGCTTTCATGCTAACCTTCCCTCTCTTGCTGCAACCTAAATATTTATTTATTTTCTTAAGTAAGATTTATATCCCACCTTTCCTCTGGCTTCTCCCTCTCCCTCTGTCTTTTCAACTTTAGCAACTTTAAGACACGTGGACTTCAACTCCCAGAATTCCCCAGCCAGCATGCTTTAGGACGTGTGGACCTCTTCCCAAAATGTCCCAGCCAGCATGGGTGGACTTCAACTCCCAGAATTCCCCAGCCAGCATGCTTTAGGACGTGTGGACCTCTTCCCAAAATGTCCCAGCCAGCATGGGTGGACTTCAACTCCCAGAGTTCCCCAGCCAGCATGCTTTAGGACGTGTGGACCTCTTCCCAAAATGTCCCAGCCAGCATGGGTGGACTTCAACTCCCAGAGTTCCCCAGCCAGCATGCTTTAGGACGTGTGGACCTCTTCCCAAAATGTCCCAGCCAGCATGGGTGGACTTCAACTCCCAGAATTCCCCAGCCAGCATGCTTTAGGACGTGTGGACCTCTTCCCAAAATGTCCCAGCCAGCATGGGTGGACTTCAACTCCCAGAGTTCCCCAGCCAGCATGCTTTAGGACGTGTGGACCTCTTCCCAAAATGTCCCAGCCAGCATGGGTGGACTTCAACTCCCAGAGTTCCCCAGCCAGCATGCTTTAGGACGTGTGGACCTCTTCCCAAAATGTCCCAGCCAGCATGGGTGGACTTCAACTCCCAGAATTCCCCAGCCAGCATGCTTTAGGACGTGTGGACCTCTTCCCAAAATGTCCCAGCCAGCATGGGTGGACTTCAACTCCCAGAGTTCCCCAGCCAGCATGCTTTAGGACGTGTGGACCTCTTCCCAAAATGTCCCAGCCAGCATGGGTGGACTTCAACTCCCAGAATTCCCCAGCCAGCATGCTTTAGGACGTGTGGACCTCTTCCCAAAATGTCCCAGCCAGCATGGGTGGACTTCAACTCCCAGAGTTCCCCAGCCAGCATGCTTTAAGATGCTGGGATTCAACTCCAGACTTCCGGGGAAGAAACTGTGAAATGGAAATGGCTCTGCAGAGTGTGGAGCTGGTGACGGCGGCAGAACGAGGAGCCGGCAAATGGACTGGCTCCTTGGAATTCGCCTCTGGACAAGGAGAGGACTTTGGATCGCTCACACGTGCTCCAGACAGCAGCTCCCTGCGTGGAGACCGTAAGACAGCGGCCTCCGGTGGGTTTAGAGCTCTGGGAGCCGAGGGTTCGCCATCTCTGCCCAAGCCGCGGTTCGGCGCCTTCAAAAGGAGATGGGGTTCGTATGCTTCCTCTCTTAATCACTTCTGGAAAGTGCTTGTTAATGGATTTTTGCATATTAGGAACCTTCAGAAAGGCAAGTTTCATTTCTCCGAGTTTCCTTCTATCCTTGACGAAAGAAGTCTCACGCAAGTTTTAAGAACTTAATTTTTTTTTTTATTTGGGAATAAACAGCAAAAGAGTGATTAGATTTTTATTTTATTGTTATTATTAAATTATTCTTATCAAATTAAATAATAAATCAAATTATTAAATCAAATTAAATTATTAAATTAAATCTTATTATTACAAATGAGACTTTGATTTTGGAAAGTTATCAACAGACTAACAGGCCAGATGGATCTGAAATAAGATTTTGAAATTTAATATAAGAATGCTTCCTGTGGCTTGTTTAGAAGTCTATTAAAAAAAAATGAAAACCTTTCCATGAAAAAATGCTGCTGATTTGAGAAAAACATGATAAGAGGGAACTTTGAATGTTGGACTCTAGAGGGGACCAGAAAGAACTAAAGATTAGAATTAAGGGTGGCCAATTAACACAGAATGGAGCAAAATTGTCATGAGTGAGGATGGCGAGCAGGGGGCTCCCATCCAGGCTGTAAAGCGCATGCATAGTACTGAGGAATTAAGCAGCCATTCAAAGAGACACAGATCAGGCCCGCCTTAGCCTTTGGGGTTTATCTATCTGGGTTTTTCCCACGCTTATTCAGTTTGTTAGGATTCTGTTTATGTAGCAGTAATAAACATTAGAGTACTACTCCTCGTCTCAGCGTGTATCTCACTGTTAGGACAAAAATACTCTAACTTTGGAAGACTTCAGGGATCTTTGGGAACAATGTACTCAAAAATTACTTTTAAGATTGTCTGCTATTATACAGGTAGTCCTTGCTTAACTATCACAATTGGGACCGGAATTTGGTTGGTAAGTGAAGTGCTCATTAAGTGAATCTGACCTGATTTTACAACCTCTTTTGAAGTGGTCATTAAGCGAATCACCATAGTTGTTAAGCGAACCATGTAGTCCTTAAGCAAATTACACAGTTTCCCATTGATTTTGCTTGCTGGAAGCTGGCTGGGAGGGTCGAAAATGGTGATCATGTGACTGTGGGAGGTTGCGACAGCCGTAAATGCGAACTGGTTGCCAAGCACCCAAATTGTGATCCTGTGACCGTGGAGATGCTATGATGGTCATAAATGCGAGGAGTGGTCACTAGTTGGTTTTCAGCACCATCATAAGTCTGAAATGTGACTAAACAAATGGTCGTTAAGCAAGGACTACCTGTAAAAATGGATTTCAAAGAGGTATAGAAGAGGAACAGATCTCACTGGACAAAAGAGAGACTGAGGCTGGTTCTAACGTGGACTTAAAAATGACAGGGTACAAGAATGATATGGAACAAAATGTTACATTGGATTTACAAATGAAACCAGCTGATGTCTTAATACTTAAATCGGATTGAATTATCCATTCAGTTGTATCCGACCCTTGGCGATTCCGTAAGCCAGCTCTCTCCATGATTACCAATCTCGTACAGCTTCTTTCAGTTGCTTTATATTTTGGCCTGCGTCTGCCTTGATTACATCCAGCCAGCGTGTTCTCTGGTGTCCTCGTCGCCTTTTGCCACTGACCGTTCCAAGCATAACGTCTTTCTCCAACAATGTTGATCTCATGACACGACCGAAGTAACTAAGTCTAAGTTTTGTTATTTTTCCTTCCAGTGACACGGCCGGTTGTATGCGCTTCGACGCTTCTTTATTTGTTATCTTTGCAGTCCAAGGGATGCGCAAGAGCCTCCTCCAACACCATAGTTCAAACGAATCAATTTTCCTTCTATCCAATTTTTTCATTGTCCAGCTTTCACAGCCATATGTAGTTATGGGGAACACGATAGTGCAGACTAGTCTACACCTAGTCATCAAGCTGACATCCTTGTTTTTCCAAATCTGATTCATACTCATCATTGCTGTGTGACCCAGCATGATTCGGTGTTTAATTTCTTGGCTGCGTTCACCATTTTGATTGACCAGTGATCCTAAAAGGGTGAATTCTTCCACGCATTCCACCTCCTCTCCATCAATTACTATTCTGATGTTTCCATTCCTCGCAGTTGTCATGAGTTTGGTCTTCTTTGATATCTCGAAAGAGGCCAAACTTCTTGCTTTCTTCTTTGAGTCTCATGATTAGGTGCTTTAGGCCTTCCTGGGTTTCTGAAAGGAGGGTTGTATCGTCCGCATATTGAAGGTTACTGATGATTCTTCCGCCAATTTTTACCCCAATTTTTGATTCGTCTAGCTCCAGTTTCCTGATGATCACTTTGGCATACAAGTTGAATAAGGAAGGTGATGGAATGCAACCTTGTCGCCCACATTTCTCGATCTTGAACCAATCAGTGTCTCCATACTGAGTTCATACAGTGGCTTCCCACTTTGCATAGAGTGATTTTACCAACTTCACCAAATGTAGTGTCACCCTAAGGTCTGCTAGGGCTCTCCATAGTTTGTCATGGTCAAAAGCTTTCCTGTAGTCGATGAAGCACATATAAATGTTCCTTTGAAATTTGTGACATTTTTCCATTATCCATTGTACATTTGCAATGTGATCACCGGTGCCGTGACCCCGTCTGAAACCAGCTTGGACATCTGGCAGTTCCCTTTCGATGACTGGAGCCAGGCGTCGTCGTATGATTTTCAGTAGAATTTTGCTAGCATGAGATACGAGAGCAACGGTGTGGTACTTGGAACACTCCTTTGAATCCCCCTTTTTTGGCAATGGAATAAACGCTGATTGTTTCCAGTTATGTGGCCATGTGTTGGTTTCCCAAATTTTCTGGCACAGAGCTCTGATCATTGCTGTTGGTACTGGTCTTAGCAATCCTGCAGGGATGTTGTCGACTCCTGAGGCCTTGTTGTTTGGCAGTTGGTTCACTGCCCACTTCTTCATCAAGGATGGCTGGTTCTAATTCTGTTTCCTTATCCTCCTCTCTTTGATGTTGCTCCTCTGTACTAGTAGCATACAGCTCTTCTGCACATTCTCGCCATCTATTCTGGACACCTTGTTGGTCAGACAATTCTTTCCCTTGCTTATCCTTGATGATACCTTTGCCAGCCTTGAATGGTGCCCGAACCTTTTCGATTAGTGCAAAAGCATTCCTAGTGTGTCCTTTTGTATAATCTTCCCCTAATTGTTTGCAACGCTTCTCCCAGTAAACTTCACTATCGTTCCTTGCTGCCCTTTGGAAATCAGCATTCAGTCTTCTTACTTCTTCACGATTGCCCGCTGCTTTAGCTGCCTTTCTCCTCTCGGCTATTTGGATGGTATTCTCTGAGAGCCATCTACACCTTTTCTCTGCCTTCTTGCATGGTATGTAATCATCTGCTGTGCCAATGATAAGCAATGTAACTTCTTCCCATAGTTCATCAGGCATTTTCTCAGCAGTGTCTAGAACTTCAAGCCTAATTTCAACTGCATATGTGGAAGGAATTTTGGTGACATCAAGCTTCTTTGGTGGCATTGTCCTCTTGATGTTACAGAGTTTGACTTTGATCTTGGCCACCAGCAGTTCATGGTCTGAGCCACAGTCTGCACCTGGATAAGTTTTGACTGCAAGAACTGAGCTGGTCCAATGTTGATTGCAGAGGACATAGTCTATTTGATTCGATGTAGTCCAACAGGCGAGGTCCATGTGTACAAACGACGCTTTCGCTGTTCAAACCAAGTATTCATGATTCGAAACTGGTGCTCCTGACAAAATTGTACCAGTCGATCACCTGCGCCATTTCTTTCCCCCAGCCCAAAACTTCCAGTGATTCCTCCGTTTGGTTTTTGCATTAAAATTGCCAAGTAAGTAAATAATGTCCTTTTCTGGGACTGTCCTCAGCATAACTTCAATAGCGGCATAAAAATCCTCAATTTCTGGCTCATTTGCATCAGTTGCTGGAGCATAAGCTTGGACAACGGTGGTGTTGATGGGCTGAGTGCACATTCTGATTGTCATCATGCCATCGTTTACTGTGGAAAGGCTTTCTACTGCTTGGGCCATTGGTTTGCTTGCAATGAATGCCACTCCCTTCCTACGCGTGTTCTCACGTCCTGAGTAATACATGGTAAATTCTTCCGACTGAAAATAGCCGTGGTCTGTCCAGTGCGATTCACTAATGCCAAGGAGGTCCATTTTTAACCTGACCATTTCTCGTTTTACAATGTCTTATTATTTATTTACCTATCAAATTTATCCCCGCCCATCTCCTCCCGTCGGGGGACTCTGGGCGGTTTACAGCAATCGATAATTTACCTTGGCTCACTCCTCTGACATGCCAAGTTGCTATTCATTGTATTTTCCAGCCGCGCAGACCCTTGCTTTCACCACTGGTAGCATCAGTACCGGAGGTTCCGACTGGATTTGCCCCAGGAGCGTCATAAAATCCAGGGCTCCTTGCGATAGCTCCTTGCTCTTCTCCAGTCATTCGCTGGGCACCATATCGAAACCATTTGAGAGCCTTTTCATGGCATTTTCTTGGCAAAATTTTTTACAGGGGAGGTTGCCAGGTCTGTCCTTCACCGTCCCCGTTTGTCCGGGCTTGGGACCGGCATGTACACTTGGCTGAACAAGTGCACATGGCTGGGTTTAATACTTAAAAGGGATACCCAGATAACAAACCAGAAGGGTGACTTGGATACCTGTTTGTTTTGGATATACAAATGAGACCTGCTAAAGTTTTGAAGGGCTTTGTGAGAAGAGAGAGAGAGAAAATGAAAAGAAATGAATGCTGGGACCTTGTTTAAAGGAATTAAAAAATCCAGATTGCTAAAAGCAAAGGGAAAGAATAGAAAGTGGGGTTATTCGATCAGGGCTAAAATATGTATGTTATCGTTTCTGGTAACCCTTAATGGACTTTTGCTGACCAGGACCGAAAGGGGAGGCTTGAAGGTCTGTTGATAGATAAGTGGTGGGAGAGGGAAGAAGGGATCCTTTGTTGTATTTTTAGGGAAAGCGATAAATGATTGTCTGTCTGTCTGTCTATTTGTGTTGAAAGGAAAGGCATACCAAATTGATTTATTTGATTAAGGTTAAAATATGTCTGCTGTTATTTCTGGTAACCGTTAATGGACCTTTGCTGAGTAGGATTGAATGAGGGGGATGTAAGAATCCATTTCTCGGTAAGAGATGAGATATGGAAAGAAAAGGGCCCCTGTGGTAATAGCAGAGAAGGTGCCGAGTTTCTGAAATGGTGCGTACTTGTCTCCACGAAGGGGGAAGTCCTTCCTTTCTGTATCTTTTCTCTTTACTCTGTGTGCGCGCGCGTGTGAGTGATGTCTCTTTGTCTGCACTTTTAAACTATTTCCTTTTGCACAATTTTCGTAGTCTGTATTAGTTTTCATCTTTGTATCTGTCAACTCTCGAAGCGAGTATTTGTCAACGCTAACAGAAATTCCTATAGACGGCGACGACGACGCGCGGACTTCAACCCCCAGCGTTCAGGCTGGGGCGCACCGGCCTCGTGCCCGGGATCCAAACTCCCTGGAAACGGCCGGAGGGCCGACTGGCCCCCGGGCACCCCCGGGCACGTCGCGACCGGAGGGGGCAGCCCTGCGCTCGAGGCGCGCCGGGAGGGCTCCGCGTTCCGCCGCCCCCCGCGGGGAAATCCCCCTCGGCCTCGCGTTCGCCGCGCCCTGGGGCGGGGGGGGCAGCTGCGGGGCTTCCCGACGCCGAGCAGCAACGCGGAGCCCCCGCCAGCGGCCTGCCCGCTCGTCCGCGCCCGCCCGGCCGCCCCTCGGGGGTGCCCGGGGCTCCCGGCGCGCTCGCGCAGCCCCCAAAGCCCCTCCGTCCTCGCCTCCCCCGCGGCAGCCGCGGCTCCCCGACCCGGGAGGAGGGCGGGCCGGGAAGACGCCCGCGAGGCGCCCCCGCCTCTCGCAGCCCGCGCGCCCCTGGCCGCGCCCCGCGCTGCCCGACGGGCTCCCGGCGGGAACGCCTCCCGAGGGCGGCGTGGCAGAGCTCCTCCGCTTGGCCCGGCCTCGGTGGCACTTCTCCCGCGGGAGCGCCTTGCGAGGGCCGGGGGGGCTGGCGGGCGCTCGGAGACCCCGCTGCCAGGGTGGAAGCATGGAGGCGTCTTCCCTGCGGCCGGCGGGCCAGCAGCCCCCACCGGCGCCCTTCAGCCCCGAGCAGCCGCGGCTCGGAAACCCGTATCTGGAGGACCCGCTGCTTCAGGGTTACTTGCGAGCCCGGCTGCCTGCCGAGGTCGGTCGGGCCCACCCGGAGCGCGAGGGGGGCCGAGCGCGAGCCGGGGAGCCTGCGGGGCGCGCCGCCGCAGAGCGCGCCGCGGCTGGGGCGGTGGGTCCCGGTGGCAAGGTCTGGGACGCCCACCAGCCCGGCGTCTCTCAGCCATTTCTGCCCGGGCCCTGGCCCCCTTCCGACCTGCTTTCCTGCCGGGACCCCGCCCCCTGCCCGGGTCCCATCACCGGGAGGGACAGGGACAGTAAGGTGTGTGCGGCCCCCGGTTGGGAACCGCCGCGCTAGATGGCCGGGACTGCACTAACGAGGGACGGAACCCGAATTCTTTGCAGCTCGATTCTGGGAGCCCTCCTCGCCTGCGCTTGCAGGGGCAGAACGCAGGAAGAAGGGGGAAATTAAAAGAGGGGTTGTGCGGGGGGCGGGGAGGCACTAGAGCAAAAATATTTTAATATTTCCATTTTCGTAAATACAGCTAGCACGCTGCATCTGAGAACACGTGTCCCCCCTGTACTCACCTGTACACGTTTTAAAAATATCTGAAATATTTCTGTTTTATTCGTGCCAGCTTATCTTTGATCAGGATTGCCAAAATCCTGTCTATAAAGTTGGTCCTCTGAGTCGCGTTGCTGAACAGGAAAGAACTCAATTTTATCCTTTCCTACGTGTATCTGAAATACCTTGTAGGTGTTTGCTGAGGTGAACATTGACCTGGAACAGTTTGGAGCTCGCATGAGGGATGACATTGAGTTCCTGGGGCGTGAGAGTGAGCTAAACGGAAGGAGGAAAAATAATAGGTTTTCAATTCAATGTAAAGGTGAATTTTAGGGGGTGTTGTAGGTAAAGGGAGAAGAGCAGTAGATGGTCCCAAGCCAGGTGAGGTCTACAAGGCGCTTCCCAAACCCAGCTGTTCAAAGAGGACCTGCCTTAAATGTTAAGGTCAAGAGGCTGGTGGGGTGTGATTTGCACTCAAAGCACTCATGGGCCTGTTCTTTGGGCCTCCCCTGCCCTTCGTGCGCAGAGGCGCTTCAACCACGGAGTCGCCACACGGCTAAAAGTGGTGCACAGAACTTTCATTTGCTTAGCATCTTCCCCTCCGCCAAGAGACATTCAGGGCCCTGTTGAGCAAGGATCGAGGTCTGAGTCGTCGTTCTCCTTACGATCTTCTTTTCTTATCCTCGGCTTGGCCAACGTCGGAGGGTTGAGAACCGCTGCGCCAGCTTGGTTGGCGTTTGGGAATGATCCTGTGGGGCCAGGGCTCTTAGCGGTAGTCCTAGAAGAGGAAATGGAGCCTTGTGAGGATTCCTAGAGGAATCTTTTTCCACAGGGGCTGCTTCCTGTGAAGACCCTTCCTGCCTCCTTTGTTCGGAAAACTGGACTGTGATGTCTTCCATTTGTCACCCTTGTGGGGGGGGTTTTTTCCAATATTTTTTTTTACTAGGTAAGGGGGAAAATTAAATAGGGGAAGAGGCTATTATGGGGTAGAGAAGAACAAGTTTAAGAACAAGTTCTGTTCCCAAGGTCTGTCCTTAAGTTGAATTTGTATACAGGTAGTCCTCGCTTAACGACCACAGTTGGGACTGGAATCTTGGTTGCTAAGTGAAGTGGCCATTAAGTGAATCTGACCCAATTTTATGACCTTTTTTGCAGCAGTCGTTAAGCGAATTGCTGCAGGTGTTAAGTGAACCACATGGTCATTAAGCGAATCACACATTTCCCCATTGATTTTGCTTGCCAGAAGCCAGCTGGAAAGGCCGAAAATGGCAATCACATGACCAGGGGACGCTGCGACAGTCGTAAATGCAAATTGGTTGCAGAGTGCCCAAATCGTGATCATGTGATTGCAAGTTCGCTGCAACAGTCGTAAGTGTGAGGACAGGTCATAAGTTGGTTTCTTCAGCACTGTTGTAAGTCTGAACCATCATTAAACAAATGGTCATTAAGCGAGGACTACCTGTATAAGCCAGAACAGTAGGTAAAGGTAAAGGTTTCCCTTGACGTAAAGTCCAGTTGTGTCCGACTCTAGGGGGCGGTGCTCATCTCCGTTTCTAAGCCTTGGAGCCGGCGTTGTCCGTAAGGACCCGTCCGTGGTCATGTGGCCAGCATGATGACACGGAACACTGTTACCTTCCCGCCGAAGCGGTACCTATTGATCTACTCACATTTGCATGTTTTCGAACTGCTAGGTGAGCAGGAGCCAGAACAGTATTATTGTATAATATTGTATAAGTAGTATTGTGTAATTAACTCGAACCATTGAGTATTTAACTCAAATCATTGTGTATTTAACTTGAATTTTGCTACAATAGGCTCCGTTCTTAACTATCCAAGGTAGTCCCCAGTTTAAGAACAAGTTGCGTTCCCAAGATCAGTCCTTAAGTCGAATTTGTACATAAGCCAGAACAGTATTATTATAAGTTGTATTGTGTATTTAACTTGAATTTTGCTACGATGGGCTCCGTTCTTAACTATGGGTCGTCCTTAGACTGGGCGTTCTTAACCCAGGGACTACTGTAACCCATGGTTGGCTGGAGTCGGGTGGCATCCAAACTGAATTAATTAACTAAGGAAATAAAAAATATAAGAATAGTTTGGGGTTGGTAATGCCAGGCTCCTGTCTGAAATATCCAGTGCTTTCTGCTCCCTGAAAATCCTAGGAATGAATGATCCTTGAAAAGGACTAAGGACTGCTTTCTTAACATGTTCAGAGAACCAGTTCCAAGCTTTTGGAGAACACCCAAAACTTTTTCTTGTGAGTAGAACTGCACCTCCTGCAGAAATAGGAGAACTGCCTGCAGTTTTGAGGCAGAAGGCAGAATAAAATATCTTCAAATATGATGTAATTTTTTAAAAGAAATCCTGAAACGTTCTCCCTGCTTCTGTTTTATTACATTCTGTTGCGGCAGGGAAGCAACAAGCTATTTTGCTTTTACATCTGGTGTAAAACCTCAGGCCTGTTCTTCTTCCCCAGCATTAAAACAAAATATCTCCTCCCCAGGGAAATTTCAGTGGCATAAATATAGGGAAAAAATGTTTGAAAGGAAAATCTACCTTGGAAAGGGAGTGGGCGTCAGCCTGCTGAAGGTGGTGTTGTCACCCCAAAGTGAAGAATGACAACCGCTGGGTCTCACCAGTACGGGATGCAGGTTGACCAGGCTGTTAGGAAGAAAAATAAGAAGTGCTGTTAGAAACTTCACTAGCATCCATGGGTTTTCCAGCCATTCCTGTTCCCCAAGCAAATGTGTACTTGTTGGTGGAGGGAAAAAACCCTAACTCATTTGTAAGCAACAATTCCAGAATAAACACTGGGGCTCCACCTTGGCTTCCCCATAGGGCAGGGCATCATCAGGAGCCCAACACATTCCATCACAGAATGGGGACATAAGACAGTTGTGCAGATGTCATCCATGCCTTTGGCAGGAACAACAGTTACTGGGGTTGGTTTTGGAAAATGGACAAATGCATTGACTGAACAAGAAAACCCCAAAGAGACTGCCAGGCCCCCTTAAAAGACAGGCGTGATCAAGGAAGCAAGGATCAGACTGACTTCAATCAACAGTTTAATGCAGTGTTTCTCAGCCTTGGCAACCTGAAGATGTGTGGACTTCAACTCCCAGAAAACCCCAGCCAGAGGTGCGAGCTGGCTAAGGAATTCTGGGAGTTGAAGTCCACACCTCTTCAAGTTGCCAAGGTTGAGAAACTTGCCAAGGTTGGTTTAAGGCAAGAATTAGGGGCAAAGTATAGGATCTTGGAAACTGTAGTAGGAACCTCCAGCCCTCTTTTATTAACTATAAGGGAAAGGGAGGAGGAGGAGAAGGTTCATTAAGGCCAAGTCTCTTGAAATATTTGAGTCTCTTCTTCTTTCTGGGTCCTCTAACTAGGCTACCGTTTCTGGGACAAGCTTCCAACAAACTCCTCTCCCATCTATAGAGGGTTGAGGTCTAACGTTCCTCCTGTTCTCTCTCAGACTACTGGCAGCATCCCAGAGGACATGGCCAGATGGTTGTCTTGAAGTGCTGTCTGCAACCCCTTCAGCGGGCAGAATGGGATGCTCACATCAACTTGGCTGCCCAATTATCAAGACTTATTCTTCACCCAGAATACGGCTGGGCCCCAAAGCTGGACGGAGCGCTGATTTTTGAGGGCCCTGTTGGCTAGCTGTAGAGCAGCTCATGAGGGTCCTCAGCAGCTGGAATTGAGGACTCTCCTCACCAAGGGGCTGACCGTGATCGCATGGGTTGGGGGGGTGCGTGTGAAAATGGCAGCCATGTGGAAGGGCCCCCAGGTCAAGTTCTCCACACAGCATCCTTCTTACTTAATACTGTTTTAAAAAGTCTGTAGCCAAGGCAGCCAAGCTCAACAGATACACGTGCCCATTTTCATAGCTTTATTTTAAATATTTCTTATGCTTGCCATTGTTGGAAGTTTTTTTTTTTTGGCAAATCCAGCATGCCTCATTAACATGTGACTTAAGTGGTCCCACAATGCAACTCTGAGGAAGCTGTTTGTTGCCACTCCCACTTCCTCTTTCTCTCTTTCCCCCTTTCTTCTCCACCCCCGGAGAGGCAGCATGGATGCTGCTCCCTTCATCAGGGCCATGTGCTTGGGTCTTGATGAGGGATTCTGCCCCTTTCTCTCACACCTCTTGGCAGCAAAGAGGGCTGAGGGTTTAGGGCAAACTATGTAATTAGAAAGAAAAGAAGAACAAAGGAACTTCATCTTTTCCCACCCAGATGGATGTAGCAGAAACAACAAAGAATAAAGTCAGTAAGCTTCTTTTTGCTTCTTAACCTAACATGTCTGAGCGTGTGATTCTTTATGCTTGGGAGGGCTGAGTGTGTAAGATCCATAACCTGTACTTCTCTGGCATGCTCATTGAAGCTATCTAAGATAATTTTCTTTTTCTGTGCCAGCTTCTCAGCTGTGTTATAAGCTCTGCTCCATTTCAGTGGTTCTAGCAGGCCGCTGAATTGGCTTCAGCCATAATGACCCAGTGCTTATTCCCAAGTTATATACATTGTGCGCCCTTGCAGGCCAAGCTCTCAAGAGCCCCACATCAAAAAGTACTTAGCTGCACTCCTGTCTCCCCCATGATGTTCTTACCTCTTTTGACTGACTGGTGGCGTTCCAGCTGAGGCCTGTTTCAGGTCCATGTTGGCCATACTCCCCAATCTCTCTGCCTGAGGGTGGAGTGAGGATGAAGTCTATTACAGAGGACAATTATTCAAAAATTCAAGGAACTCCTGGTGTGGACCATTGCAGGAGGAGAGTTGTGTTATTTTACAGAGGCAAAAAAACTCAGGAGGGTTCCAGCAGCACCTTTTTCAACTCACATTTTATTAAAAGGCAGAAGCTGGAGCTCACAAAAGCTTCTGCCTTTAAATAAAATGTGTGAGTTGGAAAAGGTGCTGCCAGAGCCCTCCTGAGGTTTCAACTTGAACCAAAAATACTTCATGATATTTCTTTAAATGTTAGATGGTGAGCTTCCTTCCATATCCCCCAAATCAGTTGCTTTTGGGCAAAAAAAATGGGACAGGGGTAAAGGGAAGACCCCTGTTAGACAGGGAATTTGTCAGCTTTTAGAACAGGGTTTCTCAACCTTGGCAACTTTTAAGATGTGTGGGCATCAACTCCCAGAGTTCCCCAGCCAGCATGCTAATCCACAATCTTGGCATTTTCTAGTGGTCTCCCATCCAAGTTCTAACCAAGCCTAATCTTGTTCTGCTTTTCAAGATCAACTGGGGTGGGTTAGAGCAGTTTTTCAACCTCGGCCACTTTAAGATGGGTGGACTTCAACTCCCAGAATTCCCCAGCCAGCATGGCTGGCTGGGGAATTCTGGGAGTTGAAGTCACCCATCTTAAAGTGGCCGAGGTTGACAAAACACTGCTCTAAAGTCTCCTGCATTGGTAGATGACCCCAAGATCTCTTTCAGCCCTCTGCTTCTGTGCTTCAATTTGCCACTAATCCCATCACACACCCCTGGATCCACCCTTTCCTCTCGCTGCAGGAGTAAAAGCTGCCCGAAGCACTTAGCACAGGTCCTTGCTTATACAAAACTATCTGCAACCTTCGTCAGTGACTTCCCGAACGAAAAACTTAGGGTGCTGCAACTCTGAATTCCGGTCTCTTGAGCAGAACACAGACGTGATTGTCCCAAGAAGCACTAAGAAAAGTGGGTCCCAAGTTTGTAAAACTAGCATTTAGGATGCGTTGGAGCAGGAGGGGGCTGTTCTGTGAGTCAACACCCGGCCTGATCATTCAAGGGCCAAAGGGGGCCGTTGGAGTTAGGAATACAGACCTGGTTTGGGAAAGGTCCAAAGATTTTGGGCATGGCTGGGACAAGTGGCTCACAAACTTTGGTCTGGCTGGGGTTGGCTTTTCCCAAAGCAATCTTCTTCCTTGTTGTTCTCTCCAGTGGTAGCTGTGATGCTCTTTTGGCAGCTGTGAAAGGAACGGTGGCAACTCAGTGGAGATGTTTTGTGCAACCCGGAGCATAACTCTGCAGAATGCAGGGACCTCCAGTCTCCAAGTCGGGACTCACCAAAGGCATAGTTGTTCACCCTCTGCATCTCACATTTCAGCTGCTTCACCTCCTCTTGTATGTTATCCATTTCCAGGGAATCATGGTGGTGGAACACGGAGGAAAACTTGGCCTGCCAAACAAAAGAGCTTGTCTGTGGTCACTTCCCCACTGGTGGCCTTGGACATCTTGGCTCCCGGCATTGTTGTACTAGAACAACAGCAACCAGGGCTTGCTTTCTATCACTCCAAAGGTGGCTATAAGTCACTGGGAGGGAAATGGCTCAGGGGAACTTGAGAAGGATGGCAGGAACCAGAAGAGGAGCTGGAATCCCATCTGGAACAGTGGGTCAGATTGGAACCTGCAGGCACCTCCATCTCACTTCTGAATATTCCACCAAACCAAACCATCTTAAGCTCTCGGCCTCTAGAAAACTGGTGTATTGGGAAAGCTGTAGAAAGATATTGCATTTTTTCCCCCTTCTAACATAAGGGTTGATTAAGAAATGCACGCCATAGATTTGTCCCTGTTAGCCTTCTGGGAGACCCTGAAGGACTGGCTGTTCTCTCAGCCACTGGGCCAGGATGATAGCTGAGCTCTAGTGTACTGTGTGTGTTTTATGATGCATTATGGAAAATTTTGCTTGAAGCCTTGCTTGCATTGTTTGGCATTGTTTTATTTTATATTTTCCATAATTATTAGCTGCCCAGAGTCACACACTTCAGTTGGTTACTCTAATAAGCCATGTCCTGCCCAATATGTGGATGCCTAAACTAACCAAGATGAGCCAGTTTGGTGTCATGGTTAAGGCACCAGATTAGAAACTGGGAGACTGTGAGTTTTAGTCCCACCTGAGGCACAAAGCCAGCTGGGTGACCTTGGGCCAGTCACTCTCTCTCAGCCCTAGGAAGGCGGTACTGGCAAGCCACTTCTGAAATTTTGTCAAGAAAACTGCAGGGACTTATCCAGGCAGTCTCTGAGAATCAGACACAATTGAATGGATAAAAAAAAAAGGAAATGGCTGGATCTACTGTACACTCTGCAGTAAGTCACAACCAGAAACTTAATCAAGTTTCCCCAGTAGGGTGAATGCGTCTTCCATGTTGGAATTATCAGGGGTCAACTCAGCATTGTCTCATAAGCATAAGGGGGTCTTTCTAGTAAACACATCTCTATTGTGCTTGTGGGATGTCACATGGGTCGCCTGATTTCCACTTCCTTCTTCTTCTTGGGTTTGGGGATTAACAGTCTCCATTACCTCTTGGGCACACCTGCAAGCAGGAGGTGCTGCTGAATGCAGCTCTCGTCCTCTTGCTTGCGTGCAGACATTTCTATTTCCATAGAAAATGTCTACAAAGAACCAGTGATGAATAAGTGGTTTCTACTACGAAGCTACTTGTATCCAGATCTACTGAATAAATGTAAGCTGACTTTTTTTTCCCTCTTCATCTAACTACTGTGTGAAGACTGAATTCTTTTCTGAACGTAATTAAGCCTAACGTGCAAGTTTCTTTTTGGTTCACGCTTCTACTTTGCAAGATCGTTGTTAGCTGCTTGGAGTTCTTTTATTAACCTTTAAAAACTCCATCATTCTAGGTCTTTACTTCAAATTTTGGTTGGACACTCCGTGTGAATTTTTTGGAGGGGAGGCAATCCTTTTCATGACTTACGCCTGTAAAGCCTAAATCGTACCTTCACGTAGGACACCAAACCAGCATCCTCGCTGTCCAGCTGCTTCCTCTTTCGCACAACGGATGTGCAGATTCCTGGATTTTGTTCCATGTGGGCGTAAAGCTCCCGCAAAGCTTTCCGAGTGTAAGTCAAGGATTCCCTTTCAAAGTCCTCCGGGGAGATTCGCCTGCAGAAGGAGACGTAGAGTGGGGCCTCAGTGTCAAATTCGCTCAGTATCTCCATCTTCTCCCTGGTTAGCAGAAGCGAGCCACGAATTAGAAATTCTCCACAATAACGTGGGGTAACCACAGGGGAGTCTAAAAACAAGACAGACTTACGGCCCAAATTGGCTTTTTCTCCCCTTTCCCATTGCTTGATTGGAAAGGGGAGAAACATCTGGAAAGCTGGGAGTTGGTGTTAGAGAAACAGCTGTGCGCCCATCACACCATGCCATCATCTTGTGGTCGAGGAAGTACAATGGTTGCTCTCCTCACACCTACCCCATACTACAAGAAGAAAATCGACTCGTTCAAGCTGTGGGGTTGGAGAAGGCTCCTGCGCATTCCTTGGTCAGCAAAGGTGATAAACAAGCAAGTACTGGAGCATATATGGGTCCAGGTTACCTAAGGGACTGTCTCATCCCCGTCACATCAACCCGTCATGCAGAGGGGGCATGCTACGGACCCGGTCTGCAAGAGAACTCCATCTGGCCGGGTCCAGGAGGCGGGCCTTCTCTGCAGCAGCTCCTGCCCTTTGGAACATCCTTCCCCCAGAAGTGTGGTTAGCCCCCTCTCTTCCAGACTTCAGAAAACAGCTGAAGACCTGGTTTTGTCACCATGCCTGGAGTGGGGAGAGGAAGAGCCATTCTTGGGGCTGGTTAGTTCCCTAGCCCTGCAGGGACCAGCCTTACCCCTTTATGGGCTGAATTTGATCTGCCCTTACTTGGATTGGATTGTATTCTATATTTATTGAGTATTGGTATTATTTATAATTTTATTGAATTTTTAAATTGTTTTTACTGTGAACTGCCCAGGGTCCCCCATGTGGGGGAGATGGGCAATGATAAAAATATGATAAATAAATAGTACCGGAGCATATAAAACCAGAAGTATCGCTGGTGGGCAAAATTATAAAACTCTGCCTTACTTATTTCGGCCATGTCATGCCACCAACCTCGCTGGAAAAGGCACTTATGCTTGGCATGGTCAGTGGTAAAAGGAAACGAGGCCGTCAAAAAACATGGTGGCTAGACACCATCAAGCTGACACCAGATGGAGCATAAAACAAGAAGCCGTACAAGATCGGAAAACGTGGAGAGAGCTGGTCCATAAAATCGCCAAGAATTGGACACAATTGAACGGATAGCATCGTCACCCTGTACTAAGAGGCTGAACCTCAGTTAATAATAAAATACTAAGTGTATTCTTAATCTGATTAATTAGTATTATTTGTTTTTCATTCATTTAACTAAAGAACAGGAAAAAAATTGGGAAAAGGGAAAACAACACACACACACACGTTTGTTTTCCTTTATACATATCATATATATAGGCTGCTTACGCACGTATTTATTTTATGTGAACGTTTCCGTTAAAAGAGATCATGTTTCATTATAATTGTTCGTAATAATGATTATTACGTAAGTAAGCTATTACCTACAGAGTTAACTCGATTACCTGGCTTCACAGAAAACACCCAAACATAAACTAAGTACACCAGCTGGGTTTACACACGCCTTAAGCTCTTACGGGTTAGCCTGTTGTGTGAATCAAGCCAAGTCTGAAATCTCAGCCACCCAGGACCTCGAACGTCCTTCTCGTCTTATGCCTCCAGATGGGCTGGATTTCCACTCCCAAATCCACTGGGGACCCTAGGAATGGATGTCCAAGATGCCCAAATGGCACCGGGTTACAGATGGCTGGCATTGTGGATGGCCAAGATATTGGGAAATCTTGGCTGTGCGATGTCTGGAGCCGAAGAACCAGACCTGGGCATGTGTCTCAGGGAAGTGCCCAACAGATTCCCACCAGGATTTTATTCTGGAGGCCCCTGGAAGCATGTACTTGATTAAGGTGGAGACTTTGCTGGAAACGGACTTCTCCTCCCAACGCT
Source organism: Candoia aspera (assembly GCF_035149785.1). Taxonomy (NCBI): domain Eukaryota; kingdom Metazoa; phylum Chordata; class Lepidosauria; order Squamata; family Candoiidae; genus Candoia; species Candoia aspera. The sequence goes on along the minus strand of NC_086167.1, from coordinate 5,682,763 downwards.
TCAGGCCTGTGATAGCCAAGCAGCTGACGCTTTTGGCAGGAAAGAAGAGGCGGTTTTGCCTCTGGGAGCAGCCCTGCGAGAGAAGCCTTCCGCCGTCCTGGCCCAGAGCTGCCCCCGGAGAGGAATTGTGACATCAAGGACGGAGGGACCAATTGCGACCTTTCCAAGAGAGGCCTCCAACAATGCATCACGGCTCCCAATGGCTGGGCATCCGGTTGATCCCCGGTGACTTGCACACCTTCCCTCTATGAATCAGGCTGCTGACATCCACCGCCTTCCCCGCAGTTGGGCCAGCAGCTGGAGGCTGGGCAGGAATGCTGGACTTTGCAGGAAGATGTCGCTTGTGAATCCCTGCAGATCGTGTCGATGCCTGAGGAAGCCGGCTGGCTCTTCCTTCCCCAGTTAACTGATCTTGGATCTGCTAATCGTACATGGTTACCTCCGCACTGTTCTCTCGCCCAGGCCACAGCGTGGGGTGTCTGCAGGCTGCACTCAGAAAAGTCACAATGTGGTGATCAAAATTCCGCTTGTTTTTTATGGGTGACATACATAAAATCAGAAGGAATTAAGCTTGACTCAGAGATGCCTTTGTGACTCATTCGAGCTAGAGTCAGGAGGAAAAGGCAGTGAACAGATGTATAAAAATAACTCTGGTGATACATGCTGAAGTTTTCTGAATTGATTTTGCAAGTTTTTGAACTGATCTGTTTCCCTTTTCAATTTTCTTCTCTTCAAATGCTCCCCAATGAGGACCTGCAGCTTGACGGTTGTGTTTGGTTCAAAACATCTTAGGTGAAAAAGTGCATTTCGATGAGAACGATTGTGTGCCTGCTAAGATTTCCTTCTCAAGCATCTGGCTGTCCACAGCTTATTACAGGTAGTCCTCACTTAGCGACTGTCTCATTTAGTGACCATTTGAAGTTACGATGGTGTAAAAAAAACAGCTTTGCAACCAATCCTCACATTTACAACCATCACGCTGTCCTGCGGTAATGTGATTACCATTTGCATGCTTCCCAACCGGGTCGCGACAATCAGAGTTAATGGAGAACGCAGAAGTAAAAATTGTGTCACAGTCACATGATGTTTCGCTTAACAACTGCAGTGATTCACTTAATGATCAAACTGGAAGTGAGTCCGTTGGCGGTTAGGGTCACTTAGCGACCGCAGAGCTTAGAGACAGAGTTGCTGGTCCCAATTGTGGTCACTAAGTGAGGACTACCTGCATTAAACAATTTATTAAGCATGTATATCCCAGATCCACCAAGAGCTGCAGAGAACAAGATTCCCCAAAAATGCCCCAAAGCATCACTGTGGCAGGGGCTCTGTGGGTTTCAGTGGCCCCATTCTGAGCCCCCTCCCAGGGTAGAGCCATCCTGAAGGGGCTGTAGAAAATTTGGGACCTTGTCTCGGCAGGTTTCCAACTTGTTTTTGGTTCAGATAACTGCATCTCAGAAGCTGAACAGTGAACGGCAACTGATTGCACATTGATGCAAGACTCACCCCCATACAAATGCCTGAAATGTATCAGGAGAGGCTCGAAGAGGCCTTGTTTTCACCCCGCTGATGCACAGGACTGCTCCGGGGTGTTTGCAGGACGTGGCCAAAAATTCAAGAGGGTGGCCATGACGGTGCAATTGGAACTCCCTTTTTTTAGTGCGTGGTGCACCTTTATGGCAAAGATGACCTTGAGGGTGATATTGAGCCAATCTCAACAGAAGCAGTTTTAGCCTTCCTGTGGAGTTGACTTCTCAGTCTGCTCTACTTAGTGGAGCCGACACTTGGTTGCCATTTTGACTTTTTTGACCATACCCTACAGATACCTCAGGACTGCTAGACTGCTCGTAATCCCTTTGGCCAGGGCTGGCAAAGCGGGTGTCCCATCCAAGTGGATGGAGCTAATTTTTTTGGCCTTTTTAAGCGGGGAGTGGTTTGGGGGAGGGGGCACCCGGTTTTCCTCTCCACATTCCTGACTCTCTTTCCCTGCCCCAAAGATCCTCACTTTGCCCACTTTGGGAAGGGGACATGACCCTGGCTGACAGGCATCGTGCAAAAATGCAGTGACGTTGCAAAGGGAAGACCAGCTCTTCCAGTGTCAACATGAGGCTTTTCTTCCCATTAATAAAGAAAACAGGGCAGCAAATCTAAATTAACATCGATGCCTCGCTTTATTGTTCAGGAAACAATTCCTTTGTCATTAAAAAAAAAATAAAAGTCTTTGTCCCGGTTCAGTTTCTGTCCTTCCTGGTCCACAGGGGGCCACACAAGGCCCCATCCAGAGAATCGTCACATGCACGAGGGTGCCAAGGTCCTTGCATTGGCATCTCCCAAAAGTCATTTGCAGTACTTGCTGGTGTCCAAGTTCTTGTATTTCTCATTGTAGGGCGCCGCAGCAAAGCAGATGGCTGCAGAGCGGTCGCAGTTGCAAATAACTGCAGCACACTCATCCTTGTCATCTGGAAGGAAGAAGAAAAACGTGAACCTCAGGGGACCCATGACAAGAATAAGCATTGCACCGTTGCATGCAAGCCCTGTCCCTTTTAGACATCCATTGTAATGTTGCACGCATGGAAAAAAGAGATGGAGTTCGCATTGTGCGGTTGCAACCACACTTTCGTCATTTTGACATTTTCCAACGGATGCCTCCAGATGAGGTATAAAATAATCATAAATCAAAACAAACGGAATGGGGGAGCGTTCCCCATCCAGTCCCTAAATAACTATTTAACTGTAAAGGGGATTTATTATGCAGCATTTACTTGAAAGGAAGATGTCCTTCATTTAGGGTATCTTCCTCTAACCCAGTGTTTTTCTTATTTCGGCAGCCATCTGATCTAGTTTCAGGCTGCTCACTTGGGACCAGGTGAGAACTTACTTACTTACTTATTTACTTATCGCATTTTCCGCCGCCCATCTCAACAATGATCACAGTTTCTCCGGCGTCCCAAGGAATGACACCTGGGGTGAACTGTGCCCATGGGGCTCTTTCAGACCAGGAAGCAGAAGCAATGGGGGGTTGTAGAGGATGGAGAAATCAGGAAGCCAAACCAAAACGAAAGGAAAATAAAATAAAATAAACAAAACAAACAAAATAAGCAAAATAAAATAAACAATAAATAAAATAATAAAATAAGCAAAATAAAATAAACAGTAAATAAAATAATAAATAAAATAAAATAAACAATTAAATTAAATTAAATTAAATTAACGATAAAATAAAATAAACTATACCCTTCCACCATCAAACAATAATCAGCCTCAAGCACACCATTGAAAGATATTCCAAAGCAGGGGTTCTTAACCTTTTTGCTCTAGAGGCCCCTTTGGAAAACCTAGGGACCTCTGCGGTGGACTTACAGACCCTTTCTCAGAAAAAAAGTATTCAAATGCATAAAATAAAATACATAGAGACAGGTTATTTTCCAAAGGGGAAACCCATTATGCTCCAGTACAGTTATCAAAATATTTAAAAAGTCCTTCAGACAATTTAGAGAGGGAGATGTGTTCAAGTTAACGACCACGTTTGGAATGCAGAGCCTATAAATGACTCGGTGGCCTACATGCGTTCTTGAAAGAAAAGCTAAATCTGAGTCAGGGGAGAGTGAAAATAAAATTGCACATTTTTTCCTCCACCCAAGTTCACAAACGCCCTGCAATCCATCCCTAGAGCCCCCCCCCCAAGGGTCCAGGGGCCCCAGCTTAAGAGCCCCTGTTCTAAAATGTCCTCAAAACCAGGTAATGAGCAGAACCCCCTCTGAAGGGAGGAAGAAAAGTCCCAGGTACTTGAAAGACCTGTTGGGCTTCAGGATATTCACCCGTGCAAGTGATGTGGCCTCCAGAACAGTGGTAGGAGTAGGTCTTGATGTATGGGTTGTCCAGGAGGAATTTGCACATGGGATGCTTTTTGGACCGGGAGTAGCAGTCGTCATGGATCTGACAGCACCTGAAAAGAGCAGGAATATTGAGATCAGATTCTCCAGGTGTGGTACGTCCTCTTGTGCTTGGACTCAAGTATCGTAAGCTGGCATTTTTGGCTTCATTATTAGCTTTTTAATAAAGGTGCTATTAGTATTCTAGCACAGCATCCATGCATGCCTTCTTCTGAAGGTCAAGAAACCATGTTTTCCTTTTGCCCCAAAGGAAATTGTTTTATACTGGAATTTTATTATATATTTATTGTTTTATATCGTAAACCGCCCAGAGTCCCTCCGGTCAGAGGAGACGGGCGGCGACAAATTTGATAAATAAATAAATAAAATAAAATAAAACCCTTTCTTTCTTTTACGTGCAAAAACTAGCCTTTTCAGCAACCAAACAATAGAGAGCGTATTCTGAAAGTCCTTGAATACGCTTGCAAGTTTTAAGATGATACAAACCCGGCTGGGAAAGGGAGTGGCGTAACCCCTAAATTTGCCACCTGTGGAATGTTACCTGTAATCAGTGTTTTCTATTGTTCAATTCTCACATGTAATCAGTGGCTTTTAATTGTTTGGTTGCTTGCTTTACATATACCGAATGTATGTATCATTTGTCTCTGTATCCTGTAAAAAGACTTGACCCCTTTAATAAATGCTTTTCACTTTGCCTGAAGTATTCATGATTCATGCTGTTGGGAGGGGGGAAAAGCCACTTTGCAAAGTTAGTCTCTCTCTGTCATGATCACCGTTGCGGTGCTTGTCACATCGCAACGGCTCGCACGACAATGCAGGAAAATGGGTCCCAGGCGGATTAAGGGAAAAGGCAACTAGCTAACAAAAGAGAGCAACAGGTGCTGGCAACAAAGTATCAACTCTAGCCGGAGGCGCGGAAGAGAGAGATACGATGTTGCAAAGAAGGGAATTGACAAGACCAGACCACGAGGCGCGCCCGAGCTGTCAAAGAGATTTCGAACCTGATCGCCCGGCAATGAACCATCACCGGCCAGGGAAGCAATCAAGGAAACGCCCGGAGCACAGGAGGGGCTCCACGACCCCTCACCTACCGGCAACGGAACCGACGGGGCTCGGGGCGCACCCGAAGTAAGAAGGGGGGGAGCGCTGACCGGCGCGGGCTATTTAAATCCCGTTCCGGCGCGCTCCACTCACTCTCAGCTTTCTTAAAGGGCACGCATACTGTTACTCAAATAAAACCAGAACCTAAGCCTACACTACCGTCTGCGTTTTTACTGGGTAGCAGACAGAGCCTGACACTCTCCCACATTCAGGGACCAAGTTTTTATCAGCTCCACGCCGAACTTGGGGTGCCTGAGTTTCTAGGCAACAATATCAAGTTTTCCATGGTGTCAGACTCCCCCTTTCATTGGATGATCTCAAATTTTAGAATGAGAAAAGGGGGGGGGGAAATCCCTTCCAATTATTGAAAGCATCCTGCTTAAGCGATCATGTCTCTTGCTTGGTTGTGACTTAGCTGCCTTCAAGGTCACGGTGAGAATTCAGTGAGTTGGAATTAAATGGAATGAACGATAGATGCAGCTCATGAAATCAGTACTAATGCGGTTAAAAGAGAGCTGTGGCTTTTCGAGGGCACCTGGGGGACGGGCTGTATGCATCCTCCAGTGTGCTTGTCCCTACCATGCAGAGGTAGACTGCTTCTGCACAAGGAGGATCCCTTCCTCTAGCTTGGCTGCCCAATATCTCCTCCATGGAAATGACCAGAAAGTTAGGATTCTGGAGTGGAAATGCTTCAGTATCTATGGCTTTCCTTTGGGGACGGCACATTTTAAAGTCGTGCAGTGTAATGGTATGTGGGAAAGACCTTGGAAGACGGAGCAAAGAGATGCTGCCTAGGGAATGGTCAGAGAAGAGAGGACATAGCCCGCTCTGCATAATGGGAGGAGAAAGGGGCTCAGAAGGGACCCTCCCTAGTTTCTTGGGCTGTAAAGGAGGCAGTGGGAGATTTGTACTTTGATATCAGCCTTCCCAGGTGGACCAGACCAGAAACACGACCAGATGAGCTAATTCTACTTTTTTGTAAGGCTACATTAACAGAATCTTGAAAGTCTGAAAGTACAAATCTCCCGCCGTTTCCTCTACAACCCAAGAAACTAGGGAGGGTCCCTCCTGAGCCTCTTACTCCACCCATTGTGCAGCTGTGGGCTCTGCCCTCCCTTATCTGACCAATCCCTTGGCAGCATCTCTTTGCCCCGCCTCCCAAGGTCCTTCCCATATACCATCACATGCAGGTGACTGATTCTCTGATTGATCAAATGTGAAGACTGACAGCATTAAAGGAGGGGAGGGCTTACTTGTCCAAGTCATCTACTGGTGTCCCGCTGCCCCCGAAACCACAGTAGCAACCGTAGTCCGCATACTCCATCAGAGGTTTACTGCCAGGGATGGCACATTTGATCATGTTGTTGAATTGTAGCAGGTTGCGTGGGATGGGACGAATGGTGGAGGCCGCTAAAAAGGAGACACAAGCTACCCACAAAAAGATTGGCATTAGTATTTCCCAAATGCCCAACAGTCAGATCCAATTCCCGTTTCCCTGCTAAATGACAGCTGGGTGAGCTTCCCTCTTTTAGAAAGTCCAAGCGATCTGTCTTCTAGAGCAGCATTTCTCAGCCTCTGCAACTTTCAGATGGGTGGACTTCAACTGCCAGAATTCTCCAGGCAACACAGCTGGCTGGAGAATTCTGGGAGTTGAAGTCCACCGGTCTGAAAGTTGCAGAGGTTGAGAAACACCATTCTAAAGAGTCCCTCTGTAGGTTGTTGTAGGTGCCTCCAGACCAGGCGCGAACCAGCTCAGATGAGAAACTCATGCAGAGTTGCTGTGGCAGACTGTTCTAATAAACCTCAACTCTGAATTGTCCACTGCTGTATCAGCTAACCATGGCCTAACACCGACACTGCAATCGATGTTCCACCTGCTTTTAAGGTGCAATGCGATTGCACCATCACGGCCATCATCTCGATGTTTTTGACCATATCTTGTGGACCCCCCTGGCTAACCCTTTCACCATAACCGATCAATAAAAACCTGAGGGATTGCTTGTTGAAGTCTGCGTATTTCTAACGGCTACCAGAACTAATTGGAAAGAACACGGAGATACAGAATAGGCAGCCACTTCAGAGTTCTGATTGTTAGAGAATACATTTCTTGTGACCGGACAGAAGTGGACATTTCTGTGTAAAGATGTGGCCAGGGTAAGGGATTCCTGAGGGATTCCTTGTTGAAGTCTGCGTATTTCTGATGCTTACCAGAAAGCAGGGGGTGTAATCCATGGGAGATGCAAACGAGGTCCTTTGCAATATCACAAAAGACGTTGGGGTGCGTGCGGTTTTGCGCCCTTCAGTATGCATAGCTGAATTTTTTTCTCTCTTTGTCTGAAGAAGCCATCGCAGCCCTTGGGGGGTTGCATGGACTCCTGGCTTGCCTACCCCTAATTTAAAAACAGCCCCTTCCTGTGAAATCCACCCTCTAAATTTCCCCAGATAGAACCTTTCTCCTCTATAATAAGCATAACAATAACTTCCATCGGAGGGAATTCTCTTAAGAAATAATGGGATTATGCTACTGCAAGCTGTTTTCTGCTCCAGGAAGAATGACATAACACACCTCCACCTTCTCCCTTCTTGGTGCCCTCCAGATGGTGAAAGGTGAAGGGTCCCCTGTGCAAGCACCGAGTCACGTCTGACCCTTTTGGGGGATGCCACTTTTGTGACGTTTTCTTGGCAGATTGTAGAGCGGGGTGGTTTGCCATTGCCTTCCCCGGTCGTCTCCTTCCCCAGAAAGTTGGGTGCTCATTTGACCGACCTCAGAAGGGAAGGCTGAGTTGACCTGAGCTGCCTACCCTCCAGATACAGAGGGCAAAATCCATAAACTCCATTTGCAAGGCGCTTAAGCTGGGTACAAAATTAATCCATTTGGGGGTGTGCAACCAATGACATGGCCCCAGGTTCTACAACATGGTTTGCCCACACCCACACCCACACCCACAAATCCAAGCTGAACCTGTGACATGGATGTATCAGCTAGGTCTCTACCCCTTCTGGCCACCCCATGTTCTCTGAACACATCCATCTGGGCCAGATGCCCTCCAGATACATAAAACAATTTACACAGATGTCTTATATCTAACACCTCTGGAAACCACTAAGTCAGGGAAGCCTGCCATATCCCCGGCAGATTCCTTGGATCCTCTGGGTCTGGAAAATTGCCACTTACCTGCAGTGAGATTATTATATGCTCAAAATGGAAAGGTTCAGCACAGTGGAGGAATGGTTGATGAAGATGATGGAGCTTGCAGAGATGGCTAAATTGACTTCTTTAATCAGAGAAAGGACCATAACTACATTTATGGCTGACTGGAAACCCCTTATAGACTTTTTGTGTGAAACAGGAAAAAATGATCTTATGAATTATGGCTTTGATGATTAGGAAAAACAGATAACAGAAAAAAGGAGAGCTTTTCTCTTGGTAACTGTAGACTAAAAGGTAATTTTGCAATTGTACTTATATTTGCTCCAAAGAAAATGGGAAGCTACTCCTTTCTATTGCTTTTCTTTCTTCTGTTTTGCACTGTTTGTCTTTGTCTTTTTTCCTTTTTTTTCCCTTGTCTTTAGTTTTTATCTTCTTTTCAAAACTCTTAATAGAAATTATTTTTAAAAATGGGAAATCGCCACGTACCTGCTGCCAGGACCAGGTGGTGAGCAAGACTCATTTTGTCGTCCTTCTGTCAAGCTGCAGCAGGAAAAGTTTTGCCACCCAGAAAGTTCAGCTCCTTTATAGCCTGGTCACAACCTTGGCCCCAGCTGTGACCGGAGATAAGAGAGAGATGCTTTGATTCTCCCAACAGCACCGCTCATCTTTTGAGGAGGAGCCTTGAGATAAACCAAGGCCACTTGCAAATGTGCCAACTTCCATCCAGGAGTTAGATCAGATGTTCTGTTTTTCCAGGGAAGAAGCTTGTTCAGCTTGGATTTAAAACAGGGATGGCCGCTCTCTTCTTTTCCAGGTATTGTGGCATTCCAATTCCCATCAGCCTCTACCGGATGGGAGGTGATGGGAGATGCAGGGACTGGGTGGTGGGAGATGCAGGTTGCAGGTTGCCACAGCTGGGTTCAACTTTGTGGAAACGTCCTCCGAATAGAAAGAGGCACCTTGAAAGGGAAAACAGAGGCTTGTCGAGAAAATATCCTGGAAGATCTCATGAAACTAAGCAGGGTTAGGCCTGGCTGGTACTTGGATGGGATATCCCCAGGAAACTCCAGATATGGGGGCTACTGGGAAGTCAAGCTTATGTCCTAGAAGGAGGCAAAGATGCACCATTTGCCAGGGAAACTACACAGGGAAGCAAGATTCCACTTGATTAGTTCTTGGATGGGAGACCACCAGGAAAGCCTACAGAAAGAACATATAGCAAATTCTGTCTTTTTGCCAGGAAAACTGCACAAATGTTTCTGTCAAGTTTTTGAGGGTTTTGCTGCCTGGCAATCCCCTATCAACTTTTCCCCAAGATTGCCATAAAGTCCAGCAGCTGCTTGAATACAAGCTAGTATGCTGAGGGAGTGATCATCTACAAGCAGAAAGTGTGTGTGTGTGTGTCTGTGTGTGTTGCCACATCTAGGTGTGTGATCCTCCTTGCTTTACCCGTCTCCAGATTTTGCTTTGAATTGCTGGTTTCCTGTTGCCCTTAGCAGGAAAGCTAAACTGTGGGCCTGGGCCTGCTTTTCCCAGCATAAAACAGGGATTGGGGCCTGGATGGTAGTGTGTTGCTCAGCCATGGGGGGCATGTATCTAGTGGTTTGTGTTTTTGTTGAGCCTTTATGCCATTTTAATTGCTTGTTTTAACAAAATTTTCTTTTATTTTGTTCACTGCCCAGAGTTTCTTGGACAGATGGGTGGCCACATAAATTGGATTAATAAACACGTCAATAAAATAAATAAAACCACGGCCAGAACCAGGGACATACTTTCCACAGGATCAGGGGATGAGGTCCTCCACAGCGATTCTGCAGCTGGACTTTTCCAAATTCTTCCCCCAGTTTGTGGGTAGAGAAACAGGCTGTGTCATTTCTCCACATTTTGGCAGGGCAAGAAGAATTTTTAACAGCCTTTCAGTGGTTAAGCATCCCAAAGAAGGCAGGTGAGGCTTCCCAGCTTGCTCTGAGGTTGGATGTAAATCAACAGCAGAGATTTTCCCATTTTGGGGGCCATCCTGTAACAGGGCAGCCTTCAGCCATCTGAAAGCAAGTTAAAGGAAGGGTGTAAAGCAGAAGAAGATTTCTCCGGTTTTTCTAACTGCATCCAGCAGATCTCTAGCATTCTGCAAGAACTTAACAAGATTTCAGAAGAGATTAAGGGCAAACGGAAAATATAACAAAAAGGGTTTTCTCCAGCACAGCCAGCTTTCTATCATGAGAGTTTTGCCTCTCGAGCAGGGATCCCCGGATTTTTATTATTTTTTTAATGTACAGGCCCCACAGTTTGAAAACCTCTTGCATTGGAGAAATTGACCGGGTGAAGTGGCTCAAGAGGAAAGAGTGTGTGTGCGTTGTGTGGGCAAACTAAAAAACAATTCCTCCTGTGAAAAAGGGATGATACAGTTTGCAACGCAGCCAAGCTTCAAGTGGAATTACAGATTGGCGGGTGGCCATAAAACTCTGGGCACGCTCCAGAGAAACAGATGACTTGCCATCTCTGTCCCTTTGTGAAATTTCCTGATTAGATAGTGGGGGGAGGGGGGAATGATGTCAAAGTTCTGTTTTTTTCCAACACTGGCCACGATCCAGATCTCAAAGTCAGCAGTTGATAAGAGCAGCTTTCGATGCTCCAGATAAAACCTTGAAATGGCTCCTTGTTGAATTCTCTGCCCGTAGCTGTATTTAGAATCAGAGAATTGGAAGGGAGCATTGAGGTCATCTAGTCTAACCCCTGCTCTGGGCAGGAATCTGGATTCAAGCGTCCCAGGCGGATGGGCGTCCAGCCTGTCGAAGCCCTCCAGCCAAGGGGGGCTTATCACCTCCTTTGAGCAAAGGAGATCCCCGTCTTCCTGTAACTTCAGCCCATTACTCTTATCTCTTGCTCCTTGTCCTGATAGAGAACGGATTGTTCCTGTCTTTCACATGATACCCCTTGAAATAGCACGTGCCGGTCTCCCCACTCAAGGCTAACCGCACCGCACCGCACCCCTCCTCCTCTCCTCCAAAGACTTCAATTCCTTGGCCCTTCTTTGAACAGAGCAGTATCTGGGGTCCAGCAAAGCCCTGCATAATTATGAGACCACGTCTGGAGCACAATCCCAGAAGGGTTGACCCAAAACACTCCTTCACCAGAGAACAAACTGGTGAGGCTGCATCCCATAACCTTCCTCCCCCACATTTTTTCCCATAGGTCTAGAAAGGAAGATAAGACCATAGGTGGATGCTTGGCTTTGAAGCCCATTAGGTTCCCGCTTGGAACCATCCTAGACGTCTGTGACCAGCTCCATGGTGTCCATCCTCTGCTTCTCCTGAGATGATCCATCTGAGAAGATGGCACAACTGAAGGAAAGCACTCAGGATGTCAAACCACAGGTAGCTGTGCACGATGCCCAGGTAAAACCTCATTTTAACAGACCAAGGGTGGTGGTGGTGTTGGCGTCTGTTATTCATGAATGTCCATTGAATATGGAAGAACAGCGTCACAGCGATGTCTGCTGTTTGAAATCGGTATGCAACTGACATTATTTGCACAATGTCCTCATCATTTGGGTCAAGTTATGTCACTGGTGTGATGTCATTACCCAAAAGGCATAGAGAACCCTGGGAATTTGGTCTATTGCTTGCAAAGTCCATCATGTTGTGATCTAGTAAATCAAGGATCCACTGTACAGTATTGGAGCAGCCTACCGGTGTAACTGACAGCCCAGACTGTATAAAAAGATGGGCAACATTAGACTCCAATTCCCATGAGCCCAACCCAGTAGTCACAAAACAATAGTGACTCCCCCTTTTCCTCTTCCTGCTTCCTATTTAATCCTCAATAACACAATAGTAATAGCAATAGCTTCTGATATGCCTTAAGCTCGATTTATTTATTTAATTTCTATAGGTGCCCACCTCAATAAGTGACTCTGGGCAGCTTAATACAGGTAGTCCTCACTTAATAACCACAATTGGGACAGGAGTTTTGGATGCTTAAATGAAACAGTCATTAAGCAAATCGCACCCGATTTTACGAACTTTTTTGCGGCGGTTGTTAAGCGAATCACTGCAGTCATTAAGTGGACCATGTGATTGTTAAGTGAATCATGCAGTTCCCCATTGATTTTCCTTGCCGGAAGCTGGATGGGAAGGTTGAAAATGGCAATCACGTGACCGCAGGACGCTGTGATGGTCATATGCAAATTGGTTGCCAAGCGCCCAAATCATGATCGCATGGTTGCAGGGAATGCTGCGACGGTCATAAGTGCAAGGACCGGTCACAAGTTGGTTTTTCAGCACCATCATAAGTCCAAATTATCACTAAATGGATGGTCATTAACCAAGGACTACCTGTACATCAAGGACTCTTTATTTATTTATTTATTTATCTATCAAATTTTATCACCGCCCATCTCCCCCCAAAAGGGGGGACTCTGGGCGATTTACAACAAAAAAATATAAAATTCAATACAATTATAAATACCATAAATATATAGACAATAAAAATATAAAATGTGCTAAAATCCAGATGGCTAAAGATTCCGTATCAATCCGTGAGTAAAGGGCCATTCTAGGGGGCAAGCCATCCCCGGGAATGGCTATTCCCCCTCCCACTCCAGGCACCCTGGCAAAACCAGGTTTTTAGCTGTCTTCCTAAGTCCAGGAGCAAGGAGGCTTGTCTCACCTCCGGGGGAAGGACGTTCCAGAGGGCGGGTGCTACTGCAGAGAAGGCCACTTTTATTGCACTAAAGATGATTGAAGGCACTTCAGAAGTAATTATTTTCATTAATTTAGGGAGCTGTTTCTGCCCAAAACACAGGTAAGAGATTTTCCCTCCATCCCAAGAATGTTGGGTCCTCCCCAACTTTCATTTAGGGCCTGCTGTTTCACCTGCAGCCCAGCACAGCCCATATGACTCCTTCTTCCAATGAATTAAAAATTCCAATTTTTTTTTTTAAAAAGCCTTCTTGCAAGGTTGATGAGGTCAGGCAAAGTGCAGCATACAAACCTTGTTACTGAGACTTTGGCTCAATGCTGACCAAGCAGATGCTTTTTGACAAGCAGAAAACAGAACAAGGGTCACTTCCATAGGTCGCTGTGTACCCCAACAGACGTCTTTTGCTTTCTTGAGGCCTGTTAATATCTTAGGCGTGGCCCTGGCTTCCCTGTCCTTACCATCCTTAGAACCAGGAATCCTGTAAAAATAACTGTACAAGGAAGTACAGCTAGTCCTCACTTAACAACCACAATTGGGACCAGAATTTTGGTTGCTAAGCAAAGCAGTCATTAAGCGAATCTGACCTGATTTTAGCACTTTTGCAGTGGCCATTAAGTGAATTGCTGTGGGTGTTACACAAACCATGTGGTCGTTAAGGGAATCACATAGTTCCCCTTGATTTTGCTTGCCAGAAGCCAGCCGGGAAGGTAAAATATGGCAATCGCGTGACCATGGGATGCTGCAACGGCCATAAATGCGAACTGGTTGCCAAGTGCCCAAATCGTGATCATGTGACTGCAGGGATGCTGCGATAGCTGTAAGTGTGAGGACTGGCCACAATTTGGTTTTTTCAGCACCGTCATAAGTCCGAACCATCACTGAACGAATAGTTGTTAAGCGAGGACTACCTGTAAAGGATGAGGTGAAGGGAGAGACCCCTCTGCCCATTTGGAGCCAGATTTGCCTGGCAGGTTCACACATCGCATGCATCAGCAGGAAGCAACCTTCAATGCCCTCTTCCCCTCCCTCCTCAAATTCTGTTGCCCATATCAGGAAGAGACGCCATGCCAGTGGAGCCTTGCTGTCCCTTCTCTCACCACCTCACGTCCATAAGACTTGCGTGCGTATCAAAGAAAGACACTCGGTTTTTATTCTTCTTGAATTTGGGAGTCCAGCAAAATGTGAAAGAATGGAATCACGCTCCATACCTTGTTTCAGTTTGGTGGTTCATTATTTAAATTAATGGAAGGCAATCCTCTCCATGTTAGCCATGGTCATCCTCCACCCATTTTTTGAAGCTTTTTAAGTGGTCTTCTCCCCTTCCTTGGAACGCAGAGCCCAGTGAGCTGTTCCTAAGAACCTAAGCAGTGCTCTGCTGGGTGGGACTCCTGGCCCATCTAGTCCAGCAGTCTGTTCTCCCAGTGGCCAGCCAGCAGCTCAAAGAAGCCCGCTCATCTCCCAGGAGATGGCCTTCAGAGGTAGTAGTCACATAGCCATCTAGGGTAATATCCAGTGATTCCCATGTGTAATGGTCTGTGGGAATGACCTTGGGAGACAGGAGGAAGAGGCGCAGGCTAGGCAATGGTCAGATAAGGGGCAGCTGAGCCCGCAGCAGGAATGGGGGCGTGGCAAACATCTTGCAAGGGACCCTCCCTAGTTTCTTGGCTGTTAAGGCAAAGGGGGAGAGATGTACTTTCAGACTTGCAAGATTCTGTTAATGCAGCCTTACTTCTTACTGAGTAGAATTAGCTCATCTGGGTGTGCTTCCTGTCTGGACTACCTTGCAAGGCTGACAGGAATAGAGTTGAGGTAAACTCTATTGAGTTACCTTGCTTCTCCTTTCCTCTTAAATCCTGTCTTCCTTCTTTTTCCCTCCTTCCCATAAAATTGTTTATCCTAACAGTGAACAGCAGGATGGATATCCAGCCTTTCCAAAGCTCAGGGGTGAGAGGTGTAAAAATCCAGGAACCTTCAGCCTCAACATCTGGATACTCTCCATGATGGGCAAGTAGCATGATGATGAAACTGACCCACTGAAGTTACTCAAACCAGAGTTAAAATAAACCTGGCTTAATGTGAGTGCAGATTCAGCCCCCACATCCTGTCAGCTCCAAGAACACTCGCGGCACAGAAGGACCCCTCGGTTGCGCCTTCAATACTTAAAGCCCCTTCTCCCTCAAGCTCTCAAGCACAACGCATGTCCTTGCAATGCACCCAGATTAGTATATTAAACGTTTAATGGCATGTGCAGTAAGGCAGGTTACACGGTCCTTCAAAAGCAGACCTTTTTATTATTATTATTATTATCATCATCATCATCATCAAGCACATTCTCTTTAAGTCACTAAATCTCACACGCCTGCCAAAGGCATCCGCAGCCACAGCAGGCCCACATACATACTTCCAGATGTCAAAATGCTTGTTCCACTAAGCGAGGGTGGAGGGCTCACCTTCCCCCTGCAGTGAAGAGGCTGGACGCTCGGCAAGAGAATCTGCTGCAAAAATCTTTAAAAGCATTCACCCCCTCGTTCCAGCATCCGCAGCAGGCACCGAGCCCAGCTCTCATCGTGTCAACGGCCACCCATCCAATACATGATTCTCCTCTCCCTCTGGAGCGCAAGCCAAGCATTCGCAGGTCCAGCACACGGGAAATCAACAGGCTGGAGGTTGGAAGGAAGGAAAGGTGGAAGGGAAAAAGGACAGATCTCTCTTACCAAAGCAGAAAAGGAAAGGGCAGAAGGACAGGAAGTAACACAGATCATTTCAGGGCAGGGGGCCGGGGAGGAAATGTAACATTTGTTTTCCCCGTGTGACAGCTGCGGCTTGTGCTGCCCGGGGAAGGCAGCGTCACTGCAACGGTGAAATCTTCAAGGGAATCATGATCCGAGATTCCATGCTTCGAACCAGAGGAACTGCAAACACAGAAGGACATTCAGAGAGTCACTGAGTGAGACTGTCCCTCGTTGTTCTCAGCACCCAACTTGAGACACCCTTGGCAAACAGGGAACACCCACTGTCCCTCTGGTTCATGGATGCCGAATACAGGCAGTCCTCGCTTAATCACCGTTCATGTAACAACAGTTCAGAGATACAACGGGGCTAAGAAAGTTATTTACGACTGTCACACCACTCCCGCAATCATGTGATCGTGATCTGGGTGCTTGGCGACCGGCTTGCATTCACGACTGTTTGCAGCGTCCCATGGTCACGCGATTGTGATTTGCAATCTTCCCAGCTGGCTTCTGACCCGAAAAATAAGTTGGAAACAATTGATTTGCTTTGCAACTATCACGATTCACTTTACGACCATGGTGACTCGCTTTATGACCGCCGCAAAAATGGTTGTAAAATTGGGTCTGGTCACGTGGTGCCTTGCTTAACAACTGCATTCCTTAGCAACCAAAATTCTGGTCTCTAGTGTGGTTGTTAAGCGAGGACTACCTGTATTTAAAAGTGGAGAATTTTCTGAAGATTGCTATTCCTCAATCTAGGAACAGAGGACCTCAAACTGTGGGGTGCAACCCCCCTTGGAGCTGCTGACAGCTGGCTTGTCCGGGCGGAGCAGAAGCCTGGTCTGACCAATTCCTAGTTTTGTGTACACATTTGTGCAATCTATCATGATTGGCTACGCAAAGCTGGCGCCCTGTCAAACCAAGTTCCTACTCCACCTGGATTAAGCCTGCTATCGAGTTTGTCCAGGCAGAGCGGGAACGAGTTCAGAAAGCAATCCAGCCTGGGGGCAGGATCTTAGGTATACATAACTGGACTGCTATCAAGCCTCACTTCTGACAGCCAGATTATCCAAGCAAAGCCTGGGTAGCTTGGAGAGGGCTCTGGTTTCACAGGCCCAAGATTCATGGCCTACCCAGCCAAAGCTGGATCGCTGTCAGAATAAATAAGTCGTTAAGCGAATCACCGCAGCCATTATGAGAATCCAGGTTCCCCAATGAACATTTTTTGCCGGAAACAGGCAAAATAGGTCACACATTGCGATCACGTGACTGCAGGATGCTGCAACTGGTTGTAAATGCAAACCAGCTGCCAAATGCGATCACATGACTGCGAGGGTGTTGCGACGGTTTGTGACAGTCGTCAGTGTGAGTGTAGGTCATAAAGCACTTTCTCCAAGGCCATTGTAATTTTGGACCATTGTTAAATAAACGATTGTTAAGCAAGGCCTACCTGTAGTGTTATTTCAAGGTGGGGATTGATTTTAGAGGGGGTAAACACAGCTCCATTTTTCCATTTGCTGCACAACAATTAAGGTTGACTTGTTGGCAGGCTGGGAAACCAGGAGAGGAATTATCCTTCTTGTTATTGCTGCTCTCCTTCGAATGCTACCGGAGTATCCAATGACATCACTGGTCGAAACGGGGATGCAATTTTTGAACTTGTAAAAAGGGGTCTAGAGATTGTTTCATCCAGGGATGGCTGGAAAATTTGGGGAACTGACACCCAGTCACCCAGAAGACACCCAGGCTGGGAAAGGCTGAATAAGAACATCCAAATTCCAGCACCCCTCATCGAGATGTCTGACCTGTGTAATAAACGTTTTCATCCCATCCTCGCTTCCTCCAGGCAGCGTTCCTCGTCTCCTCTCGAGATTGCAGGTCTCTGTAGGCTACAAACCAACAAAAATACCTTGTAAGAAGATTGCCAGTCAACAGACTCTTTCATACGGTCTGATGGAAAGTGAATGGATGCCACTGCCACCATTCGGGGTTACAGTCCCCAGCTGAAATTGGTAAGCTCAGGTTGGCTGGGACCGCGGGAGCCAAAATCAGACCCTTCTGGAGGACCCCAAGCTGGAAATGTTGGCTGAAGCAAACCGGAATCAGCGAGCACGTCTGTACGAGATCCAGTGTGTTCCACAGCATGGGGGAGATGTCTGTTGATACGATGGGTGAGCATGTGTGTGTGCACACACAAGGGCACTGTCAACATCAGGGAACCAAACACTGAAATGTCTGGGCTCTCGCATTGCACTAAGACCTTAGGCAATTTGGCTGGGTTCGCACAATACAGCCTTTTTCAACCCTTTTATCCTGGAGGAACCCTTGAGCTAATTTTCAAGTCTCAGGGAACCCTGGCAGATGTAAACATTCCCTGTGAGGGCTAGCATTGTACAGTACGTAAAATTCAAAAACCAATGTTTTTTTCTCCCTCACAGTCTCTTGCAGGCCTCCTAGCGGAACCACAGTTGAGAAAGGCTGCATTAAATCCTAAACCTAGGTACTGTACATAAGACATGTAACTTCCCCCAAATAAAATACATAAGATGGCTTATGTGACAGCTTGACTCAAATGTCTTGCTAAGACAATGACGGGGTCTCCATAATGTACTAAACCACCATTGTAACTTAGTCTAGCATGTTGTGGGAAACTTGGCCACTGCCTGGTTTTGCACAGGAGCACGAAGTACATCCAGGCGTTTGTAAACCTGGGCACAATAGCTGGTTCTCCAAATCTGTTTTCAGTGTGATGGATGAAGCCAGCCAACAGGACAAAGAAACAGAAACGAACACATTTGTGTGTTTCAAGGCTACCTACCCCACAAGTGATGTACAATGTATAACTCTCCAATTTGGGAGAAGAAGCCGCCCACCGCTTCCTGGTTATCTTGACGATGTTTGATTGCCCGAGCCCTGCGCCAACAGAGGAAGCGAGAGATGAAGAAACAGACACTAATAAATATTACTGCCTGTTTCCACGGTGTTGAGCCTGTGAAAGTTAGTTCTCACACGGTGAAAAGCAAACAGCCTCGATACCAGATCTGGCAGTTACCAAAAGGAGGAACTGATGGAAACGCCCTCCTGTTCAAAAGAGATTCGTTTCTACTCTTTGACAGAGAGCTGACGGGAGAAAGAGGGGCATGATCTGAATGCCTATTACAATATAAATAGACTTGCATCTGACATGTGCAGTTGCTGGAATTCTTAAGTAATGGCTTCTTAGCTTTTCTACAATAAATCATATGTTCTTGTATCTTTGTGTGCCTTTATTTATTGCAGCCCAGCTTGTTGGAGAGAAACCTGATACAGGTAGTCCTCACTTAACAACCACAATAGGGACTGGAAAACTGGTTAAATGTTGCAGTCGTTAAGTGAGTTACCACGTGGCCGGACCCAATTTTACAACCATTTTTATGACAGTCTTCAAGTGAATCATGGGTTGGTAAGCAAATCGCCATGGTCATTAAGTGGATCCAGCTTCCTCAATGAACGTTTTTTGCTGGAAAAGGTTGCAAATCATGATCCTGTGACTGCAGGACGTCGCAACTGGCTGTGCATGCGAGCCAGCCACGAAGTGCCCGAATTGTGAACATGTGACTGCAGGGGTGGAGTGACGTTTTGTGATGGTCATAAAGCACTTTTTCTCAGGCCATCGTAACTTTGGACCGTCGTTAAACGAGTGGTCGTTAAGCAAGGACTACCCGTAGAGAGAAATCCATCTCCTTGCTCAAGACTACTTGGATTGCTCCCTTAGGGGGAAAACTCCCCAGTTCTTATTAGAATAAAGTAAATTGTTTAGCACTTTTCTTGCAGCAGGTCAAAGATATCCAAAATGGGCACCCCAAAACGGCAGAGCTGAAGATGCCTAAAGCAAGCATCGCTTTATGCGGAAGCCATTTTACCACTTCTGGGTCCCAAGACAGCACTGTGGGGGGACAAGCTCCAGAAAAAAATGGTTCCAAGGCATCTTATTTGTGTAGGTATTTATGAATTATAGCAGAATTTCAGTGTATGGGTTTCACTCTGCTCCAAAGCAAGCAAGTCTTTAGGCTTAGGGGTCCTGAACCCATCAACCTTGTTTTCCCCGCTAAACAAATCTATGATCTTTTCTTGCTGGGATCACTCGGCTTCCATCTTTGAGGAGATTGTAACATCCCTCTTGGAGTAACAAGGTTGAGAACAGCCTCCTTCAACCTAGCTGGGAATTCTAGGTATTGTAGTTCCAAACCATCCAGGAAAGGACACAACTCAGCCAGCAAAATATCCCTACTTACAGATGATCTAAATTTGTTAATTATCTCTGGTTCCAAGAAAGAGAAAAAGGAACAAAACTAGACATCGTTTTGCTCTGTGGGAGCTGTGGATTGAATTTTTTTTTTTCCTTAGGGGCCCACAAGGGAATCCACCACTTTCTCTTCAACACTGACTTTTGGAGTGAAGACACTTCAAAAATATTTGAACTGCTTTCCACTTACCAGTTGTTTCCCCACTCAATCATGGTCCCGGGCTGAAAGTCAAAGAGAAAGAAGAGATTGCAGAAATGATTTCAAAGATTCCTGGCACCGAATTGGCAGATCCAAGCCTTTAGGAGAAAGGATGAGGAAATAAAGGGATATTTCAAGCCTGCCTCCAGCCTGTCCTGATTCAAAATTCACCCAGAGGGCAATGCTGTCTGCAGACCTGAGCATCACCAGGAAGCTTGTGCACATTAGAGAGCAAGCTGTGCTTTTGTAGGAAAATGGTTTGACAGCCGAAGGAAAATCCAGCAGCGGGAAAAGCAAAGGTTTGTTTTGGACAGCCATTTCTCAACTGGGACCCACCCCTGAGAGCTCTAAGTGGAAGGGGGCAAAGCATGTGGGCCCATTTTGGGGGTGTTTGGAAATGGGAAATCAATGTGCTTTGCCTTGGGCAGCCTGATGCACCCATTCCCACCTTGATGTTGAGCCAAAGTAACCCCAAAATAGCTGCCTTTTGCTGTGGCCATTTTGGGTGATTTTTCTGAGCTGAAATGGAGCTGGAAATGGTACGCTAAGCCAGGCTTTTTAAAAATCTTTTGGCAATCTCCTGGGATGCTTTGTGAGCTAGGACAGAATGAGGCCACCGTCTCCCACACGGAAACATTTGAGAAGACCTGGGCAGACCTCCCTGACCAGAGATGTCACCACCCTTCCCGCCACATCTAACTTTAATTTTTAAAAAAATCTTGCTTTTTATAATTTAAAAAGCACCAAAGAGCAGAAATTGTCCTTCTTTGTCATGTTAAATTTCAGTCTTTTGTTCATACAGGTAGTCCTCGACTTATGACGATTTGTTTAACGACTGTTCAAAGTTATGACGGTGCTGAAAAAATGGCTTACAACAGGTCCTCACACTTACGACTGTCGCAGTGTTCCTGCAATAAAAATTCGGGTGCTTGGTGACTGGCCTGTATTTATGACAGTCACAGAGTCCCAGGGTCATGTGATCACCATTTGTGACCTTTCCAGCCAATTCCTGACAAGCAAAATCAATGGGAACCACGTGATTTACTTAACAACTGTGTGATTCACTTAACGACCATGGCAAAAAAGGTCATAAAATCAGGCATATAATGACCACATTGCTTAGCAACGGACGTTCTGGTCCCAATTGTACTCATAAGTTGAGGACTACCTATACTAGGATATTGGAGCCACTTTATGCTTTCTAAATGTGGATTTGCTTATAGTTAAGAATTGAGCTACGGAATCATTTTACATTTGTTAATTAATGTTATTATTTTGGGGCTCTGTTGGGACTTTTTGCTGATACCTGGATTGGAGAAGACATTACTTATTGGATTTGCCTACAGTTAGGAGTTAAGCTATAGCGGGAAGAGTTTTCTATCTGCTAAATAAGAGGAGGTGAAGCCATAGTAAAATTGTTTATGCTTCTCGTGATGAGGGTGGGAAGTCACTTTCTGAGGGTTTTTTCGCTTCTTTTGCTATTTTTTCTTTCTTTCTTGTTTTCTAGCACCTTTTATTCGCTCTATTTTTTTTCTTTTCTTGTTTACTTTGTATTGACTTTTACTATTGCCATTAAAACTTTTAATAAAATTATTTTTAAAACAAGCACCCAAAAGCCAGCCCCTACCCCACTCTTTCTTTCTTTCTTTCTTTCTTTCTTTCTTTCTTTCTTTCTTTCTTTCTTTCTTTCTTTCTTTCTTTCCAAGGACTGCACCCCACCCCAAAGTACTCCGAGAGAAGGGAGGCGGGGTCACCCAGCGGGGCATCACCCACCCACGCAGATGGGGCGCACCTTCAGCTTGTACGTTCTCAGCTCGTAGATGTTGGGACCGGCTCGCGGCAGAGGCTCGTTCCAAAAGCTGAACTCCAGGAGCAGCTGGTTCCTTCGGGAAAGGAGCATTTTACTCCTCTCCTTGCGGAATTCCAAATATTCCTGCCGGAAGAGAAGAATGGAAGATCCAGGCGGTGGAAAGGAGGCGGCCGGATGACTGTCGTTCTCTGGGAGTCAAAAATGGTCTGGGGAAATTAGCCGGGAGACATGGCAAAACAAGGCTGGCAGCTGCAACTCCATTATGAAAGTCCACAATTTTAGGCAGGTTCTTAGCGGAGATGAGCACCGCCCCCTAGAGTCGGACACGACTGGACTTTACGTCAAGGGAAACCTTTACCCTTTACTTTAGCGCTTGTATTAAGACAGGATACTTGGAATGCAGAATTTACTCATTTACTGATTTGACGGGCATCCCATCTTTCATTCAGGAGTTCAAGGGGGCTCAAGAGGGCATGAATAGTGTTCCCTCTTCCCATTTCCCTTGAACAACACCCCTGTAAGGTAGGCTGAGTGAGGACTGACTGGCCCATAGGGCTTCTGTGACTTAAGGTGGAATTGATTCTGTAGAGCAGTGTTCTTCAACCTCCGAAACTTTAAGATGCGTGGGCTTCAACTCCCAGAATTCTGAGAGTTGAAGTCCACCCATGCTGGTTAGTGAATCCTGGGAGTTGAAGTCCGCATGTCTTCAAGCTACCAAGGCTGAGAAACACTGCTCTAGAGCCATAGTCAAAAGCATTTCAGTGGGTCCCCACCTCGAATGTATGTCAGTAGGGGGTATCTCCAAAAATTGGCGATTTAAAAAAAAAATTAAAATGGCACCAGGGGGGCCTCATCATTCTCCACTGTCCCTTAGAAAGACTTTCTCCAGCAAAAGATGCGCACGTTGCCTTTTCAGGGTAAGTTCTATCAAGCAGTGTGAAATTGCACATTAGCAGAAACACGTAAGAACCCTAAAGACAGCCTGAGAATCAGAGTTAAGAGAAACAAACAGAGAACGAAATTAATGGATGGCACCGGTAGAATTCTAAATCAAGTATCCACCAACGCCCAAGAAGGTTGGAAGGGTGGGGCCGGGAGAAAAGCCGGTGGGTGGGCGTGCAGGTGTGCAAGAGGTGGGCATTAGAGAGAATGCACAGTACTCTGGGCTTTGCAGACTCAACATTATAACCTGGGGGGGGGCATACTTATGTAAAATAAATGCAAACCAATTGGATGTGGGTGGCAGAACCTGGAGAGCCTCTTGTGGGCTCAGAAACTAAGCAAGGCCACTAGGTTAGTCTTTGGATGGGAGACCACTAGGACATCTTATCAACAGTAAAGGAACCAGCAGTCCAGAAATACGCTGCAGACTAGCACTCAGCAGAGCAGCCATGAAGGACTTGGAAAAGAGGTTGAGATGCCGTGATGGGTCTATACCAGAGTTTCTCAACCTTGGCAGCTGGAAGATGTGTGGACTTCAACTCCCAGAATTCCCCAGCCAGCAAGGCTGGCTGGGGAATTCTGGGAGTTGAAGTCCACACATCTTCCAGCTGCCAAGGTTGAGAAACACTGGTCCATTCGGCACCTGCACAGATCAGAACTGTGCAAGTCGTGGTATTCCCTGTGACGCTCTATGGAAGCGGAAGTTGGATTTTAAAGAAGCAGGGTAGGAAAAGTATTGACACCTTTGAACTTTAGAGTTGGAGAAGATTTCTGAGAGCCAAGAAAACAAACACGTGGATCATCGAACAAATCAGCCCAGAGTTCTCCCTCGAGGCACAAACGGCCAGGCTCAAATTATCCTACTTTGGACACCTTATGCAAAGGCCTGGCGGCTCCCTGGAAAAGGCCCTGATGCTGGGAAAGGTGGAAGGAGAGGGAAGAAGAGGAGGACCGGCAGCAAGGGGGAGGGACTCATAGTGGCAACGAGTGGACCAGTTGGGAGACCAGAAGGACCAGGTTAGGGGCAGATCATCATGGAGAAGGTCTATCTTTGTGGTCGCTAAGAGTCGACAGTGACTCGATGGCATGGAATCAATCAAAAGGCCATCTCGAGGCAGGATATCTTTACCTTTTAAGCTAAAATAAAAGATTCCAGAAGGAGGCACTGACAGATTTCAGTACTTCCTGTAATCTTCTGTTGCCAAGAAAATTAAATGGGTGCATCCACAAAGGCACCACAGACTTGGTGACGCTTTGCTTTCAACCCACTAAGCACTGGGGTGGCCAACTTGGTGCAGCCTAGAATTCCAACACGGATTAGCCTCATGCAGGGAAGAGCAGTCTTTTAGGCCAATGTTTGCATCCACACCAGCCCAAAACTGGGCAGGACAAAACCTAGGGCTGATTTTAATTTAAATCAAACGATTTACACCCAGTCAAGGGTATCCACAGGGTATGGTTAAAACAGCCAAGATGGCACCCCACAACAGTGCAATCAAACCACCACACACAAAAAAACAAGTGGAGCTTTGATTGCGTCGGCATGGCCACCATCTTGACTTTTTTGACCGTACTCGGCAGACACCACTGCATTTAATCCAGACAATTGCTCCTCGGGCAGCTAAGACCACCCCCGTTTCTCTTGCATCAAGGCTGAAATTTGGGGAGGGGGCAAGGGGGGCATGAGAGTTCTGCAGTTACAGCCGCCAGACTCCTGAGCCAGCGTTTTGCCAGGCATTCTGGACATTGGAGTCCTAACGCATAAGGTGGGCGTTACGCCGGAGAAGTGCTCTAGCCGCTCAGCTGCACGGCCTCTTCTTGAGGAGACCGCCTGGCTGCGCAACACTGCCTGGCCAACGACGGTCCGGCAGCACGACCGTCTGCTGCGCCAGCAAAGGCATGGTGTGATCGGGCACCGCAAATACCTGGTTTTCCCTCAGCTTGTTCATGCACTCCATGAGGGCCGGGTAGCCGCCGATGAATCTCCAGATATGCACTGCAGAGAGAGAGAGAGAGGAGGCCTTGTATTCTTACAGAGCCCGAAAGAGAGGGTGATAAAAAATACAAGCCAGCCTTAGGCTGGGTTGCCCCACCTTCAGTCTGGTTATTGATTTAACCCACTTTCAGAGGTTCCACAGACTTAAAGAGGGGCTGGCTTTGCATAACACACTACAGGGAGTCCTTGACTTATGACCATTCCTTTAGCGACTCCCCAATGTTACGATGGTGCTGAAAAAAGTGACTTACAACTGGTCCTTGCACTTATGACTGTCACAGCATCCCCGCAGTCACGTGATTAAAATTTGGGCGCTTGGCAACCAGCCTGTATTTACGACGGTTACAGAGTCCCGGAGTCACATAATTGCCATTTGAGACCTTCTCAGCTAGCTTCTGACAAGCAAAATC
This sequence comes from Candoia aspera, assembly GCF_035149785.1. NCBI lineage: Eukaryota > Metazoa > Chordata > Lepidosauria > Squamata > Candoiidae > Candoia > Candoia aspera. The sequence continues at coordinate 5,657,546 of NC_086167.1, read as the reverse complement.
TATGGAGAACCACGTGATTCATTTAATGACCACATGATTCACTTAATGACTGCCGCAAAAAATGTTGTGAAATTGGAGGCAGTCACATGATGCCTCACTTAATGATGAATTGTCCGCTCCCTGTTGTGGTCTTAAGTTGAGGACTACCTATACTGTAAAACTTAAAAAAACAAAACAAAACCAAAAACCAACCCAAACCAAGGTTAACTTTCACCACCTTAGCATGGGGGGTGGGGGCAATTAGGACTGACTTAGTTTAGAGCACTGTGTGAATATGGCAAGTGGGAAAGCACTGGGCTTTGCAAAAGGGATGCTTGTCATTGGGCTTTGCAAAAGGGATGTTTCCATTCTGGCCCTCTCCCACTTCTCTCCATGGGGGCGGCCTCCCTTCTAGGGTCTGACCTGGATAGAAAACCGTCGGGAGTCAGAAGGATGCAAGGCTGATGTGGAAGACTCCGGTTCAGATCCCCAACTGGACCTTGAATCCTGCAGGGGACACAGCCAATCCTACCTCCCAGGGCTGTTGTGAGGGGATAAACTGAAGGGGGACTCCACGCAAGCAGCCTGCTCAGCACGCGGATAAAAGCGGGATGCAAATGCAGTCCACTGGGAATAAGGAAATCAGAGGCTTGGCCATGCCGATCGCCCCTTCGCCAGCACCCACAATTTCACAGGAGGCTCAGAGGCTGTTCGGCCAACAGTTCGAAAGGACCCGAAGGGGGAAGAGCGAAAGCCAAGCGCTTTGCACACGGGGAGCCCCAATTCAGCCAGAGCCCTTCCAACTGGGGCTGAGTTACCACCACTGGTGGTCAAAAGTCTTCCTTTTTTCCCATGGTTCATTTCAAAGGGTACATTTTTGGCCCTGGATGCTGTCTTTAAACCTGAGTACTAAAACTATCACAGGTGCAATGTTCCTATTTTGCTTAACTCTCCTGTGAAAATCAGTGCAAAACTGCACTGCCCTTCACTCACCTCAAATCAGTCCCCCCCCTCCTCACCTGCCTGGTCCTGCTCGCCATACCAAGTATTCCAGTTGCCAACCAGGTCACACGGATACCCTGTGTCTGAATGCAACTTGGGAAGGACTTGTTCCCTGCAAAGCAAGACACAGCATGAGCAGAGGGGCCGACAGCAACATTTGTAAGGGGGTGGTGAATTTTATTGAGCTGCTGGTAACAGCTGAATACACCCCTCCCTGCTCTGCATGCTGCTGAGAGCACACCAAAGGCTGATATTATTTATTTCCCATGGGCAAATGATCACATCTTCCACTGTTTGTTATTCTTGTCTGCTCAGAAATAAATACAGGTAGTCCTCACTTAACAACCATTCGTTTAGTGACAGTTTGGACTTACGACGGTGCTGAAAAAATCAACTTGCAACTGGTCCTCACACTTATAACCCTTGCAGCGTCCACATGGTCACGTGATCACAATTTGGGTGCTTGGCAACTGGTTCGCATTTATGACCGTTGCAGTGTCCCATGGTCCCATGATCGTCATTTTCAACCTTCCTAGCCAGTTTCTGGCAAGCAGAATCAATAGGGAACCGCGTGATTCGCTTAATGGCCACAGTTTGCTTAATGCCTGTGGTGATTTGCTTAATGACCGCCTCAAAAAGGGTGTAAAATCGGGTTGGATTCGCTTAAGGACCGCTTTGTTTAGCAACCGAAATTCCAGTCCCAATTGCAGTCGTTAAGCGAGGACTACCTCTATACTGTATATCCTAAGAGAGAGCACATCCTGCACTCATTGCCCTCTAGCCATCAGAAGCACACTACTGTAACCCTTTCAGAAAAAAGGTTTTGCAGGCTTAGAGGAAACCTATTTTCAAGTGAAAACACACACTGAGTATCAAAACATCATTAAGAAAAATAAATAAATAAAGGGGGAATATCTCCTTCCCAACATACGCCAATGGGGAGTGAACACATCTAGTAGGTGTGGAATATTGACTGTGGAACGGGACAGCAGTCTGGCTCACTCAACAGGGAACACAATGCTGCAAGATTTTGTTGCAAAACCCATGATGAAATTCTAGCTTTGTTTTTTTCTATATCATTCTTAGAGCTGGCAGGTAGGCAAGGAATTTTTTTTTTTCCTGCAAATTCTTCTTGATCCCAGACCCTTGCACAAAAAACAGGACAGGCCCTTACGTGAGGCTGTTGTAGGCATCCAAGCATTCGGGCTTCACGTTGTGGACTGAAACGAGAGAAAGATCGGGAAGAAGAGAGGCAGAAGGGTCCCACCCCAAGGCAGTTAACCCCAGCCCAGTTCAGAGCAAGTGAATCGGCAGCCTGGAGTTTACTTTGAATTTTCTCTAGAAAAACACGGCGCTGGGGAAAACAGCTACTCTGCAAAGGATACTGCACAAAGCATTAATTCATTTGGTTTTGGCTTAGCGTGCGGTGTGAACTCAACCAGCTGCGGCTTATTCAACAAACTTGGATTCAACAAACCTGGGCTTAATGCAACGTGTGAATTCACTTAGTGGGAAACAGCCAACTGACGGCACTGCCAGAGTTCGACAGGACTCGTCAACATCCAGATTATCTCCGAAGAACATCCAATCCATGAATATATAATACCTGTTTAATATACACGTGTAATTCTACAGACCAATAGGAAGCCAAATTAGGTTCAGAAGGAACACTCCCTTGATGAGATTTTATTTTATTCCTATGTTGCTCTTCGATCCAGAATACAGAATTTTTTACAAGTAAAAATTACAACCAGTTTTAAAAGAACCATCTCAGGGATAAAAATCAACAATTCTTGCTCAGTTTTTAAGAGAGACCTTTTTACAGACTGTAGGGAGGTGGGCTAGAAACTTACGACTTTTCTTCCTTGGCTTTAATAGCGAACAGTTACGGAAATCCAAGTTCTTTCTGCATTTTGAAAAAGGTCAGGCTGTGATTTAGGTGACTTATGGTTCCTATATTGGCCAAGATGGAACAAAGTCTGCCAGCCATAAACAGGAAAATTTAGACATGGCGTCTGTTGTAGGAGGAGGGCTGCGTTAAGTCTCTGGTGGCAAAAGATCTGGAGCCTGGTAGCACTGATTCAGGCTAATATGTTTTATTAAATTTATGTACTGTATTAAATTTATCATGCTTACCAATTTATGAAGCGTACACCTTTTAACAAACTGGTTATGCAGATAACCCATCTAGTCCAATGTGGTAAGCAGCCCTGAGATTTCTGGAGTGGGTAGCCACAACAAATTTAGATGATGATAATTAAATTTATATGCTGCCCAACTCCCAGCGACTCTGGGATCATCATCATCATCATCATCATCATCATCATCATCCTCCTCTCCCTCCTTTTCCCAATCTAAATCCTACATCAGTCCAGCTACTCTGCACATCTGTGAGGATCTTGATCTTAAATCTAAATCCAGAAACTCATGGCACAAGCCACAATGGATATGCAAAGTTCTTTATTAGATCTGTATCTCGCTCCCTCAAAGCCACGGCTGGGTTTTACTTCCTCCAGCCTCCCTCTTTAAGCATCCCGCCTTTCCTTTGTCCCACCCCTTCCTCTCGGTGCTTTTGACGACCTTAATCTGCATGACAGTTTGTGTGATGGTGGCTTCTCGTGCCCTCCGTTGTGAATGGGATCGTTGCTAGCTGTTCTCTTCTCGTCCCTTGCCCCTCCACTGTTTCTCCTCTGTCCTTCGTTCCCACTGGTGTGTAAGGGTGGAGCATCCAGTCGCAATTAGCCATTGCTTCTGGGTTCTCCATCCTTACAACATCTGATGATGTGACCCACAGCTCCTGAAAGCTTCTGCCTTTGCATAAAATCTGTTAGCCAGAAAAGGTGCTACCAGATTCCTGAGTTTTCACAGCATCCAACGAGCCTCAGATTTCCCCTGCACACCCCACCCGCTGATGGAGGACTTTTGATGTAACTCATCCGAGAATATTTATTCCACTTTTCCTGCATAAGGGATTTGCTTTGGAAGAAAAGGAACGGTGAAGATACAGGACGACAGCAAGGGGAAGACGATGCCCGAGAGTGTCCAGGAAGTTAGGGATGCCGCTGTGCAATTGAACATCATTCAGAAGCTGCCCCAGGAAAGAAAGATGGGGGGGAGACTCACACTGGATCTTGTAGAGGTGGTTTGTCTCCTTCTTGGACAGGAGATTGGAATGAGCATCTTTTCGGGGATCCACCTTGTGGACAAAGAGGGAGCGAAACCAGCTGCTTTCATTGTTTTTGGAATAACCTCTGGAAGAAAGGGGAGAAGTTGGAACAGCGGCAAGCGCAGAAGGCAAAGCTGTTGGTTTTACACCAAAGTCACCTCAAGCCCCTTGCAAATATCTACCCGCCTGGTCGCCTATGGCAACTATGACACAGTTGCCAGGTAAACACTGCCTGAAAAGGTTTTATACATCTTGATCCTGAGGTCCAAAATGTCACAATCCAACCCCCTTTGCAGGAGAAGAATTTACGAGGAAGAGTCTTAATGTCTCCTTCTCAAAATAACCTCCCATAGCAAGTGGTTATATTCAGAATTTGGGAGGTGAAACGTACCCGTCCTTTAAATGAAACACCTTGGACACAGAGAAAATTAAACCGTCGATTCATTCAAACCCATTCTTGTAGATTCACCAGAAGTCTGAATTTACAGATCCCCGTGCAAGGATTCTTGAAGCTAAGCTGGCTGACAACAAAAGACACAATCCGGATCTTCAGAACAGCCCCAAAACTAAACTTCCCTCCCTTCCACACTCCAGGTTTCTCCGGTATACTCCAGAGAACGCCGCTAAATGCTCTTCTAAGTCAAGGAAAATGGAAAGATGTGGCATTGCCCGCCACGGAGGAATCGTGGTGAAATTGACAGAACTTGCTGAGATGGACGGACTAAGGTCTTTGATTAGAGAAAGGGCAAGATCTACATGGACCGATGGCTTTGTTTGTTTCGTACGGCAGGGCAGAACGCAGCCTTGTCGCATAAAGATCACAAAAACAATATATACAAGTGCATAAAGTATGGGACATACTTTGGGGCAATAACTTACTGTAAAAACATGCAATACAAATGATGAATCAATTAATGACTGGAAACCCCTTTTGGACTTTTTGCGTAAAAACGAAAAAAAAATCAACTTGTGATTTTTTGGTTTTGATGGATAGGTTATAGAAAGAAGGGAGTCGTGAGGCAGCTTGAGAGAGAGAGGTTAAAACATAATTGTACTTATAACTGCTGTGAAGAATATTGGAAGCCACTTCTTTATATCTTTATATCTTCATATCTTTCTCTTTTTTTCTACTTTCTTTCTTACTGCACTTTTAGTTTTTTACTTCTCTTTTCCCTTTTTGTTTTCTCTGTTCTATTGTAGTTTGTATTAGTTCCTATTATTGCTGTTAAAACTTCCAATAAAAATTATACAAACCAAGGAAATTTTCCTCTTAAAACCCAGGAACCACCCTCCCCATTTCCCTAGACTGGACATTTGCACCATATCACAGTCCAAAAGTCAGGTCACAATTCTATTCTTTTATAAAACCTCGTTAATATTCACCAGCCTTTGCTGAGCCTACCTAGTTTAAATGGAACTCAGTTTTCCAGGGAAAAAACAACTGTATTTCCAGCCTTTGAGATTGGGCCCACGTGATTTATTCCTTGTTTTAGGCTGTTCTGAATGTGATTTCATTAACACGATTTTCATCCAGCATCACATCATGGTTTTTTCTGCAACAAACTAGACCAATGTTTCTTAAAGTGTGGTTTGAGGACCCCTGGAGGGTTCCCCCAAGACACTGTCTGCAAAATCAGATTTGCCAGATATTGAAGATATTTGCCAAAATGTACGACAATGTCACTCTTCTCATTATTGTTATTTGCTAATTTTTTAAAATGAAAAAAATATTTTTATCAAATTTTATCACCGCCCATCTCCCCCCCAAAAGGAGGGACTCTGGGCGGTTTACAATAAAATATTTCATTTATGTTAATATCTCATGGGTTTAATATTGCTATTTTTCATGATTCAATCAATAAATATACTATGAATGCATCCATTTTAATTTTTTATATGGTAAATATTGGTAAATACAACCCATACAAACAAAAGCTCTTTTGGGGTCCTCCGTCAGTTTTAAAAATGAGGTCCTGAGAGCAAAAAGTTGAAGAAAGGCTGAACTAGAGGAATGAAAAGCCGCGAGTCCTACTGCCCTCATTCAGCAGCGCAGGGAATTCTGGGCCTGGTGATCCCACACGCCACTTGATTCGCTGGCTGCCCTTTCCCTGTGCCAGTTGGCACCTTTAACTCAGCAAATCTTAACCAAACCAAACAGAGCCAGAGATCTGATTTTGGGCTAACGCTGCATTGGTTCCCAGAAACACGCCTGTCTGCAGAATGCCACTCAGTTCTGAGGGAGGCATGTTCCATGCAATTTGCATCATGCTTCTAGTCCTCATGAGGCAAAAAGGAAATATGGAAGAGCCTGTGAAAGCAGTGCAGCTGGGGAGGAAGCAGACTGAGCTGAGTTTGAAGAAGGGCTAAGCTGAAGCTTAGCAAACTGTCTTCCTCCTTTATGCTATCAATAATTCTATAAATTCGACCAGGCTGAGGACCAGCCTGGTCATTAAGGAAATCTAACAAACTTTGCTGCTGAATGGGGGTTTGAACTTGGATTTCCTGGCAACAGTAGGACACTAAAACCTCTACACCATTTAATTGCTCCCAGTGGACCCTCTCTATTCCTAAAATACCTTAATTTGTCCTCTGGTTGCAGGATGGGGTGTTAATTTAAAAAAGAATTAATTCCCTAAGTAAATAGTTTTGGACAACCCCCTCAAGTTTCTAGCCCCTGTTGTTGCAGTGCCAAGGCAATGTCTGAGTAAGGGACTAGGACACAGGGTATCTCTTGTCCTCACTTAGTTCATTTCCCCTTGAGATTTGCAAGATTTGTATGAATTTGCCTGGGGAAAAGGCTGGCTTGATGCAGAGAGCAAATTCTACTTTTTCCTGGTGAAGATTCGGGAGAGTTTTGGTAGTAGGGCCAGGAGCCAGCCGACGGGCTCCTGCTTTGGAAGATGAACCCAGTGCCAGAAGGCAAGAGGACACACCTCACCACTGCAAACTCCAACATGTCAGGACACCGTTTAGCAACAAACTTTGTCCAGCAGCTAAAACAATCTTCCCTCTTTGTTCCAAAGTATTCAAGGAGAATATATGATTCACCAGGAGAATAAATAAGGCATCATCTGATTCCTACCAGATTCTCACTAAAAATCTACAGGATTTGGGACATCCTCCCCACTCAAGTTTCTAGTCCCTGTTGTGGCAAAACCAAAGACACAGCCAATGTTTGGTTCAGCAGCCAGAATACATGGCAGCACTTGTTCTCCTCTAGCTCCAAAATGCATCTAGGCAGTGTTTCTCAACCTTATCAACTTGAAGATGTGTGGACATGCTGGCTGGGGAATTCTGGGAATTGAAGTCCACACATCTTCAAGTTGCCAAGGTTGAGAAACCCTGATCTAAACATTACTGCACTGAAATCTGCACTTAAATAATACAATGGATCAGAAAGCAAGAAAATATGGAAAACCTAACGAAAGAATTGTTAAAACCAGAAAAAAAAAAGTTCTGGGCAGGATCACATTATCTACCCTTAGACCCTCCAGGGAAAGGGGACCACAAGGTGAGGCAACAGGGCTCACGAGACAAAGCCACCTCGTAGGGCTGTTGTACACTTGACTGAAACAGTAGGATATGGACGGTTTCTTGAAAAAAAAAAACACAATCAGGTCCCCCTCTATTTGCTCTCCTTGGGTCAGACAAGCTGACTTCTTGCGAGGACAAAAGATATTCCTTCATTGGTGGTGCAGTATATACCAATCAACTTTTGCTAATAACATTCCCCCCCCATGTTTTATTTGACCAAGACCTTTGCCCCAACCCTGGTCATTCATTAACTTCAGAAAATAGCTGGTAAACAATCTTTTCAACCGGCTACTCTGAGATTCTTCTTGGTCAGCAACCCTCCCCGACTGCCCAATAGCAAGCGGCTTATTCCTGGCTTCCCATTCCCCCAAAAGGCATGTTTTCCAATCGGGCTGGACAACAACACCCATCACCCACAGCCATACCACCACCAGCCATGCTGGCTGGGTGAGGGATGGGACCTGTAGTTCAGCATGGCTGGCTTTTCTTTTTTTTTTAATTAAGTTTTCTTGAAGGAGTTTTTTTTTTACTAAGTAAAAACAATGCAAGTTTAAAGAAAAAAAGGAAGTCGAAGTGGTAAGTAAATAGAAAAGAAAGGAAAGAAAAAAAGGCAAAGAAAGAAAAAGAAAGGAAGGCATAAAGTGGCGTCCAATCTTCTTTACAGCAATTATAAATGCATTTCTATTTCATCCTCTCCCTCTAAGGCTACATCATGGCTCCTTTCTTTCCATAGTCCACCCTTTCTAATCATCAAATCCATTAATTATTGTAAACCGCCCAGAGTCCCCCTTTTCGGGGGGAGATTGGCGGTGTTAGAAACCCGAGAAATAAATAAATAAATAAATAATCACAAGTTCATTTTTTTCTGTTTTCAGCAAAAGGCCCATAAAGGGTTTCCAGTCACTGGCAAATGCAGTTATTGTCTTTTCCCTAAGCAAACAAGTCAATTTTGCCATCTCAGCAAATTCTGCCATCTTCACCAACCATTCCTCCTCCGTTGTGGGTATTAGCGTGGCTGGCTCTTCAAAGGGACTGGTGACTTGGCAGGGCTACTGACACACCAAGCAAAGTCTGTCCTGGCTTTACTCAGTTCATTCAGAATAAACCACCATCACCCAGCATCCTCAGTTTTTTTTTGCCGAAGCGACAATTTCGTATTTTATTTATTTATCTGTTCAATTTGTACCCTGCCTTTCCTGTAGCACAGTGTTTCTCAACCGTGGCCACTTGAAGATGCGTGGACTTCAGCTCCCAGAATTCCCCAGCCAGCAAGGCTTTGCTGGCTGGGGAATTCTGGGAGCTGAAGTCCACGCATCTTCAAGTGGCCACAGTTGAGAAACACTAGTTTTGTGGTTATTTCCATACTTCTCATAAACTGAACCCTCAGGGGAGTTCAGGAGAGGGCAGAATTAAAACACAAACACTAAATCAAATCAGCCACCATTTCCAAACGGACATTGCTGGGTTCACCCCAAAGACCACAGCGCGCGATATCAACCAACTCATCACATTTACAGAAACCCCATTTGTGTAAAGGTGGCTGAGAATTTGCAAGCTGTCTTATGTCTCCTCTGAGCCCACAACAGTGCTTTCCCGAGAGCTAGAGTGCATTGTGCTGCTGGTCCCATACTGGCCATGGCTTCATGGACCAGGACTGATTTAATCCAGGGTTGGCACATGGTACTGAATCCTCAATGAACACAGGGGCTGCATGTGTGCAACCTGAGCCAGAAATCAGACCATTCCATGTTCGCCTAGCGGGCTGTGCTAATTCAGCTCTTGCAGTTAATTTAGGGACTAGCGCAGGTCCACAACACCTGGATTCATTCCACAAACCATGGTTAGTCAGTAATCAGACTGCTGTGTGAATGCAACCCCAGACCAGTCCACCGTTCTTTAGCCTCGCATGCTATTCAAACCTGGCTAAACCCAGCTACACCCCATTTGCATTTTGGCTCATGGTACGCCGCACGATACCCATCCCTTTCCATCTCTGCCTGTTCTGAATTTGCCTTTCTTATTCATCTGAAACATTTTTTTTCACCATCAGAAACCCTCTCTGGATTTTCTGCAAAAACTCAAAACACAGCTGCTGGAGTTCAAAGCAGCAGGGAACAAAACAACCAAATTCACCCGAGGGTTCGCAACGCCGTACCCGAAAACTGGTGGAAAATAACGCAAGGGCCGTCGCACCTCTGGAAGACCGCAACAAACAGCAATGGGGCTGAGATGGGCCCTCCAATCCTCTGGAGCTGATGCAGCAAAGCCTTTCCCTCTGGGGGGGCCACTCCAGTGCCAGGTTGACATAGAAGCCTGGATGCACTTCTGAACGCAACGAAACCGGGAGACGCGGAACTTCCTTTTAAAGCAGGAAGAACCATCCCGAGTCCTAACTGGGTGTCCCAAACATTTTACCTTCCTGCCCTCCGCGGGATCTAGTCGCTCATCCCCAGGAGCCAAGCATCTGGCTAAGCCATGGTTTACTTTGTGTTTGTGGAATAAACTGTGCAGAAGTCACATCATGTGCTGAGATGTAACGTGGTTCCCAGGATTTGGGCCACCATCAGCTGCAAGCCGTGGTATGTACTGTAGCTCAGTGTGACATGAACGGGAAGAGCGATTCACAAACTCTTGACCTGGCAATGCCCAGCGGCCTATATAAACTAAGTACCAAAGAAAGAGAACAGAGCAAAGATGGGAGATGGCACAACGCAGCAAGCGATGGAGGAATCTGTTACATACCACAATGGCTGAGCTGAGTTCACACAACAGATTAAGTTCCAACGAAAGAAACCATATCCTGGATTAGTCCATTGTGCGAATCCCGTGTCTGTGTTTGGAAAGACATGGTTTATGGCACAGCGCCATGCAAACCTATGAATTATAGTTTATTCCACAAATCATAGCTAAACCATTGCTGAGCATTGTGCAAACCTGCCCGTTGCATTAAAAGCAGCCTGGTGGCTTTACAGCAGCATTGCTAAGGTTTAAAACACCACTATTTGACCGGGCACCAGGGAGACCTGAGTTCTAGTTCTAGTTCACCTTCAGTTCTGCAAGCTCACTGACTTTGAGCTAGTCACTCAACATAGCCTACCTCACAGGGTTGTTGTTACCATGGGAGAAACGGGAGGCGGGAACACCTGGTACCCCATCTTGAGCTTCTGAACGAAAGGCAGGATTTAAATGTGATTTTGCAGATCCAGTGACAAGGACAGCAGGGCTTCAGAGCTGACACTACCTCCTGGTCAATCCCAAGCCGCTGCTCTCCTTGCAAGACCCCTCAGAACTGGGGAATCCCAGGGCTGGAGGGCACCCTGGAGATCTTCTAGTCCACCCCCCTGCCCAGACCAGGACCCCTCGGTCCATCCCAGCCGGAGGGTCTCCAGCCTCTGCATGAACTCCTCCCTGGTCTCACGTTCTGGGCGTGCCCGAGGCCTACAGGATGACCCCAGGGATCAGATTCGCACGACCCCCGACGCGAGCGTGGGGCCGGCGGGTTCGGGGCTCAGCTGCCCCGTGGGAAGGCAGCAGCCGAGCGGGTTCCGGAGCCCAGCCTTCCTGGGGCGCCTTCGGCAAAGCGGGCAGCCCCGGCGACGCGTCCCGGGCCCGCCTCGGCCCTTCTGCAGCGGCGGAGGGCTCGGCGGGGGGCAGACGCGGGGCGCCCTGCCGGGCCGGCTCGCCCACCTCCCTGCCCCTCGCGGGAAGCCCGGCCTCCCCCGCCCGTCCCCGCGCAGGAGGGACCGGGGCGGGCCGGCGGGCGCTCACCGGGCTCCGGGGCCGCGGCTGGCCGGGCCGGGGGCGCCGCCCCGCAGCGCCAGCAGCAGCGGCAGGCGCCGGGCCGGCAGGCCGCCCGCTCGCGTCGCCATCTTCGCTCTCTGCGCGCGGCCTGGCCGGGAAGCGGCGCGGGGCGGGCGGCGGCGGCAGCCAACCCGGGCGGGCGGGGGAGGGACGGGGGCGGCCCGCGCGCCCGCCCGCCTCTCGGCCGCTCTCCACCGACCCAGCGAGCGGGCCAAGGCGGGCCGCTCAGTTCGCCGGGCCTTCCGCGTCGGGGTGCGGGGGAGCGGGGCCCAGAGTCACGCCACGCGCGAAGGGCCTGCGGGGGAGCAGGCGTGCAGGGCTGGCACTGGGGCCCCCGTTCTCCCCGCTTGTCTTGGATGTGGCTGCTTGGCCGTGGTGGGTGGGATCACGGCCGCAAAGGGACCCCGCTTTCCTGGGCTCCCGCTGGAGCTGAACGGCGGTTGGCACGCCTCTGGGCCTGTGCGGAGCAAATAAAGACGATTTCACCCCAGGGAATGAATGTTCACGTGCGTTTGTGAATGCTTGTTGTGCGCTTTTTTACCCATTTATCTCTGCTGGGCTTCAGTGCCCCTTAACCAGCGGAGGCTCCTTGGATACTGAACGGTATTGAGTTGATGAAAGCATTACAGGTAGATAGATATCTACCCTATACAGGTGGTCCTCGACTTACGACCGTTTGTTTAGCGACCGTTCAGAGTTACAGCCGTGCTGGGAAAAGTGACTTACGACCGGTCCTCACACTTACAACTGTCATAGCGGCCCTGCAGCCGGGTGATAAAAAACTGGGTGCTTGGCAACCAGCATGCATTTACGATGGCTGCAGTGTGCTTGGGTCACGTGATCGCCATTTGCGACCTTCCCAGCCGGCTTCCGACAAGCAGTCAGTGGGGGAAGCTGGATTTGCTTAATAACCACAGTTATTAGCTTAACAGCTGTGGCAGAAAAGGTCGTAAAATTGGGCGTGACTCACTTAACGACCAACTCAGCAACAAGTTCTGGTCCCAGTTGTGGCCGTAAGTCAAGGACTACCTATAGAGAGAGCAAGAAAGGAGCAAATAGCTTAGGGATTCCACAGAGCCATCTCCATGTGGGCAGAAGCACTGCGGAAAAGGGATGTTTTTATATGCCCCCCCCCCGAACTATAGAGGGGAGTGCATCCAAGGTGAAAGCCCGACGACATTTCAGAATTAGAATTGAAGAGAGAAGAGGATGGCACGTGCCCATTTGAGGAGAATCCATAAACTGTAGGGTTGGGTAATAGGCTTAAACTGGGCTGAAAATCAATATCCCAGATACATTGTTTGGGATGACTCCTGGCATTTTCAAGCCCTGATGGACAGACTTTCCAAAGACAGTCCTAAGGACTGGAGTCTGCTATTAGCTTCTGTTGGCCACGTTGATTTGAAACGGTCTCTGAGAACCTGTGGAGCCAGATTCACAGGAGAAAAAATCAATTTCAACCAGAAATCAGGGAGAGAGAAGCAGGCTCTGGCACCCGCGGAAACCAAACCTGTCTAGCCCGGCCTTTCTCCTCCTCTTGAGCCTGGAGGGACCCTTGAAATATTTCCCGGGCCTGGGGGAACCCTTGCCCAGTCAGGCTCAAATGTAGGCCAGAAGTTACCAAATTATTCTATTCGTTTCATGGTTAGGCCTGGATACTGTATATGCACAAACTGTGTTCTTAAACTGGAAATAAAGAATGAAACTCACCTCTTTAATAGGAGGTTGCCCACATTTGAAATAATTTTTAAAATAAATTGTGATCTCCCAGGGAACCGCTAGGCACCTCTCGCGGAACCCGAGGCTGCCACGGAGCCCTGGCGGAGGAACCCTGCTCTAACTGTAGAACAGCATTCTTGATGCATCTTGGAGCTGTGGGTATTGCTGTTAGAAATTTGGACTGGACAGCTTCCAGGATATCAAACTTCATAAAAATGCAAATTGGAAGAGATGCTGAGAGATGACCTCAGCAAGAAAAACCTTGCAAACTGCAGGAATAAAACGTGCCCCCTTTGAAGAGAAGAATCTTAAGACGGCTGTGGAGCTACGCTGGGCCACGCTTGCCCAATAAGAAAAATGTGCGCTGGAAGATAAGGAAGCCTGGAGCTGCATCCCAAGATATTTATAAATATAAGCCTGCTCTGTTGGGGTCCCGTTAATTTGCCATTTCTTTGTAACCTACCGTGTCATGCAAACACAACAGCACTTTAATTATTTTATAGTTTACTACAAGTTGTTCTTTTAGGCAAAAGGAAGCCAGTGTCCTCAATGCCCTTCTCGTTCCCACCTGGGAGACACACAAAATTAACTACACCATCTGCATATAGCGAGGCTGGAATTGCATGGTCTGCTTACATTGGAGAGTGACTATTCGCAGATGAGAGAGCCTGAATTATTGAATTGATGTACAAATTAAAAATAAGGAGGCTGGATTAAAAATAATGAGTAAAAATAATGAGAGCCAGTTTGGCCTAGTGGTTAAGGTGCCGGGCTAGAAACCAGGAGTCCGTGAGTTCTAGTCCCGCCTTAGGCACGAAAGCCGGCTGGGTGACCTTGGGCCAGTCCCTTTCTCTCGGCCCAACCCAACTCACAGGGTTGTTGTTGTAGGGAAAATAGGAGGAGGAGGGAGTATTAGGTATGTTCCCTGCCTTGAGTTATTTATGAAAATAATAAAGGCTGGATAGAAAATAAAATAAATAAAAATAATAGATGTCAGCCTCCTGGGGTAAACCAGATAGGAATCACAACCAGATGATCTGGCTGGGGAATTCTGTGAGTTGAAGTCCATGCATCTTAAAGTTGCTTTGATTGAGAACCACTGGTTTAGGGGGTTGTGAGAATTCTGCCAGTGTCATTTATTCAGTAAGCCATGACTTTAAAATGATGGTTTAGCAAAGTACAAACTTAGTAGCCTTACCTTTGAGTTTAACCTACCATACAGGGTTATTGTGGGGATAAAACAGGGAGAAGGTATGTTGCTTTAAACTCCTGGAGGAAAAGGGGTAGGGTAAAAATGGAATGAACAGATCAAACCAAGCCAGACTGTACAAGGATTCTTAGCTTTTTTGTGGTTGTAGTTTCAACTTTGATTTGTACACCCCCCCCTTTTTTTAAACATGCAAAGGAGTTTGTAGATAAGACCAACAATTCAGTAAAAAAAAAAAAGCGATGAAGCTGCAGTTTGGTTCAGTTCAAAATGTACTTAATCAATTGTCGATTTAACCCCTCACCCCAAAATTCCACCTAAATTCCTGTAATTAACTCAAGGTGGCTTTTGTGTTCAAGCCCCTTCCCCCCCCACTAATAATTATTTTATTTATTAGGTATATTTCCTCCTTTTTGCCCAGGAACTTGGAAATAATGGTGAATTTTCTGGCATTCCAAAGAAGGAAGGAAATCAGAAGGTGCCGTTTCGGAAATCTGAAAGAATTTCAGAAGCAGTTGTATTTTGGTTTAAATAAAAGCAAATGCAATCCAGATGCCAAGAATATCGGCCGTTGATAAATTGGGCTTGCTTATTCTGCGTCTGTAGGAGGGGAGATTTTCTGTGCGGCCCGATCAAGCCCTGAAAACGTTAATGACCTCTATTCTTCAGGAAGGTGAATTGTGTCCAAAGTTTAGTTTTGAAAAGACAGATTTGGGTGCAGATCTGGGATCCCTCCAAACAGGGATGATGAATTGTTCCTTTTCATAGGACCCAAAAGTGGGAATGCGTGAAACACGGAAAGTGAAGGAATCCTATCCTTACGGAATTCATTTCAAATTTCATTTAATCTAGACCAGGCATGTTTCTGTCCTGGATGTTTGGCCCAGGGAAACGTTCCCCCCCACCGTCTTAAAGCGGTACAGTCCACTCAACACCTGTTTTTGCTGTAGGGCCCAGACCAAGCCTTTGCAGCTGGTAAGTCTTGGTTGACCCATCCATGGAGTTTTCTTGACCAGGAGATGGAAGTAGCTTGACACTGACACCTTCTTCTCAACTTCCCAAGCTAGTTTGCAGATCATGGGGATTCCTGGTGGTGTTCCTTCCTTGTGTCACCAGCTCAGCCTATTTTATTTACTTACTCACTCACTCACTCGCTCGGTTATTCAAGGGTGGTGCCACCCAACTCCCAAACGCCTCTGAGACCTGCCTAACTGTGCTTAGGTTTTGAGATCAGCGCATCAGTTGCTAAGGTTGACAAACACTGCCCTGCAATAATCAAGTGGTATTCCTGGAATCCTTACAGCGTCTTGTTTCCTGACCTGGCCTACCTCACAGGGTTGGCCAAAGACGCCCCAGAACAATGTACATGAAACCTTAAACCACCAGGAAAAGCGAGAGACGGGTGTGATTTAAAATGCAAGAGCTGACCTGACAGAGTTCACAACACCTCCATGAACTGGGCTGGCTCTAATCCATGGCCGATTGTTGGCAGCTACAGCCGGCCAGGGAAAGCTGTGTGGCGTCTTCCTGTCTCCTTCAGCCAGGCCAGGGATGCAAATGAGACTCCTGTCTCTGAATTTCTAAATGATCCATGATGACAATTGGGTGGCATTTAGCAAGAACACATGTGGGGCATAGCCACAGATGTCTCTGGAATGGCATGCTTGCTGGATTTCAGTGCACGTTTGCAAATGATCAATGGTAGAGTTCTAGACAAGCTGTGGAAATAATTGGATGGTTCCCCTTGAACTGGAGAATGGCTAGTTAGGAGTCAGATCCTTGGCAGCCAAAAGATTTTCTTGCATGCTGTTAGGTTTGCATAATCATGGCTTGCTACTTAACCCAGGGTGCTGGGTTCACACAATGCACAGAACTTTAGTCACAGGCCTCGGAGGGAGTCAGGCTAAAATAGGCGTGGCTTCTATGATGCAGAAGCTTCATTTCTGCAGTGTGCTTAACTTCCTATTGAATTAACCTCTTAGTTATTAATTAATCCAGCATAGATTGAATCATCATCAAATAAACAGGCTAGCTTGGCCCCAGATATTGTCACAAAGAAAGCAAGGTTAACACTAACCAAGCTTAGTTTATTGTGGGATGCTGGCTCCCAGGTGTTTGATTGATCTAGTGAAGCAAATTGCCCAGTTTTCTCAATATCATTTAGGGTTACTTAACAGATTTTTTCTGGGGGTCTCAGGTTAATAAAGGGGAGAAGTTACTGCTTAAAAAGGCTGTAAATTAAATGCTCTTTGCTTGAAACTGCTGTTCTTTTTCTGTGCATTAAGAAAACTGCCCTGATTCACACATCAGGCCATAACAAGATTTCTTTTGCTTATAGCTTAATATAAACCCAATCTTTTGCATTTTATTTATTCATGTCCCAAAATAAATTGGCATGGCATCTTGTGCTGAGAAAGCCACTGGTTCCTTTCAGATGGCACTGGTTTCACACATCAGACTAAGCCATGAAATGGGTGGTTTAATTTTGGCTTTGTAGACTAGGCAAACCTCAGCCTGGTCATTGTGGCATTGCAATGGTGCAGTGTTATGAACCCAGCTAATCGCGGTTCATTTATTCATCTATGGCTAAACATATGAATCCAGACTAAGCCTGGAGCAAAATGAGGTCAGCAGCTCAAGGTGCCCCTGGTGTGTACCATAATTCACAACTAATTATCTATTTGCTGTTTGATTTTTGTGGTTTTTAACCATTCCCACATCCCTTTTCTTTAAACCAGTTGAAACTAGGGGCTGTGTTCACACAACACACTACCCAGGTCAGTTAAGACCCCAGCAGTTGCTTTCGCACAACACCCTTGACCAGGACTAGAGGACTTGGGTTGAAGATCTCCCAATGACCACCAGGGGGCAGCCAAGAGATTGAGAACACCCAGGTTCTGCTGCCCTCTAGTGACTGATTGTTTTCTCAGCCCTCAGTTGATTGACATTAAGTGGATCCTTTGGCTAATTTAGCTGGTTGGGCAAACTCATCCCGTTCATTTAGTTTATGGTTCGGTATATTGTGTGAATGCACAACACGAGTTCATCTTCGTAAGTACGCGTGTTGCGAGAGCTCAGCCCGAGCGCCTTTCCTTCCTGCTCCGAATTCATTCATTCCTTTCTCCTGTACTTTCTCCTGCCGCCCATTCGCCGTTTCTCGCACCAGAGGGCGCTCTAGGCCGCGCCGCCTCCGGCCTCGCTTCTTTCCTTAGAGGCCAAGAGGGCAGTCAACCCTCCCTCGCGTCTATGGTCTCGACAGAGGGAGGGCCATTCACGTAGATGGACAAGCGCGTTCACCAATCCGGCACTCCCTACCTCATCCCGATTACGGGATGTGGGCACCATCAACGCGCACTAACATTTCCGGCTCCTTAAAGAACGTGCTGAGGGTAGTGATTTGGGACACAGAGACCCGCCGTACAAATTCGCCGCGCAAAAAGGCACCAACGGCACCCCTCAAAAGCCAGGACTAGGCGTCGCCAAGATTTTGGAGGGGAGGGTGAGTCCGGCGAGGCGCCTTGTCGCCCCGCGAATGGCGGACGCCGCCCAGCAACCGGAACTGCTGCGCTGTCATCCGCACTCGGGGACCGAGGTCCCTAGGTCCGGGTGGGCGGTCGGAAGCCGCGGCGCCCCGCCTCCGGGGGCGGGCCTCTCCCTTATCTCCGCCAATGGGAGGAGAGGGGCTAGGAGTGGCCGCTTAGGCTGTGGTGGCCGAGGTGAGGGCAGCGTTTCAGCGCGGGAGGGGCGGGTGGGCCGCGGGGCAGCCCGAGGAGAGCCCCCCCCCGAGTCCCCGTCCCCCTCCCCACTCGTGGGGCGGGGCCCCTCCTCCCCAGCCCCCTCCCACGCGGGAAGGTCCCTGGGCGAGAAGCCCCCCAACTCCTGGGCCTCCCCCCAAAGACTTCATAGAAGCCCCCTATAGGCTTATATAAAAAGCCCCCCAGGTTATGCCCTGTCCCTTGAAGACCCCCATATATTTTAGGGGAGCCCCCATCATAAATACACACACAATGGGAAGCCCCCTCCCCTGCTTATAGGGGGCCTTGCTCTCTTGAAGCCCCCCTCAGGGTATCTATCTGCATATTGGCGTTGAGAGTCCCCCCCCCAATAAGCCTAAAGACATTGGGAATACTGGATTTGTGGTCTCTGGAAGCCGCCCCCTTTATCCCCCCCCCCCAAGTCTTGGATTCAGTAATTTTCCTCCCCCTTAAACAAGGTGCCCCTTTTCTTGCTTGGAGCCCTCCCTCCCATTTCTCTACCCCCCCCCCCCTCCTTATATAGAGAAACCAAATTGGCCTTCAGGAAAATTGCAAAACCGATAGTATCCCTTCCTATTCCGTTGCCTCCTGTTCGGTTCCTGGCTGGGGTGCATGAATGGGATGGTGGCTTGGGACCGACAGCAATGCTGGTTATGGCAGTTTCTGGAATGAAGCTTCCCCGGTCCTCCAGATACGGTCTTTGTCCTCTTATTAACTGAGCTTCTCTTTCTCCCAGGTCCCTCCTGTTCTGGAATTCCCTCCCCGCTTCCCCAGATCAAGGAGGACTGAAGTAGGTTGCTGATTCCTCGCAGGCTGGTTTGAAAGGACGCCTTTTTGTTGCCCTCCAGAAAACCCCAGGAGTACCTCCTGGAGGGTCCAGTCCTGCCTTCCAAATATATATATATATATATATATAATATAAAACTTTGAAAAGGAGGGCACCTCCCCACCCAGGTCAAGACTGGGCCGATTTCAGGCAGTCCTTTCAGACTCTTTCTCTCCCAGACAAAATTGGGAGCCCCTGCCCCCTTTTCCTCCTCTGCCCAAACCCATCCACAGGCAGCTGTTGCATGTCTGTTGGCCCTGTCGCTCTCCCGGGTTAGCGCTTTATCTGTGCCAATCCAATAAGACCTCCATCACTTCCTCTTCACCTCTTCCTGTTTTCCAAGACATTTTCCTTTCGGAGCTTTGAAAGGCTGAGCAGGAGTGGCAGGAAGGAGCTGGTCCCCATAAAAATCCCAAAAGGCCCTTCGCCCTGCTAGTTTCTGCAGATTTGGGTGCCACAACGGGGTGCGCATTTCCTTTTTCATCGTCCCTTTTTTGACCCCATTGGCAAGGAGAACAAGACGGGCAGAACCGCACCTTGGAAACATGTTAAAGGGGCCGAGTCGGACCCCTCATCTTTTTCTCATAGAAAAGCTCAGGACGAGCTGGCTGGTTCTTTGGGGTTTCTTGCGTCTGACCCCCCAGCCTGCCATCTAAACTGTGGGTAGGGTGGTCCTAGTTCCTCTCTACCACTTCCCCCATTTGGGCCTTCCCTGGAGCAGAAAGGTCAGGGTACGCCCTTGGCATTGGGTAAAATTCTGGGGATTTGCCATGGCTGGGGCCATCGCCTCCCGCATGAGTTTCAGCTCTCTGAAGAGGAAGCAGCCGAAAACCTTCACAGTTCGGATTATTACCATGGATGCCGAGATGGAGTTCAACTGCGAGGTAACGACTTTGATTGTACTTTCAGAAGCCGGGGGAGTCACAAACGATCAGATTGATTTAGTACTTATCTGCAGGACGAAGGGGCTGCTGCATCGCTTGGTATTTTAAGTCCCGTCACATAAGGTGGTACAGAGATTCATATTGACACGTCGAAAGTCTTCCCAACCCTCTGTTTATTTTAATTCCAGAAACAGCTGCTCTGAGTCGTAGGAAAACAGCACGATGCTTCTCTCGTTCATCCTCTGTCGCTTCTTTGCTCTTAAGATGCTTCAGGGCAGAGACTGGATTTGCATGTGGTTTGGGGCACAGCATAACCTTCCCCAGCCTGGGTGTTCCCCACCGATGTGGACTTCAACTCCCAGAATCCCCCCAGACAAGATGGCTGTTGCTGAGAATTCTGGGAGCTGGTCCACAAATCTAGAGGGGCACCCAGCCGTTTCTGTCAATCATGGCTTCTGTGCATAGGTGTCTTCTTCAACATCTCATGGTTAATAAACCATGGTTTAGTACGTGCAAACCTGGTCAGAGAGTTGTAAGCACACTTGTACTTTTCCTCTTGAACGCATATTTCTTATAGGTTGCTGTCTCCTGTCTCTTTGGAACAGCGTTCCCCCAGAGATCCATAGCATCCCAACCTCACTGGGGTTTAGAAAAGCGATTCAAACCTGGCTTTTTCAGCAGGCCTTGGGACAGGTGAATTATGAAAGGCTCCCACGTGGAATGCAGATTTCTGTTGGAACAGAAGTTGTTTATTGTCTCTGGGAGAGAACTGTGTGTTGTGTGTTACTGGTTTCACGGTTTATGAATATTTTATGGGATATGGTACAGAGGTTGTTTGGGGTTGGCGAGGACTGGAGCAGTAAATAAACCCAGAAAACTACATAAATAAAGTAAATTAATAATAGGAACAGAGGCAACCGAGAGAGAATCAAATGGAAGATGGCTTTGTCTGGAACTGCAGTTTTTTCCCGGAACGTGGGGGAGCATTGCCAGGGGGAATCTTGGCTCGCTGCCTTTCCTCCTTGGGGCTCCAAGTCTGATGTTGATGAGAGATGGTCCAGATTAAATACACGGATTTGTACACAGATCAGCGGGAAGCTAGATTAGAAACTAATTGAGAAGTGGTAAATTCTCGATTCCCGCATTGGGAATAACCATGAGAATTAAAAAAATGCTTCTAGGTAGAGATAAAAATCTTTTCCAACTTTTATTTCAGTGCTTCTAGTAGGTTTTGATCTGTACTGCATTCCTCTCTCTCGCTCTCTCGCTCATTTCTTGGACCCGTCTTCCTTCCATACGCCTAGAATTGATAATGTTGGTGGGTCCAGGTGCTTTGCTTGTTGTATAGTTCAGTTAATTCTTTAAATTATTCACAGTTATTCACATTTTAAACTGCCCATTAATAACGAGCGGTTAATGACTCTGGGTAACATACTACAGGCAGTCCTCACTTAGCGACCATAATTGGGACAAGAATTTTGGTTGCTGAGCGAATCCAACCTGATTTTATGACTCTTTTGTGGCAGTTGTTAAGCAAACCATGTCATTAAGCGAATCATGCAGTTCCCCGTTGATTTTGCTTGCTGGAAGCCGGCTGGGAAGGTTGAAAATGGTGATCGCATGACTGGGGGATGCTGCGACTGTCATAAATGTGAACCAGTTGCCGAGAGCCTGAATTGTGATCATGTGACAGTGGGGATGCTGCGACAGTCTTAAGTGCGAGGACTGGTCTTAAGTCGTTTTTCCAGCACCGCCGTAAAGCTGAATTGTTGCTAAACGAATGGTCGTTAAGCGAGGACTTCCTGTAGTTAAAAGCAAAAAGATAAAAAAACAAATCAGACATACCGTCATAACCCATAACCCATACTATATCTTAGATTCAATGTAAATTAAACAAGCTTACAAGTCTAACACTTTATTAGATCGTTCAATTTTTTTATGGGCTTCAGTTCTTTAATACTGATTAATGAAGTAAGTTGGTGTTCTTAATAAACTGGAATATTCTAGTACGTTCTAGGGGTAGGAGAGCTGGTCTCTTCCAGAATTTTAAATTACCAGCCTCTACCAGCATGGACAGTGGCAAGGGATTGTGTGAGTTGTAGTCCAACGGATTTCCAAGGCACGAAGTAATTCAAGGGAATTAATTTATCGTCAGTGAAATACGTGGTGAAAAATTTATTGTAACGTTAACTTTCAGAGGCCAGAGCTGACTTTGACCTGGTTTATATCATATGAGGCCATGGTTTGTTCCACTGTGTTTAATAATCCATAATTGACTGGTTTCACATAACCTGCTAAACCCACCACAAGATGGTTGTGACTTGCTTACATTTTGCTACTGGATGCCAATTTAGCATCTTTGCCTTGGGAACTGTCAGAAAATTTTCAACCAGCAGAGGGAGTTTAGTATTATTTTTCAATTTAGAACACTGCTTCTTGATCACTTGAAGGTGCGTGGACTTCACCTCCCAGAATTCCCCAGCCAGCGATGCTGGCTGGGGAATTCTGGGAGTTGAAGTCCACGCACCTTCAAGTGGCCAAGGTTGAGAAACACTGGCTTAGAACAACCCTGGGAAGATTTGGGGTCAAGATGAACTCAGTCCAGAACATTCTCCAAGTACTATTGGCACAGTTTTAGATCCCGTTAGAATATTCACGAACCGGTAGCACAGCACCGAACTGAAAGCCACACCTGTCCTCCTGAAGGAAGGAGGCGTCTAGCAGGTGCACCTTAGTGGAGTCCAGAGGAGAGATCTCATGAAGCTTTCTTCCCCAGTAGGCTTACGATCTGCTTACGTTGGAGAGTGACGATCAGAAGATGAGAGAGTCTGAATTATTGAATTGATGTACAAATTAAAAATAAGGTGGCTGGATGTCAGCCTCGTGGGGTAAACCAGATAGGAATTGCAACAAGATGAGCTGGCGGGGGAATTCTGGGAGTTGAAGTCCACGCATCTTAAAGTTGATGAGGCTGAGAACCACTGCTGCAGAATGTGCACATGCGTGGATTTTCCGCTTTGCTTGCTGCTTTCCTTTTCAGTGGAACCTATTTCCAGGAATATCTGTTCGGAACTGTAATACGGGTCACAGAAACTCCTCCATTTGTTAAAAGGAACAGTTTCCATTATCCCATTTATTACTCTATTTTTCCTTACCAGATGCAAGCCTAAAGCCTTTAATGGCAAATGAAAGCCAGGAAATAACCAGCTTTAAAGGGAGCATTACTTAAAATCACAGAAGCAGCCTCCCCTAATTCTCTAAAAGTTCCCAGCCAGGAGGGAAATTTGGGATCTGTAGCTCGACTCTCTTGTGAGGCACAGACTAGAAAAGGCAGTGAATCTCTCAGTGCCTGTTAGGATAATTTAGGCTTATTCTGGGTGTCTCTTGTTGTGGCCTTTTTCTGTTCCAGATCTGGCATTGATCAGTGTAGTTTACTCAACTGGTGGTTATGCATTTGCAATGCTAATTGCAGCTATTCTGTGAAAGTTGTTCAAATTACTTTCTTCCGCTTTCGCCCGCCGCCACCACTTCCTCCAACTTTATTGACCCCGGCATATGCTGTAATCCAGCCACTATTATTGCTCTGAAATTTCGTGCATTGGGGAAAAGGTAATTAGGACAGTTGGTGATGCTGGTTGGGAATTTCTAGAAAGTGTAGACTCAGCATGCCTGGAGGACCCTTGGTTAGGGAAGACCTGCCGATTCTATTTTCACTAGAAAGCATTTTATCCAAAGGCTTTCTTAGGAGATGAAATGATTAGAGCCCTTTTTGTTCTGTCCTTCCTCCATTTAGTCTTCCATCCACATTTTTCCCATAGGGCACCCAAGAGATAGATGTTTGTTTGATTTTGATGATTTCTTCATGAATTTTGAGTTCTGAAATCTCATTCCATGGAAGTGCCTGTCTTGTTCCAGCTGGTTTCCTGGCATCAGATAACTTCTGCTTTTTGAAGTTGTGCATTGCAAGTGAGCCGAAAACCTTTGCAAGCAACAGAAACAGGAATTATCAAGCCTAACTCACCCTGCTTGCAGCTGCAAGCAGAGTGTTAGCTAGCCTTGTGCTCTGAATTATCTTTTTCTAGAAATTAGTAGGTAACTGCTCACTTTGCCTTTTCAGCAGCGAGTCAAAACCACTCATTTTCAGAAATTTGCAAAGCTGTGTTATCTTAATTGGGGTCACATAGAAAGACTGATAATGCTGAATGTGGGGAGAGAATGACTGAGTTCCTACAACACCAAGTCATAATGTGGCTTGTTTTGGTTTGGTTATGATATTTTACAATCCAACATAGTGGTTGCTAAACTATGATTCATGGGTTGTTCAGCCAATTATGGTTTCATAACTTGTAAAGGATTTGAATACGTGATTTCAGAGGAAAATGCCTACGTAAACCATTGGTAGTTCATAGTCGTCATTTTTTCTTTTCTAAGTTTATATTGGCTGAATTCACATTACACACTCAATGCCAAATCCTTATTTTAGTGTACGGTGTTGTGTGAACTCCCAAAATTGGGTAAGCTGAACAGAACATAGTTAAGCTACCTCGGAGAAACACGTTGTGTAAACAGCCTCAAATCCATAACAATTTGTTGCATGACACAACTTCTCCCGTATGGGTGACCTTTCTTTTTTAATAACACTAGATTTAATTTTTTTTTCCCGGTTATATGACACTCAAACCTCAGCAGAACTAAGACATTTCATTACACTGTCCAAAGAGAAGTAAAACATAATATTGGAAGTGTCAAGTGCCAGTGTGTAGGAGGATCAGATGCCCGACTTGTCAGTTGCTCAGTGTCCTCACAGAAGAAATATTAGTTCTATTAGTTTCATTTTAGAATGAATATGATAATCGGAAGGTAATTTGAATACCTAGACATGCGTTACTGTATTTTTGGAGGGACCAAGAACAAGTGCTTAGAACAGGGTTTCTCGACCTTAGCAACTTTAAGATGGGTGGACTTCATCCTCCAGAATTGCTCCCGGAAAAGCAAGCTGGCTGGGGAATTCTGGGAGTTGAAGTCCACCCATCTTGAAGTTGCTAAGGTCAAGAAACCCTGGCTTAGAAGCTGGTGGTGATGGTTTGTCTCCATCCAGAACTTGATTCAATCACGCGTGTAAAATGTGTACATGTGTGAGGGAGTATTCGCCTTCTCTTTAACACAGGGAAAAATACTTTCTCTTGCCGTCGTGGTTGGTTCCCAGACTGAGAATGGTTCAGGAGATGGTTTATTAGCACCTGCTGTATTTGCAGTGAAGAGACCCACCACTTTGCTCCTTTTACAGAAAGGCAGTAAAAAAGAAAATGATGGAAGAATCTGCTCTAAAATTATGTTGGGGATATATTGGTTGTCGATGGGAAATAGTTCAGTTACTGGAATCCTTGTAGCTCTGTCCCTTTCTTTTTAACAGAACTTGCTAAAGAGACTATGTGGGAATTATGATTGGAAGATAAATTGACTTTAGTTTCAGGCAGATGCCAAGAACCTGACTGAGTTTAAAACCATTTTGCCTTGGGAGCAAAACAGTGGGCAATCCAGGGAGTGCCTTGATAAAAATTTAGTGAAATGGGATAAAATAACAACAACAACTTGAAGAATCTGATTTGTCTCCTGGGAGACTTGACTTGGCCCTTACGAGATAATTGGCTATTGATAATTAAGGATGACTGGAGATATGTTGGACCCATGGGATAAGAATTACGGAATGAGACAGGATTCAGATTTGGTTTTTTTAATATAATTTTTATTAAAAGTTTTCTTAAAAAAGAATAAAAACTACAACAAACTAAACTAGAACAGAAAAATAGAAAGAAAGAGAAAGAAATAACAGCTAAAAGTGCAGTAGAAAAAAAAATAGAAAAAAGAGCAAGTTATAAAGAAAATATAAAGACATAAAGAAGTGGCTTCATCACAGCAGTTGTAAGTAAAATTACATTTTAACCTCTCTCTCTAAAGTTAGATCATGACTCTCTTCTTCCTATGATCTATCCTGTCTAATCATCAAAGCCATAAATCACAAGTTCATTTTTTTTTCATTTTTACACAAAAAGTCCATAAGGGGTTGCCAGTTGCCAAGAAATGTAAAAATTGTCTTTTATCAAAGAAGTCAGTTTATCCATCTCAGCAAGATCTGTCAATTTCACCAATCATTCCTCCATGGTGGGTAGTGCCGAATCTTTCCATCTTTGGGTGTGTAAAAATCTCACCCCAGGAATCATATATTGAAATAATCTTCCATGACTCTTTTCTAACTGTGTGTCCATCTATCTGAAAAGGAAAAATTCTGGCTTCAGTTGAATATTAATCTTTAAAATCCTCGAGACAGAATTCATAGGTTGTGTAGGCCAGAATGTGGGTTGAGCCAGATGGACATCCATGGGGGGACAAAGGGATACAAGTGATATCATACTTGCCGTGACATCACTGCACGTGAATTTGCATTGTTTGAACAGTGACATCGTGGTATGTATGATGTCAGCTTGACTTGTACTGGACACTAATAGTGAAACATGATTGACACAGTGGACACGCTTGACATTAACTGTGTGATGATGACAGGGCACATGTGACATCAGCAAGCCTTGAACCTAATGTCTTTAGTTAATCTACGTGAACATAACTAATTATGGATTATTTAATAAGCCAGTGTTAAATCATGGCTTGATGTGACCTGCAAATTCAGCTTGAGGCTGACTTTTCTTTTAATACTAAAGCCAATGTAGAGGCATTTCTCTATTAAGCTTTTGGGGATTATAGCAGAAATAAATAATAACATTAATATGCCTAGAATGTTGCAGTTTGCAGAAACCTCATATTATTTAGTTCAAAGAAGCAGCAGTTAATGTTTTTCAGGTGTGTTTTGCAGGGGGGAAATGTTCATCAGCAGTTTTTTTTTTTTTTTTCCATTGATATTCTGACAGTTGCTTAAATGAGTGTTATAAAAATGTTGAGTCCTTGGTGCTCTCTGAGCTTGGTTGTTTGCTGGCAGACATTTCATCGTATCAATGAACATGGTCAGTACGAGTGAGTGTGGAGTTTGCTGCCTGTTTATATTCAATAGCTGGCCCTGCCAGTTTTGGTATGGATAGAGTTTCCTCCTTGGTGGTGCTCTACCCTGTTGCTCTTGACTTTCTTAAAAGGCTGTGCTGTGGTTTATTTTACTTTTTATGTATTATGTGTGTTCAGTTATCTTTTTAGTACTCTCACCTCGTGATAAATCGAAGGACTTTTGCAGGAAACACAATCCTCCAATTCCACGTTCATATGAGGTGTGGGAAGGCCTGGTCTGGGTGGACTTGCTTAACAACCATTCCTTTAGTGATGGTTCAAACTTACGTTGGTGCTGAAAAAACCAACTTGTGACTGGTCCTCACACTTACGACCGTTGAAGTGTCCCCATGGTCACATGATCATGATTTGGGCGCTTGGCAACCAGTTTGCATTTATGACAGTCGCAGCGTGTTGTGGTCACGTGATCACCATTTTCGACTTTCCTGGCGGGCTTTTGGCAAGCAAATTCAATAAGGAACTGTGTGATTCACTTAACGACCACATGGTTCTCTTAATGCCCATGGTGATTCGCTTAATGACTGCTGCAAGGAAGGTCTTAAAATCGGGTTGGATTTGCTTAATGACTGCTTCATTTAGCAACCAAAATTCTGGTCCCAAGTGTGGTCATTAAGTGAGGACTACCTGTATGATCTTTCAGGATCTGATAAAAATGAGGGGTGTCTGCAAGGGGAGGTCAAAAACGTCAAGATCCCATGTGCCTGCCATCTTGGCTTTTTTTGATGCCCGCCCCGCACCCCACTGTTGTGATGGATATAGGCCAGGTGGACCCAACTGGTTAAACCATGTTTGTTTTTTGACTTAATGCACTGGGTGAGTCCAGCCATAGTGGGCATAAACAAAACCCTTGTTCGATGGGATCTTGATACTCATGGTTGATAACCATGAATCTGAACTCAATATCCGTGATGGTCTGAGGTTTGGGGCATGCTATTCTCAGCAGTCTGTCATTGTGCACATGTGCAGAAGTACCAGTCAGGCCTCTCCCCACTTAATTTCCCAGTGATCCCAAGTCCTTGTTCTCCTCACCGGGACATAGGCCCTGTAAATTCTGAAGCCCGTTTGTACAGGCATCACTGAATACAAACTTCAGATGGTGCAGGCCCTGAAATTGATATCCCTCTATCTTTGAAAGATCTCAAATCTTGATCTCAAACAAGCAAGGAACCTTAAAAGGTACACCCCACACCTTGACCTGATACTGGGGGGAATGGTATTGTCATCCTGAAATCATGAAGGTATCAAAAGGAGAAAATGTTGCTGTGATATTACAAGTGATTCTATAACTGGATGGGATGAAGGTGGTCCTGATTAATATTCAGTGGTCTCACAACCTGCCGAGAAACAGGAATGTGGTTAAACCGACTTGAAGCAGTGTCTACAGTGTTACCGAGTTTAAATTTGATATAATTGGAGGATGGCAAGGAAATTCAGCGTAGTCACATTTGATTTTAAAAGAGGAATCTTCTCCAAAATGAGACCATTAAAAACAGAAAGTAAGTTAAAAGGGTCAGGTCTCTGTAAATTCACTCAAAGCTGCTGGGCATGTAAGGTAGTACCACGTCCAAGCGTTACTAAAATCGTAATGAAAAGTGGCGATGAGCTTGTTAGGAGAGAAAAAAAGTCATCCTTTGTAAAACGGATGCCTTGCACATAAGTTTATATAAAAGAAATGCAAGGGGAGAATGAGGGATTAGGGAAAAAAAAGATTTTTGAAGAGCCCTTTGTCAGCTACAGGAAAGAAGGTATAAAATACATCAAAAGCAGAACACTGGCTAACGTTATGCCAGCCATGTCCAGAAAGCATCCACAACGTTTTAAGAGCAAGCTGTGTGATGAACGGGATGTGAAAGGATGCAGCTCTTGAAAAAAATGCCCTGTGGCTTAAAGTGGGCCAACATCACCTGGTCTGTTTCTGAGAACAGTGGCATATTTCTGAAAGCAAGGCGGTGATTTGAATCTACTGCACAGCAGGGAAGGAAAACATGGATCTGTCCTAGTGACAGAAAGCTATCTAAGAGAGGTGACGCATTAGCGCATGAGCAAAAAAACACCTGTAATTGTAGTAAAGACATGGCTTTGGATGCCATATCATTTTTATGGCCTGTCATACTTGGGTCAGCACACTTGTTAGCCCGCTAATATCATATTAAATGATGCATGGTATGTCAAAATCAGATTGGCACTTGGAAAGCTCTAGCTAAGTGGGAGGCAGGCCGTCTCTGTTAAATTGGGGGGAAGTGCATGCTGTAAATTGCGTGTCTGATAAAACAGAAAAAGGGGACAGAAATGCCCCATTATACTCGGTGCTGTGGAGGTATAAGGATGGCATAAGAAGTCAGCATCTGATTATTGCTCAAATTAAGGCATAAGGCAAGGATGAAGTAAGAGCACAGCTGTAGGCAGCAGGACCTTGCAGATCGGTTTTGAATTCATCACAGATGGCGGACAACAGGAAGTAACCTTGGTTATGCCACCACCAAACAACTTTATTCCTTTCATGAGAGCCAGTATGGTGACATGGTTTGGCTAATATCAGGGAGACTTGTATTCAAGTCCACTTTTAGCCAAGAAAATATATTGAGTTATTTTAGGTTAGTCACTTTCTCAGCCCAGCCAATTTTACAGGGTGGTGGTTCTGACGATAAAATCAAGGCTAATCCCCTTGGGAATCTGTTTTAGGCTTTTGGGGGAAAGGAGGGTTATAAATTTAAGAAATCAGGGATATACTATTTACGAATATGTTTTCCCCTTTAATAAATAGACTAAATATGCATTCTGCTTACTGCCAGATTGTTGGTAATCATTAGCATTGCAAAGCTTGGAGCTGAAGATATTTTATGGATATTGCTGTGTTTTTGTAAATATGGCAACTTGGCAAGGGGCGTTTCAGATACCATGTGGATGCTACACACAAATCACTTGGCCTGATCTTAGGAACATTACCCAGATCCATGAACAAATAGACCTGTTTATTTTTAAAGCTGTTTCAGCAGGGTGACTGAAGGTTGCTGTGATACCCAAGCTGAAGGTGATATTGCCTTCACATCCCATTAGAGCAGGGCGGGTGGTCTTTTTGAGCTGAGGGTCACACAGAGTCTTGGAGTGGAGGTCCATAGGCTGCGTGTGGATGAAATTAATCTGATTTAAATTAAAAGTGTTAAATATTATTCATAGAGAAGTTATCCATAATTCAGTACTTTATTTTTTCCAGTCCCTTAGAGCTGCCTGCTCTAGGAGAAAGCTGAATTTAAACAAAATTATATTTTACAGTGTTTTGCTTTTAACAGTTTTAAGTAATGTAAGGTTGAGGAATTTTACCATGAAAACAAGCTCACCCCGGCCCCCATTAATTATATATAATAAATTCCAGTGCAGATCTGAACCAGGAATTAGAGTTGCCTTTCTATCAGAGAGAGAGCTACAGTAATAATATCTTTGTTTATTGGAAAGTCAGATTCTGTAAGCTTGTTAATCCAGTTCAGTGATCATTGGAAGACCCCAGACTGCAATCTTAAATTCCAACATTGCGTAAATACCCTAGTCTTTACCTTTTCCTCTTGGTTTCTGCCTCTGGTCTATCCTTCCTTCTACTCCGCTAGTAGAATTCAAGTCTCGTTGTCTTATCCGTACTTGTTTGTCTACCTTGGTCCCCGTGGAGCAAGCCAAGTGTTTTTGTCTTGGCGCCTTACACTGTTTACTGTATCTCCTTGGTGGATTAGCAGAAATGACTTTTAATTAAAAAGTCATTATCAAGTTGTCATGCAGCATAAGAAAATAAAAATAGCTTTTCACAGCTCCTGCATGCGGCCCAGTTAATTCGCCCTTTATCTATCCCTGACATCTCTTTGTCAGAGAAAGAAATGGAAGGGAGTCCCATGATTTCTGCAGGTCTAAAATATTTTATTCACTTGATGCTCATCTGCCTCCTGGCCCAGGGAGTGGGATCAGGGCATTTCCCATTAGATAGCAGTTGTTTTGGACTTGTTTCTCTTCAAATTGTAAAGTGTTCCTGTTAAATGCACCAGTATCTTCAGCATCAGCAGCAGGAAAAGAAACTGGCTTTTAATGAAAGGAAAGAAAGCATCCATTTTGCCCCTTTTGTTTCTCTGAAATTTCAGCCCTCTGCTCTGGTTCATGCTGGAAATGACTGCCTCTTTACAGATACCCCTCCTTCTTCAAGTTGCCCTCAGGCTGGTCTGTGTGTTGCAATTGCATCTTTCTTGATCGGAAGTTTGATTTAAGCCCGTAGGATATAATTGCCCAGTTTGGGTGCTGTTTATGTGATAACTTTTTGTTGGCTGGATCTGGGTACACGAAATGAATTCAGGATCAGGCAGTCAATGAAAGCTATGTTGTGCCGGCATGTTTTAATACATCTGACTGTTGATGCCCAGTTTCTCCTGAATAATAATAATAATAATTGACTTTATCGACTTTTCAAGAATTCACAAACGTTATTCTTTAATCCTTGCCACAGCTTTAAAAGATAATCATATTATCCTGCTAGGTGAATGAATAAAGGGGGTGATTGCAGCTTCCCAAGAAATGAGTTTATAGTAGAAGTGAAGTTTGAAACGAGCTCCTTGTGATATATAACAGCTCACTTTGCTATTAGCAAGAAAGAGTATGAATTACTCATTTATCCTAGATTTCTTTTTTATCTTCTTTTTTAAAAAATGTTTTATTGTAATTTCTTTGTGGTGAGCTGCCCAGAGTTGTTGAGAATTGGGCGGCATACAAGTTTAATAAATTATTTCTGAGCGAGTCTCGAATGTAGATGTGCTTTCCTGAATGGGAGCAATTCTGCTGATGTTCTTTCGGAATTGCTTTGGATAAGAAGCATGGGCATCCTCCTTGATAGACAAGGGTTTGGGCTTTCTAAGACCTTGTCATTACAGAATTAATCTTTTACCATGTCCTGTAGTGTTTACAATTGTAATTCTACCACAGTGTTTACAATTTTTTTTTTTTTTTTGCAATTTTGGAATGACAGGTCCCTCAGGGTAAGTATTGCTGCAGCAGGTGGCAGGACCTAATGAATTGTGGCTGATTCCCAAAAGCAGGAAGATGGGGCAGACTCCTGGTGATTTCTTGGACAATCCCATGCATTTTCCTGGCAACAGGATGGAGGTGCTATGCCACTGACTTCTGGGCTGTTTTTCCAGTTTCTCAGTCTAGCCCTGGGTTTCCCTGGTGCCTGCTGTCCAAATGCTGACTGGACCAGGCCTTGTTTAGCTTCCGCACTCAGACCGGGTTGGCCAAATGCTGCCGCCGCTGCTGCTTGAAGAACGGGAAGACAAAAACCATCCTCACAAGTGTTGTCCCGAGCTCTTAAAAAAACGAATTAGAGCGTAGTCCAGTACGGGGTGTCCTTTCCGGTGAATTTCTGCTTTGCATTTTGTCCCTTGGTCTCCCTCTGACTAGGCCTG
The DNA here is from genome assembly GCF_035149785.1 of Candoia aspera. Classification (NCBI taxonomy): domain Eukaryota; kingdom Metazoa; phylum Chordata; class Lepidosauria; order Squamata; family Candoiidae; genus Candoia; species Candoia aspera. The sequence goes on along the minus strand of NC_086167.1, from coordinate 5,625,170 downwards.
GTACTTTCCAAAGGTTCATAACCAGGGTTTCTCAACCAGGGTTCCGTGGCACCCTCGGGTTCCGCGAGAGGTCACTAGGGGTTCCCTGAGCGATCACAATTTATTTAAAAAATTATTTCAAATGCAGGCAGGTTTACATTAAAGAGATACGTTTCATTCTTTATTTTTTGTTTAAGAACGCTGTTAGCGCATACTGCATATACAGGTCTACCCATGAAACGAATATCAATTTTGTAAATCTGGCCTGCGTTTGAACCTGAATGGGCAGGGGTTCCCTCAGGCCTGGAAAATATTTCAAGGGTTCCTCCAGGGTCAAAAGGTTGAGCAAGGCTGTTCATAACTAATTGCCAGAGGAGCAGTTGCACGTCTCTTGTGGAAAGGACACTGCGCCCATACAGAATGCACACTCAGAGTGACGCTCCAGTGCCTGCCAATTGCAAATGACTCCTGTTGAAGGTTAATAAATAATGTACAGCCTCTTAATAGGTTTTCCCCACCCCTCCAATCTGACATCCCAACCGGAGGAGGATCTGTCAGGAGCCTGAGTCAGAGCCCCCCACCCCCGGCTTTCTTCCGCCCGGCGCTTGCTGGATTTTAAGTACTTGTTCCTGTTTACTTAAAAACATTCTGCGCTGACAAATTACAAGAGCTTTGCATTTAGTAAAGATCGTAAATCCCCAGCCCACGACATATTAGCCACGCGGCACTTAGCCTCATTTAATCAGGGAGTTTGTCCCCGTATTCTTCCGAGACTTGAGGATATAGCTAACAAGCCATGTTAAGATAAGGCTAATGGAATATGACAAGGCTACCTGTGAAAGAAGATTTGTTTTGCTCTCCTGCCAGGAATTCTGTGGTGGAATTGAGTAGAAGAGGGACCATGGGAGGACCCAGCCCCGTGTCCCCTGGACGGCAGCGGAGGACTTTCGGTCTTGCCATTCAATTACCGGTCCACCTCTAATGTGGTATTCGTTACTTGGGGATTGTAGCTATATTACAACTTTCTGGCCACAAGCCAGATTATGGCTGGGAAGGCAGTTTTCGGATTGCCGGCCTTCCTTTTTAATGGCGTGACCTTCACCCAGTGCATTTTTGTGTTAGGTCTGATCGTGGCTGCAGGAAGAAAGACGGAGGCTTAGGTTTTCATTCTTGATTTCCTACCTTACTTCCTTCCCTCGCAAGTTTCTGCCTCTGAAGAACCATGGTAACCATGCTGGCTTACAGGGGACGGATTCCATCATTGACCACAAGGGGATTTATGCTGGCCACTGAGTCCATAAAATGCAGGGAGCGCAGGCAGTCTTCATTAAGTCCCCCACCCCCATTATCTTGTCCTCAATCAATTCAGGGCGATAGGAACAAGACATTAAATCAATATGTGGATTTCAGTACGATTTACAGTCACCGTGCTACCTTAAACCAAAAAAGGAGCCTAACCATTTTGTTGCTGTTTATTTCAATTTGTAGTTAATTGTTTCAGTGCCTTGGGTTCTCTGAGCTGATCCCAACAGAACAAAACATACATGACAGTTAAAGAAGGACCAAAGTCATCCATCCCACTTAAAAGTCCAGAGTGAGAAGGAAGGTCTTATCTCGATAGACCCTCAGATTATCAGACCCTAAATCGCTTAGAATTAAAATTAATAAAATTTAAAATAAAAGTTTAAAATAAATTATACACACACAGAGATATTTAAATAAATCAAATCAAATCAATTTTGATTCGGTCATAGACCAGCAAATAAAACTGAAGATTCACATCTAATTAGAATAAAAGGAAAAACACTTAAAATTCTAAAGGTATCTAAGAAAAATGAGAAGAGATACTGTGGTGTACTGTACAAACCATAGAACAATACTTAGCTATGGTCAGTGAAGTAAAGTCTGATTGGTCTGATAGTAATAAGATAGAATGAATCCGAATGACCCGGACATTTAGTAAAAAATGGAGATAATAATTCCTGGCGAGCATCTGCATAAGAGGACAATAAAATTGACGTGTTCCATCATTTCAATTATTCCTCCACCACAAAAGGGTTTCTTTTTTTGTCTTTGTTCAAAAGGGATGTTTCGGCATCTCCTTTCAGTAACAGCTGTTGGAAAGGCATTGAATCTAGCCAAAGATAAAGCCCTTCTAAATTTCAGAATTGTTATGCAGCTACGGTATCTGGCTGGTTGGAGAAGAGGTGCAGAATAGCCCCCAAAAATGTTTTTAGGTAGACCTGAGAAAGGTTAACATAAAGATTAAAATCCCTCTTCTCGGGCTAGCTGGCAACTAGCCCATGGCTTTAAGTAAGAGTATAAGATGAACCTGGTGGTGTGACCTGGCCAGTGGTTGAGCTACTGCACTTCACACTTTGGTCTTCTAACAAAGAATGCCACATTGGCAAGGGAGCAAGAACAGGGGAGTTTGGTGGGCACCGTAGTCTGGTGCATCTGGAATTCATCTAGACGAGGAAGGTTGACTCGGAATATCTCTGCTGACAGATTCTGTCAGTCTGTCCCCAGCCTGTATCGATGGGGACCACCGCTCCCAAAATTCCCAGTCAGTCTGGGCAACTTTTGCTAAAATTGCCATAAGCCTGCTTTGCCCATGTAAAAATCAGTTTACCTGATCCTATTCTTGGGATTAAAAGTGTAGAATTCATACGAATACATAGGAACGAGTGAACCAATATTTGATCTTAGTCAAGCCAATTAAATTGCAAAAAGAAAATGGGAGGTTTTTTTTTTTAAAAGCCATCGAGGTGCACAGCTCCCTCTTGGAGCAATGGCCATTAAATTGGTGTCACTCCATTTGTGAGTCAAGCCTAAAGCTTAATAGCGTCAGCAGTCATGGAAAAGCGAGTTGAGAACGTCTGTGGCCCAGTCGCGGCGAAGGATGGCTGCTAGAAATAACTTGGAGATATATGAAAGAAACCTTAGAAGTGTTCTTACCAGCAGCTTCCCTGTTTCCTCCTCCCTGGTCCCGAGAGCTGCGGCGTTTTAATGTTTTCAGAACTTCATTAGAGACTTTGCAGCAGGTTACATAAGGCTGCAATTCATTTGCAGTCTGTGGCTGGTCTTGAATTCCAGGGAGGGGGAGCCTCCCTGTCCTTCACAGCCAAAGCGCAGCTGGAGTTTGAAAACACTGATTCCACTGGGTACCAATTGCATCTGGGTACCGATTGCATCTTTTCTCTGGTAGCAGCCGGTGCTTCCTATGAGCCTCCTTCGCCAGCGCTTTCAGCAAGGGAAGAATATCTGCGTGCCGCCTCTCTTCCTTCTCTGCCTCGCTCCCTTGCAGCCCTTCCCTTTAGAGCCAGAACAGTAAAGAGAGCCTTCCAGAAGACAGAAAAGGGGGGGGGGCGGAAGCCACTGCTAAAAGGCTACAGAGGTGTGTGTGTGGGGGGGTATTTAGTATGAAACAAACCTCATTCGAAAAATACTAATCCAGTGTCCCATGCTTTTTCGTCCTTTTTTAGCTCAAACACAATTTGCGAGCAAAGGGAATCAACTAAGCTGTTTGCAGACAGGGGTGATTTTGTGTTCTTGATCTTGACTAGGTTCACACATCACCTTAATCTGTGGTTTGTTTATTTATTAAATCAGTTCAATGGTGTCGGGTTCTCAGAGGCTGCCTGGACGAGTCCTTGCAGTTTTCTTGGCAAGGTTTTTCGGAAGCGGTTTGCCATGGCCTCCTTCCCAGGGCTGAGAGCAAGCGACTGGCCCAAGGTCACCCAGCTGGCTTTGTGCCCAAGGTGGGACTAGAACTCAGGGTCTCCCGGTTTCCAGCCTGGTGCCTGAACCACGACACCCAACTGGCTCTCGTGATTTATTTAAAACAGTTTAGAAGCCTCCACAGGCATGGTTCACTCATCACACTAAGCCCACCCCCAACCAACTTCATTACAGTTTAGCCACGTGAAGTGTGAGTCCAGCCATGGGTCCTGCAATGGGCGCCAGCAGATGACTGGTTGTATACAAGCCCAGTTGTAAAAAGCACTTTTGTCACTTTTGCACACCTCTCATTTCTTCTGAGGAGGCCTGCGCAGAAAGGCATTCGGTAGACTGTGGTCCAAGATCACCCTTTATGGGGATGGGATGTTCTCGTGGTGTTTGCTTTCATGCCCTTGGATCTCATTGCAGTCTTACTCTCTTGTTCCTCCTCTAACAGAACAGGAGCAGGACCCGACTCTTGAGTTTACTGCTCTCTAAATTCCTGCGGAGTAGGGATCTTGGCCGAGCTTCTCGGTCTTAAAAGCACTTTGCCTTTCCCTTCTTCCCCGGAGACTTTAGCCTTGTGTCAGTCACTTTTGCATAAGGCTTGGCGGAGCCCTGCCAGAAAGGTAGTGGGAGGCGCGAGAACCGAACGCCCTTTCCCATTATGCAGCGCGCAGTCGCCGCAAGGGGGCAGTGGGTGATAGCAGCTGCCGGAACTGAGTAACGCTGAAGCAGAACAGGCCAGGCCACGTTTCAAGACGGATATTGATGCTATGCAGGCGATCCTGTTGAAGAGGGGGGCAGTGTTATGCCAGAAGGGTGGGTGGTCTTGCCTTGTCTTGAAGAGCTCTGACTCCGGCATTTACTTCTTTGCTTCCGCACAACTATGGCTGGCTCCCCCCCACCCTCCTAAGCAGTGTTTTTATCCTGGTGAGGTATTAAATGATATGCACCTCTCTGGAAGTCTCTGGATTTGGGAATGGTGCAGCTTCCTGATTATCCCCAGCTTGTGGTGTGGTCTTCCATTCTGTACAACAGCTCTTCCCGACTTGTCATCCTCCAGAGCAGCCTTTCTCAACCGTTTGACCCTGGAGGAACCCTTGAAATATTTTTTCAGGCCTTGGGGAACCTCTGCCCATTCAGGCTCAAATATAGGCCAAAGTTACAAAATCATTATATTCTTTTCATGGGTAGGCCTGTACAAATGGATGAATAGTGTTCTTAAACTGAAAATAAAGAATGAAACTTGCCTCTTTAATTTGAAACGATTTTTAAATAAATCATGATCTCCCAGAGAACTCCTAGTGACCTCTCGTGGAACCCTAGGGTGCCACGGAGCCCTGGTTGAAAAACCCTGCTCCAGAGGGTTGCTGGACTATAAAAACCATCATTCCTGGCCCATCTAGACCATACTGTCTAGGATAGCATGAATCAATTCTCTGAAAATGTGTCAGTGTGAACAAAGATACCCAGCGCCATGCACTTCTTGATTGTGTGTGTGTGTGTGTGTGATTCTTTGTGACTCTGTATTGTGGACTTGGTTTGAATGAATGCTGCAAAAGGCGGTGGGTTCTTCCCACCCCAGCTTCCTTTTAAAGCAACTTTGGTTTCATCCTGTGAAGTCACATAAAAGACTTATATTGCCGCCTGTCTCAGCACAGCTAACAACTATTTAAAACAAGAGCAATAACACAAATAAATAAAATAACAACAGCCACGCCAATACAATGCCATGCCGTTGAGACCTTACTCAGAACCCCCTAAAACATATGAATCATCATACAAACCAGGCTTGCCACATATCCTGGCCCAGTCTTGGGGGATCAGCCCAGTCTTTAGGGGGTTATAGAAAGCCAACGAGATGAGGGATCCAGATCTTGGGGGCAATGTTGATATACAGGGCAGGTGCAACAAAGAAGGCCTGTTGCCTATGTCCTATTGCCTGGCACTGCTTCACAGAAGGGACCCAGCATATGTTTTGAAGAAAGCGGTTTTTCCCCCCCCTAGATCAGTGGAACCTTGTTAAGCATTTGGGCAAATCTTGAGTTGATTTTCTTGCTACCAGTGGAAGCTTGTTTTAAATGGGGAAATGGATATCCATAGACGTGTTAGGTTGCTTGGAAGTTATTTCCAAATATTACGGCACAGATTTAATAAACATCTTGGCTTTGTTTAATCCCCTAGAAACATTGGGAACCATACGTAATGTCCTATTTGTAAATCATTTCTCCACCTGAATCTGTATGTAGTACGTATGTAGTAAGTTGTTGAAGGAAGCTCACTTTTGAAGAAAAGCAATAACAACTCAATACTTGGTTATTTTTCTTACCTTTCTCCATATTTCCATGAACTGCATTTCCTTTCCTCTCTTTTTCTTGCATGCCTTGTACTTTGGGTTTGTTCACCAGCACCAGTGTAAATTGGATGAAGTTTACCCACTGAAACATAAACAGGAATTTAAATTATACATCCTGTTAGATGGGATGAGACAGACTATTTAATGCAATCATGTTATGTACCTGCAGAGGTTTGTTTTTTGTTTTTTTTTGCTCACCTGATAAGATGGACCAGTTTTGTGTGCAGAAAGCAGGTTAATAAAATACATTGCAGGCTAGTATTTCCATAACACTGGTAGCTGGAGAGTTCCTATGTGGAAGCTGGGCAGCCTGTTGAAGGCAGGCTAGATGATCTTTCACCATTCCCTGTGCTTGCGTGCATGAAATTTCTAGCCTCTAATAGCGAGTAAACAAATGGGAAGGCAGATGTACTGTATGCAGGTAGTCCCCAGGTTAAAAATATTTACATTAAGTTTAACTAATTTTAATTAATTAATTTAATTAAGTTTACAGATGGCCGATAGTTAAGAATGGAGCTTATTGTAGTAAAATTTGAGTTAAATACACAATACTACACATACATCTGACTTACATACAAATTTGACTTAAGGACAGACCTTCGGAATGGAACTTGTTCTTAAACTGGGGACTATCTCAGATAGTCCCAGGTTAAGAATGCCCGGTTTACAGACGACCTGTAGTTAAGTGTGGAGCCCATTGTAGTAAAATTTGAGTTAAATAGACAGTGATTCGAGTTAAATACACAATACTACTTATATAGTGTTACACAATAATATTGGTCCGGCTTATAGACAAATTCGACTTAAGGACAGACCTTGGGAGTGGAACTTGTTCTTCAGCTGTATACTCAAGTATAAGCCAATCCATGGATAAGCTGACCCTTGAATTTTTAACCAAAATACCATGAAAAATGTGCCACCCGCGGATAAACCGACCCACATTTTTCATGGTATTTTGGTTAAAAATGTGTGAGTCGGCTTATCTGCAGATGGGCTTATATGCGAGTATGTATGGGAAATACAGGTACTTTAAAAAAGCATCACCATATATACTTGCGGATAAGCCCATCTGTGGATAAGCTGAAGCCAATTTTGGGTATATTTTGGCACCTAAAATTCTCAGCTTATCCACAAGTATGTACGGTAGCTGAAATTGCTGGAATGCATAGCACCGTAACAAAATTTTACAAATCAAGAGGCAAAAATAGAGACTACTTTGAGTCCAGCTCAACTTTCTGTGGGCACCTGGTCACATCCATGGAGTTTCGTTGACAACAGTATGGAAATGGCTTGCCGCTGCCTTCTTCTGGATCTTTGTCCACTTTCCAGTCTAAGAAATTGCAGCTCCGGAATTTTCCTATACAATTATTAACCTTGCTTAGTTTGGAGGGATCAGCTAAGGCTAGTTCGCTAGGTGTTGCTACCTGTTCTGACAAAGTCTAGGTAGATGGCCATATGTCATAATACTTCAGCATCTCCTTCCAGTGTCTTCTGAAGTGTAATGGTATGAGAATTCCACAAGATTTTGTTAGCCAAAACATTTGGAATTCTTGGTAGAGGGTAGCACTTAAAAATAATACAACTGCAGTGGAAGCAGAGCAAACTGAAGGAAACTTGGTTTGAGAAAAGGATCTCCTAACTTTTGTTTTCTGGTGCAGGTGAAATGGAAAGGAAAAGACCTGTTTGATCTGGTGTGTAGGACATTGGGACTCCGTGAAACATGGTTCTTCGGACTGCAGTACATGATTAAGGACACAATAGCCTGGCTCAAAACAGACAAGAAGGTAAGGTGCCTTCCCTTTCAAAGCATGAACGTCTAGAAGAAAGAAAGGACTACTCATTCAGTGCCGCTTTCTCCAGCTTGGTTGTGGTGTCCGGAGGTGGGCTTGCACCACAGATACCTTTGGAGGGTGTCATGTTGGTGATGACTTTCAAGCAGATGTTCTCAGAGCATCTAGTAATCTTGGTTACTGTTATGGTTGTGATCAAGATGGAGACAGGAGCTCTTCTAGGTTGAATAGAAGAATGTACAGTATGTATTGGTGATCAGAATCTGAGTCAGCAAAATTTATGGGGGAGAATTGTTTGGTCCTCATGTTCCTCTAAGAAAGCCTTGCAGGAGATCTGCATTGATATCTCTTTGAGAAACATGACATTTGTCTGCTGCTCCATCACGTAAGATGGGATGACCAAGGAGCTGTATTGAGAAGTACTCAGTTGAGGACAATAGTATGTATTGTGGTGGGTGTGTAGAAAGCAATGGGCAGAACTTGAAGTGGTGGGGCTGCCACTGTTTCTCTTTTTCTTTCTCTCTGATTTCTCGTCTCTGATTTCCTCTCACTGAAGGAGGATAGGGAAAAGATAGATCATTTTTGCCCAGTTTTAATTCAAGTACAATTGGAATGAACAATACTAATTCCATTAGGACTTGTCCACCATCTGATCTTCTAGTGTTTGTTTGGTGTGTTAGAAAGCGCCCGCATCTCCATGGCTTCAATTCACCTCTTCCATTGTGTAACCCACATCTTTATTGATGGTGGTTTGATTTTGTTTACCTCTCACTGATTTGACTATCCAGATTATTATTATTTTTTTATTTTTATCCCACCTTTATTCTTTTTATAAATAACTCAAGGTGGTGAACATACCTAATACTCCTTCCTCCTCCTATTTTCCCCATGTCAGCCCTATGAGGTGAGTTGGGCTGAGAGAGTGACTGGCCCAAGTTATACATTAATTCGTCTTGAATCTTGGTGTTTGGAAGATCTGTGAACTGCCATTAAAGGTCAGATTGCCTAAACCAAAGCTAATATCCTTTTCTTAATTTATTTATTTATTTATTTGATTTCTATAGCCGCCCATCTCAGCGAGTGACTCTGGGCGGCTTACAACAATATTCTCTGCAACTCTGGATTCGAACTCAGTATCTTAAAAAACTAATTTTTATCTTTACCTCTGAATGTGAGACAAAGGTGCCAAAAGTTTTGGGCATCTATGCCCAAATAAAAATGAATAGATAACGTGACATGGCGCTTTACTCTTAAAATAATGGAAGATGAATCAGCATTTTTCTCTCTCTCTCCTGAAACCCAAAATGTGTTTGTAATAGCTTCCAAATAAATGCTAGTCGGTGTATTCTAATGCAACAAAAATATTTGTTATAAGCAACTTTTCTTTTTTTTTTTTGGTGCCCTGCAGATGTGCTGGATTACAATTCCCATCATTCCCAACAGTGTTTTGGGGGAAGGCTATATTAATACATGTAATAGAGAAAGTATCCTCTGTAGTAGAGTTTCCCGTTTCCAGATTAATACAGTTGGGTTATAAAAAGTCTACAAAATTAATATTAGATTAGTATGATCTTCTTAAGCAGTCTTGTATGACTGGCTGGCTGGGTTTATACATAGCATTAAACCATGATTAACCTTGGTGGATTCAGCAAACCACAACAGCTGGATTCCCACATAAAGGTCTAAGCGGCATACTACATTATGGCTTAAGGCAAAGATGGGTATCTTTCCGTGCCCAGGAGACACACTTAGCATTTTAGTGGAGTCTGGGATCCCCAAATGGATGATCTACCTTCCATGTGTTAGAGTTTTTGGAGGATCTGAGAAAGTCCTTTTTTAAATACAGGCTTCCTAATTTAGAGCTTACAGGCAGGTAACATGTTTCCTGCCTCAAAATGGCAGAGAACCGTACTGTCAGTATTTACCTATCATAATCAAAGAGTCTCCCGGGGATTAGATAAAGCAGTTTTGGGAGCTACATGGTGGATGGCAAGTGACTATATGGTCCCAGACACATTAATATTAGGATATGCCCTGAATGTGCAGTTCCTCTAATTGGACGCATCTGCACTGACTAATGAGGCTCTTCAGTGCCCGGTGGAGAATCATTTTTGAAGATGACAGTGTGCTCCAGAGTCACTGTGAGCATCTTGTGTGCTCTCATCCAGCTGCTGTTTCCTAGCTAGTGATGATTCTGTGTCTTTGGAGCACCTGAAAATACAAAGCTTTTATTCAGCATTAACATAAAAGCAAAGAAAATATTCTGGTGATTGCCAGGAACAGTTTAGATAGAGCTGAATTTACAGGTAATCCTCGCTTACTGACTGCTTGTTCAGCAACCGTTTGAAGTTAACAACAATGCTGAAAAAGGGGATTTATGACCAGTCCTTGAACACGCAGTCATCACAGTGTCCCCGTGCTCGCGTGATTGTGATTCGGACACTTGGCAACTGGGCGGCATTTATGACGGTTGCAGCATCCTGCGGTAATGCGATTGCCATTTGTGACCTTCGCAGCCAGCTTCCGACAAGCAAAGTCAGTGGGGAAGCTGGCAGGAGGTCGCAAGTCTCAGTCATTTGACATCGCACATAATAACTGTGGATGATTTACTTAACGACCACAGCCGGAACTGACATAAGTTGGGCACGGTCATGTGGTGTTTTACATTATGACCACATCGATTAGCGAAGGAATTTCCGCTCCCAATTGCTATCGGTAAGTGAGGACTACTTTTTTTTTTTTGAATAATAGTTTCCAACCTTTTTGGACCCTGTTGAGTTTTGCAGGGGAAACATAATTGGGGAAGAAAATCTATTGCTGCAACAAAGGAAAGAATTGTTTGGCTAGAGACAAAACATACTATTTTACCCTCAATTTTCTGCTTCAGAAGAGCCCCTTTGTCCAGAAGGGCAAGGAAGCAAGTTCCCCAAATAACATCTAATCAATATATTCCCCTAAATCAGTGTTTCTCAGCCTTAGCAACTTTAAGATACATGGAGTTGAAGTCGATATATCTTAAAGTTGCTAAGGTTGAGAAACACTGCCCTAAATAAAGAAAATACCAGGAAACCACATACAAAAACCCTTATGCCACCAGTGCACAAACCTGAGTACTTCTTACTTTCCCCTTTTAAATCATTCCCCAAAGAGCCTGTTTTCTCTTCCTTCTAGATCACTCTTCAAAATCACTTTCTGCTGATGGCTGTTAACATTGATCTAGAGAAAAAAACACGCCTAACGTTGACTCTGTTAAACATTTAGAAAATGCCAGAATGCATGTAGTGAACAGGCCTGTTCTTGTACCCCCAGAATCTTGGGTTGATTGCTGAGTTTTTATTGAACCTTTCATGATGAGTGTTGAATCATAGAGTGATGTAGAACTTGGCGTCCAAATCCTTAGCTTCACTTTGGTGATTGGCCACTCCTGGGTGGGTGACAGAGAGGACTGTTGATTTTCTTGGCTACATAATGCAGTTTGCTGTATAGATGCAAAGCAGAGGTGATTTGAACTGAGTGGTAAAATAAATGGGTGAGAATGCCTTGTTCCTCCAGCTGGGCTTCCTCTCCAGAGTTTAGACCATAAGTTTAGGAGAAAGATCTACTTTCATGGACAGATGGTGGCTGGTGAGGGATTAGATTTAACACCCCCCTTCCACCACTCATCTCCCTATTATTTCAGTGACCAGGTCAACACAACTCGCTAAATCATCCCCTGGTTTGCTTGTTTGTCCATTAGCATGTCAAATCTCTCTATTACGGTCTTTGACCAGCCTTTACAATGGAAGAAAAATAGTGTAGTCCAACAGTTTGTTATCAGGAAAAAGGAAAACAATAAAACAGTGAAACAACATGCCTAATTAAAAGTTTTGAGCAATTGTATAACTTGATAAAAATATTTGGCCGCCTGGTGTGTGAGTGTAGAGTCAGCATCCCTTAAAAAAGAAATAAACATTAACATTTATCAGGATGATCCTCAAATTTAGAGATGGTTGGGAAATCAGAGCATGTCTTGGGGCATCAGAAGAAGGACATGGGCAAGAGTTTCTACTTTCCTGGAACCATGAGGGCAAAGTCTCTGTGAATAGGGAGTCCCGTGAAATCTTCTCACAAGCAGTGCTGAAGGGAAGGCATCAAAGTGGGCTCTGCAAAGGCCCGTCTCTATTTGCCTAAGGTTTCTCTTCAGATCATATAAATCTTTCGCATTAGCGTGCTCACTTGTTTCTGCCTTTCATGAGGAAACCCAGCCATTGTGATTGGTAAGCCATGTTTTATGGCTTAGTGTATCATGTGAACCCTGCCAACTGCGGTTTGTTCCATAAATCACGTAGTAAGCCAACCGCTGCTGTCTTTTCCTGGCTGGAGAGAGCAGTAGGGTCTGAGTGACAAGAAGTAGACTCTGCGAGATTTGGAGTGGTTCAGCAAAGGTCTCCCTTCTGCAGGTCCTGGACCACGATGTCCCAAAGGAAGAGCCGGTTACTTTTCACTTCCTGGCCAAGTTTTACCCAGAGAATGCAGAAGAAGAGCTTGTCCAGGAAATCACTCAACACTTGTTCTTTCTACAGGTAAGACATTTTATAAGGGAGACTAATACTTGTCCAGCCGCTGGAGATGCGTTTTCAAATTACGGTTCCTGCTTCAAGTGGGGGCTGGGGAGAGAAGTCTCTGGAAATACCAGGAGACTTGGAAAACTTAGGATGTCAAAGGTTGCGATCCAAGCCGGGTACGACACAGATTGTGGCAGCCGTGTACAAAAGGAGCAGATTGTGACACTGCACCTGTCATCTTGCACATTTGGTCCCCACCCTGTAGATGTCTCTGCGTGGCCCCAACATATCTGGGGGACCCATGTTAGGGAAGGCTGATCTAGATTAATGGAGTTTGCAGGGTCAATAAGAGGGTCAAAAAATAGCTATAAAAGAATGGGACAAGCCCCCCTCCCCAACTTCTAGGGTTGTTCCTTTTATTTTCAAGGGAACCAACTACATCTGCAAATGACCACAATTCAGAAAATCTTGTCCCTGATTCATATAAGAAAAACTTGCACCAGGGAGACAGGCCTGGTGTACTTGGGGGTTCAGTCAAAGATTGCCAAGAAGTCTCTGGATGAATCATCTTCTTTTCCTTTCCAGCTGTACATCTGAAATATATAGCTGATGAAAGCTACCAGTGTGTGAGACACACGGATATTGTCTTTTTATACATAATGCTTGATTCCCACTGATTGACTGCCTTCCTCTAGCAGACAATCCACATTCTTTATTACTGTTACAATTTTCTTTGATTTATATCCAGTCTTTCCTCCAGGAGCTCAAGGCCATATGCAGAGCATTTACTGCTCCACAAGAACACCGGTTGTATAGGGTAGGCCGGACTTACAGGCTGGCTGACCCAAAGCTGCTCAGGGAGCTTCTGTGGCCTAGGGTGGATCCGGACCTGGGTCTTCCTACTCCTAGTTCAACGCCTGAACTGTTGCATTGACTCTCATTAATAAGCTACTCCTTAAGAAGTTTTTTCTTTCTTTTTAAGAGGAGCAGCTGCCTCCTGCGAGTCGTGGGGGCTCCATCACGGGCTGTTTTTTCCCCCCTTTTTTGTTAATTAGCAATTTTCCAAGATATAATTAAGACTCATAATGTCGAATATAAGACCAACAGAATGAAGGTTACGTGCACCTTAAGTTAGGGGTGCAAAACCCACAGCCGCTGCTGGTGGGCATAAGCAAAGCAGCAACCACAGTTTCATGCCCCTGCAGATGTAGTATGTGCAGTTTCACATTTGTAGCCAGCACATGAGCCAACATCTGGAACAACCGACTTGTATTTCCTTGTATGTCTAATCGTACTTGGCCAATAAAGTATTCCATTCCATTCCATTCTGCAAGGGTCTCTGGAGCAGAACCCTTGTGTATCCCGCAAACTTCTTGTGCTAATTAATGTGTGCCACAGGACACCGCCCAAGGCATTGGGGGTCTAAAAACTCAATACAATCCAAGCTTAACTGGAGCCCAGAACAAAATCACTGAAAAAAAATGGGCCTGAAATACTGGCCCCAGTTCCTTAAGTCATTATGTTCCTGCCGGACTGCTGCAAACCCTCTCTGGTATTAAAATTTTTTTTAAAAGAAGTTTTAAAAAAGAATAGACCCAGCCAAAACAAGGTTGCTTATTCCTTTTCTAGAGGTACGCTTTGCATTTCTAAAGAGCTCTTAAGAATACATTAAATCTTCAGACCCTGTCGGAGGAGGAGAAGTCTGTTGTTTACTTGTGGGGGAAAGAATAAAATGAGATCGGTGATTGTGTTAAGCCCTGTCTGAGCAGAGTTGGTTAAAAGAATACTGAAGTAAAGGTAAAATCAATTTAGATGGGGAGTACCAAGTGCAATTTGGTTGTCTTAGCCTCTCTTAAAACCTTGCTTTTAAAATGGTGCTCAAATGAAGATTTTGGTTTTGATTACGCATGCCTCTTCTGCTCATACGTTATGCAGTTTTAACGTAGCAGTGAAAGCTCTTGGAACTTACCTTTTGGAACGCCTGTTGAATCTTGGTCCTGCCGCTTACATTTCTAAAAAAAATGAAACCTGGGAGGTATTTTTACTCCAGCATGAATCCCTCAGGTTTCAGCGGGGCTCACTCACTAATATTCAGGATGGCAGCTTAAGAATTAGAATTGAAAACTAACTGGCTGGTTGGGAGCTACTGGGGAGCGGCCTGAGGCTACCTGGCAAGTCACAGTTCTTAGCCATCTTGCATTTCATTGTTGTCTCGTTCAGGTGAAGAAACAGATCTTGGATGAGAAGATCTACTGTCCCCCAGAGGCATCTGTCCTCCTAGCATCCTATGCAGTGCAAGCCAAGGTAAACACTGGTGCATAACTGAGGTATATTCCTGGTTCTGGTAATCACAGCGCTGATTGATGTAGAGAACTGATAAAAATTTACTGCCGCATGCAGATTTCATCCCCTGTAGGAAATACTGGCTTGTCTTGAAGACCTTTTTATATCTCACCTTTGAAGCAGCTGCACTCCGATACAAAGAGTCTGCAGCCCCACATCCCAGACATCTATGACAGGCAATATAAGGACAAATAAAAATCTAATAGCAGCCTTAGCTGTCCTGGAACAGGTAGAAGATTCAGCCGACGTTTAGAAATCATGCAAAGGACTGAGAAAACAAACACCTTCAGAACCAGAGTCTATGTGCGGAGGGCATTCTGAGTTAAGCCGCTAGCAGTAGAAAGCTCCCTGCAGCCTCTCCACCCTAGTGCGAATCCTTAAATTACCCTCATTTGAAGTCCTAAAGTGTTTTTAAAAGAAAACTCTGAAGGTGGCCTGGAAACGAGAGGGGGAGTTAGGGCTGGTAATGAAATACTCAAGCAAAGAAATAATCTTTTCCCAGGTGGCCTCTTCACAGCTTATTGGGAAGCGGGTGGACCCTCCTGGTTCAGAGGGAGCTCCAAGGCATTGCAGTGGTCCAGGCTAGCCATGACCTGAGAATGGATCACCTGAAGCCAGGCTACCTTGACCCAGGTGACAGACTCTGGCCTGACCAAAACAAGATAAAAGGTGCTCTGGGCTTCAGAGATAATCCGGGCCTCTAACCACAGGACAAATCGGGAGTACTCCTTCAGCTGGAAACCCATTCCTTCAAGGGGAGCAACAGAGCAACCATCCCTCCGTGATATCTGAAATAGGGTTGAAAGCAGTGGCATGAGAATGCCACTTCCATCCAGGCTGATTTGATCTTGCAGGGTTGGCACACCCTGAGTTCCTTTGATTAAACAATGCCAACCATTGGGCATCAGGAGCGTACCTTCTCTGTCGCAGCGCCTGCCCTCTGGCACGAGGTCCCCCCCAAGATCCGTAGGGCCCCCACTCTGCTGCTGTTCAGAAGAGCCGTGAAGATTTGGTTCTTCACCCAGGTTGCTTCATCCCATCTGGTTGGTTGTGCTTGCCATCTTTTATTGATTTTATTGTAGTTTCTTTGTTTTGTTGTGAGCCGCCCAGAGTCATTGGGAGTGGGGCAGTGTACAAATTTAATAACTTAATCAATCCAGCCCCAAGGTACCTATATTCTTTCCCTCCTCTCTCGCACCTTCCAGAATGACCAACTTGTTTTGGATTTGTGTGATCTGCTAGCTGAATCCATTAAGAATTTTCAAGGGCAGGTTGCTTATCTGAAACTCCAGCCATTCCTTCCTAAGAATATAAAATCAGTGTCCAAACACTTTAACATTCTTTCTGTTTTGCTCTAGATTAATTAGCTGCCTCTCAGGATCTTATTCCTAAATATTTCTGTAGCATCCTCCCCTGCCCCATACAGAACAGAGTTCATTCAGGAGAGATTGGATGCCCTACTGTCAAAGAAGGGAGATTTAACAGCAACCCTTTTCAAGAAAGCCTTTGCATTTGGGTGGGCAGGTTCAGACAAGACTATATATTATCTTGAGTTGCCCCATTCTGGTCCTTAGATTGTCTCTGCTCATTAGCAAGTGTCTTTTCTGAGATTGTGGCTTTTTTAACCGAAAGATCAGGAGAACTGAGACTTGCAAAATTCTGTGCAGTTGCAATTGCGAGATGATGTGTTTGACAAAACTGGCTTTTGACACTAATCAATGGTTAACGACCTCTGCTTGACTTCCCCCATATATATTTAAGCATATGCATCTCTATATGTGCACATATATTTTCTTTCTCTCCTTTTTCTTATACTTCTTTTTCTTATAGTTAATTGTTCTGTGTGATCTGTGCCGTGACTCAAAATAAATAGGCTCCTGAGTTCAATTCAAGGTGCTGGTTATCACTTATCAAGCCGTACACATTACAGGACTAGGTTAGTTGTGAGATTGTCTGTCCTCAGTGGTATCTGCCCATCCCACATGCTTTAGTAGGATGGGCATGCTTTGTGTCCCTCCTGAAACAGTGTCAGCTGCCCTTCCCTCTGCAGTGCTGCCGTCTGATGATGCCCATGCCCCCTGATGTATGGTTGGCCAAGATCATGATGGCCTTTAGAAAACCTGTTTCTTTTGCAGGGCATTGGGGTCAAGTTGATTGAGGACTTGCTTTGGAGGGGTATAATGAAAATTTGGGTACCAGTCGCCTATTAATTAATTTTTGGTGTTCTTCACTGTATTGTTTTCTTGTTACTTGTTGCTTGTACATTACCCAGAGTTGCAGCTGTTTGAGTTGGATGGCCATATAAATTCCATGGATAAACAAATACAGAAATAAATAGTGAAATATGTCTCTAATGAAGCTTTTGGTGGGTCCCCGGATAACTGGCCTGGATGACCCTACCTTTCTGAAGCCTCCATCAGCTTTGTCACCAATGGGTCTGTGGAGATCTGTGTCCACTCTACCCCCCTTGATGGTTTCAGCTGTCCTCTCAAAGTGAGAGGGGGTGAATTTTTGGACAGCCTCTTTTCTTGCAGCTGCTCCCAAGCTCTTCTCTTCATTTTCAGGACTGCTTCCCCTTCCTCCTACATCATCTCCTCCTTGTTTCTTGGAACAAACGTGGGGCCACTGATCCATTGTACCGAAAGCTGATGGTTGAGACATAAATATTGACAAATGATCGTTGTTAACGAGCTGTGTTCCTTTTGCTACTTACGCAGAGGTGCTAATGCATCTTTTTTTCACTTCAGAATCACAGCATTGTGTTGAGTGAAATGACTAGTGGGAACAGATGAATCCCTTAATAAGGGTTTACAGAGGATATTGTATTGCCGCCACCCCCCGCCTGAATGTGCTACCTACCTGCTTTTAATCCACATGGGTGAGCATTCGCCTTGTGCTTTTTGCTATCTGCGCATGATGTCCTTGAGCGAGAGGGGTGTCGAACAACTTTAATTGGCAAAAAGGCACTTTTCAGAGCAGGCTTCAGTGGCTTCTACCTGTTGAACTCAGAAATGACTGTTCCTGAATGTATAACAGCATTAGAGGCATCTTTCCCCTTTCCCTTCCCTTCCCTTGTTCCTTCCACAAAACATATAAGGACATGAGAACAGCCCTGCTGGACCAGGCCAAGACCCGTCTTAGTGCAGCATTTTGGTTCTCATCCCTCTGGGGTGCTCACAAGAAGGAGATGGAGACATAGTCCTGTCCCACTGTTGTTCTTCTGTACCTGGCATTTGGAGACCCACTGTCCCTAAGCTAGAGGTAACATGGAGTCTTCATGCAGTCCTGGATCAACTTCTTCTCATGGATGTATCCAACCCCTTTTAAAAACCATTCAAGTTACCAGTAGAAATGACCACTACCAAGCAATATAATAATATTGTCACATCTATTCTTGAGAAACTAGATGGGCTGATCCTCTCACATCTGCTTTCCAGTAGCATGCTCCCTTCTTACTTCTGGCAAGCAGCCACGCTCACCACATCCCACCTAAAGACCCTTCCCCCTCTTTTATTAGCTCATGCTACTTGTGAACCCCATGCAAAAGAGGAAAGCTAGGATGAAGTGATGGAGCAGTGGTAACTACGAATATTAGCTGATTAATACTCCAAAACCATGTTGGTCCAATAAGATTTTAATTGCCCCAGAGATCTTTGCAGAGCAGACTTCCTCTGTTTCTCTCTGTCAAGCTCAGAAACTATAGTTCCTGGAGGACATCTGTTCAGCATCATACAGTTCCCATTGGAGTAGAAAAGAGGTTTAGACCGTGGGCTGGAACTGTTTCAAGTGGGGTACTTAACTTGACTTTCAGAAGTTCTGTCCTCCTTGCTCCCTTAATGGTCCTCAATAATCTTCTAAAGGCCACTGTGCTCCTTGTAAAGGCTGGTGCAGAACAGACTTCAAACCTGCTTTGCTGTCATGGGAGAATCAGTGCATTTCCTTCTAGCTTCCCAAGATTGTTCTGGGAAACCTTGAGCATTCCTCAGTAGCTTTTCAACTAGTACCGATCGTTGAAAGTGGCTTGTAGAAGGCATCTTGGCTGCCATGATTACTTCTGCTGAAGGAGAGTTCTGTGTCAAGCTGACTCCAATATTTATGACATCATTATGCATTAGTTCAGTTATATTATCTGGAGAAATTAATTCCACAATACATTCACGTTGCACTGATTTTAAGCGACAGCCGGTAAAGACGTATGGAACTTAGTATCTGGAAAAAAGAAGGAAGAATAAACTGGAGAAAGGGAACAACCAGAGCAACAAAGACAAATGGCAGTTAGATTTAAACCATGGTTTAAGGCAAAATAAATAAATCAAATACATTTCCCCTCTGAACTTGTTTTCATTTAATTTTCATGTATTGCTTTCCTGCCACGCTGCTGTTTTTCAGTATTGGGTATGTGTTAAAAATGGAGCAAGTTTTAAAAAATAATAAATATAATTTCTCAAAGCAATAAAGAGATCGGTAATCCCCCCATTTAATTGCCTGAGTCATCTTCAGAAGTGAATCTGTTACAGGCTCATGGATTCTGTAGTATTTTGGTTCCTGACAAAGCTTTCCATTCTTTTATTTGTTATTTCTAAAAACCAATACACACTATGCTATCTTGAATATAAATGGGAACAATTTTAGTTGGTACAAGAAAAAGCAGATGTCTCAGTGACAGAATGATGATCTACAAGTATAAACATAAACATGAATCAGTGTTCTTTCAAGAAGAACAGTTTCCCTGGTGCTTTAAAAAGATCTAATTTAATTGAAAAGCGTTGTGTGGTTTTCTTCCTCCTGCAAGTTTGCCAGTCTTTCAAACCAGCATCTCTTGAAATATTTATGCTCTGCTTTGTGTCTTTACCACCTTTCTTAATTTGATGCCCCATTCACTGGGTAAATCTCTTCTAATATTTGTTAACTTTATCCCAGGCTCATAAATAGGACTTTCAGCTGGTTTAACTACAGCATTTTATCACTTGGTTACACTTGGAGGGACAGCAAAAACATGATCAAAGGTGGCGTTCTGGAATTCCTGAAAGAATACGATAATTTCTTATCATACGATAATTTCTTATAATATAATAAGCCTAAGAGTGACCTTTATTGTAAGAAGGGGGGGGGAAATCCCACCCATTAAAATTTCCCCTTGTTGTCTTTCGAAATGTAAACGGGAATTCCCTGTTGGACTAGCAGGTGCCAAAAATGATTTCAGTAAAACATGGCTCACTTAATATTGAGAGGAATCTTCCTGGAGAGCAATGCTAATTTTTGGTGAAGGAGCATTGTCAGTTGTGTTTACTTGTAGATATTAAATTTGGGGGGGGGGCAGTCAGTTTCATTCAGCTTGAATATTCAGCTTGGATTCAAGCAAAAAGGAGAATGCTCAAGTTTGCCCCAAGGAGGCCTTCTTCCCAGAGCCTGCATCTCTGGGTTGGCTTGTGGCCTGAGCATGCTCCTGGAGACCGTTTTAGGAATGGTGAGCAAACCTGCTGCCTGACTTACAGGGACCACATTTGCCAACCTGGCACGTGATGGTTGCAGTTTGTACCTTGACTGTAGCCCAGGGAGGGTCGGGCAGCCTGTTTCCACAAAGGGCATTTTTGTGGAAAAGATCTGAGAAGCTGCTGTCGTACCGTCAATTCGTGTCCCTTCCCAAGTTCTTTGCATGAACTTGCTGAGAGTTCATACCCCAGAGAAGTCTCCTTGTGCTGATTGCTGTTATTAACATTTATATTGTACTGTTAAGTGCCTAACAACTGCGCCTGACCAAGGAAGCTCGATTCACTTAGCCTTTCATTATCAAGGTGCTAGGAAAAAGGGGATCAGTGATAGAATCTTGGCAGCTGGATAAATATACCTGATCAAATGCTTCTCCACACCCCCCCCCCCTTTACTGAGTTTAAAACATGCAGCCATACCCCTAATCCTCCCTTTGGCCCGGCATTTTGTAGGAGATGCCAGCAAGAAATCATAATTAGGTTTACTGGGAGAGAAATAAAGCTGCAGGAGTGGGGTGGACGGGGAGGCCAGATTAAGACAAAATATCTGGTCCATGGAAATTGGGCGGGGGGGGGGGGAGTTGCTGGGCGCCTGGCATCTCCTTTGATTGTGAATTGAAATTTGACTCAGCTGCTGAGGGGGCATTTCCATTTCCATTTGTGCTGGCCCCAGATTTCCACACTGAAGCCCCTCTTGTCTCACACGCGAAGTGGGTCTGATGGAAAGCGGATGTTCACTTTATGGATGTCAGTGGCTGAGCTCTGGCCCTTTTGTTCGGCTTTTAAAAGAGAACCTGATTAAGAATGATTCCTGCTTTTCTGTCTTTGCCCCTTTATTGTTTACATTCAGAAACAAAAAAACAAAGCTCATCCCAGCTGACTCTTTCCACCTGAATCCTTGTGGCAAACCTAGGAGTGGAGTCATTTTGCATGTTGCAGTTAATCGTTGGGGAAAAAAAAACCTTGGCTTTTGGAAGTGGGTGACTGCAGGATGTTGCAGTTTGTCTGTTGACAGCTAAAATCAAAATATTGCAGGTATCTAGGCTTTGTTGATCACCCTCCCTTTGTATTGGCTTCTTGGGGTTCGCAGTCCCAGGCCCGTTTGTGCCGTGTCTCATGACCTGAATTCTTAATTTCCAAAGTGATTGTTTCATTGGCTTTCTCACTACTTGAAGGGTATTGGTCTTTGATGATGGATTGTATGAATGCACATGAATAATGATTTGGTACTACTTAGTAACCCAATTTAGGTAAAAGAGCTTTTGGCAGCCAGACAAGTTGCTGTCTGAAATGTTTCCGGCTGCCCCTCTAAATCTTGCCTACAGTGAAAGTCCTTCAATCAGCAATCACGTTCATTAAGGAGAGTCCACCTCAGACAAGATGGAGTGCTTGCCCTCTGCAGCCGTTAAATGGGCCCTTGGGACTCATTTCTTAATCCTCTCTGTTGGAAGTGAGACAGAAACCAATGTTAAGTCATCTTCTTGGTCAGGGTAGACAGGGGAGGTAGGCTGCTGGACCTGATTCGGGAAGAAGAGAGTAGACTCTTGAGTTGGAATCTAGAGCCAGAAGGTCATCTGGTAGAAGGCACCCATCTCTTGGGACCAGATGTAGGAACGGCGTTGTCTCCTCAGGTCCCAACTGAGTCCTTGAGGTTTCTGAAGGGGGTCTTGTTTGCAGATACAGCTGCCCATACAAGGACATCCTTGGTTGTGGCACCCTTCCTGGGGAAGAGGTCAGCACCCTCCACAATTCTCTGCTCTGCCTCTGATGTCAGCTGTTGGTCTCCTTCTGCGGGGAGAAAAGGGGCGTGTCTTGCCAGTCGAGGAAGGGGTATGACCGGACCGACCCGGCAAGGGCTGCCGTCTCACTGGTTATGTGATGGAGTTTTTAAATGTTAACAAAAAAACTCCAAGAAGCTAACAACAATCTTGCAGAGTAGAAGTGTGAACCAAAAGAGAACTTGCACATTAAGCTTAATTATGTTCAGAAATAAATTCAGACTTCACACAATAGTTAGATGAAGAAGAATAGAGATAGCTTACTTTTATTCAGTAGATCTGGATACAGGTAGGTTCATAGTAGTAAAGGTAAAGGTTTCCCTTGACATTAAGTCCAGTCGTGTCCGACTCTAGGGGGCGGTGCTCATCTCCGTTTCAAAGCCAAAGAGCCGGCATTTGTCTGTAGACACTTCCGTGGTCATGTGGCCGACATGACTAAACGGAACGCCGTTACCTGCCCGGCGAAGCGGTACCTATTAATCTACTCACATTTGCATGTTTTCGAACTAGCACTTAATCATCACTGGTTCATGGTAGCAGAGGATGGTTGGGGGAGGGCTGCATTCCTGCCTGCATGTGTGCCAGAAGGGTAATGGAGATTGTTAATCCCCAAGCCCAAGAAGAAGGAGGAAGTGGAAATCAGGTGACCCATTGGACATCCCACAAGCGCAATAGAGATACATCTACCAGAGAAACCCCTTTACTATGCTTGTGAGACAATGCTGAGTTGACCCCTGATAATTCCAACATTGTGAACATCCAAGCGGTTGGTTTCCTTGTTAGGAGAAGCAGGTGCTGGGACTGGTGGGAAACTGGCTGTCTTCTTGTGGGCATTCCCTGGTTCTAAGATTATTTTGTAGTTGTGTTTTGAAGTTTTTTTAGTAAGTTTTTTACTTTTCCTTAGTAAGCTCAGAAACCCCCTGTGGTTCTCCAGTGAAAAGGGTTGATGTCGGTTAAACAAGTCATCATGTAGTGATAGCCGTTTTGCCTTTTTGACCAAGGACAATCCCTTCAGAGTTTTTAGAAGGATTTTTGTCTGTCCTAATAAAGGAGTGTTAAAACAACTATTGGACATTTCCTTGGGTGGCCCAGAGACCTAGCCCGTGTGTGAACTCCCTAACCCAGGGTCCCAAAATTGTCTGTGACCCCAGCGTCCCATCTTTGCAGTCCCGAAACCCCTCTGTCCCTGGTCCCCTATTGTTAAAAACCAGCAGCTTAGTTTCCTCACCCTTTGGAGAGCGGCAACTGGTGAAAAACTGTGATGTGCAATCTGGAATGGGGAGAACAGAATGGAAAAATCAAGCAAAAGAACAAGGAAGGCCCCCCTAAAGCAAGAAAAATAGAAAGTTCTGGGCCTCCCCCCATCTGTGAAACAATCAGGTGTGCCTGCAAAGGGCAGGGGGGATAAAATCCTATGACCGAAGCCCGTCCTTTTTTCAAGTGCGTCACAACACATGAAAGGCAGGGCTTCAGTCACAAGGTTCTGGCTGCCATCTTGGCTGTTTTGACCCCCTCTGGAGATGCTCCACCCTTGCCCCATTGCATGGGGTCATTTCCCCTGCCTTAGAACGTCACAGGGTCCAACCATATGATCCCATCAGCCCTGATTCACGTCTTCCTGGTCCAGCAGCGTTCACCTGAAGGCTGTGAAAATGATTGTGCAATGGTTGCTGAATCTCCTGAAGCTGGCCGTGATGGGTAGGACAGCATGGTCAGAGTCCTGCTTGCTAATCTGGTTTCCCTTTGGAGCACAAGTTCTCCATCTGTCCCCAGGAGAGTTGACCTGCAGATTGATATTTTGGGGGGGGGGCAGAGGGGGGCTTCGAGTCAGTTTTTTGACTCCTGGCAACTGCCTGGACTAGTCCCTGCAATTCGCTTGGCAAGGTTTTCTTTCAGAAGTGGTTTGCCACTGCTTCCTTCCCGGGGCTGAGAGAGAGGGACCGGCCAAGGTCACCCAGCTGGCTTTGCGCCCAAGGCAGGACTAGAACTCGGGGTCTCCTAGTTTCTAGTCTGGTGCCTTAACCACTGCAGCAAACCGGCTCTCTGCAGGTTGATTTGAGCAACCAGCAAACTCGCAGGAGGAGTAATTATGCGCAGAAGAGCCCCCTCCCTGAGATCAAAGATGCTACAGTACCGCTTGTGCAGGTCCGGATAAAAGTTCTGATGTGGAGGGCGGGGGGCGGGGGGGGGGGAGGCAGGGCCGGTAGCTCTTGACAGAGATGCCGTTCCTTTCTTTTGTCCTGCTTTCCACCTTTTTTGTTATTCTGACTCAGCCACGGCTATCTCTTTGTGTTACTAGGGTCTTAGATGTTCGTTTTTCTGCAGACCCCATTAATTTTCCAAATCTTATCCTTTCAAAAAGAAAAAAAGAGAAGTAAAATCACTGCTGGGCCATTTTCTTAGTGCCCCAGTTCTGCAGCCATGCCATAAATATTGCCTTGACAGGGACTGCTCCACTTTTATTTTATTGGCTTCCAAGGGTCTAGAGGGTTATCCCAGGAAACCTGCATACCTGGGGCAGCAGAGACTCAACAGGAATTTCAAAGGACGGGATTTCAGGACGGGATTAGCTCTCCCCTCTCCCTATGCCGAGTGGAATAACTTACATAATAGGTATTTGCATGCTGAATTAATTTGCGAGCCGTTGAATGCAGTTTTTCCCCCTTCCTCTGGAATTTTAGTTAGCTGGGTAAGAGTGCTGAGCTGAGTGCAGCATTAGCATCTCTGGTTTTGTCCATTTGTTAAAAAAGTATCAGTGCAAATGATAATTTTAATGCCTGGCTCCCTTAAAACAGAATTTTAACTGTCGAAGGGCAGCGTGCACAGCAGGAGGAAGAAAAGGCTCATTGACCATGCCGCATTCAAAGTTTGCAGGAAGCGCTGTACCATATTGTTGCTAACAGGACAGAATTGCCTTTGGATCCTAAGAGATGGCCAAACCCGAGATGGCAGCACTTAGCCACCCTTGATTGATATGAAAAAATTAAGTAGAATTGGGCCTGGTTAGTTCCTGGATGGGAGGCCACCAGGTAATCCCAGGAAGTTGAAAAAACAGCAGTGGCAAAGCACTGGCATATTGCTGCAGAGAAAGCTTAGTTGTCTTGGCTATGTAATCATTGGAAACTGAGATCAGCCTGAGGGAGGGTTTATCTTTTTTAAATGGCTTTCATATATCCTAAAGCAGAGAGAACAATAGAATATTGTTCTGTGTGGCAGCTGTGGGTTGGAGGGCCTTTGCATACCTTTTGGTTCTGATGCAGTTGTTAAGTGAATCTGACATGATTTTACAACCTTTTTTGCGACAGTTGTTAAGCGAACCACACGGTTCCCCATTGATTTTGCTTCCGGAAGCTGGCTGGGAAGGTTGAAAATGGCGATCATGTGACCGTGGGAAGCTGCGACAATTGTAAATGCGAACCAGTTGCCCAGCATCCGAAATGTGATCACGTGATGGGGGGGGGAATGCTGTGGTGGTCATAAGTGCGAGGACCAATCACAAATCAGTTTTTTCAGTGCCATCATAACTCAGAATCATCACTAAACAAATGGTCATTAAGTGAGGACTACCTGTACTGCGACATGGTCTACATGGGGCTGCCCTTGAGCATTCGGAAGCTCCAGCTGGCACAGAATGCAGCTGCATGGATTTTAAATGGTGTCAGCTACTTGGCACATGTAACACCACTGCTTTGGAGGCTGCATTGGTTGCCACTGTGTTTCTGGGTGCAATTTAAGGTGCTGGTTGTCACCTTTAAAGCCCTTCACAGCTTGGGATCAGGTCCCTGAGGGACCGTCTTTTCCCAGTTGTTTCAACCCATCCAATCTGGTCTGGGAGGATGGGCATGTTACAGGTCCTGTCAGCCAAGGAATGTCGGCTGGCAGGGACCGGGAGATGCACCTTTTCTGCCATAGTGCCTGCCCTCTGGAGCATCCTTCCTCCCGAGATTAGGATGGCCCCGACCCTTTTGGCTTTTCGGAAGGCCTTGAAGACCTGGCCCAGGCCTGGGGCCCCGAGTGTGTGAAGGGCCCCATTCCCTGCTTGTGCTGACACCGATGGATTATAATACAGTAGACTCTCAGTTAACCGGAACTCAAGCAACCGGCACAAAAATCTCTATCTCTCTGCTGCCATCTAGTGGGCATTAGGGTTTAGCAGTAACTCCGAGGCAATCAGAAACTATATTTATCCGGCGTCTGCCAGTCCCCATGGGTGCCGGTTAACTGAGAGTCTACTGTATCTCTTGGCTGCTATTTAATTTCTCTTGGCATTGTGTTTGATTGTTTAATTGTTTTTATGATTGCTCGCCACCCAGAGTCACTGGTTTAAGATGGGCGGCTGCACAAATTGAATGAATAAATAAGTAATCAGTGGGAGACTGGAGGAAAAATATTTTCCTTGCTAATTTGGGATATCTCTTGGATATTTTGGTGTGCCACAGCTTTACCTTCCACAACAGACAAGGTACAAGCAGTCAGAAAAGATTCTGCAGCTCCCTAGGTCCTCTGGGGAACACGTATCGTTGTGGTCGTTCTAACTCCGCAAATCCCTCTGTCTTTGCAGTACGGAGACTACGATCCCAGTGTTCATAAGCGTGGCTTCTTAGCTCAGGAGGAACTGCTCCCAAAACGGGTAAGGTTCGTGGATCTCATTCCCTCAGCTCAGCTGGAACTGGACTAGCGGAAGGGGTCTGCCATGGTGGTAAAACGCATGCTGGGGCCAATCCCATACCATTCCAAGTGAAGCTTGGAGAAAATTCCCATCTGGAATGCTCCTGTCCAACGCTAAGTTCATTGCAGAGCTAGCTGGACTGATGTGCACAAAGGCGATTCTGTAAGCAACGTCAGACCATCTGAATCATCCCTTTCCTGATCGTTCTTTTCAGATCGGTCCCTCCAGCTTTGCTGCTTTAAAGTCCCTTTTGGCTGATCTTCTGCTTTACAAGGTCTTTGGGATCGGCACAAAAACGGGGAGTCCTCACTGTCTTGAGGCTTATTTTCTGTTTATGGAGCTGAAAGGCTGGGCAGATACTGTGATGAAGTAAACAGCCGCTTCTCATGCGACTGTTTCTGGTGCTGAATCAGTCTGTTGGGGAAAAAAATACGCAACGTGCCGAGTCCGAATGCCCACACAGATGAATTGGGCAGCTAAGTGGCCAAGCCAAAAGGTGTTAGCGTCACTGTGTGAGCTGCGTGCTTGAAGCTGAATTTTAAACTTTGTCCAGCTTTGATTGCCAGACTGCATCAGCTGAGACCAGCCCACAGCCAGGTGAGGTTGGGCCGAGTTAAGGTTCTCGCTTGTCCTAGGTGATAAATCTCTACCAGATGACTCCGGAAATGTGGGAAGAAAGAATCACAGCCTGGTATGGTCAACATCGAGGTAGAGCCAGGTGAGTGACTTAAAAGGAACAGGTAAATATGTGGAGTCTTTGGTGCTCTCTGAGCCGGGTGGTTGGCTTGCAGGCGTTTCATTACCTGGCTAGGTAACGTGATCAGTGATGCGCTGATGATGTCACCTAGCTGGGTCATGAAATGTCTGCAAGCCAACCACCAGGCTCAGAGAGCATCAAGGACTCCACAGCTCAACCCTGAGCTACGGAGATTCTCTTCTCCAGGTAAATACGTTTATCTCTCTGAAATGGCTTTGATCTCCTTCATGCAGTGCTTTCATAGCTAAGTAAGGTTTCCAGTCCAGTGCCATAATTGTTAGACCACACCAGCTCTCAGTAGGTTTTATTATCTACCTACCTACCTACCTACCTATCAAATTTTATCACTACCCACAACCCCCCAAAGGAGGGACTCTGGGCGGTTTACAACAAACACCAAGTTTAAAATTCAATACCATTATAAAAACAATAAATATAAATATAAACAGACAATGAAAATATAAAATGTGATAAAATCCAGATGGATTTGGATTGTATCTCAGTCCGTGAGTATAAAGGACCATTCTAGGGTGCTAGCCTTCCCCAAGAAAGACCGTTCCCCTTCCTGCTCCAGGCATGCTGACAAAACCAGGTTTGTAGTTTTTTGCGGAAGTCCAGGAGCGAGGGGGCCTGACTCACCTCTGGGGGAAGGGTGTTCCAGAGGGCGGGAGCTACTGCAGAGAAGGCCCGCCTCCTGGACCCCGCCAGGTGGAATTTTAGATCCTGTCTAAAGCAGGAAGCTTGGGAAATGCACATTGGAACATTTGATGCTGTGTTGTTTAAAATTTGGGCCTGTAGCTTTGCTGTTTTGTTTTTTTTTACAAAGTGCCCTTTTACTTTGTTCGTTTTCCTTTATTTCCTTTATTTTAGACATTTCTAAGGCTGCCCAACTCTTCAATGACTCTGGGCGGTGTACAGTAAAAATGATCATACAGTACAGTTAAAATGGGAAAACGAAACACTCCAATGCCAGGATAATTAAAAGACAGTCAAACAGCTTTTCTAATCCAAGAGCCAGGTTTTCAGGGGTCTTTTGAACACGGCCAGGGTGGGGGCCAGATGTATCTTACAGGGGTGGTTTTCTGAAGGGCAGATGTGGTGACAGATAAGGCAAGCATATTCGTAACAATAAGGACTATACATTTGAGGGATGGGAAGAAAACAGCTTTCTTAGGGTTAGTAACAATTTGCAGCTACAGCCCATGACTTGCATTTAGCTTGTTTTAGAGTTGTTGCAAAATGTAGGACCAAGAATGTCCAAATCATTTGTATTCCTGAACTAAGGGGGGATCTTTGCAGGAATGTTGTGGGTTTGGGAGTATCCAGGACAAACAGCCCCAAAGCCTCTCCCCTAGATAGCTTGGGACTACAGATCCTAGCCAGATATAGAGGGTTCCCAATTGAGGAAGTTCAGTCTGCAGTAAAGGATTTCTTGTCTTGGAAATTAAAATGGGCGGTTTTCCAGATCCTCTTAATTCACCTTATTTGGGTCATTCCCCTGTCCCCGATCCCTCTAAGGACAATTGTCCATGGGCTGGAATTGGAATTAAGGATGATGGGGATAAGAAGGGTGGGGATTAGTAATTTTACAGTTTTAGACATTAGGGCTGCAATAAACCAGCATAGACTTTGCTACAAAGCTTTGTCACCTGGGCCGGGAAATAGAAGTTTCAATCTCAGAAGATTAAGGGATCTGACACACCTACGAAGCGTGTTTGATTTGTGTTCTTTGGCGCTTTTCAGATGCTTTCCCTTTCTGATAAAATTTGCCACACTAAACTTCCTTCTCACACATTCACCCCTTTCCCTTTGCAGGGACGAGGCAGAAATGGAGTACTTGAAAATAGCTCAAGATCTAGAGATGTACGGTGTGAATTACTTTGCAATTCGGGTAGGTACATTTAGAGGTGTATGGTGTGAATCACTTTGCAATACCCTAATTACTTTGCGATAGGTAGTTACCTTCATCAAGCAACTACCAAGGAAACACACAATCAAGCAGACAAACAATCAAGCAGACAAACAATCAAGCGGGCACCAATACCCTGGCCAAGGCACTACCAAGGAGAAAACCACACCCCGCCAACACAGGGCAAGCTGCTGTATATAAGCATGGAGCAAACTCCACACTCACCAGCACTGATGATGTTCCCTAGCCGGGTGATAAAACGTCTGCAAGCCAACGACCGAGCTCAGAGAGCACCAAGGGCTCCACAGCTCAACCCTGAGCTACAGATCCCTTCTGTTGGAATTACTTTGCAGTTTGGGTAGTTTGTGGGGGGCCCTTATGGGGAAGCATCCAGTCCTCTGGCTGAGCGGCTGAAACCTGGTCCCGTTTGCTCTGTGGCTCTTCTGGCACTCTTTCTGTCGTGGCTTCACCTGCAAGCCAGGAGGGGCCGTTGAGAGGCTTCTGAAGGGGAACGAATGAGTTGCTGGCACTGCAGTTCACACTGAGTTGGAAAGCTCCTCTCTCTGCCTCCTCCCCCTCCCCATTTCAACCAGGTTAATGCAGCAGAACCTCTGGGCCAAGGTGGGAGAGAGGGAGGTGGAATCCATGTGCCTGATTTGCTGCCTGGCTTCAAAGGGAACTAACTCTCCCCATCCCTCCCTGTTTCTTTCTTCTTTTAGAACAAGAAGGGGACTGAGCTGCTTCTAGGGGTCGATGCTTTGGGCCTCCACATATACGATCCAGAAAACAGGCTGACCCCCAAAATCTCCTTTCCTTGGAACGAGATTCGCAATGTCTCTTACAGCGATAAGGAGGTAGGCCTGGGGTATGCAAACACTGGGAAAGCAACAGTAGTTTAGGGTCACGCTTTGAACACCTGCCTGGTTAAAGTAATTGGAAATCCTCCTCTGGTGTTGGTGCCGTTGAGATAGGAGATAATATGTGGGCTTCACCTCTTAGAGTTCTCCACAATGGCTGTGCTGGGTTGAAATCCTCCTGCGGAGGGTGCCCAGTTTGAAAGCAGTTAATCTAGAACTTAAACCTGGATGAAGGAAGAACGGAAGCTCTCTGCCCTGGAGGTATTCTTGATTTTGGATCACTATGAATTTTCCTCTCTCTGTCTGTATTTAAATAAGCCTTTGGCTGACCATTTTGAACTGAAAAATTCCTGGCTGTGCTTAAATTAAGTTGACCTCCCTTTCCAGGTCTCTCCTCTGGCTCCTAATTGCCCTTTCCACTGTGTTTATGTATAATGACACAACTGGGGTCCTGCCTCTCCGGCAGCACTGTGAAGTGAAATTTCTGAATGCTGCATTTCTTAAAATCCAGAGGCATCAAGTTTTGAATGTGAATAGAAGCTTTCATGTACTAGAGAGTATTGACAACCATTTTAAGACAGGTAGAAATACTAATTTGCAGAAGGAATGAGCACTTGTTTTGCTAGCAATGGGAAAAGGGTAAAGAGGACTAAGTGCTACCTGGTGCTAGTGAAAGAGTTCTGCATTGGAACATTTTATTGCTGAAAGCTTCAGCGTTTAGCTTGTGATTTTTCTCTAAAGAGACATTTGGTTCATTCTGTAACAGTTCCCCCCTGCCTTGCAGTAGTTTTTGCAGATCAGACCTGGGTCATCTTCTCAATGTCAGAACCCCCACGCTGCCTTCCTGCAGGAATAGAAAGATCTCTACCTTGGCTCTAGTAGACCCATCTTTCAAGGGAAGGTGCTGTCACCTTTTATCTGGACAATAATGCTTGCAATGAGATGTCCACAAGGCAGATCTGACATGATTGGATGCCACCTGACACACTGGAGGTGTTTAATACAGTATAGTAATTGCTAAATGTATGCCTGGAACTGAAGCATCCTTTCTTTGCCCATTGTGGGCAGGAAATTCAAGAGGGGGGTTGGTGGTGGTGGTTTCAGGGGAGCCAGAATTGAAGGCAGCGTTTCATGCCATTTCATTCTCAACTGCCAGCTAACTGACAAAGCGGACATCGCTCTTTTTTCTGTAAGAGGAGCCACACTGATCCTTTCTGTAGGCACTGACAAGCAGAGTGTTTTCTTTTCCCCCAGCAAAATCTTTGGACAAGCTTTCTGGGACAGGGATTTTGTGTGTGTGTGTGTGTGTGTGTGTGTGTGTGTGAGAGAGAGAGAGAGAGAGAGAGATGATGTAAGGATTTTTTTTTTTCACTGTTGTGGGTTTCTTCAACTAAATGAATCCCACTGTGGGGCCTCTGCTTCCATTTCTGTGTGTTTCCAGCATCGGAATGGCAGGGAATGGCATTTCCCTAATTTTCAACAGAGTGGTCGGGGGAAGAAAAATAAGGAAATTAAGGCTCATGTTTTCTGGATCGGTGCCCAATATCTTGGAAGGAGTGGGAATGCCTCCTGCTTGAAATCCAGGAACACTGGTTCCAGTAGGAAATTCTCAACCAGATGAACCAAAGATTTGACTTGCGTAAAAGCTAGCTCCCGTCTTCCTATCTAATCCTTATGCCTTGGGTTAATAATTAAGTAGCTGCGCTTTCTCTCGCATCTTTAAAAAAATGCATACATGTGCCTTTGCTTTCCATACAGTTTACAATAAAGCCTCTGGACAAAAAGATCGACGTCTTCAAATTCAACTCCTCCAAGCTGCGTGTGAATAAACTGGTGGGTACCGAGGCACTGTTACGTGGAAGCAATCGCTCCTGAGCAGAGAGCGGGTTTTTCCAAGATCCCCATTTCTGGTTTCTGCACTGGGACATGCTTGCACGCTGCGGATACAAGTAGCTGAACTTCTGCAGGACCCAGAGGTTCGCTGCTGATCTGGCAAGCCACGGCCAAGTCTAAGCGATATGGGCCCAGAGGTGGGGTTTGTTTCTTACGTTACAAGCTGGAATAAAGTCCAAGCTTACGTAATTCCACCACTTACTTTGCATGGACTCTTGTTCCAAAGAAAGGTACCACCTGCTCTGTGTCTTGGATCGTGATTCTTGTGGACCAAGGCAGCCGCTGTTCCTTTTCCATGCCCACGTCCATGTTTCCTGGTGTGAATTCTCATGGTCTTGCCCGACCATCCATAAGTTGTTTTCCCCTCGGCTTTCAAGTAAAGCCGTACGCTTCTCCATCAGATACCTGACTTTCCACGGTTCTTTTATAAACAGACAGGATGAAAGGGCATTGGCAGTTACCCTAATAAGAAGCAGGAGCGCGTTCTGAGATTGCCTGCCCACCTTCCTTGCGAGGCATATTATTTTTCTGGCGGATTTGAGAGAGGACAGAGCAGGGTCTGTTGGGACGCTTGTAAGTGGCTCTGAATCTTGAGCAAAAGGCCAGCTTGACAGGGAATAATCCACTCTCACTTGAGCAGCAGGGCTTTGTTTGAGAATCCTCTCAGAAACTGGTCTCTTGGAGAGCTGGGAAAACAACATGCTTTTTGCGGAAAGATTTCTGACAACAGCTGCTTTATTTCCCCCACCCCCGGCTTCTGGCTGCATCTAGTTAGCATCATTAAGGAGTCCAATTGACGAACCTTTTTTCAGCCTGTGCCTTTTTAGCCAAAATTTTTGCAGCGCCTCGCCTATTGATGGATTGAAGACTTTACAGAAGGTGTTGACCCATCTCAGTAGAGACTGCTAATTTTACCCTTTTTTTCTGTGCGGTTTGAATCTCGCTGGCAAGAGCCGGAGGGTAACTTAGAACACAATCTTAACCGTGCCTTCCGTCCTTTTTTTTTTTTTTGCCAACAGGAATCAACTTTGGGAATTTGGCCGTGCTGCTAGGCTGCCTATGAATCCTAAATTTAGCCTTATGGGGGGTGCCTGGAAAATTCTGGAAAAAGAACCTAGGGTTAGGTCTCAAAAGTGTTCTTTGAACATTGAGAAGATCTCCAAAAATTGATGATTCCTTCCCCTTCCAGGTGGAAAGATGGACCTGAGCACCGAGCACATAAGTTGCGTGCAAAAAATCCGAATTTCTGTCCACCTTGAATTGGGATACACATCTATCTGAAAAAGACTTCAGTCTCATTTCTAGTCAGTCATATGCAGAGGTTCCTAAGACGAGACTGAGCCCCACCACTTACCTACCCATTAGGTGTCTCCAAATCATACCATTATGCTAACAGAATGTTGCAGGGAACACAGGAATATCCTCTATTTACTTCTGGAAAGCCTTTGGATCATCTCAGGATGGCCAAATAGACATAGTCTGGGACAAAAATACTACGTCAGCATTCCCTGGAACAGTCTGTTCCCAGAGCGTTGTGTTCCGGGTTTCCCTCTTATCCAGTACTATGGTGCTGAATGAAGTTTGATATAGTTGTCTCCAGCACTGTTCAAGGGCAGATGGTAAAAGCTCCTGTGCTCTACAGATGCTCTACCTGTTCACCCTTCTGAGTCTCGGCGCAGATCCATAGTCGTCCAGTCCTCCGAGACAGATAAAACAAAGGTGGTGTTCACATACAGGGTGGTGTTCACAAGGACTTAGCTGGCTTGCTTCCTTTCTCGTTGGCTGGAACAGATCCTTCAGCTGTGCATTGGCAACCACGACCTGTTCATGAGGAGGCGGAAGGCAGATTCCCTTGAAGTCCAGCAGATGAAAGCCCAGGCCAGGGAGGAAAAAGCCCGGAAACAGGTAAGAAGATTATCAGTTGAAACAAATCATTTCCTCCAGGAGATCTGCATCCGCAAGACATGCTGTAGTGGACCCTGAACCCCGTACAGGGGCTTATCACACGACACACTCTGCCTGAATCAGTAAACCATGTTCTGGCTCAGCACAGTGGGCTGTTGAGGTGACCTGCTCAGGTGACGGCAGGGCTCACACATGACGTTGAACCATAAACTCTCTCCAGCCGTTTTCACCGAGGGCCGCGTGAACCCATTACCTTGCATGCATTAATAGACAACCTACTATTAACTTCTGTATAAAGAAATCAGAAATATATGGGTGAGTGTGTGTGTGTGTGTGTGTATGTCACAGTCAGCTACGTGTGCCTTTGAGAAACAGATGTGATGCGAAGCCAGCTCTCGGTCACAGGCAAGCAGTCTGATACCGGGTCGGTCTGTTCCCGAAACAAGACAGGTCCCTCTCACCCAAAAGGGATTGGTGCTTAGCCCACACATCGCATAGGTGGGTGAAAGAGGCATAGAAATTGGGCTTCACGGTAAAGGGGTGTCGTGCTTGATTCACAGCAGTTGCTTGATTTTATTTTATTTTTTTGCAATGGATTCTTTAGCTTTTCTATAATGCAACAACTTACCTGAGTTTTCGCGTCCTTGGAATAGTATTCTTTCGGTTTCTTGACTAGCCAGTGGAGGGAAATTTCTTCGGAAGACATGTTCCTTAGTAGGGATGTGCCCTTGTATGGATCCAAAGTAGAAGAGGTGCTTTGAAGGAGACATGGCTGTGTTCATGGCACCCTAAAGATGCTGTACCTTTTTCCCTGGGCTCACACGGTAGCCTCACAGTCCCAGGAAGAGTTAAGGAGGCACGTCATGGAAACAGCACGACTCCTTTATGGATGCACCAACACATTGCACTGAGTGTGCCCGGATCTCATCCCCAGCACCTTTTCCCCTTTAGATCCCAGTGAGCATGTGCTACTGAGCGCTTTCTAAATAGGTCTCCTGGTTCTCTTACTCTTCTCCAGACTTTGGGGGGCGGGGGGCGGGGAACTGGGTACGGGGAAAACGGGACCTAGGAGGAGGAGCTGTGCGCTCCTATATCCTAATTAAACGATGATGAACTGTGTGCCGATGTCCGGGTGCATGCTGCCTGCATGCTAATTTGGGGCTTGGCCTCCTTTATCCCATCTGGCAGACACGGCACATAGCAGTCTGCAGCACGGAGCCAGCGAGTGCATCTCTGCAAATTGGATTGTATGAATCATTGTTTTCTGCTTGCAGAGCTTGCCTCTTTGCTGGAACCCGTACAGCTAATCTGTGTGGAGCTCCACAGAATATTGATTGCCACTTCTGGGTAAGCTGCTGGAGAGCATCTGAAGCAGCAGCTGAGTGTCTGACCGTGCCCAGAGATGGTAGGAGTCTTAGGTGAAAGTGCTGATCCTGGCTTTCCTTATGGTGGGGACACTAGCCAGTCTCAGTTTAGAACCTAGCGGGCATCCGGCACAGCGATAGGTCCCTCCAGGGGCGTTGAGTGAGTGGAAGGTTTAGGTCCCCTTCAGCTCACGCTGTGAAAATCAGGCCAATCCAAAGGCACATCCTGAGCTCCGAGTGGGAGAAGGATTGTTCACTCGAGCCAAGTTGCCATGCTGGCAAAGACATTTGTTGCGACAAGTTGAAAGGATTCTTTCAAGCCTCCATTGGACTTAAGGTGGGTTTCAGGAAGAATCAGTGATTGCCCAGAACTTGGCAGATGGTCTTAAGAAGAAGGAGGCCTGTTTATGTTGATAGGAACTAGTACAAAAGCTTTGGGAACAAATGAATTTGGCAACAGGACTGTTGCTTGCTACTTTGCCGGTGACCTGCAACCCTCCATGTGCTTGTGCCATGTTGTGAAGGAGGAAGGGGCTCTGTTAAATTCTCCTTTGCATTTCTCGTTTCATTTCTATAAGCTCACAGTCTCCTTTGGTGGCTTGGAAAAGGCAGATCACTGTTTCTTGGATCAAGTTCAGCATTTGACATCCTGCGATTCTCAACTTAAAAAAAAAATCAGGGGAAAATTGGCTGCTGTTCTGGAGAGAAGCTTTCAGATGCAGAAGCAAGAAAGCTTGCACGGTTGAAATGCCCCTTCCTAGTGCATTGGTGCATTGAGCCTTTTTGTGTTTCATGAATAACTTGGTGCCCTGTCCAGTGTCTGTTCATGAACTTACTAAAGGACCATTTCTGTTCAGATCTGGCTGGTAGAAGACCCAAGCCTCTAGCTTAACTAGGAGGAAGTTGATAGTATCTCTGGAAGGTTGAATAAGAAGTTGGAGCATAAGCAAATTTTATGAAAGGTTTAAGTTATTCAGGGTTATTTCATTCAGGCAGAAGATGTCACGCCTTACATCAAAAATTCATTAACAGAACTCCTTAGTGAAACTATTAAAAAATTCTCTTTTAAATCTGGATTACAGAAGCAGAACTGATTATGCCAGGCAAATACATAAATTGTGTCACTTCCATAGGCATAATAAATTGAATTTCTTTTCTTTGTGG
Source organism: Candoia aspera (assembly GCF_035149785.1). Classification (NCBI taxonomy): domain Eukaryota; kingdom Metazoa; phylum Chordata; class Lepidosauria; order Squamata; family Candoiidae; genus Candoia; species Candoia aspera. The sequence goes on along the minus strand of NC_086167.1, from coordinate 5,588,650 downwards.
AATGCATATGACCTGCATATATTAGCTACTCTTAATACTTCTTTTCCCCCATCACTCTCTTCTTTCCTCTTTCTAGATGGAGCGCCAGCGTTTAGCCCGCGAGAAGCAGATGAGGGAAGAGGCCGAACGCACAAGGGATGAGTTGGAGAGGAGACTTCTGCAGTTAAAAGAAGAGGCAACGATGGCAAATGAAGCTCTGGTAGGTCCCTTCAAAGGCTGCTACAGGTACAGTCTACCTGCAAAGGACACAAGGGTCTCTCTGGGGAAGGAGGGATGTTTGATCAAGGATGGTTAGCGGAGAATGTGTGTGGCCCTTTTTAGGCCCATCACAGCAGCCACAAGTCCATTTAGATCTTAGTTTGATAGAAACCAAACTATGTCAAGCTAGGCGTTAATGACCCCATTGCTTTATTTAAACATGTTAGCAGAAGGATTTCAGCAGTGAGTGGGAGTGGAAGCTCATGCACTGCCAACTGTAGTTCTCCTGTGCAGATTGTGTGATGCTGTCTGGTTTAAACAGAGGGTCAGGGTGTATTGCTCTCTTTTTTCTTTTTAACCAACAGTAGAGGCTGGAGATGGACCTGGTCTCCTTGGACACTCGTGGTTGTGTCCTAGAAGACGGGTCTGCCAAGGGCCACTAGCCTTGGTGACTGGATGCCACCTCCAGGCATCGGGGGGCAGTCCACCTCTGCATCTGAAGTGCAGGGGAACAATGACGAGGAAGAAAGGTTGCCTTGATCTCCTGTTTGTGGGCTTCCTGGGTGCATCTGGTGGGCCGCTGAGTGAGGTGGGCCCACGCCTGATCCAGCAGGACCCTTCTGGTGCTAGGCCTTCCTATTCTGGGACTAAAAGCAACCAGAGTCCCCTTTTTGGGAGAGATGGGCGGTGATAGAAATTTGAAAAACAAACAAATAGATAAAATAACTGGAGAGGTCCCAACCAAGAACCAGGTGTCATATTGTGAGTGTCCTGAGTCGTGTCATTTGCTTCCCTGACTTTTTAGACTAGAATCAGTCTAGGCTGGTTCCCATGGGCAAAAAAACCCTCTCTATCCGAAGAGCAGAAACTATCAGTACATTTTTTTTTTTTTACCAAAAGTTCAAAAATCAGTAGAAACTTTCATTTGCACTAATGGATTAATAAAGTACCTTGGCTGGTCTTGACATCTTGGTTGCTTCAGAGATGACCCTTGCAGCTACGTGTTTACATTTTCCATCTGTTGCATCCAGTATAGCTTTTATTATTAGTTCATTCATTCATTCATTCATTCATGTAATGCTTAGTTTCCTATTTCTAAAGATAGTTCATTTGGGAAAGGACCTAGTATATTGACACTTGACTGGCTTAACAGCCAGTGCGTTTATTCTTGTTTTACCATTCCTCATCTCTGGAGTCTGTCTAATTTACTCTTCATCCCTTAGAGATATATCCTCAAGTTTTAGGATTCATTCCAGCTCCACAGTTTTGGAATTCATCCAAAGTTCCATTACCGTGTCAGCCTTCGTGTGTCTAACTGTCCACCCTTCTTGCCCAGATGAGATCGGAAGAAACTGCAGACTTGCTGGCTGAAAAGGCTCAGATCACAGAAGAGGAAGCCAAACTCCTGGCTCAGAAGGCAGCAGAGGCGGAGCAGGAAATGCAGCGGATCAAGGCCACAGCGATTCGGACCGAGGAGGAGAAGCGGTTGATGGAGCAAAAGGTGTTGGAGGCTGAGATGCTGGCACTGAAAATGGCGGAGGAGTCTGAACGAAGGTGGTACGATAGGAGGGGCTTGGATCCGCTTACTTGCTTACAACCTCTCTGATATGCCCGCTTGGCTTCTTATTTAGGAATACTTACAGGTAGTCCTCACTTAACCATTTGTTTAGTGACAGTTTGGACTTAATACAGTGCTAAAAACCGACTTATGACCAGTCCTCACACTTATGACCGTTGCAGTGTCCCCACAGTCATGTGATCACAATTTGGGCTCTTGACAACCAGTTCATGTTTATGACCATTGTAGCGTCCTGTGGTCACATGATCACCATTTTTGACCTTCCCAGCCGGCTTCTGGCAAACAAAATCAGTGGGGACCCCCCCATGATTTGCTTAATGACCACGGGGCTCGTTTAACGCCCATGGAGATTCACTTAATGCCCACCACAAAAAAGCTCATAAAATTGGGTTGGATCCACTTAATGTCCGCTTTGCTTTGCAACCAAACTTCCAGTCCCAGTTGTGGCCATTAAGCAAGGACTACCTGTACTTTGGTCTGGTTCACTCCAGGGATGGCAGCAATCACTAACCACATTTCCTGTGCCCCTGCCAGGCAAGGGCCGGGAATTGGAGCGCCCGTGTGCAAAAGATTGCCCGTTCCTGTTTCCTTAGAGAATACTGTAATAGTAAAGAAAACAGCACAAACAGGTTCCAAGTGACCCTGGGGTGGGGTCTTCCTTTTAAATTACCCATCATCACTCATTTGGGTTTGCCTCTGGCATCAGTCAAGCAAACAGGTCCCTTTTAAAGTAAGCAGCAGAAGAACCTGGAAGTCCTAATGAAAGCAGGGCGGTGGTTGAAGAATGAAAATGCTTTAGGTTTTTGTCATTTAAAAAGAAAAGGAGTGTAAAGTGTAAAATTGCGTACTTCTCACCTGCCTTTAAATTGAACTAAGCCAGGCTCTGCCAGTCTGGTGCCCTATAGATGTCCGGAAGTGGAACTCCTAGTCTGGAGATGGTGGGGGTTAATGGAATGCTTTGAACACACTAAGGCGCTACACAAACAGGCGTAACACACCATCGCAGCTCTAAACAGTTGGCAAAAAAGGAAAAAAGGGATAAGTTTTCTAAATTGTCTCGTCTCCATCATCTCCACTTTTGTGTCTCTTCTTGCATGGGTGTATGAGCATGCCTGCAGGCATATGCTTGCACACAAGGAAACACAATGCACATGTTGATCCTTGGGGGAACGCTCAGATACCAAGCTGTGCCAACTGGATGAGCCTTTAGGATTTGGGTGCTAATTGATTGTCATAATACAAAAGAAACAACTGGAAGAAACCCACAAGACCATCAATAACATCTTTCATCGAATAAAATTCACAAGGGAGGAAGAAAACAGCAACTCACTTCCATTCCTGGACATCCTCATCAGTAGAGGAAATGATGGTAAGTTAGAAACACAAGTCTACAGGAAAGCTACCCATGCCAACCAAGTGCTCCATTACCAAAGTAACAATCCAGCCTCCCGCAAGAGAAGCTGTGTAAGAACATTATTCAGACGAGCGCTTACACACTGCAGCAACCCAGAACACCAGAAAAAAGAAAAAGAACATCTGCACAGCATCTTACAGCAAAATGGATACCCGCTCAACTTCATCAGAAAGTGCCTCACCACCCAACCCACTACAACCCAACCAATGGAAACTGTGAAAAGGATAACACTGCCACACATCAGAAACATCTCAGAAACCACCAATAGGCTGTTACAACCGCATGGCATCACCACAGCACATAAACCAGCTAAAACTCTTCAAAATGTATTAAGCAACCCAAAAGACCCAGTAGCCCAGGAAGAAAAAACAGGAGTTATTTACAACATACAGTGCAAAGACTGTGACAGCCACTATGCAGGACAGACAGGCAGAAGACTAGCAGCGCACATCCACGAACACCAACTGGCAGTCAGAAGACGTGATGAGAACTCCTTAATCTCACAGCACATGGACAGACTCAATCATAGTTTCAGCTGGGAAACTGTGAGCATCCTAGACCAAGCCAAATCCAAAAACTCCCGGAAGCCTGGCACTCAGACCAAGCAGCCTCAACAGACTCGTAGATGTAAATGTAAACCACATTTACATACCATTCAAAAGAGACAATAGAAAAGCCAAAAGACCAGGACACTCCCTTGCCAGCAATCTACACCCAGATGTGCAAAAATCAACACTAGGATTAACACCAGATGAACAATCAAACAGCACAATACACCCTAATCAAGGAACTATTAACTCAGGCAATCAACCAAGCCGCAAACAACAGCCCAATCAGGGAACTCCCAGGGAGAGAACAACACCCCCACCAACACAAGCAGGGCAAGCTGCGGAATATAAACGGAGAGCAAGGCCCACTCCCTCTTTGCACTGAAGATGTTGCCTAGTCTGGCAGTGAAACGTCTGCAAGAAAACAACCAGGCTCAGAGAGCACCAAGGACTCCATAATTGATTTCTTTGGTTGCTCAAGAAATTCATATTCAAGTCTCTCAAGTCTTCAGTTGGAGAAGGTGACGACGTTGGCAGATCTGAGGGTTGCCAAAATGGGGGACCAATGGAGGCCCCCCAAAGAGGGTCAGGCAGCCCATTACATACTGTAGGGTGGGCAAGAGAAGGCAGTGCAAAAGGGTTTGAATACTGATTCAAAAAGGAGGGCCTGCTCTTGAAACACCACAGTCATTTCAATTCTTTCATGATGGCTTCCTGACTTTTCTCCAATAAAAAACGGTAGCTTAGAAGTTGTTGGTTGGTCCCAGTGCTGCCTGCCAGTTGAAGCTGCCAGCCTTTAATTATGGAGAGGGTGGAGTAGCATCCAGATGTGAACCTGAATTCATTATCCTTGCCCTTGTTTCCGTATGTCACTCCAGATCTCTCTCTCACCCTACCTCCTAATCCCAACAGTTCTGTTTTCTTTTGCCTTTTGTGATCCTCCAGGAGTCGGAAGGCTGTTGTGAAATATTTTTTTCCATGGATTGCATTTGTTTGTGCCCAGATTTGGACCTTTTGTGTCTGTAAATTTCTTCTAATCTGTAATTTCTGCCCTTTGCTGGCAGACTACATCTGTGCCAGCCATGGCTAGCTGGAATGGCCGGCTTGCTGACTTTGCTTCTCTGTCCTCCCCAGCTCCGCTGTTTTCTGCATGGGAAGTTTTGGACGGCTCTCCCAAATACGAATTTTTAAAAATTCTTTTGCACGTGCGTACGGCCTGCAAAAATGGAAACAAATAGCATTATAATAAACGTCATTAAACTTCTAGGCCAGTCTATCTTTTTTGCTACCAGTGGCTACTTTAGGATAAAACAAATAAAAAACCCCTCTATGTGGCAGCGATGAAATGTCACTGGGAGGGAAGAAGCTAAATGTTGACTCATTTTTGCAGTGGGTTTACACGCTTATGCTAGATTTGGTTTGGTTTTCTGAAAGTAAAAATCACTGTATACAGGTCGTCCTCGCTTAATGACCGTCTGTTTAACAACGGTCTGAAGTTATGACAGCTTCAGAAAAAGTGCTTTATGACCTGTGCTCACAACTGTTGCAAATGTCACACCACCCCTGCAGTCATGTGGTCGCAATTTTGGGCACTTGGCAGCAGGCTCGCATTTACAACCAGTTGCAGTGTCCTGCGGTCACGTGATCACAATGTGTGACCTTTTTTGCCAGTTTCCGGCAAAAAACGTCCATTGGGAAGCCGGATTTGCTTAATGACCACAGTGATTCGCTTAATGACCATAATAAAAAATGATCGTAAAATCGTGTCTGGTCATGTGGTGACTCACTTAACGACTGCACCTCTTAACCAGTTTTCCAGTCCCTGATGTGCCGTTAAGTGAGGACTATTAGTCTGTTCTTGGAGAGCTCTGGACGCTGTAAGTGGAGGGCTGGGAGAGGTTGCCCACCCTGTTTTAGAGCATAGAGGGTTCTGCTCAGCAAAACCAACTGTTTTGGGGAATTGTTGCCCGCAGCCTCTTTTCTAAGAGTTACGGGAATCACCTCCCGCAGGTGACAATCCCGGTCCCATCTCCTTCCCTTCACTGGTTTTGCTTTGTGATACTGATAGGACATGACACTGCTTAGCCTTCAGAGAGATGAGGCATTGCCACACACTGTCTTGTTGAGGAGGAGTCTGGGTCTGGCTTTTGATTCTCCTTTTGTCGACTGCCTGCAGGGCAAAGGAGGCTGACCAGCTCAAGCAGGATCTGCAGGAAGCTCGTGACTCTGAGAGGAGAGCAAAGCAGAAGCTTTTGGAAATTACCAGCAAGTCATCCTACACAGTAAGACGATTTTGAACTGCTGCACCCTTTTTCCTGCTGAGGTCTGCAAACCGTGCATGCCTATAGATATGCCTGGATATCCTCCAGATCAGGGTTCCTCAACCTCGGCAACTCGAAGCTTTGCTGGCTGGGGAATTCTGGGAGTTGAGGTCCACATAGCTTTGAGTTGCCAAGGTTGAGGAACCCTGCTCCAGATGTTTGCGCTTGCACTCCCGGAATCCCCAGGCCAGCATGGCCATTGCAGGGAATTTGTGAAATCCACACCCTGGAGAGAGTGAGACTTGTAGTTCAGCAATATCGGAAGGGCCACAGATTCCCCAATCCTCTCTGCTGAACTCTCAAAATCTTAAATTTATTTTATTTATTTTATTTATTTATCAAATTTGTCACCGCCCATCTCCGACCAGAATCCTGAATGCTGCACTTAAAGGTGATGAAATGGGGGAGAACCACATTCATTCTGCAAACCTCATGCCAGTGTGTCCTAACCTGGGTCCCTCCAGAATTACGTAGCCAGCACGTCCCAACGTATCCAGAGGGTGCCAGGTCAGGGAAAGCTGTCTAGTTGTATAATTTTCTATAATGTTTCTGTCATTGTATAATGTTGTATATTTTTTGCTGAATATTTGGGTCTAGGAGAAAACTGCCTAAAAAGTCAGAGGGGTGGAGATGAAGATTAAGGAGAAAATGCTTTCCTCCTAAGGGTACAAGCAGAATCCATCAGCCTGTGAGGTCTAGCAACTTCTTCTTTAAATGAAATTCTTGATTCTCTTTTTTTACAATAATTTTTATTGAAAGTTTTAGCAACCATAATAAGAACTAATACAAACAAAAATAGAGCAGAGAAAAGGAAGAGGAAGGAGAAATAAAAGAAAAAGCTAAAAGTGCAATAAAAAAGGAAGTAAGAAAAAAGAGAAAGACATAAAGATATAAAGAAGAGGCTTCCGATCTTCTTCACAGCAGTTATAAATACAATTATATTTTAACCTCTCTCTCTACAGTTAGATCATGACTCTCTTCTTTCTAATAAATAAATAATAATCTATCCTGTCTAATCATCAAAACCATAAATCACACTTTCATTTTTTTTTTCATTTTTACCCAAAAAGTCCATAAGGGGTTTCCAGTCACCAATAAATGTAGATATTGCCCTTTCTCTAATCAAAGAAGTCAGTTTGTCCATCTAAATGAAGTTCTTGATTCTCAAAGATGCTTCAGTTTTTGAATTTCCTGGTGCTGATGGCAAGGGCTGTAAAAAACTTCCTTTAAAAAAAAAGCTGAACTGGTGCAGAGGTGCACTGATGTCTTTGCATGATCTTGGGGGTTCTTTCACAATTTGCCCACGGTGAGCTGCATGAGTGCAATCAGTGTTTTCAGAATTAGTGAAATCCAGGCATCTGTTCTTGGAGGTTTTAGCACGTGGATGACTCTTTAAATCCCTTTATCCCCTAAATAGTAGCAAAGGAACAAGACCTGCAATTAAAACAGAAGGCAATGGACGTTTAAGAGGAGAGAAATGGTTTCCATCGTTGAAACTGTTGGATTTATTAGCCTGGAGAGTCCGTCCTTGTGGAACGGTTTCATGTTGCCCTCTGCATTCTCCATTTGTTCTGTTTTGCTGGGAGCGTGAATCCCTCCTGGTCTCGGATTAAACAGCAAGCGTGCAGTTGCCTGGAGCAGTGTTTCTCAACCTTGGCAACTTGGAGATGTGTGGACTTCAACTCCCAGAATTCCCCAGCCAGCCGTGCCAAGGCTGAGAAACCCTGGCCTAGGGACTGGTCCTCTCATAAAGGATGCCTTAGTTGAGTAGGAAAGGAAAGACGAGTGCAAAAAGTAAGGATTGTAAGAAATAGGAGTGCAGTAAAATTACTGCTGGCAGGGAAAGCTAGCTTCCCAGTCCAGAGTAGTCGCGCTGGGAGAGAGCACAGAAACGGAAAGTGGACAAGGTAGTTAAAGAAAGGTATTCGTTTGTTCGTTCGTTCGTTCGTTCAGTGCCCGGAGCCATTGAGAGTGGGACAGCATACAAGTTTAATTTATCGTCGTTGTTGGTCGCACAATCAGCCCGATGTTTAGACTTTCATCCACCTCTCAAGTTCTTCCCAAGCACCTGGGATAAGCAGATGATGATGATGATGATGATTCAGTTTATATGGCCACCCGTCTCAGATTCATGACTCTGGGTCGCTAGCTGTTAAAAGAAAATATGGAATTGTAAAAGAGCAGAAACCCCCCCCCCCAAGACATGTAGAAAGATCAGCCGGGGTAAAAACAGACCCATCCATCACACGGGAAGAAGACCGATGTACAGGCTCAGCCCCACCTCCTGACCCCGAGGTCCGGTAACACGGCAATGGAGTGTGTGAGGATACAAAGGCAGGCAGGCTATTGGGACACAGAGTGCATGTTTGGGGACCAGTACATGAGATCAAGAGGTAGATTTCTTTGGCTCATGGTTCTGCAACTGCAGTTTTGTGCTGGAGCATCTGGAACAGTGCTTCTCAGCCTTGGCAGCTTGAAGATGTGTGGACTTCAACTCCCAGAATTCCCCAGCCAGCATGGCTGGCTGGGGAATTCTGGGAGTTGAAGTCCACACATCTTCAAGCTGTCACGGTTGAGAAACACTGATCCAGAGGACAGAACATTAAAACCTGACTCTGCTGTTCCTCCTTTGCACCTAGAAATGAAACATCTCAGCAGTGGTGAGATGTTTGCAGCCAGCTTTGCCACTGGCTTAGATTTGGGGGAGCTTATTCCTTTGGCAGCAACACCTGGCCTGCCTTGTAACTAACTAAGCAGGGTCAGATCTGCTTAAGACTTAATAATTAGTATTTAGATAGGAGACCACTAGGGAACGCCAAAGCTGAAGATTAGACAGTGGTACATCTTGCCGGCTGGCCGGCCGGCCTGGAAGGAGGCAATTGCAAATCCTTTCTGTGGTGACACCCTCAAAGTTCTCCTCTGTGCCCTCTTCCATCTTCTCACTGGAGGGAACAAGTTCATAACGGAGGCTGATTATGGATGACGAGGGTTGCCAGTGTGAATGTGTGTCAGATTGCAATGAAAAAAATAACCGAATCTTCCGGATAGAAAGGTGGAACAGTCTTTCAAACAGGAATAAAGTCCTTTTCAATCAGGGGCCATCAGATCGAATACACCCTTTCCCCCCACACTGCGTTTAATCACGATTTTGAGGAGCACCTTGGCGTCATTTATTGGCTCCTTTTGCAGGGAGAGATCTCTGTTGTGCTGTCACAAATAAGCTCTTTAAGCAGGCTCCTTTTACAGCTGTTTCCAAGCGTCTCCTGCTATTACAATTTGTCTTGGATGCTGCATCACCCCGAGTGAGTGTTTAAACAAGCAGAACAAAGGTGGCTTGAATTTAATGGCTTTTCCTCCAGATTCTCTGAGGCTCTCTGCAAACATTTCTGAAGCTTTTAAGAGTATGGACCGCAGTGCTCAAATGAGCCTGTGCTAGCCAGGGGCCCCCTTCTGCTCAGCACTGGTTGCTCATGTGCTTTGACAGGAATCTTTGGAACAAATATTTTCAGCTTGTCTGGTTCCATTGCTAAATGCCAAATTTGAGTCTGAACCCGGTTGGTGCTGGGAATTAGGCTTCCTGATTAGCTTCCCAGGATCCTTGATAGGTTGTGCTGCAAACAGTTGTTCAAGGATTAAATGGCCTAGTCTGCCAGGAAGGGAAAATGTTGCAGGAGGACTGGCAAAGGCAGAGGAAGGGGGGGGATTCGAGAAATATACAAAAGGCAAAAGGTTGGATTCTAAAGCAGGAGAGGAAAAAGGGTGCTGTTTCAGGAGCAGCTAAATTACGTTGCTGAAAAACCCCAATCCGTGCATGGCCGGGGGTAAGGAATGCTCAGAGTTGTAGTTTAGGGACACATGAGAGAGAGTCCTTTCTGACTGTCTTCCCCAGCCTGAATACCCTCCAAATATTTGGTGTGGTTGAGCATTCTGGGAATTGCACTCAGCACACAGGTTGGAGAAGCCTGCTTTACAGGACTGGTGGCAGGTTGGTATCCTGTGTGTCACAGTCCAGTTCATTAGATGCAAGAAAGCTTATTGGATCATCTTTAAGGGGCTACAAAATCCTTTGTTGCTTTTATGCAAGAGGTTAACCTGGGCTACCACTCTGAAAATAGCATTTCTAACAATCTTACAGTATATTTAATGGAGGTATTTATAAGCCTAATCTTTATACAGGTAGTCCTTGACTTATGACCATTTGTTTAACGACTGTTCAAAGTTACGATGGTGCTGGAAAAAGTGACTTATGACTGGTCCTTGCACGTAAAACCGTCGCCGTGTCCCCATGGTCACTGCGACCTTCCCAGGGGGTTTCTGGCAAGCAAAGTCAATGGGGGAAGCCGGGTTCGCGTAACAAGCACATGATTCAATGACTGTGGCAAAACGGTGGTAAAATTGGGCATGACTCACTTAACAACCGCATCACTTAGTGATGGAAGTTCCGATCCCAATTGTTGTAAGTTGAGGACTACCTGTAACATGTCAGTGACGTCACCTTCAGAGAGTGACAGTAATGTTTCAATTCACAGTGAGATCAAGCCCCCACGTTCCTGGTCCAGATCTCAGTTCTGCTGTGAATGTGGCCTTAGGAAAAGCAAGTGCTTCTCCACTCTTCTGCAAAAGGATGAAGCGAGTCCGACAGGTTTATTGTAAATATTAGTAAGAAAAGTGGCTCTGCATGTTTAAAATGCAGCATAAAGACGATAACTTTAAGGAAAGTGATATAGGAAGAATGGATGAGAGACCGATATTTGCTTGCTTGCTTGCTTGTTTTGCTGGGACCATGATGGAAAATTCTCCTGTGAAGGTGAATTTCTACTGGGAATTCCAGTTTGTGCCTTGCAAAACATCCTAGCTGGAAGGCCACTATCCACCTAAGTACCATTAGGATAGTATAACGTTGACTTAACTCTGCTCAGCATGGCAGATGGTGTTGTGGGGATTGGGGCCGTCACGCATGTAGCCCATGTTGTCATTGGGAGCTGATCAGCAAGCACCGCAAGTATATTTTTGTCTGAAGCCTAATTAGGAGGGAGATTGGAGGGCAGTCATCGGCTCCACTTCGCCAGCTGCATTAATCCCAGAACTGGTCCCTAAAAGACTGGCATCTCCCGGCTTCTGTTTCAGGGCTCATTACTGAAATTTTTGGAAATCTCTCTCTGCAACTGTCGTGTTCCCTCCGAGTCTTAACTTTCAGCAGCTGGCGCAGAGCAGGTAGGGATGCCCAGTGTCAGCTGCACATCCCTTCCTAATAGGTGAGCCAGCCAGTTTCTTGAAACAGGATATTAGCAGGCGGTTATGTGTGGCCTTCCCCTTGTACTACAGTTGGCCGGGTGCGTTGGCTTAGCTTAGAGAGCTTTGCCTGCCTGACAAGGTTTTTTTCCCCCGAGCTGACAGGGACACTCCGGCCTTTGTTCCAGGCATGCTGGCCAGCGCGGGCTTGACAGCACATCTGCCCTTCGCATTGGCCAGTTGGAATCGCCCGGTTTGAATGCTTCCATATTGCCTTTCTCAACCCACTTTCCTTAAGTTTCCACCTCTTTGTCTTGTCTTTGGAATGCAGCTTATAGATGTCTGAACTGAGTATGTGAAGGATTTTTTTTTTCCTGCAATGAAGCTTACGAATTTGAATTTTTGAACATTTGGATTTTTGTTTAATCCATTCAGTTAGGTCCGATTCTCGGAGACTGCCTGGACAAGTCCCTGCAGTTTTCTCGGCAAGGTTTTTTTAGAAGTGGTTTGCCATTGCCTCCTTCCTAGGGCTGAGAGAAAGGGACTGGCCCAAGGTCCCCCAGCTGGCTTCGGGCCTAAGGCAGGACCAGAACTCAGGGTCTCCCGGTTTCTCGCCTGATGCCCTCATGACGACACCAAACTGGCCCTAATAATTTGAATTAGCTGAATCTATATACCCACTCTGAGACTTTATTTATTTATTTATTTATTCATTCAGGTGTTTAGTTTATTCAGTTTGGTGCCACCTGACTCCAGATTGGCTCTGGGTGGCTCACAATATATCGAGCGGAATAAAAAAAAAAGTGGTTTAAAGTAAGAACCGAATAATACAGAACAAGAAAGGAACTAGAAAAGAGAAAAAAGAGATAGCAAACCTGTCCAACAACACCAGTGCGCTTACCGCCAATTTCCTGCAGTGCTGTGCTGTATTGGTGGCGTAGCAACATGGGGCTCACTTCACCTCATTGTGACCAATCTTGGAGGGCTTGGAGAGGGATCCCTCTTCCCACTTTCGCATTTCATCAGGGGCCATGGTCCAAACGATACTGTCATTTCTGTGAACTCTCCTAGTGCCTTGCGAAGTGCATTCAGACGGAGGCATTCTGCCTTAGCCTGAGCTCGCCAGGAGAGGAACGGTGAGCCACTCTCTCGCTCTGACCAGTTTGTAGCCCAGAATTCTCTCTTGCCTTTCTGCTTCTGGAAAAAGTGTCAGGCTGTGCAACTGAAAGGTCCCCAAATCCATTTGGGCCTGGTGGAGGAAGGCTTGTCTTCTTCTCCTTCAGCTGCACAGTTTGGGCCATGGTGTACAGTAGCTGGCAGAAAATATTAGCTAAGCAAAACAGCTCCAAGTGACTCAGCAAATGAGATCACCAGCCACCCAGGAAAGCAACCCCCTGCGCCTTCTTAGAGCACCCCTGTGCCGCATTTCAAGTATCCCAAGGATGTTACATGCCTTACCTTTCTAATCTTTACGGTAACCTTGTCCAATCCCTGTTTTACAGAAGAGGGAGGAAGAACGGAGAAACTGCTACCCACCAGACATCAATGTTGTTATCATTATTGAGTGTGTATTACAGTCTTTAAACTACAGTAGTTATTTTCTGTTGATTCAGGTTCTAAGCAAGATGGTGATGATCATGATGACGATGACGATTAAGGCAGCTAATTCACGATTTCACCAGATAAATTCAAGGCAGCACCCAAAGATAAAAGAACAATTAAAAACAGGCTAAACATAGCCAATAATTAAGAAATTAAAACCACCCACGTTGGAAAACAGCAATGCAAACAACTTATAACAGTGGGGTCACAAATCAGCCTATCCAAGGGGCTGTTGAAAAAGCCAGGTCTTCATGGCTTTTCTAAAGGACCACAGGGATACGGGGAATTCAGCTTCCTAAATCCCCAGTCATATAATTAACCTGTGGTAGATAAAGTCCAGCATATCTGGAGGGGAACAAACGGGGTCAGCTGGTGTTAGGTATAGGCACCAATGTGTTGCCTGTATGGCCGATAGTTTATTATGTACAGGTAGACGCTTAATCCTTGGGAGAAGAGCAACGACCAATCTCGATAAAATAGTTAAGAGCAGAGACATCACACTGACAACAAAGGTCCGCATAGTTAAAGCAATGGTGTTCCCCGTAGTAACATATGGCTGCGAGAGCTGGACCATAAGGAAGGCTGAGCGAAGGAAGATCGATGCTTTTGAACTGTGGTGTTGGAGGAAAATTCTGAGAGTGCCTTGGACTGCCAGAAGATCAAACCAGTCCATCCTCCAGGAAATAAAGCCAGACTGCTCACTTGAGGGAATGGTATTAAAGGCAAAACTGAAATACTCTGGCCACATAATGAGAAGACAGGACACCCTGGAGAAGATGCTGATGCTGGGGAGAGTGGAGGGCAAAAGGAAGAGGGGCCGACCAAGGGCCAGGTGGATGGATGATATTCTAGAGGTGATGGACTTGTCCCTGGGGGAGCTGGGGGTGGCGACGACCAACAGGAAGCTCTGGCGTGGGCTGGTCCATGAAGTCACGAAGAGTCGGAGGCTACTGAACGAATAAACAACGAAGTCCTTGCTTAATGACCCTTCCTTTAGTGATGGTTCAGATTTACAACAGTGCTGAAAAAAAAGACTTACAACCAGTCTTCACACTTACAGTCATTGTAGTGTCCCTGGGGTCATGTGATCATGATTTGGGTGCTTGGCAACTGGTTTGCATTTATGACCGTTGCAGCGTCCCATGGTCACACGATCGCCATTTTCGACCTTCCCAGCCAGCTTCTAGCAAGCAAAATCATTGTGGAACTGTGTGATTCGCTTAATGATCATGTGGGCTGCATAACGACCACTGTGATTTGCTTAACAACTGCTGCAATCAAAATTCCGGTCCTAGTTGTGGTCATTAAGCGAGGACTACCTGTACGTAATATGGATCTCAGACCTTGTACTTACAAAAGTAGTCAACTTATAGGGAGCAAATGAGACCCACTCAATAAAACATATATAGAAACCAAACTTGGGGGCTTGTCTGTCCAGGGAGCGTTCAGCCTTCTAACGCCTTGCTGCAGCCTGTATACAGCAGCGTTTCTCAACCTTGGCAACTTTAAGATGTGTGGACTTCAACTCCCAGAATTCCCCAGCCAGCTCTGAATGTCCACACATTTTGAAGTTGCCGAGGTTGAGAAACGCTGCTGTATACAGGCTCACACAGTTTTGCTATCCCTCTGGGAAGCCTGAATATTCTGGTTGTTTTGTGAGCTGTTGCTCTCAGCCATATTGAGATGGGGGATAAATGCTGAAAATAAATAAAATCAGTGGTGAACTTCCAGCATGAAAAATGGTTTAATATATATTCTGAAAATGGTTGTGTTCTTTTAAAGAGAAATAAGTGTGTTTCCTGGAGTGAGGCCAACCATATTTTCTGGTCTGTGTTAAATGAGATGCAAGAACGAAGCCAGTTGCTGATAGTTGCAGCAGCTGCTGAGAACGTACAAGCCATCCTGGTGCCCACTTGCTTCTTCCTTGGTTTCCCTCATCAGCTGGGAAGCTGGTCGGTTAGCTGTTGTTTGCCTGAAATGGCAATTAATCTCTGCTTTTGTCCTTAGCAGCCCATGAATGCAAGTACAACGGCTCTGTCCACTGAATTGTCAACCTTTGGCATTATCAGCGAAAGCCTGTCCTTTGACTTCAAGGATAACGACATGAAGAGGTTGTCCATGGAGATAGAGAAGGAGAAGTGAGTCCTCTTACTACTTCATTACAGTAACTCTGCATCAACCTTCTCAACCTGTTGCAGTAAGGATGTGTTGAACTTCAGGTTCCCTCATACTTAGACATTGGCTGTGCTGGCTGGGGATGAGGGAAGTTGAAAACCAAAAGATTTGCAGAGCACCAGCCTGGAGAAGTCTGCCTCTTTGCTTTGATGTTACCTTCAAGTTACTGGCAGAATTCTGGCTAGCAGTGGTATTTCACGCTAAGGACCTGGCATCCTTGTTCTAAATCCTGTGCCTGGATGTAACTAACTTGGCTCAGCTCATGCTTTATGCTAAGCCATTGTTTGCTTAAACAGTGATTTGTTGAACAACCTATAGTGGCTTGGTTCATACACCCTGCTGAGCCCACTTTCCAGACCACAGGAACTGGCTTCCCTCAATGTCCTAAGCCACACGGTACAAATTCCATTATGGGTTTCCCCATGGTTCTCATGGAGATCTCCATGGTTGGGCGTTGTGTGGTAGAGCTGAAGATCTTCAGGTTTTCAATGTCAGCTTGCGGGCCTATTCATTATTTCCTGCCAACTACATGCTAGATCCGATAACCCCCGTCCTCAACAGGTGGAGTTAACAGCTTTCAGCCTGCTCCAATCCTACAAAGACACACAAAAAATACAGTTTGGCTGAACGTTGCTGGTGCCATTCAGCCTCACCCGCCTGGCACTGCTTCTAGGATAATTCCATCTGCCACCTATTTTAGCGAATTCTGCAGAACCATTTACGTGGCAGCTCACGGCAGGTTCTTTGCATGTGTACGTTCCCAGGGTGGAATATATGGAGAAGAGCAAGCATCTGCAGGAGCAGCTGAATGAGCTGAAGACCGAGATCGAAGCTCTGAAGCTGAAGGAGAGAGAGACGGCCATGGACATTCTGCACAGCGAGAACCACGACCGGGGGAACAGCAAGCACAACACCATTAAGAAGGTAGTTGGTCTTTTGCCATTTTGAAATGGCTAACCCCAGCCTTTCCTGACTTGGTGTCCCCAAACTGGGTGGGAGTCCCCATCCATGCTAGGTGGAAGTTCTGGGAGTTGCACACGGGGAGGGTGTTGCGCAATCTTCCTTTGCAATTCTGACTGGCCTTGTGGTTTTATGAGTCCCACTGATTTCGCAGGCACCCTCCTTTCCCTTTCCTCTCCGATCACGTAAGCAAACTCCCCCAGTGGCTCTGATCAACCATTTACGAGGGACATTGACCGGGCGTCTTGAAGGAACTGATCCTGCACAGGTCTTTATGAATTTATGAAGGGAGAACATGCACGCAGCACTCTGTGGGATTCCTTTTCCTAATTGCCTTTAGGCACGAGTTAGAGCAGCTAGAATCCTGGAGTGAGCTGTGAACACGCAGAGTCAGAGTTACAAAATGAAACAAGGCGCTTTGCCCTCATTTTCACTCACACACTCATTCCTCCCAACCACTCACTTTGCTTGTGCAGCCAGAGTTGGCCAAACATCTGGCTTAGAGGAGGGGCGTCCTCTATTTGGGTAGAGAACCTTTGCTGGAATCTTTTCTTTCCGGTCCTCCTTAGTCTTGCCGATTGATGAGCTAATTGCCTTACACAAACTGGATTTACCTGCTTTCACTAAACGTTTATCTCTCCAGCCAGCACCCGCACTGTTCCGGGACCTGTTTTTCTGTCCCCAGGAGTTTGTGGATGTGCCTCTCTCGCTCCCAGAGAATGGCATCTTGAACTGTCCTTCACTTTAGCTCTTTTGTAGCCTTCTTTTAAATTTTGTCACAAGGGAAATCTGGCCCACAGGATAGCTGGCTTGGCCAGTGAAATTGAAGAAAGCTTTAGGCTGCCTCGCACAGAGACATTTTCTGCAGTGTCCTACAGGCATTGTCCTCCAAATGTGTCTTTGCAATATCACAATAGAATCTATTCCTAAAAGGTTCCTGGTTCCTCTCTGCTCTGAGTTTTCTTGCATTAACCCAAGTAGCCTTCTATGTCAGAAAAATCTTTTTTTTGTTTTGTTTTGTTTTGGCTGTTCAGACTGCACACTGCAGGTTGGGGGGAACGCCATGATGCTTGATGAGGAGAAAAGTCTCTACAGAGATAAAAACAGCATTTCAGAAAGCTGTGTTTGAACCTTTCTCAAGCAAGGAAGCTGGGTTAAGCAACTACTCAGTAGAAACACCCCCCCTTTTTTTTTTTTGAATTGTTGATCTGAACAGGAAATGAAAGGGAAATTCCTGTAAAATGAGTCTGCCAAGGCAAAAACGGTTGATTCCTTGGTTGGCTCGGTAGGGCAATGGAGACAGTGCCCATGACTTCCTGCTCTAAAGACCAGGAAAGATGTCCATGTGAAGAGAAGGTGGGATGCAGTTCATAGGAGGATCCCTGTGGGAGGAGAATGAGCCCTCCATATTGTTAGAAATGGGAGGGCAGTGTTTGTTTTCACTTCACCAGTTATGATAAATACAGGTGTTGGTCAACCTTCACAAGGAAAGGAGAATAGCAGATGATTTGTAAAAGGAGGACACGCAAGATGGAGACTAGTTGATCCCTTCTCCAGGGCCACCATCCTGAGCCTGCCTTCCCAGCTTTTCTGGGTCCTGTCTCTAGGTGACCCAGAAGTGTGAAGGAATGCTGGAAGGATTGGATGAACCAGCTCTCGTTCTGCATCTGTGAGGACAGACGTGGAACCAAAGATGGTGGCGGTTAGCTGAGATCTCCGAAGCTTGCAGAGATACAGAAATCCCTTTAATGAGCGAGCAACAAGCACGTCCTGTTCCAAAAGCAAAAAGATTGGGCGTGCTCATCAGATTCCAAAATGGTGAAATATTGTTAGTTGGACAAGACAGAGAATGTTTGCAAAGCCTAGTTTCTGGAATTCTTCCCAAGCCCTTCATAGCAGCTCTGCTTTGGGTCATGTGGCCAAGAGAGGGGAGGAAGGAAGGCTTAGACTGGAGCAGTTGCCAACATTCAAAGCCACCGCCACATTGGGGGGATTTGGTGGGGGGAGTTCCTTTGTGGCCGTCAGCCAAATCTGGCCCATTTTCAAACTTGGTCTTTTTATTACCAGCTTCCTCTGCGCCCCCCACCCCCCCCGCCTGCCTTCTAAATCTGTGTGATTTTGCACAACTCCCTTTAGCTCCCCACACCTAATTGGTCAGAAAAGAGGATTTGAATCCAAAAGACCCTGGGGAAAATTTAACCCAAGAGAAAGAGTGGGAGCACATCATGGTGATGAAGGACCATTTGCTGGGAATTTGCTGAGCAAATTCCCAGCTTCCTAGTCAATGCTAGAAGCCCTTGGCCGGCTTGGCATGTGCAATTACTTGCTCAGGAGAGCTGGCTTCTTACGTTTTTGTCCCTAGCAGCCAAAGTTTTAACTGAACCAAGCAGTTGAGGAATCACATTTTTAATAAATAGAGTGAACAGCAATCTGTCTTTAGTAATGCAGAAGGCAAGTGGGGAGGAACCTTTGCAGCTGGGTGCAAGGAGGGACTGTAGCATCTTTCATAAGATGAAACCGGCTGGATCACACCTGTGCTCCATTTATTCCGGCATCTTTCATTCTTGTGGAAAATCCACATGAAGGATTTTCTCGTGCATGTCATTTCCAGCCACTGATAATCAGAGGCATGCTGCCACTGAATGAAGAAGTTGCATTTATGTAACCCTACCCGGTTTTGCTTTCATCTGAGGTTTCTGAAAGTAAAAAAACAAGTTTTAAAAATTCAGTGCATTTTAAACCTCTGACGTCAGGAGTGTATATAATTGGGACCAGAGATGCTTTCTCTTTTCCCCTCGACCTCCTAATTAGAATCACTATTTTGTTAGCAGCTCCCATTCCAACAGGATAAAATGATTATGTTTGCAAAAATATCTGCTGGAATAGAGAGATATTGGGATCTCCTTCAGCATCTCAAAAATCTCCCAGGAGTTTGTCAGCTAGGATTTTCCCTGCTTGTAGAAGATAATATGCCTTCTGTGAAATGAATCCCATAAGTTTCCAGCAGAAAATTGTTATATATTAGAGGAGGAGGAGGAGGAGGAGGAGGAGGAAGAAGAATAAGAATCAGCTTTCATTTTATTTCTATTTTTTTAAATGCTTTCCTCTCTGAAGAGCTTGGAGCTCATGATGTAGTTTATTGATATTTCATGTTATTGTCCCCAGAGTCCAGTGATGTAGGTCAGGCCCACAATCTCAGCCTTTGCATAACCTGGAACAGAGGATTTGCATCTGATTTTTATTGCAATTATGGCTAGATGACCCATGCAAAGGAGGTCACTGAATGGTTTATTTGCCAGAGTGGGAACATTAGCAGACCCAGCTTTGTCATGCAGATACGAGGGAAGATATATATGCCAATTTTTCTTCTGCCTCTTAATTTGGGTGTATGTGTACGTATGTAAGAATGCTTTACTGGGGTGTGTGTGCATGTTAATTGACTTTCCCTTCTTTCAAAACAATAATGTTGTTACCAAGGCAGAGATCACCCCGCCACCACCTTGGTTGGGGCAAGATCCACCTGTTGAAGACTGAGGAGTATGGTTAATTTCTTTATTGGACTTAAAGTATTTATAAACTTTGGTGTTTGAGCTGAAGAGCTCAGAAAGCATATTAGCAATGAGACTTTCCCTGCCCTTCAGGCTTATGGTCTTAAAGACATGATGCTCTGGGAAAAAGGGATGAGGAGAAAAGGAGAAAAAAGCAGGCTTAGACAACAGAATTAGTGTCCCATTCTTTATCAAAGGAGGATCTTCCCCAAAAGTCCACGTCTGCATGATAGGACGGGTTTAAAAGGGTGACTTAAGCCAGGCTGATGCTTAAGGCACTTATTTCACTTGTAAAAACCATGAGACACCCCTCCTCCCCCCAGAAATGCAAGCCACTTCTGAAGGGCGGCCTTTGAGGAGTCCTGCAAAGCATAATGGGCTCCATAAGCCAAGAGCAGTTGCACAATCCTGCCTTCTCGTGACCAGCTGGCATGGGCAATTGAATAGCGGTTCAGTTTAGGTGCAAGGGTTTCAGCCCCTGCTTCCCCCAGAGGTTGGCAACTTGGAAGGTGTTTGCTCTCTTCCGTCGTCCTCCGCTTAAAATTGTAGCTGTTGTCTGGAGGAACTTGGAAATCCCAGTTAGTTATTACATCCAGTTGGTCCTGGTAGCTCCATAAACTGCTGCCTAGCAAGCCTTCACTGGACCTCCTGCCAAAAATACATAAAGCTTTGCTCATTGGAGTCTCTTCCTAGAGCGACCTTTTCTATCGGTGGATGACACAACATGCAAACCATTGGCTGTTGGACCAGCCCCAGGTGTCTGTTAAGTTGAGGATTTGCCCCTCCAGCCTTACCTGCTGAAAATTCAGTGTGCATCGCCTCTCTTCGCTTCCTACAAAGGCAGCCTGGCAGCACCTCTTTTTAAACAGTACAGCAGGTCCCTGGGTTAAGAACGAGGTCCGTTCCTAAGTCCGTCCGTAAGTCGAATTTGTATGTAAGTCGGAACAGTTATTTAGCATCAGTTAGTATACAGTATAGTATATATTTTACCTTTCCATGCATATAAAACACTTAAGAAACACTTCCAAATACACTAAACCATCTTAAACATAATAATACTCAAAGTAGTATTGTGTATTTAACCCAAAACATTGTACTTAACTCAAGTTTTTAATATAATAGTCTTTATGGCCATCCGTTCTTAACTAGGAGTTGTCCGTAAACCGGGACGTTCTTAAACTGGGGACCCGCTATAAATATTTTCCTTCACTGAATGCAAGGATAAAAAAAATACTAGCTCAGCTCTTACCAAGCATGCCAGCACTTAGTATCTGCCCTGCCTGGACCCAGTCATTTATTTTCATTTATTTATATATCCAATGTATTCCACGCCCATCTTGTTCAGGGACTTGAAGAGGAACGTCCAGTTGCGTTATCTTTCCATAGCAAACGCGAAACCCGTTCCCTTCCGGAACTTCCTAACAGGGGAGTTGGGCAAGAGGACAGCCAGAAACGTTTATGGCCCCACCCCTGAATCAAAAGAAAACTCCCCAGTGTCTCAGTGTTATACACAAAACATAGAGGGGGCGTTGATGCCCTCTTGAATTCACAAAGGACCCTTCTGTGTTCTGTTTCTCGTTGTTGCCGGTTTAGCCTCAAGCCCAGGGCAGAAGACCTATCTGCATCTGAGACTTCCAAGTAGCTTGTTCCAAGGTACTCTGTGTTTGGTGTTGGGATGGTTGTCTTTCCTACTAACTTCTGCATGACCTTGCCTGTGACGGATTGCTACTACTGCACCGGCTTTCTGTGTGGCCCCGCGTAGGAGGGAGGTTTAACACCTGAGCCACCCTGGTGGGAAGTTGATCAATGTGGCTTGCTAAGAGCTGTTCAGGGTTGGAGAGAACTTCTCCTCCTCCCTGTTTTTGGAGTAGCACCATCAATGCCTTGACAGGCCTCGTCAGGAGCACATCTTGGCCCTGGGCATAAGGATGGGTGGGGAGAGCAGTTTTCATGTGCTGAGCATAGCCAAGAACACACTGTTAATTCCAGGGTCCACTGTGTGTTCAGCATGCTCCTGTTGTCCCAAACCATGGAAATCTGACATGCTTTTGCATGTTCTCAAAGAGCTCTCATGGGATTATGGCCATTTTAAAATTGTTTCGGCTTATTTGGGGGGAGGCGGAGACATATATTGTGGGTCTTGCAAACAGGATGCCATCCACAGGGATCAGGTTGCCAGCTTCTGAGATGGACAATGCCTGACATGCGGGCAGTTGTGCACATACCATATTCAAAGATAGAAGAGCACAGCCCACTTCTCCATAAAAACAGAGGAAAGAGGTGTCCTGGGAGATCTGTGTGTGCAGAAACATGGCTTTCCCGATTCTCTCCCACCCCCTCCCTGGTGGGGGAAGATTGCCCAGGTTTCTCTGCCACCCTCCCACTTGTGCTTGGGTGCCTCCCATCTTTATGTGTTTAGTGGGAACGGGAGAGGGGAGAGACAGTAGTTATTGCCAAGGCTGTTTTCTTCCTCATCTGCCACAACTTGGCCCCCCTCTCCATTTTCCGGCTGGCTGAAACGTGAAAAATAAAGCCACAGAGAACCTTCTGAAGCTGCAGCTTCCCTCCCTCAAGTCTTGTGCTTTAAAGCTGCCCCTTGCTTTCTGGAAACCCTGGCAGAGTTGACCTCTTGTGCTCCTGTGGGGCCTTTGCTTCATGTTTCACATTCTGCTCAACCAGAATTTTTCAGCTCTTAAGAAGGAAAAAGAGCAGTTGGCTGTCACAGCATGACAACATCAGCTGGCCAAAAAGTCTACTGAAAACTTTCTTGGGAACCAGCCCTGAAAGGGAATGATTTGTGGTTGACATTTTCAGTATTTTGGATGGCAGGGTGATCTGCTAATTGCCAGTAGGATCGTTGAGTCTTGAAAGGAAAAGAAGAATCAGATATCTAACTAACTTGTTACCACTTGTTCTCCAGGGCAGGGTTCCTCAACTTTGGCAACTCTAAGCTGTGTGGACTTCAACTCCCAGAATTCTGGGAGCAAAGCTGGCTGGGGAATTCTGGGAGTTGAAGTCCGCACAGCTTAGAGTTGCCAAGGTGGAGGAACCCTGCTCTAGGGTGTTTATTTTCAGGGAGTTCAAGTTCTGGTTGTTCAGAACCAGGTTTGTAGGTTGTCAGTTCTCCAGACAACCCTCCCTCAACCTGGGATCGTCACGGTCTGCTGACATCAACCTGGCTCATCCTTGGTGATCTGGCAGTTGGGGAAGTGCTTTTCAAGACCTTTCACTGATTCATTCATTGTGCAGCAGGACCAGCTTTGGGGATGTGGATGTTTCAGGCCAGTTTTGTATCACATAGAAGAACTGAAATGGAGCCCATTTCAATTCGCCTCCATCCTTGCTCCAGGTTTTCCTGATCTTCCCTCAGTTACTCCATTGCATCTTGTCAACCATAATGCAGAAGCTATTGAGGTGGGCATTTGTAGTCTTGGGTTCCTTTTGACGGTCTTGTAGAGTTGGTGAGGCAACTCTATCCATCATCATAGGGCAAAATAGAAGCCCATCAAACAACTGTTAGCAGCACAGTTGTGAAGCCTTGGGCATCTCCTATCTTCTGCTGGATTCTACACCATCTTTGTCTTTTTTCTTCCTGCCTGGCTTTTCAATTAACCCACACTTGTCAAAGCACCTTTTCCCCTTTGACTCTGTCATCCACTAAACTTGTGAAACTTGGATTCTTCTCGGGGTTTTATGTCTTCAGAAGTGTTTTTTTCCTTCCCCAAGGTCAAAGGGTAGCATGCTGGAACAGGTGGCATACAAAATGCCCTGAATCGCAAACCCCTGTAACTTGAAGGTGGGCTTCAACTGTACATTGTGTAGGCCTGTTTCACACCTTTGTGCTTTTGTGGGTCACAGGAGGCTTGTACTAAGGGGTAGGTGTTGCAGATTGGACACCTGCAAGCACCTGGATTTCTTTGGATCACCTCTCCTGCTTTGGTCTGGTGGCATTCATCTCCTTTTCAAACTTCTTGCCTGGAATTTTTCATATTCTGAGAATCACTTCCAACCCTCCTCTTGAACGTCCTGCATCCATGGCTTAGCACCAGAAGACGGAAGAAACATCCTGTTGGAGGTGCTGCTTGCTTTCCTGTACATTGATTCTCTTGTGGAAGATCTGCCTCTTTTAGATGCACACTGGTCCTTTCCCGCTATCCGAAGCTATCAAGAAGATAAACCGTTCCTTTTGGTGACTGTGTCTGTTTTGGGCGAAAAGCATCTACATTCTGCCAAGCTGCTTTCTGCATCCTGTTTCTTTTCTGGGTGTTTTTTTTTTCCTGTTCCGTTTTGTTTCTTGCATAGCTTACTCTGCACTTTCTGCATAACATCATCTTATTTTAGTGAGCTGTGGAACTGCGCAAGATGCCAATTCCTCCCTGGACAACAAGTATAATCCCATAGCTGCCATGGTTTCGATAGTGCGCTTCACGCATCTCATCAGGGCTAGAAATTTGCTTTTAAAAACAGGAATAATAAGAAAGTGGATTCTCTGAAGAAAAAAAATTGGGTAAACTAGTGGATTTTAATCAGCTTCAGATAGCACGGACCCTGATCAGGAATGAGGGGAGATTTTCCCAGCTGCATCTGGAGTGCTGCAGACCACTCACAATCCTCCTTTTTTTTCCCTGTGTTTCTGAGGAATTGCAACATTTTCCCTTCATAATATGAAGGGCTGCAGGAGTTAGCCTCTCTAGTCTTGATTTTGACATTATTCTCCTGCTTTGCTCATGGTTAGAGCCCCATTTTTCCGTCTCAGCAACTCAGCTAGCTTAGATTTCCACTTGCTTCCTCAAAATGGCATCAAGTCTCTGCTCCTCCCTTCTAGATATTAATTTCTGCTCTGTGTTACTCTGATTAAGCCACTAGGACCTAAAGGCCCAATTTTTAAAATTCAATATGCATCTGAGTGGAGGGCCAGATCTATTGTATTAGACATAAAGATTCTCTACTCTCTCTTGACACTAGGACCAGCCGCAGTAATGAGTTTTGGGTACTTTATGGAAATCTGCGTGGACTTTTTGCTGTAACCTCCAAGCAACAATTAAATGGTAGAAATTGTATACTGTATGGCCTGAAGCCTCTCTGTTCTTTGAGATAGAAACGAACCCTCTTGTCATGCTAATCTTGTTTGGAAAACCAAATCCAGAAAACAAAGTGGAGATTGATTTTGCATTTTCAGTTCTCTTGAGGAGTTTTTAAGTATAGGCTCTGGTAACGTTTTAACTGGGGAGATAATTAAATCTATAAAGTGCAAAAAACGGTGAAAAACCTATTTGGAATGGAAGAAGAACGATAGAAGGAGGTAAACAGTCGTGTTTTAAGGTTTTACGAAGTGTCAGCAGAGTCAAGACCTTTTCTCCTGCAGGTCACCATACCCCCCCCCCCACAAACGCCTACCCTGATTTGGCTAACCCTAATTCTGCTGGCATTTTGTAAAGCCTTAAAAACGTTAACTGTTTTCCAGGCAGCGGGGTTGGGAGGTTAATAGGGCCAGTGAGATGGACTTTCTTTGTGGTGACTGTTGTTGCCCTCCGCTACCACCATAGGTATATTTATTATTGTTGTTTTTGTTGAGTTTTAATTCTGCGTCGGTGACCCAGCATTGCTGTTGCCAGATGGGTGGTCATTATAAATTGATTGAAATAAATAAGGCACTGATATGCCACAAAGGACAAATCTGAGAAAATTCAGACATAATTAGGTTTCATGTTAATGGGAGTAGCAAGTGAAATATGTTGAACAGGTTTGCAACTTTGGATAAGGAGGGATTGTGTTTAATAATGGGAGGGGGAGGTGTCTGCCATAGCCAGGACAAAATGAAGTGAGTGTGTGTGGGGGGTATCCCATATGTAGATGAAGCTGGGGTTTAAATTTTCCTGAGTTTTGGAGATGGGTTGGTGTTGGAGTGTTAACTTCCAGCCATCAGGGTTTTTATCATATTTATTTTATTGTGTATTATAGTGTTTTACAGTTTTATATTTTTTTATTTATGTTTTATTGTAAACTGCCCAGAGTCCCTTTTGGGAGATGGGCGGTGATAAATTTGACAAACAAACAAACAAACAAACAAATAAATGCAATAGGGAAACACGCTAGGCTTTTTGACCTTGTTCGTTTAGTTTTCAAGCAACCCTTGCCGAAAAAAGTGGGAACATTTTGCTGACTTTGAGCAATAGCTTAAAGGAGGCTACAGGGGTCCCCAAAAAGTATTTGGGGTGGCCCAGACGGCTAAAGTTGCAAGTTGCGTGCCCTTGTACTGACTTATTTCTAGAGAAGATCGATTTCACAAAGGAATGTTAATCTTGTGCTTTCCAGATAGGTTAGATTTCCACCTGCATAATCCGCAACCGGAACAACCTTTGATCGTGCTGATGGTAGAGAACAGAAGTGACGTCACAGATCTGGAAGGCACCTAATTGGCAGAGGCTGGCTTATATATTTACTAGTATCACTGATATCCTATTTTCCCCCTCCCAAAGAGCACTCAAGGAAATTCCAAGGAAAGGAGAATCAACTTTGATGAGTCTTGATATCTGACTCCCAAGTTTTCCCTCTGCTGAATTTTGAGGACCGCGGCAGAGGCTCTCTTTGCTGGGTCTAAGAACCCTTGAACCCATACTTTGGCCTGTCCTAAGCTAAGCCCTGACACAGAGAGAACAGCTGCCTTTGTGACCTTCGAATTTTCATAGCTGTCTTGGAAGGCTCCTTGGAGGCTCTTCATGTTTAATGATGTGGTTAACATGCTAATCTCTTTTTATGAGCTTTGTGGGTTCAGCACAGGTATCTCTTCTTAAAACTGATTTCTTCCTCATCTGCCCTGCTGGTTGCACGGATTCCAACTGGCTGAACATCAAGTAGTCTCATTGTTTTGGCTTCAGTCAAATATATGAGGCTGTTTCTTGAGCATTAGCTTCTTCCTCTCTGATTTCAGGGCTTCTCTTAGACCCGATGAAGCTCATACATTTGGTGGGTGCCTAGGCTGGGAGAGACAAAGCCTTGTATATCTCAGGATTTTCTGAAAAAGACAGTTGGGAACAGATAGTTATTCCCAGCTTTATGATAATTTGAAATGCGTCTTAATCCTCATTTTCAGGGATACTGCAGACAAATGTTCTGAGAGTAGAATCCCGTAAAGGTGTCCCTCAAAGCCTTGTCCTCCAAGAAGACTGCACCGTTGTGTCCGTGAAGTTACCAGCTGGACTTGAGGAAGTCTTAACCTTTATATTACATGTAGTCTTCGCTTAATGACCACAATTGGGACCAGAATTTCAGTTGCTAAGCGAAGCAGTCATTAAGCAAATCCGACCTGATTTTATGACCTTTTTTCTGGTGGGCATTAAGCAAACCATGTGGCCATTAGGTGAATCACAGGGGGTTCCCCATTGATTTTGCTTGCCAGAAGCAGGACGGGAAGGTTGAAAATGGTGATCATGTGACCAAGTGACACTGCGACGGTCATAAATGCGAACTGGTTGCCAAGTGCCCAAATCGTGATCACATGAGCGGGGGTGGTGGTGCTGTGACAGTTGTAAGTGTGAGGACCAGTCGCAAGTGGGGTTTTTCAGCACCATTGTAAGTCCGAACTGTCACTGAATAGATGGTTGTTGAGCAAGGACTACCTGTATGGCTTTTGATAACGTCGTAGCATTGTTTTACATTTTGCAAAGGAACAGGAGACAGATTTTTTTTCGATTGCTGCTATAAGCCCCTTGACCAAGGACAAGAATAAGAACACCTTATCTGTACGTTCTTTTGTTTTAGAGAACCAGCTGCTTTAGACCGAGGGGACATAATGCCTTCAATGTATAGCTACTTCAGGACTCATCGACAGAGTTCACCGAGAGTTTCAAGTCTTAAACGTTTAATCAGGATGTGAAGTAGGGGTAAAGTAACTGCGCGTGCGTGTGCGCGTATTCCAAGACAGCTTCCAGAATAAAGGATTTTGTATTTGTGCCGTACGAAGACGAGCGTAACTGTTTTTCTTCCCAATGATATTTCATAAGCCGGCCTACAAAAGCTTCATCTGAAGGGAAGACCCTTGCAAGTAGAGAACGGCGGCGTTAGAAGCAAGCCGTGTGGATGTCACAGTGACCTTGTCTTGAAATACGGTCCCACTTTCTTTTTCTAGCCAGTCGGTGACAGGTCAGCGAAACACTATCAACTTTTACACTGCCGAAATCTAAGGCAAGGGCAGCCTAACGTAGATAAAGGATGATTTATGTTTTTTGTATTTGGTGAGGCCTATCTCAATGTCTCATGCAAATCGAAATAACGGTTCCTGAGCATTGGCTTCTCTCTCTCTCTCTCTCTCTTTTTTTTTTTTTTGAGAAAAGCTTCAGAAAACGTAGATGGCGTAGATAGTATTGGCAGGGGGTTTAAGCCTTTCCATCACTGCTTCAGATGAACCTCTTCTTTTTGCTTCTCTTGTTTAAGCCCCACCTGATTTATTTATTTAGAATCATTTCTACACAGAGAGAAAGAGGGAGAGAGGGAGAGGGAGGGCGCGCGTAAAAGACTTTGTGCTGCCCAGAGCTGTGACAGATTGGGGCAACCTATGCACTTCATAAATAATAAAAGAATAAGCTTGGCCAGTGTAGAAGATCCCAGTTTAATATCAAAAACATTCTGGAAACATAAAGAAAAATTAGATGATTGCCCATAGTTCTTCCTAAGGGGCCAAAGGCCCACTAAACAAAATAGCTTTCCGTGCCCTTTCAATATTTAATGATTGAATATTCAATAATATTCCGTGAGATAGAGCGCCCTTGCTGAGGAGGCCTGCCTTATAGCCCACCCCCTGCTTATCTCCCACAGGGGTGAGACGGTCAGCGGATCCTTTCTGAAGGTCTGGACGAGAATTGCAGGAACATATTTAGCAAGGTGATCCTGTTGTTGCCCACACAGAGTTTTAAAGGTGATAACCAGCACTTTGAATGTGACTTGGAAACATGCTGGCAATCAGAGGAGCAGCTGTAGAATGAAGTGGCACTCTAATATAATGGGTTTCCCCCACTGAGAGACTGGCTGCTGCATTCTGACCATTTTCAGTGTCTGGGTCATCTTCAGATGCAGCCCCACATAGATTGTATTGCAGTAGTCCACTCTTAGGGTGATAATCAGGTCACAAATGATCATCGGCAGGACTTTCTGGTCCAGGTAGAGCCCCTGGCCACGCTCTTCCATACTGTGATGACTGGAACACTCAACTTCCCATTAAATCTGACTCGTAAGTAATTACTTAGGATTCTCTTTAATGGTAGATAGCATTCAGTACAGAAGAAAAAGTTGCAACTGGAAAAGCCCATGCTTTTTCCCCATTAAACATCTTTGGTGACTTCAAATCCCCTCCAATCCCCTCTCAGGTATGCCTCTCCCTCCCTCTCATGCCAGTTAGTGTAAGCATGTGCAGCTGTCTCCAATGTTCTTTGCAGATGACCTTGGTGTTTCAAGATAGTCCAAACAAAATGATTTCACACTCCAAGATGGTTCCCCCCCCTTTCCTTCAACTCGCAAGAAGAAGACATGTGTTGAACAAAACATGCATGTGAGTCCAATCGGGTGTTCTGAGAATGTTTGATGTGAGAGCATGACACATACGCTGTTTAGGTAGGAGGACCCCCAAGTCATGAAGCTCTCCTTCGTGGCCTCCATGCCTCATCTGGAGCAACTAGCAGAACCAGGATTTCCAGATAGTCAGGATGTTTACAGATGATCAGCACTTCCATCTTTTCAGAATATCATCTGGGTTTGTTTCTCCTCATGCAGTCTGTTTCAGCCTCCAGATACCAGTGCAAGACTTCAGGCACATCTCCGGATTGCCTTGGGATGGTGATGTGTCATCAGCATATTGATGACCCCTCACCCCAGACTGATTGTCCTCTCCAGTTTCCTAAAGATGTTTACTAAGATGGAGGAGAGGACTGAGCCTTGTAGAACCCCACATTGGAGCAACCCTGGGCTCAGCTGTCCTCCCCCCATGGCTCCGGACTAGGACTGCTCAGCTAGCAAAATGGTGCTCCTGAACCTTACAGGCAGTCCAGAAAGATACCATGATGGATGGTACTGAACACTTTTCGGACCAGGAGGGACACATTCCCCTGACAATCATCCACCAGAGTCAGCAAGGCTGTTTCCGTCCTGTGATCAGGTCTGAATCCTAACTGAGATGGGTCTTAGATAATCTGCTGCTTCTAGGATCTTCTGTACCGGATTCCTCACCACCTTCTCAGCCACCTTTCCAAGAAAGAAAAAAGGTTGGAAAACCGGGTGACGGTTCTCAAATATGGCCAGAAAAGAAGTGGCCTTCTCAAGAGGGGGTGCACCAGTCTCTTTCAAAGTGGGTGACATGATGCTCTCCCTCTTCTTCTTAGTGTTTTTCCCGCGCTATGGCAGGGTCCGCTTGTCGGCATATCCGACTCCATTTGGCCCGGTCCAAGGCATCTTCAGGGGTGGCGTTCACGCATTCCACGTCCTCCTTAATGCGGTCCATCCACCATTTCTTGGGTCTACCACGGGGCCACCGGCCGCCAGGGTCCAGGCACACGGCTGTTCTTGCCACTGAGTCTTCTCTGCTGCGTGTGATGCGTCCATACCGTCTGAGCCTTCCTTCCCGCAGTTTTGCCACAATTGGTGCGACTCCCAGTCATCGGACATTGTCGTTCATGGTGTGGTCGAATCGCGTTAGTCCAAGGCACCATCGGAGCATTCCCATTTCCGTCACGTGCAGGGCCTGCTCGTGCTTTGCTGTCGCTGGCCAGCACTCCGATCCGTAGAGGGTGACCGGGCGCACTACCGTTCTGTGGACCTTTGACTTGAGGCGTAGGGGCATCCGGCGATCACCCAGGACTCCAGTCACCTGGCGCCACTTCATCCAGGCGGTGTTGACGCGGGCGCGGGCATCTGGAAGGCTATCGCCGTCGCTGCATATGAGGGAGCCGAGGTACCTGAATTGCTCTACTTTCTTCAGGTCTTCTTCACCAATGCTGAGAAGACTTGAAGAAAGTAGAGCAATTCAATCACGATGCTCTCCCTCAGAGAAGTGTTTACCTCCTCCCAAATCCAGACACAGGCCTCCTGCCCTTTACTTGTCTTGTAGTTCAAGACCTCTTTGAGAACTTTTCACCGCTGAACAGCTTCCTTGATTCCAACCTGTTGCCGTGCCTTTTCCCCTCCTGTTTTCACCCAGAACCTCTCCTAATTGGGAAAGGAACCTAAATACCTTTGGTGGTCTCATTTCAATTCTGCATCGTTCTGCAGAGCCAGCAGAAGTGCTTCGCCTCTAGTTACTGAGTGAGCAGCTGTAAAACCGATTTGGCTGCAGTGGAGTTTTCAGTTCGTGAAAATCCAATAACAATCTGTAGTTCTTGGGAAGAATACAGAAACCTCAGGCAGGCAGTATGAGGTCTTTCCTCCTCTCTCTTCTCCCCCCCCCCCTTTGGAGGTCTGGCTGCTTAATTATCACCATCTGCCTCCTCCCCATCTCTCTCTTTATAACTACTTTCTTTGACCCTCCCAGCAGTGAATTGTAGTCTCCTCTCTGTCCTCCCTCCTTACGAGGAAGAGCAGGGGATCACGGAAGGCTGCCTTGCAAAAACCATTTTCTCCCTGTGACAAAAAAAACATAATTTGGTCTTAATCACTCTGATTTGTTTGCACAGTCTGGTTGCCTGCTCTTGCCGGATCACCTGCCAAGGCACACTTTTTTTTTTTCCTCTCATGCATGTTGAAGAAAATAACACCCGTCTCTCCTCCCCTCCACCTTCCTCCCCAGAGGAGAAAAGGAACAGCTTCTGCCTGAGTCTGTGTTTTGGAGATGCTCGAAAAGACTATAAAGAGAGGGGAAGCTGGGATCAATACCGGCTTATCTGAGCTGCTGCTGGGGTGTTTGGATGAGAACCGCCAAGGAAGGATGAAGGACTTCAGGAAACGGCTGAAGACCTGGTTTGTCCCCACACCTGGAGTGGGGAGAGGAAGAGCCACTCTGGGGATTGGTTGGTTCCCTAGTTATGCCGGAACCAGTCCTGTCCCCTTCGGGTGGACTTAGATCTGCCATCACTTGGATTTTATTACGTTTTATATGTGTGTTTATTGATATTATTCTGATCTTACTGAATTTTATACTGTTTTATTGTGAGCCGCCCAGGGTCCCCCAAGTGGGGGAGATGGGCGGTAATAAAAATATGACAAAAGTCAATCATTTCCTGAGTGATCAGCAAGGATGGCCTTGAGGTGGACTTTACTGTGTTTAAATGTGCTCACGCCCATGAACAACGTACCAGATTAGTTCAGGTTTCTCCTCCCTTCCCACATCCCACCAAAATTATTCTGGATCCAGTTTTTGGGTTGCCTGGGTTTCTTTTCTGTAGAATCCCAGGAAGCCGCCTCTGGTTCTGATTTTTTTTTTTCTGCCCTACAAGGAACAGATACCATGTAGGCCTAAAACTACTTTTATTAGAATGGCCGTAGTAACAGAACCTTGTAAGTCTGAATGTGCTTCCTCTCCTCCCTCCTTTCATGTGATTTAGGATGATGCCTGTCTTAAGCATTTTTGTAAATCTCCTTTGTTTATCTGTTTTGCCTTGGTAGTGGATCCTCCCTCCGTGAAGGCATCCTCTGTACCAGGGTTTCTCAACCTTATCAACTTTAAGATGTGGGGACTCCAACTCCCAGAATTCCCCAGCTATGCTGGCTGGGGAATTCTGGGAGTTGGAGTCCCCACATCTTAAAGTTGATAAGGTTGAGAAACTCTGCTCTTTACTCTCTTCATAGGCTCATAGAAATCCCACTGGGATGGTCAAGAAGTAACTCCCCTGCTGGTCAACGGGTATTTTGGGACTTCCCAGGTCCACCCTGGCAGCCATTTTGAACGCGCCCCCTACAGGCTCGCAACTTGCCAACATCCCTTGGGTCCCGCATGGCTGTCTGCCCCTGTTTGCATCGTCTCTGATTTCATATTCTGCATCTCCATCCTGTTCTTGTCCCGAGGAGTTTATGGTTCCCAACAGTTGGGTAGGTCAAGCAAGGGATCTCAGACAACGGCTGGCCGCTCATTAAAGTACGTGGTGGTGAGTGGACTTGAACTCTGGAGCTTGCCAAGCGTAAGCCTAAAGTTTTTGTTGGCTCCCCAGATTTTCTGGGGTAAATCTGGTTTTGGCTCCCAAAGTAGCTGAAGTTGATAGTTCTCTTGGTGGATCCCCAGCCAATTTTACTGCATTCTCAGCTGCGCAAGCTGCTTAAGAGCCTGCTGACTTCCTTGCTTGCTGCCCCTTGCAGCTGGAACATCCTCTGAGAAGCCACCTTTTCCCACAGCCTCCTTTGCACCAGCCCTTATCCTGCCCAGCCTTCTGTCCTTCAGCCTCAGTGTGTGCAGCGGATGCAAATGTATGTTCTTACTTGCTTGACCACTTGCTCTCTTTCCTTCTTGCTTTCTCTATGGTCTTTCTGTGGGGAATTACAGATTGTTAAGTCCTTCAAGGCAGGGCCTTTGTTCCTCTTTGCTTGGAAAGTATCTGTGCCAGAAGCTTGCATTGTTGTTGTCGTCGTCATTGTGATTAAGAGAGCAGCTTCTATGCTCTCCCAAATCTGCTTTGGATCAGAATCTCAACTGTCACTAGACATCCTCTTTTCCTGATCTTCCAAGCAGCCTTTTCTCTTCCTGCTGTTTTAATTACATTTGCTGTCTTTGAAATTTGAATTTCAGAACCATTTGCGAGCCAACGGGCCCTTTGTCTCAATCCTTGGATGCTGTGCGTGTTGTTTTTTGGGTTTTGAATCTCACCCTCTCTGCGTGGCACCCACACAAAGGAAGGCTTATGCTGCCTGCTGTATTTGGCAAACTTTCTCATCACACACCTTGAGCATAGATAACACATTCCTGTCCCTTCTTCCACCCAGAACCATCTTGCATTTTATGGAGTGGATCAAGCCTGCTATGATGGTTTGAATGCCACAGTGAAACAAGATTATCCATTTATGTGGATGCATAAATTGGTTGTAGGTCTCCATACAGTTGAATACGCCTTTATCATGGTTGTAAATCAAACGAATTGGCTTCAGCATTCAGTTGCTTTCCAATCAACGCTTTCGTTTTTTTAGGTTATTTTTTTTAAAGGAGCAAGTTTCTAGCCCTTAAGTAAAGGCACATTGAAGAGTATGCAGGCTCTGCATGCTGAAGTCTTTGCAACGGATTTTTCGAGTGGTCAGAGGCAGGGACTATGCGCATTGGGTAACTTCCCCGCTTCGCACCTAGCAAAACCAACATGCTTTATGGGCAACAGCACTGTGAAAGCTTATTGCTTTTTAACAAACTGCTGGGATAAAATTAAAAGCAGACTAAATTATGCAAAACAAGAGAAATCATGCAAATTTATTTAATATCCATAATTTATAGAGACAGGAGAATTCGGCTTCTCGGGGGGCAGAATTTGGATTAGTGTAGAATGTTCTTGCTCCAGCAGAGGCTCCCCGCAGGGGGCTCACCTTAAGGGATTCAGTGGGACGCCAACAAGTAAAACCTAGATTAAGTTTCTCTTCTTTCCTGGATTAAAGAAAAGCTGAGATTCCTGCTAGGTTTTAATATGACTGCATCCTGTCCCTTGAAAGAATGCTGGAGAGCTGCCTATTGCTAGAGATAGGAGTTGGGCTTACAGTCACCTTACTCATGACAACCAGCTACTGAACAGGAAAGGCCAGAAAATTGCCATCAAACTGTGACAGAGGTGTTGTGCCATTCTTGCTCACTTCAGGAGGTAGCCAGCCCTCAAAGAGGCAGAGACTGGAGCTATTCCTGGCCCCCCAAGAAAATTGTTAGGTCTAGAAGTGCAAAAATGTGGTGGTTGCAAGCCGGGCCGTGTGAGACCGCAATTGGATAGGAACTTGGCTTCAGGGTTCCCAGGCAAAACTGGCACGCAGTCCAGCCTTACGGAATCAGATCGGGGGTGGGGTTCCTGCTAATCCTACATTTGGGGAGTGAAAAGAACAATGATGAAAACTGAGTTGAAGCTTTCTTCTATGGAATGGCATTATTAGCATGCAGGTTTCCCAGGGTAGGTGGGAAGTTCAAGGCGGGGTATCCTCAATATTTCCTGGAAAATTTGCTTTCTCTGCAGGCTTTGCTTTGTCAGCATGCCAAATGGCTCCCGGTGAGTTCATCTGCCTCGTTTCTCATTTGCTAATCCAAAAGGTCTTACTTGTCTCAGGATGCCTCTTACAGAGGCTATCATCAAATAAGATAATTATCACGTAAGGTGAATAGACGGTTCCTTTCACCTTTCTGCTATACCACAGGAAAGTTGAGTTACCAATCAAAGCAAATATTTGTAGCTCAGAGTTGAACTGTGGCGTCCTTGGTGCTCTCTGAGCCTTGTTGTTTCCTTGCAGACATTTCATTGCCAGACTAGGCAACATCTTCAGTGCGAAAAACGAAAAAAGATCTTTTTCACACTGAAGATGTTGCCTAGTTGTTGGCAGAGTGCTAAGAAAGCCTTTGGCCCAGGAGAGATCAGAAAAGTCACACACCAGGCATTTCTATAAAAATAATTTTATTTACCGAAAACAAACATATTTAAAGGCTGTTTGCTGAGAGGAGAGATTTCTCTCAGCTGCATATTCTCTGCAAGCCTACACAGAAGGGAAACTGAAACTAAAGTTCAGGCAAGTTCCTCCCTCAGGCAATGCAACCATTAACACGTGAAAAGGGGACAATTAAATTCAACCTCTTCACCCCGCCAAAATGATTAGTTACCATAGTAACCTTAATCTGTAGTAGAAAACATATTAACACTCCCCTTTTTATACTACAGAATAAAATGCAAACCAATTTGCTTTGTTAACTCTTTGTGTCTTTCCATTCACAACATTTTAACATTATCTCCTCTTTGGTTTAACAGAAAGCTACCATCCTTCTTCCTGTGTATTTCCAAACCTAGGTAATTTGTTACAGTTCCAAGGCTTTTTAATGTGAAATGGCTTTTCATGCAGGCTTCAAAATCAAGCCTTTGTTTTTCTGTTGATGTGAACAGCAGCAAATCATCAACATAAATGCACAGATACATACAGCCTTGTTTGTCTTTCTTCATATATACACATGGATCTGCTTTTCCTTTTTCAAAACCAAAATTCTGCAGTTTTTCATCTAATTTTTGGTTCCAGGATCTAGCAGCTTATTTTAACCCATAGATTGACTTCTGCATTCAGACTAGATTCTCCCCTTTTTCATAGCCAGGGGGTTGCTGCATGTATAATTTGTGGTCTAAATCACCATAGAGAAATGCAGTCTGAATGTCATAGTGGTTAACTGACATTACTTTGAGTGCAGCAATTTTTAACAGTAATCTAATTGATTCACCTTTAGTAACTGGTGCAAAAGTCTTGTCAAAGTCTAAATCTTTCCTCTGAGTGAACCCTTTTGCAACTAACCTTGCTTTATATTTTTGGATTTTGCCATCAGCATCCCTTTTCAGTTTGAAAACCCACCTGCAACCTAGACAGCATTCATTGGGAGGTAGGTTTACCAGTTTCCATGTTTTATTTTCTTTCAAGGATGCTAACTCCTGTTGCATGGCAGAATGCCAATTTTGTGCAATCTCAGGTGGTAAAGCATTCACTTGTTCTAAAGACTCAGGTTCTGTGAATATGTGAAAAGCCTTCAGTTTGCTTTTCTGGTTTAATGTCCTCATCAGGCAAAAGATCACTATCAGCAAGTCCTTGCTGTTCTCTTGTGGTCAGATCAACTGGAGAGCTAGAATTTAATCTCCCCCAGTTTTGCTCAGCAAAAGAAGCGCTTTTGCTAATTATCAATTTCTCTCCCACTATGAACCTGTAGCTCCTCTGGCTTTGTTCATAGCCAACAAAGATGGCTTTCTTTGTTGTGGGGCCTCCTTTCCTTCTCTGTTGTTTTGGAATATGAACCCAAGCAGTGCTACCAAACACTCTTAAGATGGTTTACCTTTGGTTTCACACCATAAAACAAATGGAATGGAGTGTCCTGAATCACAGAGTTATACAATCTGTTTTGTACATAACAGGCAGTAGATATGGCCTCTCCCCAATACTTAAAAGATAAATGTGAATCTTTAAGCATGCATTCCATTGCATTTTGCAAGGTTCTCCCCTTTCTTTCAGCAACACCATTTTGCTGAGGGGTGTAAGGGTTAGAAAGAATTTGTTCTATCCCCTTTTCCACTAGGAACCTTTTGAATTTGTGAGAAAGGTATTCTCCTCCTCTATCACATTGGAGTGCAGATACAGGCCTAGGGAATTTTCCATTTGCCCATGTCACAAAACCTTTAAATTTCTCAAATGCCTCATCTTTGTGTTTTAAGATGTAGATAAATGTGTATCTTGAGAAATCATCAATGATGGTCATTGCATACCTTTCTTGTCCAAGACTTGGAGCAAAAGGACCAATAATGTCAGAGTGTACAATTTCCAAAGGTCTAGTTGTAACTCTGTCACTGTGCTTACTCACAGGAGCTTTTAGTGTTTTGCATTCTTTGCAAACTACACAGTCTAAGTATTTATCACAGGGTTTTATCTTTAGGTCAGCACACAGCTGTGGCATTTGTGCTATATACTTGAAATTAGCATGACCAAATCTCCTATGCATCAGGTGTACACATTGGTCATGATATGGAGTGTTGCCAACTGCAGCCTTGCAGCTTGGCTTCCTTGCATTTTGCACAATGTACAAGGAGTCTTTTAATATACCAGTAGCACACAATTTTCCATTTTTATGTATCTCACAACCATTTTTCTTAAATGTTATGACATACCCTGTTGCAGCCAATTGTGCCACAGATAAAAGGTTTGATTGTAAATTTGGTACATACAACACACCTTTTACAGTTTCTCCCAAGCAGGATAAATACAAGTCACCTTGTCCCATAATTTTGGTCACAGACCCATCAGCCAAAGATACCCTTTGTCTTTCAGTTTTAGACAGTGACACAAAAGAGCTTTTACAATTACATAAATGACAATTGGCCCCAGAATCTAACACCCATACATCAGAATTACCCTTCTCGGCAACCTGTGCAATTTGGGTTGCCTGAAGAGCCTTCTTCTTTGTTGCCCTTGTGTTGTTCTTCTCTGTCTTTCTACTCTTGGGTCTCAAGGTACAGTCTTTCTGCAAATGTCCAGCTGAACCACAGGTGAAGCATCGCTACCTGTCTAGTGCTGTGGCCTCAGGTTCCTTTCCCTTCTTTTCCCTTGTTTACTGGTACTGCAGCTTTCCAGAAGAGATGGGAGGGGGATCTTTCCTCTCTCTTCTCCCATTCAGCGAGTAAGTGCTGTGTAACATATGATGGGGTGAGGTCTGCTTCAGGCATAGCCTCCAGGGTACAAATCAGCGTGTCCCACGTTTCATTCAGTGAGGACAGGAAGATACAGGATTTTGTGAGAGGTGTAAATTCCATTCCTCTCTCCTGCAACTCAACAAACAGCTGCTGAATATAATGCAGGTCCTCAGGAAGGCTATCTCCTTCTGCAAGGTAGGCTTTGTACAGCTTTTTCATCAGGGTAACTTTACTCCCTGCTGTTGCCTTTACATACAAGTCTCTCAAAGCGTCCCAAAGTTGCTTTGCAGACTGCATACCTCACACGTGGACTAGCTGATTGTCCTCAACTCCCAGGATAATGGTGGCTCTAGCCCACTCATCCTGCCTAAGCCATTCAGCACTGGGATTTTGGGGGGTTTGCTCACCAATTGGCAGCCAAAGATTCTATCTGCGAAGATACATCTCCATCTTCAGGGCCCAATTCAAATAGTTGGTCTCTGATAGGCGCTCCAGAGGCATCGCTGAGGGCTGGGAGGTAGCCATGGCTGCTGCTTTTGCAAGTCACCTCAGCTGGCTTTTGTCCTGTAGACCGGCAGTTGCTGGAAAATCTCCAGGTGGCTCCAAAGAAAATCTTCACAGGTCTTTGCTACCTGCCTTTAAATTGTGCATGAGGT
The DNA here is from genome assembly GCF_035149785.1 of Candoia aspera. Classification (NCBI taxonomy): domain Eukaryota; kingdom Metazoa; phylum Chordata; class Lepidosauria; order Squamata; family Candoiidae; genus Candoia; species Candoia aspera. The sequence goes on along the minus strand of NC_086167.1, from coordinate 5,550,124 downwards.
GTGTAGCTGATCTCTCTATTCTCTCTGGGGTTTACTGGGCTTACTGGGCTGTTTACTGGGCCCATAACCTGTTGGCAGAGTGCTAAGAAAGCCTTTGGCCCAGGAGAGATCAGAAAAGTCACACACCAGGCATTTCTATAAAAATAATTTTATTTACAGAAAACAAACATATTTAAAGGCTGTTTGCTGAGAAGAGAGATTTCTCTCAGCTGCATATTCTCTGCAAGCCTACACAGAAGGGAAACTGAAACTAAAACAAGTTCAGGCAAGTTCCTCCCTTAGGCAATGCAACCATTAACACGTGAAAAGGGGACAATTAAATTCAACCTCTTCACCCGGCCAAAATGATTAGTTACCATAGTAACCTTAATCTGTAGTAGAAAACATATTAACACTAGTCTGGCAATGAAACTTCTGCAAGAAAACAAGTCTCAGAGAGCACCAAGGACTCCAAAGTTGAGTTAGTTGAACAAACCGTGGGTAAGTTAACCAGGGATATGTGATACATGGGAATTAATCGGGTAAGTGTAGTTTTTGTTCTGGTTTTGTTTCTGCTTTTTGGAATGCAGCCTCCTTTCCTACCTGTCCAGTTTGGTGTGTCCCTGCCTTAAAGATCCCCTAGCTGGCAGAGAGGGTGCTGGAGGGACACCCTGATTTGATTAAAAGGAGCTTTTCCTTGACTAGAGTGGCAAATAATTCCCCCCACATGTTCTCTGGCTGCTGTTCTGGTCTCAGCAACTGTGTGAAATGTGCTTTCTTGGGCTCTTGGTCTTCAAGCGATGTTCCTGGAACGGGGCCACCAGTGAAGGGTCTGCCTGGTCCACAGTTGCGGATTTCCCTCCTTCAGACGTTCTTTCATCTGAGCTTGGATGTCTTCTGGGGTTAATCAGGCATGACAAAGTTTCAGCAGGCTATGGTTGAGTCAGGATTTTATTCTGAAGGTCCCATCGCATTTGAAGTGCCACAATGTACCCTGGGGCTTTGGAATAGGAGAAGCAAAGCACTCTCAGCAATGGGGCAGAAGTGCAAGGGTGTTGCTGCAAGGAGGGGAGGCCAAACGCTTCTTCGGTAAACAGCTCCTGGGGAACCTTTTTGGCCAGTACAGCTTGGCTCATGCCCGGCCCCTCTTTGCAGTGTGCCCGGCCCCTGGAGCCAAAGGCACACAAGATCCAGAGGTGCTTCAAGAGTTGACTCCAATCCAAATCTCTCCACCCCGATGTTTGGCTGCCAGGGCAGTTTTCTGAGGCTGGCCTGCCTCGGATGAGCAAAATGCAAGATTCTCTTTTGGGCAATTTGAAGCTGTGGTGCTCAGGGCAAAGGGGACCTGGGAAACGCACATGGCTCTTTTGGGATTGGGGGAGATGTCTTCTTGCCTTCTATGGGGAAAATTTAAGAGGGCCTGTTCTTCATCAAGAGGGCCATGCATTTCCCCCCTTTTTTTCTTGTTCCTTTTTTTTTTTAAATCATCGCAGCAGTTAGCATGGGCCTTTCATTCTTACTGGTGTGGATTCTATCCTCCATGGTGTCATGTTCACTGTTTCAATGTACAGTATACATCGTAACGTTTCACATGCCATGGGGCTGACGCGCGTTTCTGTTTGGGAGGGAGCTGCTGTGAAACCTTGTACCAAGCTCTATATCTGTATTCATTACAATGGAATGTATTTGGGTTATGTTCTCTGTTCAAGGACTTTTCCCGCAGACCATCAGAAACCGTTAGGAGCACCTGGGATTGTGAACTTGAGAAGATTTTACAGGGGGAGGGATTTCATTTGCACCGGGGGGTTTTAGTTTGTACTTGGCACGCTTTTATCATTCTCAGCTTTCTTTGTGATCGTGCACACTATTCTTTAATAAATCAGATATCTTTGAATTCCTGCTTATGAGTCTGATAGTGTTTTAGAATAGGCAACCATTACACATGGCATCTTAATATTTTTAAATTTGACTAGATGGTCACCAGGATAGTTGTGGAGAAGAGAGAACCCGATCTCTCCAGGCTCTGGTCCTGTCCCGTAGATGGAGGTTGGGTTGTGGGTTGCCTCTTTAGGCAACAGGTGTTTCCCAATAGCTACCCTTTTTCCTTCCCCCCAGACGAGTAGAGGTGAGCGGCTCTGGGCTTTGCCTGGAAGTCCCCTGCTGTCACTAAGCCTCAATCATGACGGTAGAATGCTCAAACCCAGGCCAGAAGTTAAACCAGGAAAGGCTAGACGGCCATCAATCCGAATGCTTTAATTTGAAGCAGGGCTTGGACATGGCCACTCTGTAATTCCTTGCTACTGAGAGGAAACGATGACGGCCATTCAGGGGCACTTCTGTATGGAGAGGCAGTGCCCCTGAGTATTGTTTATTTTCTGTGCTGCTGCTCTTGAGTGGTTTATAGGAAAGCAACCCAAAAGCAAAGCTACGGGGAAACTTGAAGATGGCCCACGTGGCGTGTCTGAGGGACATCGGCCAAGTCAAGCTTAGCAGACTGTGAAGCTGTGCGAAGGCAGGGGCTGGGATTACTGCTGGGTCCTGGTCCAGAAACCTGGTTCCCCTTATGGAAGAACGAAGAATGAGTATTGAGCAGGTTCTACAAGCAAGTGGGATCCATCCCCGGCTAGCCCACCATGAGTTTGCTTTGGAGCTACCAGGCTTATCTTGGGGTGAAGCAGGATGCTTTCTATAGTGATCTAGCCCAGCAAGTTCAGCAGATGTCTCTCCCCCACTCCACCCAAAAAGGACCACTTGCTTTGAACCTACTGCTTTACCAGCCTGGTTCTCCCAAGATTTGTTGGCCTGGTTTGGGTATGATGCTGAGCATCCTATGCTTGGTTTGCTCTCGGCCGAGGGCATAATTCCACATTTCTACATGTAAAAACCAAAGTCTGTGCCGTGAGTGAACCCTGCCAATTGGGGGCTGATCTGTCCTTCTCAGAGCTAAGTGAGTCGTGATGGTGGAAACTCAGCAGTGGGGCTGGCCTTTGGCCAGGGAGCCGAGCCGAGTCCCCTTTTGGTGCTAACGATATTTTGCTTTTGTCTCCCCTTCTCAGCTCACCTTGCAGAGCACCAAGTCCCGCGTGGCCTTCTTTGAAGAACTGTAGGACGCCCCGTTGCTCCTGGGACAGCTCTTGCCTAAGGGAACCTCCTTCGGAGGACTAGCCATAACCGGAGATCCATCGCTTCTTCCCAGCTGGACTCCCTTTACGGATGCAGTGAATTGCTGGAGGAGTTTGCTGTGAATCCTTGTAGTTCTTAATAACCTCTGTGTAGCAGACAGTTATGCTTCAGCTTTCTTCTTTTTCTTTCCAAGTGTTCGTATTGGTTGTGACTTTGATTATGCCCCTACTGCCGGAGACTGGATTTGATACTGTTTCGTTCCTTCGCTCGGCCCTCCTCGCAGGAGCTATGAATGAGGCTTCCTCTTCAAGACGCAGAAACAGTTCCTTTCTCCCCCGGCTGGATCTGACCCTCTTGGAAGCTCCCCTGGAAAGCAGCCGTCTGTTTCATCAGCAAAATTAAGGGCTTACAAGGTTCCCTATGGAGCCTGAACTAAATTCTTAAGTTTCGATGGGCTTTCCCTCGATTCTGGTGGACTTTGAAGGGGTTTACGTTGAAGCCAAGGAAGCCAGATTCTCTTTGGGGTTCATGCTCGGTGTGTAAAAGGCGTGTTTGAAGACCTGTTGTTCTAATTGCAGGATGTTGGTAAAGCAAGGATTGAGGGAGTGGAAATGGGGGATAATGTTAAACTGGGGTGGAAGGCGTTTAAAGGCCTAGAACAGTGTTTCTCAACCTTAGCAATTGAAGATGTCTGGACTTCAACTCCCAGAATTCCCCAGCCAGCATAGCACAGAGTTGAACTCCAGACATCTTCAAGTTGCTAAGGTTGAGAAACACTGGCCTAGAAGGTGGAAGCTACACTGAACCTACCCCTACCCCTAGGAGCCCAGCCCCTGCCCTCTGGGATTTTAAACATTTTGATAGCCCTGGCGTGTCTTTATACATTTTTTCTATGCAACATTGACGGTTGGAAATCTGCTTTTTCAAAAGTAAACCGAGCACAATACTGTAATGGCTTCATACTGCCTGGAAAAAAAAAATTACAGATCTATAATGTGGGACACACCATTTTACCTGCAGGGGGATCCCTGCTAGGATCCATTTCTGTTTTGCTTCTAGTCTTTTGAACTTTGGCCATTTTTAAATGTAATGTTTGTACAGTACTTCTGTGAGACATTATCTCTTTTATTAAAGTCTCTGCTCTTTTTCAAGCTCCCTGGCATTTGTTCTGCCTGCGCTTCTCCCTTTCTGTCTTTTTTTGTGCGATGAACAAGGCCTATAATAATTGAAGGGGTTGGCAGTTTTGAAGATGGATTTACCGGTCCGGCGGGTTGTTTCTATCACATTCTGGCCTTGTTACCAGACCTCAGAGCAGCTACACCTTTCAGCCATTGCCACGCTTTCTACTGTGATAAGGGGTCTGGAGGCTAAATCCTATGAAGAAGGGCTAAAGGAACTGGGCATGTTTAGCTTAATGAAAAGAAGACTGAGGGGAGACACGATAGCAGTCTTCCCATACTCGAAGGGCTGCCACAGGGAAGAGGGCATCGACTTACCCTGGCACCTGAGGGTAGGACAAGAAGCCATGGGTGGAAGCTCCTCAGCGGGAGATCCAGCCTGGAAAAAAGGAGGAATTTCCTGACAGTGAGAACGCTTAAGCAGTGGAACAGCTGGCCTCCCGGAGTGGTGGTGCGCCATCGCTGGAGGTTTTCAAGAAAAGATTGGCCAACCATCTGTCCGAGCTGGTATGAGGATCCTGCCCTGGGCAGGGGGTTGGACTAGAAGACCTCCAAGGTCCCTTCCAGCCCTACGATTCTATGATTCTACTGCCCTTCTAATCCATTCCCCATTTCGATCAAATTCATCTAGCAGACTTAAGGCTTTATTGAAAAAAAGCATAACATGAATGGAGGAACCAGAAGAAAGTCCTGGTTGTAAGCGATGATAGGGACAGAATTAGCCACGTCAATGTGACCCCATTTAAATCTGGATCAGGTAATGTCCTAACCATGTGCTCTTTGGAACTCCAGCTGGGTTCAGACACTGTCGGCTTCTGTCCTGTGCCGTCCAGCTGTCTGTCTTCATCTGCCCATCCACCCACTTGCATCTATCAAAAGGCTTCAGAGGCAGCTACGTGTGTTTTTAGCTTAAAAGAAAAGGATGCTGCCACTGGAGATGTGCGTATGAGAAGTAAAACTTCCAGCAGTTTTTCCCCCCTTGCTGTTAAAACCTTTATATTCAAGGTAGATCAGCATTCTAGCAGCTGTGCTAATGGACTGCTAGGAGTTGTTGGCCAGTCCTGTCAGGTTTCTCCAAGTACGGTGATAAATATGTTCTCCAGAACTCAACTCTGATTCACTGAAAGCAGAGGCTTCACAAGCTGAAACTCCACAAATTGCTTTACTGCAGACCAGCAATGGATATGCAGAAGATCTGCAGAAGGGGGAGCCCTCCAGGCTTTAAGTCCTGCGTCTTTTCATCCCGGGCTTTTGAGTCAATGGACTCTGAGCCATTCTTTTCCTGGCTGGGAAGCCAGGGTTCCCTGCCCCATGTTTACACCATGTTTACACCGTGACTTAAGCTTCGGCCTTGTAGCACTTTGGGAGAGAATGCAGCTGAGGAATGCTGGGTAAGTTTGTCCAAAGCCAGAAGAGGTAACTTTGTGCTTCCAGATGTTGTAGATAACCACTCCCAGAATCCTCTACCCATGGGCCATGCTAACTCTGAATATTGGGAGGCATCTGCAAAGACCAGGGTTTCTCAACCTTGGTGACTTCCAGATGTGTGGACTTCAACTCGGCACCTGCTCCCTCTAGGATGAGGGTTTCCCCAAGATCTGGATGGCCCCCACCCTAGTGGTGTTTAGTAAAGCTGGGAAGATCTTCCCCCAGGCCTTCGGCGAGGGAGGCCCTTCATTTCATTCCATCGGGTCTGTCGTTCTTGCCATCTTTTATATGTTACTGGTTTTGTTGCAATTCCTTCGTTCTGATGGTTGCGAGCTGCCCAGAGCCGTTGGGAGCTGGGCGGCATACAAGTTGAATTAATTGACTCCCAAAATTTCCCAGCCAGCGTAGCCGCTGCTGAGAATCCTGGGAGTCTGGGTGGTAAATCCTAACTAGAATGATAGATTATAGTGACTTTAATCAACACTAGAAATCTAATGTTTCCTAAAATCGAAATAGAGACTCTAAATGTAGGGGGAAAAAATCAAATTTGGGACATGGAACAAATCCATGCATTAAGTTGTGGTCCAAAAATGGTTCCCAGTTCCTAATATGGGGATGAGTTGAGAACTGTAGAAACACAGTTCTATAGGTAGGTATACTCTCCGCACAACTGATTTTTTTGTCTTTTAGCTTAATTCTAATAATGATCCCTGTCACTTTGAGAGAGAGGAATCAACGCATTCAGCTTTTGGTTCCTTTGGAAAGGTTACCAAGCATTCATTGCCCTATTATTACACATCAGTGTGCAGGGTTCATCTGCTCCCCCTCCCTCTAAACCAAAGGGAAAATCCAGAGATTATTAACACAGAGATTTACATGGTGCCTTTTTGAGATTTCAGACCCACCCCAAATCCCATAATCCTGGCTATTACAACAGATGATGAATCCCAAGCCATCCGTATCCCTAGTTTAAACCATGGTATAAACTCTTCTGGACTGCAAAGGCCAGGGTCAGCTTCCCTGTATTGGCTGGGGATTATGGGAGTTGTAGTGGAATGGCTGGAGGGTGCTGAAATTGAGGAGGCCTGCCTTCTGTGGCCATTTGGATGCTTCGAGCTCTGTGCCTGCATATGCAGAAAAGGGTTATTGGCCACGAAAGCTTCCATGATGAGTACAGGCAGTCTTTGTTTAGTGACTGCCTCGTTAGGCGTTCGCAGTTACGACGGTGATGAAAAAAGTAACTTTGCAACCAGTCCTCGTGTTTATGACCTTCACAGGTCTGTAAAGCAAAGGAAAGCTGAAGTAAGATCGTAAGCACAATAATGGTTTCACTTAGCAACTGCTTCGCTTAATGACTGAGTTGCTGGTCCCAACTGTCGCTAAATGAGGACTACCTGTAATTTCTGCCCAGTTTGGTGGCAATGCCAGGTTCATATTAGTGATGGCGGAAATACCAGAATATATTGCATGCTATGATTTCCCTTGTTGTGACACAGTCTGGGACAGAGGGAGTTGAGGCCTCACCAATGTGTTTCTCTCCCCTTCTTGGACATCAGAAAGCTCAGCCTTCCCCATCAGAGCTGTCCTTGGTTCATCATCTCTCCAGTCTCCCAATTTTCTTCCAGTACTGGTGTCCTTCCCCTGCAATGCTTAATGTGATTTATTTTTCCACTCAGAAGTCTGTCCCTTCCACTGTGAAGGCAGTTACGTTCCTGCCAGAAGATGCACCCTCTGGAGATGCCTTTTTGAGTCGTGAAATGCTTATCCCCCTGAGGGGAGCCCGTCTGCCTGTGCACGTTAGGAGAAAGTCTATTGAAGGTTTGTTTTTTTGGGGGGGGGTGCAGAATACATTGTGCCAACCTGTGAAATGAACTGTCCTTGTCTGATTCACACCTGAGTGCTTGCTGTTGTTGGCTAGGAATCCTTTGATGCGCTAGTTGACTGAGCTGTGACACGCACACATACATGCACACCCAGAGTCACTAGACCGTGGATGGAGCATTTCAAAAAGGTGCTCTGGAGCACACAGGAGCGCCAGCGTCCCACCTGTTTGCAGTTCTTTAAAGCAGGGGAACCTTTTCCTGGGATTGTGCAATTGCCCTCTGCAATGGTCACATGATCCCTGGAGAAGATGCAGCTATTTTAAAGAGTTGCAGATGGGTGCTACGCATATGGTCCGAAGCCTCTTTCTGGACTCAAATTCAAAGCATCCTGTGGCTGAAAGCTTAAGGCTGTCTCCCACACGTGCTGGATTTCAAATCCCATTAGTGTTTTCCCTTCCAGGGATTGCCAACGGTCATTTTCTTTCTTTCTTTCTTTCTTTCTTTCTTTCTTTCTTTCTTTCTTTCTTTCTTTCTTTCTTTCTTTCTTTCTCTTTCTCTCTTTCTCTCTCTCTTTCTCTCTCTCTCTCTCTCTCTCTCTCTCTCTCTCTTTCTTTCTTTTTCTTCTTTCCTGCCTTTATTATTTTTATAAATAACTCAGGATGGGGAACATACCTATTACTCCTTCCTCCTCCTATTTTCGCCGCAACAACAACCCTGTGAGGTGGGTTGGGTTGAGAGAGAGGGACTGGCCCAAAGTCACCCAGCCGTCTTACATGCCTAAGGTGGGACTAGAACTCTCATACCACATCTGATTGGCTCTTGGGCTGAGAGAGAGGGACTGGCCCAAGGTCACCCAGCCGGCTTTCAGGCCCAAGGCGGGACTAGAATTCTCCTACCACGCCTGATTGGCTCTTGGGCTGAGAGAGAGGGACTGGCCCAAGGTCACCCAGCCGGCTTTCAGGCCCAAGGCGGGACTAGAACTCTCCTACCACGCCTGATTGGCTCTTGGGCTGAGAGAGAGGGACTGGCCCAAGGTCACCCAGCCGGCTTTCAGGCCCAAGGCGGGACTAGAACTCTCCTACCACGCCTGATTGGCTCTTGGGCTGAGAGAGAGGGACTGGCCCAAGGTCACCCAGCCGGCTTTCAGGCCCAAGGCGGGACTAGAATTCTCCTACCACGCCTGATTGGCTCTTGGGCTGAGAGAGAGGGACTGGCCCAAGGTCACCCAGCCGGCTTTCAGGCCCAAGGCGGGACTAGAACTCTCCTACCACGTCTGATTGGCTCTTGGGCTGAGAGAGGGGGACTGGCCCAAGGTCACCCAGCCGGCTTTCAGGCCCAAGGCGGGACTAGAACTCTCCTACCACGTCTGATTGGCTCTTGGGCTGAGAGAGAGGGACTAGCCCAAGGTCACCCAGCCGGCTTCCAGGCCTAAGGTGGGACTAGAACTCACAGCCTCCTGGTTTCCAGCCTGGTGCCTTAGAAGGAAAGGAAGTGCTGATGCTGATTTCCCAGTTTCTACAGAGAGGCATTAACAATAATCATTTCTTTCTTTTCGGTGGTTGAAGGAAACACTTAATCTATCATCATCAGGGATTGGTTAGGCATTTTAAAAAAAAATACAATTTTGTATATAAGGATTGCAAGAAAAAAGAAAAAATGCAATCCAACTTGCAGTATCCGGTACAAGCTGATGCTGATTTCTTTACAGAGTGTTGCAGCCAATTGGGTAAGAGAGTACCAGCCCTGAGAGATGCAAATCAGAGTCAGAAAAGACACAGGTTGAATGTCTTAGGAGTTGCACGGCAAATCAGTTTGGAAAGAGTTGTCCTATTTTCAACACACAGGAGATTTCTAGGATGCCGTTTTATACAAGTAGAGCCTTTAAACTGATTTGCTGTCAACAGAAGAGCTTCCAAACAATTTTTGGACTCCTGTCTGGGCTTCATAGGGTATATTTAGCTATAATGTGGTTTGTTGGGTTATGCTTTAATGAGCTGTGTGAGGCACAACAAAATTATGGTTTGGCAAGCTATGCCTTAATGCAGTATTTTCTCAATCTCAGCAACTTTAAGATGTGTGGACTTCAGCATAGCTGGCTGGGGAATTCTGGGAGTTGAAGTCCACACACCTTAAAGCTGCTGTGGTTGAGAAACACGGTTCTACAGAGATTTTGGCCTGCAACTTGAGTCTCCTCTTCCACAGCCAGTAGGGCTAGTAAGCAGTTGTTGGCTGTGGGCCATGGGTTTTGTAATTCAACCTCAGAAGGATGCCTGATTGGAGAAACGTGGCCTTAAAGAATCCAGTTAGTGGTAGTCTAAATGGCTTGCTGACCCTTGAGATTCTGGTTGCTGATAAGACATTTCCACATCTCTTGGGAAGCTGAAATTAAATGCAAATGCTTCCCCTACCCTAATTTTCTGAAAGAATGGCCCATCAGAATGAGAGATTTTAACGTAGCTGGCTGGAGAATTCTGGGAGTTGAAGTCCATACATCTTAAAGATGCTGAGACAGAGAAACACTGCCTCACTATGCTTAGTATGCCACGTGAACCCAGCCAATTGTGGCTTATTTCACAAAGCAGGCTCAGTTTTCTGGTCAATAACCCTAATTAAGTCTACTTCTAACTGGCTAAGTGTAATGTGTGAATCCAGTCCTTGAGTCAGATCCCATTATTCCACGCAGCCTGCATTTGTCTCTTCTGTCTGGCTGTGTATTCTGTCCTCATGTGATATGGATCTGAATCTCATTTCTCACTAGTCAGATGGTATTAAACTCCGATCATTCCGCTCTTCTCCTAAGGTCCAAAAAATAAATTTATTGCTCTGTAGCCATGGCAAGCTCAAGGGATTAAGTCAGGGTGCAGTAGAAATGCAAATGATTTTGCTTCAGAGCAGATGCTCATTACAAGGGTGGGATGAGATGAGGCAGCGAGGGGTAGATTGTGAAGAATAGGAAGAATCCATAGCTGGTGATCACAGATCAATAGAGGATCCCAGGATGACTGATACAAGAGGTGTCCTATCCTCAGGCTGTTCCAAACCATGGCTAATGGCTGGAGGAATTTAGCATTTAAACAGCTGTGGAATGAGTGGTTACAGTCATGACTATGGATGGGCCAATCCACGCTAGGCGGGATATGTCAAGAGGGCTGAAATAAGATGTGGGATTTGGGACTGGGACTGACTCAAGTTTGGCTACATCATCTCAGGCTTCAGGACTAACGAGGAATGATCCAAGATTTTCATGCGCCAGCAAATGCTGTTAATGGCACTTCTAATATTTGTACTTTAGTGAGCCATTAAGGCCTCAGACACAAACACCAGTGGCTTCTAGTCTTGTTTGCGCTGATCAATGTAAACCCACACTCCAGATTTCCATGTGTGTCTATTAATGAGCCTTCAGCAAAGGATCATTACCTTGCCGTGGTGCTGGAGCTTGAGCACCTCAGTGATGCCATGAGCTAAACCGTGAAGGGCCACCCAAGACGGGAAGGTCATGACAGAGAGGTCAGACTAAATGCGATCCCTGGGGAAGGTAATGGCAACCCACCCCAGTATTCTTGCTGTGAAAACTAAATGGATCAGCACAACCAGAGATATGTCAGTATACCATTGGAAGGTGAGACCCCCAGGTCAGAAGATGGTCAAAATGCTACTGGGGAGGAACAGAGGATGAGTTCAACTAGCCCCAGACGTGATGACGCAGCTAGCTCAAAGCCGAAAGGACAGCTAGCGGCCGACGGTGCTGGTGGTGAACGGCGAATCCGATGTTCTAAGGATCAACACACCATTGGAACCTGGAATGTAAGATCTATGAGCCAGGGCAAATTGGATGTGGTTATTGGTGAGATGTCAAGATTAAAGATAGACATTTTGGGCATCAGTGAACTGAAATGGACCGGAATGGGCCACTTCACGTCAAATGACCACCAGATCTACTACTGTGGACAAAAGGACCACAGAAGAAATGGAGTAGCGTTCATAATTAATAGTAAAGTGGCTAAAGCAGTGCTTGGATACAATCCAAAAAACGATAGAATGATCTCAATTCGAATTCAGGGCAAGCCATCTAACATCACAGTGATCCAAATATACGCCCCAACCACAGATGCTGAAGAAGCTGAAGTAGAGCAGTTCTATGAGGATCTGCAGCACCTACTGGACAACACGCCTAAAAGAGATGTTATTTTCATCACGGGAGACTGGAATGCTAAGGTGGGCAGTCAAATGACACCTGGAATTACAGGTAAGCATGGCCTGGGAGAACAAAACGAAGCAGGACACAGGCTGATAGAATTTTGCCAAGACAACTCACTCTGCATAACAAACACTCTCTTCCAACAACCTAAGAGACGGCTTTATACATGGACTTCCCCAGATGGACAACACCGAAACCAGATTGACTACATCCTTTGCAGCCACAGGTGGCGGACATCTATACAATCGGTAAAAACAAGACCTGGAGCTGACTGTAGTTCAGATCATGAACTTCTTGCACAATTTAGGATCAGACTAAAGAGATTAGGGAAGACCCACAGATCAGCTAGATATGAGCTCACTAATATCCTTAAGGAATATGCAGTGGAGGTGAAGAATCAATTTAAGGGACTGGACTTAGTAGATAGGGTCCCGGAAGAACTATGGACAGAAGTTTGCAACATTGTTCAGGAGGCGGCAACAAAATACATCCCAAAGAAAGAGAAAACCAAGAAGGCAAAATGGCTGTCTGCTGAGACACTAGAAGTAGCCCAAGAAAGACGGAAAGCAAAAGGCAACAGGGATAGGGGGAGATATGCCCAATTAAATGCATAATTCCAGAGGTTAGCCAGAAGAGATAAGGAATTATTTTTAAACAAGCAATGCGCGGAAGTGGAAGAAGACAATAGAATAGGAAGGACAAAAGACCTCTTCCAGAAAACTAGAAACATCGGAGGTAAATTCCAGGCCAAAATGGGTATGATCAAAAACAAAGATGGCAAGGACCTAACAGAAGAAGAAGAGATCAAGAAAAGGCGGCAAGAATATACAGAAGACCTGTACAGGAAGGATAACAGTATCGGGGATAGCTTTGACGGTGTGGTCAGTGAGCTAGAGCCAGACATCCTGAAGAGTGAGGTTGAATGGGCCTTAAGAAGCATTGCTAATAACAAGGCAGCAGGAGACAACGGCATCCCAGCTGAACTGTTCAAAATCTTGCAAGATGATGCTGTCAAGGTAATGCATACTATATGCCAGCAAATTTGGAAAACACAAGAATGGCCATCAGACTGGAAAAAATCAACTTATATCCCCGTACCAAAAAAGGGGAACACTAAAGAATGTTCAGACTATCGAACAGTGGCACTCATTTCACATGACAGCAAGGTAATGCTCAAGATCCTGCAAGGTAGACTTCAGCAATTCATGGAGTGAGAATTGCCAGATGTACAAGCTGGGTTTAGAAAAGGCAGAGGAACTAGGGACCAAATTGCCAATATCCGCTGGATAATGGAAAAAGCCAGGGAGTTTCAGAAAAACATCTATTTCTGTTTTATTGACTATTCTAAAGCCTTTGACTGTGTGGACCATAACAAATTGTGGCAAGTTCTTAGTGGTATGGGGATACCATGTCATCTTGTCTGCCTCCTGAAGAATCTGTATTACAACCAAGTAGCAACAGTAAGAACAGACCACGGAACAACGGACTGGTTTAAGATTGGGAAAGGAGTACGGCAGGGCTGTATCCTCTCACCCTACCTATTCAACTTGTATGCAGAACACATCATGTGACATGCTGGGCTTGAGGAATCCAAGGCTGGAGTTAAAATCGCTGGAAGAAACATTAACAATCTCAGATATGCAGATGATACCACTTTGATGGCTGAAAGTGAAGAGGAACTGAGGAGCCTTATGATGAAGGTGAAAGAAGGAAGTGCAAAAGCTGGCTTGCAGCTAAACCTCAAAAAAACCAAGATTATGGCAACCAGCTTGACTGATAACTGGCAAATAGAGGGAGAAAATGTAGAAGCAGTGAAAGACTTTGTATTCCTAGGTGCAAAGATTACTGGAAATCAGAAGATGCTTAATCCTTGGGAGAAGAGCAATGACAAATCTCGATAAAATAGTTAGGAGCAGAGACATCACACTGACAACAAAGGTCCGCATAGTTAAAGCAATGGTGTTCCCCGTAGTAACATATGGCTGCGAGAGCTGGACCATAAGGAAGGCTGAGCGAAGGAAGATAGATGCTTTTGAACTGTGGTGTTGGAGGAAAATCCTGAGAGTGCCTTGGACTGCAAGAAGATCGAACCAGTCCATACTCCAGGAAATAAAGCCAGACTGCTCACTTGATATTAAAGGCAAAGCTGAAATACTTTGGCCACATAATGAGAAGACAGGACAGCCTGGAGAAGATGCTGATGCTGGGGAGAGTGGAGGGCAAAAGGAAGAGGGGCCGACCAAGGGCAAGATGGATGGATGATATTCTAGAGGTGATGGATTCGTCCCTGGGGGAGCTGGGGGTGTTGACGACTGACAGGACGCTCTGGTGTGGGCTGGTCCATGAAGTCACAAAGAGTCAGAAGCGACTAAACGAATAAACAACAACTATTAATGAGCACACTGGCAAAGTTGTTTACCTTCTCTGTGTTCGCTGGCCTTTCCCCCCAACTCCTCTTACAATTCCATTAGTTCTGGGAGAAGAGAGTGTGATCTTTGATGCACAGTCTGCCCTCCCTGGAGTTCAATAATTAGAGGTGAACAGCTGGACGGTCCTTCTTTCCAGGTGAGGCTGAAGATTCAGAAGCATGCAAGCAAAGCAGGAATTCACTTTTTTTGGAGGCTGGGGAAGGGGGAAAGGAAAGAGCGATGTCTGTGGACTCCTGAGGACAAGCAGGCAAAATAGAAAAGATTAAAGAAGAAATGCCTGACCTAATTTCATCAACCATGGGGAGAAGCTTCCTGGTGGTAAATAATGCAGTTTTCTGCTGTGGTGTTTTTTGCAGTGGGAAGCATGCCAAGAGTGGGACTTTGCTCTGGGAGAAGGAAACCCTGCTGAGTTGTTCCCATTTGAGTTTTAATGCTGGTGCACCATTGCTGGTATTCCTTACTCCAGTATTTCTCAACCTTGGCCACTTTAAGATGGGTGGACTTCAACTCCCAGAACTCCCCAGCCAGCATTTGAAAAAGAATGATCCCCACTATTTGATGCAAACAGGAGTTTATTTGATTCTAGGCCTTATTGGCTTAGATGCTTTAGACCAGTATTTGATGCTTTAGACCAGTATTTCCCAACCTCAGCACCTTTAAGATGGGTGGACTTCAACTCCCAGAATTCCCCAGCCAGTATGGGAGTTGAAGTCCACCCATCTTAAAGTGGCCAAGGTTGAGAAACACCAGTGCCCTACAAAGCAGCTTGTCTCTCTCCAAATTAATTAATTATCATTTGGAGGTTTGAACAAACAAGCAAATTGGGGGCTTCCATGTCTGCCCTTTGAGGTAGGCCAGGTTGAGAAAGAGACCCTGCGGAGATTCCAGGAATGGTACTTTATTACATTCGGTTTCCTCTGCTTTGTGAAATGAAAACTGTATCACCAATTTTAGAAAACAGTGAGAAACAGAAGAACGACTGCCTTCCAATCTAAGAAGTATGAATGAGAAAGGTCTGCCTAAAAATGAGGGCTGAACGTTGAGTATTCTTACCCAGGATATCCTAATTTGGAAGACGTCCCATTGCATCTGGCGGTTATTGTTTAGGGCAGATGCTAGAAGAGTGATCTTTTTCTCTGGCCTGTTACCTTCCTTTTGCTCAGTCTGTTTTTCAGGAATAGATGGGAAATAGGGATATTGGGGGTTTTCCTTCCACCTGCCATCTATAGCACCCAGCTATATAGAGGATATTATTCCTCCCTCCCTCCAAATGAGATTACCAACCGATCAGAAAGGATCCGTGGATCTTTTCTTATACAGCGGGGGACCCTCATCTTTTTGGCTCCATGGCTGCATTCCAGTTTTTAAGAAATGAGAACTTCACACATAGTAGAGCGATGTTTCTCAGCCTTGGCGACTTTAAGACATGTGGACTTCAGCTCCCAGAATTCCCCAGCTTTCCAGGCAGACCAGACAGGAAACATGACCAGATGAGCTAATACTACTAATGTAAGGCTACCTTAACAGAATCTTGCAAGTCTGAAAGTACCAATCTCCCACCGTCTCCGTTAAAGCCCAAGAAACTAGGCAGGGTCCCTTCTGAGCCTCTTGCTCCATCCATTATGCAGCTGCGGGCTATGCCCTCTCTTCTCTGACCATTCCCTAGGCAGCATCTCTTCGCCCCATCTTCCGAGGTCTTTCCCACATACCATTACATCTCCAGATGTTTGGATTCCAATTCCGATAAATCCCTAGTCAGGACAAGCTGGCTTAAGTCTTGTCATTCTCAGCCTTTTTGATGAATATGGAACAGTGCATGTAACGTGTGCACAGCAAAGATGGTTTTGCACAACCAAATTAACCAGGTCAGCTAAAAACCCTGCAGCAGAGTTGCCCAGCAGGTAAAGCTTGCATACTTTTCACCTTGGATTTTCTGATTGGTAATTTGTGCTGACTTGCTCAGGTGGATGAGTTTATCCTCTGGTATATGGCGCAGATCCAAAGAACGGGTTAGTTCAGTTCCTAGATTGTGTGTGTTGTGTGAACACAACCCAATTGTGTTTTACTAGCCAAGGTTTAACATTTAGTGTGCTCTGTTAAATTGGCTACTGTTAGTTGGCAAATCTAATGACATCCACAGACATGCTTTATAGTCAAAGCATTATTATACCATCTGTTCAAAAATGACCATCATCTTTCCAAATCTTAATAAGCTACTCTGTCTCCATAAACCCATAAGCCAATGGACAGAAAGAATGAGAAACATGCAGAATTAAGATAGTCAAGAATAATTTCCCTTCCCTTCCCCATCCATTTACTCCCTTCCCTTCCCTTCCCTTCCCTTCTTCTGTCAAAGAGATCATGCTAATTTTTGAACCCATGCAGGAACCTAGAAGACCATTGATGCTGATTGCAGCCACCCCTTTTCCAAACAGCCCTTGGCTTGCTGCAGGGAAAAAAAACCCTTCCATCAGTTTGTTACCACCAGGGAATTTGCAGCAATGCTCAATTTGTCCCACTTTGGCGAGGAAATCAAGCAGACTCTCATCTAAGCACTTCTGCTTAACTGGGTTATGTATAGCCTTTCTCTATACCTTGCCATGTTCCCTAGACTTTTGTCAAAACCTCTGGCATGGCCCACAGCTCAGTGAGCTATGGAAAGGAAAGTGGGTCCCTCTTACCTCCCAATGAAGCTAGGACAAGACTTGTTTTATCCAGGAGACTATACATTAGAGCCGTGTTTCTTAACCTTGGTGACTTTAAGAGGTTTGGCTGGCTGGGGAATTCTGGGAGTTGAAGTCCATGCCTCTTAAAGTCACCAAGGTTGAGAAACACTGCCTTAGTGTCCTAACAGTCAGGAACCACGCTGAGATGAGGAGCAGGTCTCTAGTGTTTATTACTGCTACATAAACAGAATCCTAACAAACTGAAGAAGCGTGGGAAAAACCCAGACAGATAAACCCCGAAAGTCAAGGCGGGTCTGATCTGTGTCTCTTTGAATGGCTGCTTAATTCCTCAGTACTACGGATGCGTTTTCCCCGCTGGATCGAGGCCCCCTCCTGCTCGCCATCAGTGCTCATGACACTTAGAGTCACAGTATTTCCTGCTATGGATTATTTAATCAAAGAACAAGCAAACTTCTCTTTAGCATTGGTGGTGATGCTTTTGGATGGATCTGGTCAAAGCTCTTCTCTTTGAGCTGTTGGTTAGACCTCTAAAGTTTACAGACAGTGCTAGAGGGGGAATTCCATTAAATAGACCTTATTTTGGCCAAGCTGGTTGTGCTGGAAGCCAAATAGCAGTTGGTACTTTTATAGACAATGGAGCCTTATCTCATTTACTGTAATTTGCCTTATCAAGTTACAATTTGCTGTCAGCGGGTGAGGAACTGGGCACCCTCACCCGAAGGTTTAAATTAATGGAGGAGCAGGCATTCAGCGGCTACCAATTTTAATGGCTGTTTACTGACTCCAGAAGCCCAGGTTCTGTGGAGTGGAAGAGGAGGATTGCCATCTGGTTATTGGTTTGTTTGTTTGTTCAATTTATATTGATTTATGTTTTTATTGTGAACTGCCCAGGGTCCTCTGTGTGGGGGATATGGGCGGTGATAAAAATATGATAGATAGATAGATAGATAGATAGATAGATAGATAGATAGATAGATAGATAGATATAGCTTCATATATTTATATTTATATAATATAAATATAGATATATATTATCATCTCACCTATGTGGCTCACACCATTAAAAATAACAGAAAACTAAAGACTCATGCCAAAACAATTACAAGAAAAAAACATGAAACACAAATCAAAATCAATCAAAACCATAAAAAACAGAACCTGTGGGAGAATGCGGTCCATACCTCACAAACAGTGCAACCATTTGGCAGGTTCCCTACCTCCGCAGGATCCCCAGGCCCGATGGCAAAGCCATGTCTTTAGGACCTTCTGAAAGGCCAACAGGGTTGAGGCCCATCTAACCTCAAGGGGAATGATGTTCCACAGGGCAGGTGCCGCTGCTCTGCTCCTGGGTCCCGTCAGATGAAACTCCTTGGTAGATGGGACCCATAACGTCCCCCTTCTGCTGGATCTGCTGGGAAGGAGAGATGTGATACCCTCACCCTGGGCCCATCCCATGTCAGGCTTTAGAGGTCATCACCGGCACCTTGAATTGAACCCAGAAGCAAACTGACAACCAATGCAACTTGCAGAGCAGAGGTGAAACATGCGCAGATCTAGGTGTGCGCATAACTGCCAGCACCACTGCATTTTCCACCCACTGACCCTTCCAGATGCTCTTCAAGGGCAGTCCCATGTAGAGCGCATTACAGTAGTCCATTCGGGAGGGGACCAGGGCATGAATGACCAAGAGTAGAGCCATGGTTATGACCTTTCTAGGGGCTTTCTATTGTAGTATGTATGGAGCACTGTATGTGGGGAAAAAGGGAGCAATGAAGCCGCTGTGATTTGGAATTGCTACTTAGTAAGTTTTTAGCAGAATTAAGAGAATGAATTCAGCTCCGCCACCATTGATGGTGATGAATATTTTCTGGGGCCCTTGCCAGAACATCCACAGAATTTGCAGGGAACGTCGAATCTATCTTTCCTCCAGCAGATTCTTCATCTACAGCAGTGCAAATGATTCTTTCTCTCTTCATATGTTTAGATCCAGCAATAAGGAAAGTTCTCCGGGTGGTGTCTAGTTAAATTAAAAATATAAACTACAAGAGGACAGTAAAATAATGGCAGTAAAAGCTGATAAAACCAGCAGCATCCAATAAAAAACAACAGAAGTGGGAAAAGGCAGCACTGAACAGAAAGAAAATTGTTTCTCAAATTCCAAGGAGAATGGAAAGAATTTTACCTGCTATTGAAAAGGTTGTATTAAATCGGCTCAAGGGGGGTTGGGGAGCGGGTCCATACTGGGATTTAGGAACAGCAAAGGAAGCTGCAAAGGGGCGGGAACTGGTGTCACACCCACTGCCTCTCCTAACAAAATCCTGGAAATTCAACCCTCCCCCCCAAGGAAGTCAGAAGAAATCCTCAAGCACCCTTAGAGTAAGGTAGAAGATTAGAAGTCTTTTTCCTAGCTCAAGAATAGTTTTGAGAAAATACAAGTAGATCCAAATTGCAAAGTGAGGAGATGCCTTTTTCTCTAAAGATGACTGAAGAGGTTTCTTGAGTGGGTACGGATGATTAAGAAGGGCTTGCTTACAAAGGCTTCATCAGCCTTTGATGGCGGGTGGCCTTTAGCTGTCACTCACCCGCAAGCTGCTAGTGGGCTTGGAAGAAGCAATGGGAAGCAGAAGACATGGGTCCAGATCAGTGTTTCTCAACCTTGGCAACTGTAAGATGCATGGACTTCGACTCCCAGAACCCCCCAGCCAACTAAGAAAGACATAAAACAGCCAAGTTATTAAATCAATAGACATATTGATTTAATAACAAAATCTACAAAACAAAATGGGGGCCGTTAAACCAATCACAAACATCAACTCCAGGCCTGGGACCAAAGCTGGGTTTTCAAGGCTTTCTGGGACATCGGAGACAGGAGCCTGTCCTGATCTCAGTGGGAGGCTGTTCCAGAGGTTGGGAGCCACAACAGAGAAGGCATCCTTCCTAGGTCCTACAGGATGGCAATGTTTAATGGAAGGGACCTGGAGTGCACTGTAATGGTATTTGGGAATGACCTTGGGAGATGGGTGAAGACATGTTGACTAGGGAATGGTCAGATAAGAGACAGCATAGCCCACAGCTGCATAATGGGAGGGGCAAGAGGCTCAGAAGGGACCCTCCCTAGTTTCTTGGGCAGTAAAGGGGATGTGGGGGAGAAGGACTTTCAGATTTACAAGGTTCTGCTAATGTAGCTTTACAATAAAGTAGAATTAGCTTATCTTGTTGTTTTTCCTGTCTGGTCTACCTGGTTAGGCTAACATCAATCTGCTTCTCCCACCATGCAGCTGCGGGCTATGCCCCCTCTTATCTGACTGTTCCCTAGGCAGCATCTCTTTGCCCCGTCTCCCAAGGTCATTCCCACATACCATTACATGTACCCACTCTGCTGGAGCGTACTGGGCAGGCAGAAACGATAGGAGACAGCTGGTCCCTCAGGTATCCAGGCCCTCTGCCATACATAACCAGCACCTGTAAATTGACTGGCAGCCAGTGCAGCTCTCATAGCAGTAGTGACCCATGGGCCCACTGAGAGGCGCTCGTTACTGCTCACACTGCTGCATTTTGAACCAGCTGTAGCTTCCGGGTGGTCTTCAAGCACTTTGCAGTAATTCAATCATGAGTTGATCAGGGCAGGAGTGTCTGAAGGGCCTCCCGATGGAGGAAAGGGTGCAGCTGGCACACCAGATGACCCTGAGCAAAGGCCCTCCTGGCCCTCCTGGCTTCCAGCAGGAGCTGCAAGGAGACCTTGCAAAAATTTCAGAAAATGAGAAAAAGAAGTTGTGGCCCAACTTGTGAGGGGAGCCCTGAGCCTGGCAAAAAAAGATGCTTCGTTGTTTCTGAATATCGCTGGGAAACCTGGGTCTGCTTGCAGTGGCTCCAGTAGGCATCTTTTTATCCAGCAGGCAGTTGCTATCCTCCATTTCTCTAATTTCTCGGATGAAAGTGATTCACAGAGTGGGTTTTGTAAAAATAAAAATTAATTGCTGCCTACTTCATCAAGGACACTTTTTTTTATCAAAAGGTTTTTAATCAGTGAATGTAACAGATCTGATTAATTTGTTGCAGCCTATTTAAGCATCCATCAGTCTGGAGACCAATTATCAAGCTGTGTTGGTTGTTGAGAGGCATTTATGCGTGTGCATGTAGGTGCTTGTGTGTGTGTGTGAGACAGAGAGAGATACGTCCTTATGCAAAATGTCTGTGGAATATTGAGAGCATTTATTTCAGGGAAGAAAAGAACTGAAGCGTCTGAAGAATTCTGGGAGTTGAAGTCCGCACATGTTAAAGCATGCTGGCTAGGAAATTCTGGGAGTTGAAGTCCATCTGTGCTGGCTGGGGAATTCTGGGAGTTGAAGTCCATCTGTGCTGGCTGGGGAATTCTGGGAGTTGAAGTCCACACGTCTTGAAGTTGCTAAACTTGAGAAACTGTTCTATGACACGGATGGGCGATGTTTAGACATGGTTGGGAAATATTTATTCACACATGCATTTTTCACCCACAAATACTTCCCGCTCCTAAGGATTACTATCCATTTCAACCTCGGCTGCTAGGAAGGGCCCAGCTGACCTTGGCTCACTGCAAAAAGCTAAGCAGGGATGGGCTTGGCTCTATTTGAATGGGAGAGCACTAGGTAATCTTGGGGCTGCAAACTAGACAGGGAAGTTGAAAAAAATATATACTGGAAGAAGCTGGTGGCAAATTTTTTCGGCAGTGTTGCTCAAATGATGTGGAAGTGCCCTGGACAGGATATGGTCAAAAGGGTGAAGATGGTGGCCACGACGGTGCAATTGAAGCTCCGCCCATTTTTTACATCTTATTCTGCCAGGAGGGAATGTGGTGGATTGCTGTTAGCCCTGCGAGGTAGTGCAGACAAGAAGCACAACCAGGAATACCAATTCTATCTTTATTTTAAGGTTATATTAAAAGAAACTTGCAAGGCTGAAAGTATTTCTCCACTCCTCTCCTTTTTACTCTCTGGAAAACTAGGGAGGGCCCCATCTGAAACGCTTCCTACACCCGCCTTCCTTCTGTGGGCTGAGACGTCTTTCACATGCTGGTTGTCCGGTCTGCAGCTCTTCTCCTATCTCCCAAGGTCATTTCCACAGCCCATACGTTCTGGTGGGAGGGAAGGTGGTGGCCTGCCCCAACTTCTACCCAGATGGTGCTCTAGGTTTTGGGTCAGCCCAACAAGGTAGACCAGGCTAAGAAACCAGCGCCATATAGGTCACAATGACTTTTATCATAACAGAATCTTGCAAGGCTGAATGTGCTTCCCCCTCCCTCCCTCCCTCCCTCCCTCCCTTTATCTTTGTGTGAACCAGGGAGGGGCATGTCTGAGATGTCTTCTCCAGTGATTTTCTTGGCCCGGGCTCAAACCCCTCTTATCTCACTGTTGCCCTGGTAGCAGCTCTTCCTCCTGTCCTTCAAGGCCATTCCCTCTGTCCTCTCCATTTTCTGCTCTCCATCCAAAAGGGAAGGGAGGACCAGGGGTTACTCAAAGGACTTCTCCCAATCACCCCCAGCCACCCAGCTCAAGTCGATCTCCACCCAGCAGAAGGTTTCGACAAATTGAATCGACTTGCCTGGCACTTTGCTGGCTATTAGTTTGATTCCCGGCTCACTTTAATCTCTCCTGCCAAGGGTTGGGGGATTCCCTGCCTAACAAGACATTTCTTCCCCTCTCTGTTTGCAATTTTTTTTATTTCTAGTTTGGAAGGAGGAAAACCAACCCTGTGCATTAATTCTGCGGTGGGGAGCCACTGCCCTAGAAACAGACATTACAGTTCCAGGGGAGCAACAGAAACAGTATAGACCCTAGTTCCAGGGGTGGAAACATGGTTTGTTTGGGCTGGTCTTAGCATGTTCTGTGAACTCAGCCCATAATGGCTTATCCAAGAAACCCTAGCTTGGAGCACCATGCAAACTGTCAAGCAGCTTTGGGCCACTTGGTAAGACAAATTGGCTTAATGTATGGCATAAATTTTGCAGACTAGCCCTCATGAACTGTACAGAATTCAAGATGCATTGAGCTGCAGTTGCCTACGGTGTGCAAATGAGCCCCCTTTGGATATTGTTGCCTATTGATTTCTCCTTGACCCAGGGAGGCTAGAAGATCCTTGAAACCCCGTCCCATCTCTCCTGCCTGTCAACAATATTGGCAGATCAAAGTCTTTGTACAATGAAGGTCACAAGATAAATCTGCAGGGCTCCAGAGTTAAAAGTCCTGCCAATAATAGAGCAAGCAGAAAGACTTCTGCCTGAAACTTTACAGGGAGATCAAGGAAAGGGACTTCAGATGCTTTGGAGACTTCAGAAGTGCAAGCGAAGAGCTATGTGGGAATGTTGAAGAAATGGTGTCAAGCAGAATGCTGCTTTTTCAGAAAAGCCACCCGTGCAAGATGCACAGATGTGCACACTTTTTCCTCCCTTGCCTTGTATTCTAGCTCAAATTCCAAGCTAAATGACATTTCACCACTGCCCGAAATAAAATCCAGCATCAGCCTCCAAACCTTTTACCATCTTTATTGCTCTTTTCTGCACCCCTTCCAGTTCCTCAGCATCCTTTTTGCATTGTGGTGATTGCTGCCCAAGATCATATTGGCTGTTTTGGCAGCTGCAGCACACCATGGGCTCATGTTTATTCTGTGGTTTATCAGGAGACCCAGATCCTTCTCACAGGTGCTATTTTGACCAGGTACCACCTATCTTGTCCCTATACATCTGGTTTTTTTCTACCTAAGTGCAGAGCCCTACATTTTCTTGCCACCAAACTGCATTTTGTTGGAAAAGGCCCAATCTTCTAAGTCTATCATGAACTTCAAAATTTGGAATTTGGAAATGATACCTTGGTCCACAAATGTATCATCTACTGCAAGTCTTACCAAGTAGACCAGACAAGGAAACACAATTAGATGAGCTAATTCTACTTTACTGTAAAGCTACATTGACAGAATCTTGCAAGTTTGAAATTACAATTCCCCCCATCTCTTTTATAGTCCAAGAAACTAGGGACAGTCTTTTCTGAGCCTTTTGCCCTGCCCACTATCCAGCTGCAGGCTGAGCTCTCTCTTATCTGGCAGCATCTCTTAGTCCCGTCTCCCAGGGTCCTTCCCACACACCATTATAGCTAAATCCTATGAAGAGCTATTAAAGGAACTTGGTAGTAAAGGTAAAGGTAAAGGTTTCCCTTGACGTAAAGTCCAGTCGAGTCCGACTCTAGGGGGCGGTGCTCATCTCCGTTTCTAAGCCTTGGAGCCGGCGTTGTCATAGACACTTCCGGGTCATGTGGCCAGCATGACGACTCGGAACGCCGTTACCTTCCCGCCGAAGCGGTACCAATTAATCTACTCACATTTGCATGTTTTTGAACTGCTAGGTGAGCAGGAGCTGGGACTAGCAACGGGAGCTCACTCCGCCGCGCGGTTTCGAACCGCCGACCTTCCGATCGACAGCTCAGCGGTTTAACCCGCAGCGCCACCGCGTCCCATAAAGGAACTTGGTATGTTTAGCTTAAAGAAGAGAAGGTTCAGGGGAGACATGACAGCGGACATCGAATGGTCTGTCACAGGGCAGAATGTGTGGATTTGCTCCCCATAGTAACCAAGGGTAGGACAAGAACCAACAAGTAGAAGCTTTGCAGAGGGAGATCCAAACTCAAAATTAGGAGGAATTTCCTTATGGTGAGAGCTATTAAGCAGGGGAACAGCCTGCTCCTGGAGTCATGGGGCCTCCATCGGTGGAGGTCTTCAAGCAAAGGTTGGACAACCAATGGTCTGGGATGGTCAGAGGATCCCTGCCCTGGGAACAGGTTGGACTGGAAGACCTCCAAGGTCCCTTCCCATCCTGTGTGAAGAGAAAATAATTTGCCCACCACTGTTCCTGCTTGGGCTGAAGGCTGGGCCATAACCAGAGTCATAATGAAACAAGACTACAAATCGAGTCTCCCAGTTTATAGTTCCTGGCTTTAAACCACTGCTCTGCTGCAGCAGTTCTTTAAATTTACACACATGCCAAACACAGACTGCTCCATTTCTTGTGTGTAATGGCCAGTGAAGTTTGATAAATGAGCTTCAACAAGGAGTTGAATGGGAGGGGGACTTGGATGTTGTGGTTGTCTACTTTGAAAGATGGAGAGCAAAGGTTTTAAGCCCCTGGACCTGTCGAGCTGCTAGGCTCTCAGCCACTGAAGGCCAGTTAAGGTGTTGAGGCCAGAGCAGCAGATGGCTTCATTTAAGGGACACTAACCTTCGTTAATGGCTAATAGGGGTCTTTCCTATGGAGAGAAGTGAGGTTTCTGACAAGTGGGCAGGAAATAAGATGAAGACCTTTCCCCATATTGTCTTCTGCCCACTAGTCGGGAGCCACACTTTTCTTCAGCATTGTTGCTAGTCCATATGTTGGCTGGAACCAGCTGTTCCTGTTGCATGCAGCTAATAAAAGCAGAAATTATATTCTTAGTAGCCGCAGCTTGGTGGTAAGCAGGGAGGCTTTGATATGATTCCATTTCTTTTTTATTTTAATCAAGAATTTTAGTAGTAAATATATGAGAGAGCCAGTTTGGTTTGGTGGTTAAGGCATCAGGCTAGAAAGTGGGAGAGATCATCCGGCACCATGGGATGTGGTATCATCAGTATGCCGATGATACTCAATTGTATATCTCCATCCCGGGGGAAGTAAGTGATGCCGTGACCACCCTCTCTGAGTGCCTGGGGGCTGTGCGGGCCTGGATGGGGAACAACAGGCTTCGACTGAACCCTGGTAAGACGGAGTGGCTGTGGATTGATGGCACCTCAAGTGCCAGGAACTTGTCATCTTTAGTGCTGGATGGGGTTGCACTGCCCCGACAGACCCAGTGCATAACTTGGGGGTCCTCTTGGACTCAACTTTGTTGCATGAGCTGCACTGGATTCCAGTTTGCTTCCGGGTCCAATTCAAGGTGTTGGTCATCACCTTTAAAGCCCTACATGGCATGGGACCAGGATATCTGAGGGACTGTCTCATCCCTATCACATCGACCCGCCCCACCT
Source organism: Candoia aspera (assembly GCF_035149785.1). Lineage (NCBI taxonomy): Eukaryota > Metazoa > Chordata > Lepidosauria > Squamata > Candoiidae > Candoia > Candoia aspera. The sequence continues at coordinate 5,524,258 of NC_086167.1, read as the reverse complement.
GGTCATGCAGGGAGGGCATGTTGCGGGCCCCACCTATAAAAGAATTCCATCCAGCGGGGTCCAGGAGGCGGGCCTTCTCTGCCGTAGCTCCCGCCCTTTGGAACATCCTCCCCCCAGAGGTGAGACAGGCCCCCTCGCTCCTGGACTTCCGCAAAAGATTAAAGACCTGGTTTTGTAGGCGGGCTTGGAACGGGAGGGCGAATAATTACACCTGGGGATGGCTAGCGCCCTAAGTGATTTTGAGGGGCCTATTACACTCATGGACTGATTAAGACCTTTCGCCATTTAGATTTTATTATATTTTCATTTTATTGTATGGCTGTATTGAATGGTTTTAAATCTTAACCTCGTTTTTGTCATGAGTAAGGATGGCGAGCAGGGGGCTCCCATCCAGACTGTTAAACGCATGCGTAGCACTGAGGAATTGGGCAGCCATTCCAAGAGACACAGATCGGGCCCGCCTTAACCTTTGGGGTTTATATGTCTGGGTTTTTCCCACGCTTCTTCAGTTTGTTAGGATTTTCTGTCATGTAGCAGCAATAAAACACTAGAGGCCTGTTCCTTGTCTCAGCGTGGTTTCTGGCTGTTAGAACAGTTTTATTGTAAACTGCCCAGAGTCCCCCATGAGGTGGAGTTGGGCGGTGAATAAATTTATAAATAAAAAAAATATGTCCATGTATATTGAGAGCTAATTTGGTGTAGTGGTTAAGGCACTGGGCTAGAAACTGAGTGCTAGTCCTCAGTGGGCACAAAGCCAGCTGGTTGACCTTGGGCCAGTCCCTTTCACTCAGCCCTAGGAAGGAGGCAATGGCAAACCATTCCTGAAAAACCTTGCCAAGAAAACTGCAGGGACTTGTCCAAGTGGTCACCAGGAATCAAAACCGAGCCGAAGGCCGCAACATATAAATATAAATATATAAATGTATATAGCATATAGTAGTATATATACTATAGTGAACTACAAGCAAATAAACCCAGGAATGAAATGTCATGGAGGTTAGTTTTTCAATACATCTTTCATTACTTATACATATGTTGTATCAATTTTAAAGGAGAGGCTAAACATCGCTGTTAAGCATTAAATTAAAAATATATAGTTTACAATATATAAATCACTAACTAGAGTTATAGGAATTAGATTGATTTTAATATTACTCAATATTACTCAGTTTCTTTTTCCCAGCATCCTTCAACAGTGGGTTGCAATTGTTGAACTATCTGCTCCCCCTGTCAAAGAGTCTTCTGTTTTTTCACCTTCTCCTAAAGGGGTTTGAGGGGGGGGGGGACCGGTTTGTAAAATAGCATCACTTTCCAAAGGTTGATAGCACTATGGCAGGATACCTTTGTGGGTTTTGTTTTTGAAAAACTGGAGAGGCCAGACCACTGGAGAGAGGATTATACGCTGAAGGAGAGGAAACCCATCCCTCATCCACCTCCCTGCAAAATGAGTGGAAGGACTCTGCTCTCAGCAAATCCCACTTCCAAAGACCGTTCTAGCACGAATTCTTTTCCATCCGATTGGATTAAAGCCGGAATGGAAATGTGTGTAAAGGAAGGCGGAGCTGACCTTGGGGAAGAGAGATCTTTTAAGAGGAGAAGGAAGGAGTGAGTTGTTAGGGGGGCCTGGAAGAAGAGGCTACCCAGTCCTGAGAAAGCAGGAAAGAGTGAGAAAGGAACTCAGCAGAACCCCATCTTGATTTTGTTTAGTATAAGATGGGACAGAGAGAAACTTGAGTTTTTCAATCAATCAATCAATCAATCAATCAATCAATCAATCAATCAATCAATCAATATTTATTATGGTCACAGACCAGAATTACAAATAAAATACAAATGTGTACAGATACAAATAAAAATGCATTAAAATGAAATAAAACAAAACATGATAATTATTTGTATTTGTACACATTTGTATTTTATTCGTAATTCTGGTCTGTGACTGTAATAAATATTGATTGATTGAGTTTTTCAAGATTCAGTTCTTCTACTCCAGGGTTTCTCAACCAGGGTTCTGTGGACCCCTCGGGCTCTGTGAGAGGTCCCTAGGGGTTCCCTGAGAGATCATGATTTATTTAAAAAAATATTTCAAATTCGGGGAATTTCACATTAAAGAGGTAAGTTTCATTCTTCACTTTCAGTTTAAGAACACTGTTTATGCCTATAGACAGGCCTACCCATGAAACAAATAGAATAATTTTGGAACTTCTGGCCTATATTTGAGCCTGACTGTGCAGGGGTTCCCCAGGCCTGAAAAATATTTCAAGGGCTCCTCCAGGAACAAAAGGTTGAGAAAGGCTGTTCTACCCTGTAAAAATACAGAGCGTTTTTGGAATCCCTGTTGTGTCTGACTCTTGATCTGGCCTACCTGGAAGGGCTGACACCATTACCTTGGCAGCATCTTGGAGCAAATTTCTCAGTTGTCCCCCCACTGCTCAGCATTGCTGGGCCTGTTGATTTCAGAGGCATTTCCTTCCAAGTTAGGGATGCTTGGAGGCAGTGTGCAAACTAACCACAACAGTCCTGGCAAATTTCTCACAGTGAAATCTCACCTTTCCCCTTCTTGCCCTCTCTGTGTCCTCCTCCAGGCCAGCCTCTTCCTGCTGTAAAAAAGGGTCAGACAGATGTGGCAGAGCGTCCTAATCCTTCTCTGGTTCTTCTCATTTTTCTGGACTGGCAAAGTTGACACCTTTTCAGAAGTGGTATTAATTGCCTTTAAAATGTGGCTGTTTCTCATAGTTGAGATGGATGAGCAGGGTCAATGTCCTCTGTTCCCTGTTCACGTTTCTTTTGGGTTGGTTGTTTATGATTCAGGCAAGGGAAAACGGGGCTGAGGAGAAGAGAAGCAGTATGGGTAAAGTGACAGCGCTGGGAAACAAGGAAAATGGGAATTATGTTCCATTTCCACCCCAATGCTGGTCTCTGAAGGGCATAGCAGGATCTGCAATTTCAAAGTTCTTAGTGTGCCCTAAGTGGGATGCGGTGGCGCTGCGGGTTAAACCGCTGAGCTGCTGAGCTTGCTGATCGGAAGGTCGGCGGTTCGAATCCGCGTGACGGGGTGAGCTCCCGCTGCTAGTCCCAGCTCCTGCCAACCTAGCAGTTCAGAAACATGCAAATGTGAGTAGATTAATAGGTACCGCTTCGGCAGGCAGGCAACGGCATTCCGTTTAGTCATGCCGGCCACATGACCATGGAGGAAGTGTCTTCGGACAAATGCCGGCTCTTCGGCTTTGAAACAGAGATGAGCACTGCCCCCTAGAGTCAGACATGCCTGGACTTAATGTCAAGGGAAACCTTTAGCTTTTTTACTGTGCCCTAAAGCACCCAAAGTAGATCCTTGGGAAATCTGAAATATAAAGATAAAGAGGACCCTAAAGTCAAAGCCAGAAAGCAAGTCAGGAGGTGGGACTGCAGGAATAAGCTAACTTGGGAAGACTTGGTTGCCCTGAAGAAGCACAGAGTTCGGTTCCAAGAAGTTTGGGAATCCTGGGAGTTGAGGTCCATAAAACACCCACATTGAGAACTACTCATCCAGACACCACAAAGGCAAGAAACCCTCCTAGACTCCTTCCGGTCCAGGAAGGAATCAGTGGCCAACTTAAGCATAGTCAGTGAAGAGCTAGAAGCTCTCTTGGTGAACGGCTGCAGTGATATGGTTTTTATCTCCTGGGCGTCACCGAGCAGATTCAGGTGGTACTTCCAGGACCTTGGACAGTTTCCAGGCATTTCTGCAACCATCTCACCAGCCTGGAGAAGACTCAGATACCGCTTCAGAAGCAGCCTGAGGCATCCTCTGAAGCTTAAATAGCACTATAACTCACTCTAGCTCAGCGTTTCTCAAGCTTGGCAACTTTAGGATGTGTGGACTTCAACTCCCAGAATTCCCCAGGCAGCCTTGGAGTTCAATTCTGGGAGTTGAAGTCCACACATCCTAAAGTTGCCAAGCTTGAGAAACACTGGTCTAGATGGTTACATGTACCCCACCTTGGATAGCCTTTCTTAGTTAAAGGGTCTATGTCCAACTGCGCAAACATTAGCTCAGACAAAGTTTTGGATGAGTAAGGACTGGGACTTCATGGCACGGTTCTGAACGGTAGCGGATGGATTGTGGAGCCATTGCAGCTTCCACATCCGAGCTGTCAACAGTGCTACAGTTCATGCAATATTTTAGCCACTTTAACATGTATGATCTACTCAAGTAACCCCATTGTCAGGACTCTGTGCTTAGGGATAGGAAATGTCAGCTTTACCAGGTAGACCAGACAGGAATCACAACCAGATGAGCTAATTCTACTTCATTGTAAGGCTACATTAATGGAATCTTGCAAGTCTGAAGGTACAATTCCCCCTCCCATCTCCTTTACAACTTGGCAAACTAGGGAGGGTCTCTTCTGAGCCTCTTGCCCCATCCACTATCCAGCTGTGGGCTAAGCCGTCTCTTATCTGACCATTCCCTAGGCAGCATCTCTTCACCCCATCTCCCAGGGTCCTTCCCACATACCGTTACAGAAATCTGGTCCTCTGGAGAGGACGTGGACTTTCCATTAGCCCCAACAACCTATGGCATGGCAAAGAATAGTGGGAGACATTGCCCATAATATCTGCAGGGGCCAATTAGCTGCCTGTTCATTGTACAGTTAATCATAAACTAGCCATGCAGGCTGAGTTTACAGAACATGTTAGGTTAAAATATGGCTGGCAAGTTTGTGGTTCAGTGTGTCATGTGAACACAGCCACTGTAGCTTCTTCAGGCTGGGAAGCTTGTGAGAAGATGGGATCCCGACATATGGCATGCATTTTCTTCCTGCAGGACCAGGAACATCTTAAGCTGGTGCTCAGCCTGATTCCCTCTCCCTCCTCAGAGCTTCTAGACTTGCCTACTAAGCATGGGCTGTCCTAACAGAGCCTAGCATGAAAATTATTTGTAGTCAGTTCTTAAAGTGGAAGATTATAGGAAGACAAATTCAACATATTCTGATCTAGACCATGGTTAGAGAATTGTTTCTTCCAACAGGACTTAGCCCATCCTGTGTCTTCACCCTGGAAAGACCTACTGAGGATCCCCACCCCATGTGAAGTGAGAAAAGTGGGCCTTCTCCATGTAGACTCCAAACTATCTTGCCCCGAGGTGTGAAGTGTTCCCAGTTTGTTTGGGAACATTTGCAAAGCCATTAAAATCATTTTGTTCTGACTGGCTTTAGATGCTGACAATGAACCAGGGATTAATTGCCTTTGCAATTGATTCTGATGTTTACATTGGCTTAATCGTGTGACTGTTGTTGTATTGTAAATTGCCCTGAGTCAAAGTGGGATTGTATACAAATCTCTAAATAAATAAACGCATGCCCATCATCGTGACTGATTTATGGGGGTGATCAGCAACTGATTCTTTGATTTGCATCTAATTGCTAACACCTAAAGGGGAGATTGCACTAAATCAATAACAAAGACTTTTATTTTGCATGTTACATGAACCTTTGCTTTTGGGGTCAGCGGGGTGGTAAGAGGAAAGAGCCACGTGCAGGGACCTCACTGACATTGGGCTGATATTGCAGTCAGCAGGTTAAGATTGTAGCTGAAGATTAGCAGTGCAGAATCAAGAAAGGTTCTTGCTTTCTTGCTCGGTCATCCCATTTGATGAAAGAGGACTTGCTTTATGCATTTCTTTCAAAGGGGAAGAGAGTTCGCCTGGATGGACTGTGATGTTCTTGGGCTCAGTGGCAGCCAGGCAGGTGGGGAGAGTCAATATAGTGTTTTTCACTGACCTGCCTTCTTCTCCATGCTTCCATTAGTCTCAAAGGAGGGAATTCAGAAGGAATGGCCTTCTGTGGGCCTTTTAAGCAGTGTTGTTACTATAGCTGAGAGCCAGTTTGGTGTAGTGGTTAAAGGCACCAGGCTAGAAACCAGGAGACCATGAGTTCTGGTCCTACCTTAGACATGAGGCCAGCTGGCTGACCTTGGGCCAGTCCCTCTCTCTCAGCCCTAGGAAGAAGACAAGGGCAAACTGCTTCTGAAAATCTTGCTGAGAAAACTGCAGGTGGTCTTCCAGGTGGTCACCAGGAGTCAACACTGACTTGACACACAGACACGCTACTATGACTACTGAGAGGACATCCTGCCCTGGAGATCTGGTTGGAGAATTCCTCCTTCCCCTGGTGAAATTTGGAGCAATCATCCACTCACTTTCTCTGCGCTGAGTTTTGGTGGGGCAGGGGAAGAATTTCAGAAGGCCACTTGAACCCCTCTAGCTGGACTCTGGCACTGATGTTGCTCTGGGATGGTGACTCATGAGCACTGATCCACAGCTGTCACTCAATAAATTCTTTCTGGCAGCCCATTGCTTCACCCTCTCCTTGTCTGAGAATCTTTGTGCAGCTGTGCTAAAATTAGCGTTTGACTTTTGCTCGTGCAGATGTTGCAAGGCATCTGGGCCAGCAGCATCCCTCTGCCCTTCAGGAGTGTCCACAGGGAAGGGGTCAAAAAAAGGGGTCAAGATGATGGCCACAGGATGTATGTAAAAATGAGCGGGCCTTTGATTGCGTGATTGAGGCCACCATCTTGACTTTTTTGACCCCACCCTGTCAGTTGGCTCTCCTTAATCAATTGCCTTTGTTCATAGCTGTCCATAAAGCAAGACTTGCCATGGCAACGTTTGCACACTGGAGAAGGTGTGGCCTTCTGCAACCCTGGCGACCTTCCGTTCCAAAGCTACAGGCTTGCAAATGAGGCTGGAAAATGAATGCAATCTCCTTTGACACATGACCTAAAATTCAATTTTGCAAATTTCTCTCTGGAGCATTTCCCAGAATGTTCCAATAGTTTCTAAATCTTACTTGATGCCCCCAAGATGTTGCATTTCAGTGGTACTGAACAGCAGTGATAATCCACATAACTGTAGACTTTGTAAAACCCTAGGCTGTTAATTAGCTTCTTCAACTGGCTTTTAATCTTTTGCTTAGTCTGTTTTAGAATTCTCTGCTGTTGCTAATTCTCCAATCATTCTCCAGCAACCCAAGAATATGCTTTCGTAGAAGCAAATCTAGAAAGAAATATTATTGCCTGGGTTCACACTAAGCTAAGCCAATGTCTCTCAACCTTAGCAATTTTAAGATGTTTGGACTTCAGCTCCCAGAATTCCCCAGCCAGCATGCTAGATATTAGTGCTTAACTGGGTATGTATTAATTAGGCTATCCAGAAGATAAGAAAGGAGAATCCTGTGTTTAGAAGTAGCTCTAAAACCAGAATTAGAGAGCAGTTTTTCCCAACTTGACACTCTCCACATCTGCTGTTAAGTCCTACCCAGCACAATCAAGAAAAGATGGAATTAATTCTTGTCTAATTTGTTCTGCTCTTTTCTTCTTCTTTTCTCTTTCCCTCCTTTCTCTTTCATTTCTTTGTTCTTCCATGTTTCTTTTACTTCCCTTTTTTCTTTTACATTTTTTTATTCGGTAAAAGTTTTTTATTAACAAAAATTGAGTAGAAGGAGTGATGTGATCCTCCAACAGCTTGGACTCTGATGCAGACAAATGAGGGGGGAGAACCCTCCCCTCCCCTCCTCCTTGTAACTGCCTTAAAGTAGGAGCTCTAGCAATTACGGAGTAGCCAAAAGGCAGGGGGAGAGCGGGGTTTTCCTCTGCCTCCTTTTCCCCATGTCCCAGCCCATTCCTGCTTCTCATTCTGGCTAGGCTTTTCTGAATGTGGCTTGCAAAATTACCTGACTTGTGATTGATGGAAGAGGCTGATGAAGGCAGAAGTCTTCCTGGCCCTGCATTGACCTCCCCAGTTCCACAAGGGTGCACAAGGGGATGCAGAGATGGGTCTCCCCCCTTGCAGGAAGTGATGGCAATGCATTCGCCACCGGGCCCATAAACTTCGCTTCGCCCTTTTTTTTAAAAAGAACCCAGTTGCTTCCTCAGCTCTGAGGCGGACAGAGCTTGGCCATGAAAATGGCCTTATTAAAATTTTCTGGTTTTCATATGGCTCAGGGCATTTGAGTTCCTTAACTAGCCCTCTGGGAATCTTCAACTATCTCGTAATGGCCACAGGTTTTTAATATTGCAAGAGTGTGAAAGGTCTACAAATAGATGTCTATTACAAAAAAAAAAAGTTCTGTATTTGCTGTAAAGAGAATTTAAGTGTTTTTTTTTCTTTTTTGGCAGGGCGGTGGTGGTTGCTTTTTAAAGCTTCTAGCTCTCATGCCTTTGGTCTTTTGGATTGTGGGACGCGGTAAACTGCACAGGTACAGTCTGAAGTCTGTGCTACCCCGGGAAAATCAGAGGGTGGCCTTTCAAGGACATTGGAAATTTGTCTTCAAATTATAACTTCCAATGTGACAAGAAGGGGAAAAATTAAATATGTGTCCCAGGGACTTCTTATAAATGAGATTTAATGTTAATTGTGTTGAAATGTAAATGAAATCAAACTTAGGTTTCCTCCTGGGCCTCATTAATACTTTTTAGGAGTGTAGCCTTGGCCATATTATTGAAAAGGTAAAAATCGTGCTTGGCTCAGAAAATGTTAGAGCCTTGCATCAACCAATGCTTCGGAATTAACCATGGTTTGCACCATAAACCAGGGTCATGGCTAGGCATGTAGCTTTATTGTTCTTCTTCCTGGAAACTGATGTTGTTTCAAGTAAAAGAGGATTGCAATCAAGGTAAGGAAATATTATGTTCCCCAATTATCCACATCCCTCACAGTACTCGATTCCTGAGAACATTAGCCACTACAGAAGTGCTTCTCAACCTTGGCAACTTTAAGATGCGTGGACTTCAATCCCAGAATTCCCCAGCCAGCAAGGCTGGCTGAGGAGTTCTGGGAGTTGAAGTCCACAAATCTTAAAGTTGCCAAGGTTGAGAAACACTGCACTACAGTATCGTTAGTAATGAGGAATGCTGGGAATGGTAGTTCAGGATCTGCAGGCCCTGGGTATAGATTAGGGCTTCCAAAGGTGTGGACTTCAACCCCCAGTAGTCTCTGCCATGCCTGTGGTACCTGGAGAATTCTGGGAGTTGAAGTCCAAACATCTGGAAATTGCTCAGAGAAATTCTTGCATATATAATGGTTTGCAGACCTGATGAAGAGCTACCAACTGTCAATTCTCAATTTTCCTAGTGGGCAAGAAGCCGAATCCAAGAAAATTTCAGAAGGGAACAGTGGGCTTCATCTATGTTGGCTGGGGAATTCTGGGAGTTGAAGCCTACGGGTCTTAAAGTTGCCAAGGTTGAAAGCAACGGACTAAGGTATCACTGTGGTTTGTTGAAAATGGCTAGGTTTACAGGGCTTGCTAAACATTCATGGGGTTTTGGTCTAGTTTAGTGCAAATATGGAAATGAACCATAGGGTGGATTAGTGGGGTTTGAATGCTCAGCCAGGGTGAGGATTTGGGGAAATGTATCTGGTGTTTCCCCCAGCTGGAAGGATGTGATATAAGCACTTTTATGGCAGGCTAAATCCTCTGCTGAACTTGTCCTTTTTTTGCTTAATGAGTTAATGGTTCTCTGTCTTGCTTCATTTAAAGAAGATTAACATAATTCTCTTGCAGACTAATGTTTCTTGGTCATGAAATCAGGCAATACAAGCATTTCCTCCTCCCCTCCCCCCCCTTTTTTTTGCAAACTCACCCAAAAGAGATTACTGGCAGCCAAACATCTATTCCAGTATTTTTCAAGCTTGGCAACTTTAAGATGGATGGACTTCAACTCCCAGAATTCCCCAGCCAGAATTCCCCAGCCATGCATTATAAAAGGGTAGGGGAATTTTCAAGTGTAGTTTGGGCAGGAAAATAGGAATGGGTTAGCAGGGGCCTATCCTCAAATGATACTACCAGCCTTCTCCAAGCTGGAGCCCTCCAGATCTATTTGGACTGCAACTCCCATTATCTCCAGCCAGCTGGAAATGTAGTCCATCTCATTCCCTAGGCAGCATCTCTTCCCTCCATCTTCCAAGGTCATTCTCACATTCCATTACATATTGTGAAAAAGCAAAAAGATGCTGGACAGAAATACATATGGTGACGCAGCCAGTTTTAAAAATTAACATTCAGATGAAACTGGGACTTTTCTTATTAGGACTTACAGACACTCAACCAGAAAAGGCTCATGGACTATTGGTTTTATATATGGTAACTGCAGCGAGGCTATTATGTGCACAAAGATGGAAGACCACAGAAACACCCATAATGGAGGAACGGATGGTGGAGATGGCTGAGTTTGCAGAAATGGCTAAATTGACTTCTTCCATGTTTCTGTAGTTTTTTAAAAAAATCTTTTAATAAAAATTATTCATGAAAAAAAAAGTGACTTAGGGAATACAGGACCGCAGTCTTCAAATCTCTCAAGGGATAGTCATGCAGAAGAGGTGTGGACTTATTCTCCATTGCTCCAGAAGACAGGACCAGAACTACAGTACAGGTAGTCCTCCCTTAAAGACCACAATTGAGACCAGAATTTTAGTTGCTAAGTGAAGTGGTCATTAAAGGAATCTGACCCAATTTTATGACTTTTTTGCAGCAGTCATTAAGCGAACCATGTGGTCGTTAAGCAAATCACATGGCTCCCTATTGATTTTGCTTGCTAGAAGCCAGCCAGGAGGGTAAAGAATGGCAATCCCATGACCACGGGATGCTGCAACGGTTATAAATGCAAACTGGTTGCCAAGCACCCAAATCATGATCGCATGACCATGGGGACGCTGTTATAGTCGTAAGTGTGAGCACCAGTTGTACATTGGTTTTTGCAGCACTGTTGTAAGTCTGAACCATCACTAAATGAATGTTCATTAAGTGAGGACTACCTGTACTGAATTAAAACCACAAGGAAGTTCAGTCCAGATGTCAGGAAGAACTTCCTCATTGTACCAGCTGTCAGCCAGTGGAACAGGCTGCCACATGAAGTTGAGAATTCTCATTTCTGGAGGTCTTTAAACAGAACTGGGAGAGTCATCTATCAGAGATGGTCTAGGGCAGCTGGCTGGGGAATTCTGGGGGTTGAACTCCACACATCTTAAAATGGCTGAGCTTGGGAAACACTAGTCTAGTGGATCCTGCACAGTGCAGGGGGTTGGCCTAGATGACCTCTAAGCTCTGTTGCAATCCTGTGACTGCATTGGCGGTTTCAACATCTTTTCCCACAGCCGTGGGGCAAGCAGCTTCCCAGTGTTGAGAACTGATGCCTTGTCCTGGGATTTCTTCCGCCCTTCTGAAGCCACGGAAGGATAATGCTCCCGTTAACTCGATCTCTCAGGGAAATCAGACGGGTGGCTTTCCTGCCCCCGCCCTCTGGAGGGTGGGCTGGATTTTTAATTTCTCTTGTAATTTCTTTCTCCGATTGTTGTGAGCCACCCAGAGTTGTTGAGAGTTGGGCACTATACAAGTTTAAATCATCACCATCATCTGATTCCGAGTAATTCAAAGGGCAGATTGTGCGAAGAAGCAGAAGAAATAGGAGATCATCTATTCAGCTCGTGCATGAAGATTGCACAAAAGGACACAAACATGACACAGTCGCCAAAATGATTCACTGGAACATCTGTGAAAATCATCATTTGCCAGTAATGAAAAATTGGTGGGAACGTACAGTTGAAAAAACAGTCCATAACGCACCGGTTAAAATATTGTGGGATTTCTGAATGCAAATTGAAAAAGTCTTGGCGAGTAACACATCGGATTTAACTGTGGTTGAAAAGAAGGAAGTGTGGGTAATGGATGTGGCAACACAGGGGGTAGTAAAACAGAAGACCAAGACTTGGAGAAGATCACAAAGTATCAAGATCTGAAAATCAAAGTTGGAAGATTATGGCATAAACCGGCCATGGTGGCCCAGTGGTTATCGGCACACTGGGTGCCATTCCAAAAAACCTTGGACGGCACTTAGAAAATCAGCACGTTGACAAAACTTCCACCTGCCAATCACAAAAGGCCACACTGCTTGGATCCGCACATATACTACGCCTATTACAACGTCCCAGGTTCTTGGGAAGAACCCGATGAGAATAAAGGCCAACACCAGCTAAACAACTGGCTGCTGTGATTTCACGTTGCTGTGTTCAGGTAGTTCTCACTTAATGGCCACAATAGGGACTGTAAAGCTGGTTGTTAAGCAGTGCGGTCATTAAGCGAGTCACCATGTGACTGGACCTGATTTTACGACCATTTTTATGATGGTCGTTAAGAGAATCCAGCTTCCCCAACGGGTATTTTTTGCTGGAACCTGGAAAAAAAGGTCGCAAATTGCAATCACGTGACTGCAGGACACTGCAACTGATCGTAAAAGCGAGCTGGCTGCCAAGTGCCTAAATTGCAATCATGTGCCTGTGGGGGTAGTGTGATGTTTTGCAACAGTCTTAAGTGTGAGTACAGGTCATAAAGTACTTTTTACGAGGCTGTCGTAACTTCAGACCATTGTTAGACGAACAGTCGTTAAGTGAGGACCACCTGTATATAATAACAACAACAACAACCTTTAACACCATCAAACAACAACATCTGCCTATCCTAGGTCCTTGGGAAGGACTTGATAGGTGGATAAAAATGCTAAATCCAATCTAAACATCTGGCTGGCTGTGCAACCAACCATAATAACAAGATACACTCAGCTCTATTTCCTTCCGTTCCAGAAAGGAACTGGTGGGGTGCAGATGTGTCTTTTGCTAAAACCAGGGCTGCAACTAGGTGGGGGGGGGCAACCAGGCACCGTGCTGGGGGGGCGTCAAAATGGGCACGGAATCCATGTTTGCCCCTGGTGACACAGACCCTAGTTGCAGGCCTGGCTAAAACTGCCCATTGGAGAATACGGCAGGGGAACAGGGGAGAGGCCATCACGGTTTAAGAAAAGATTTCTTTTTAATTCACATATTTACAGTGCAATACAAGTCAACACAAGACACGGCATCATGCTGGCTGCACATTTACCTATGCAGGTTGAAAATTTATATATCTATTTATTTATATATAAACAGAGAAAGGAGAAACATTGTTCTTTCTCAGCACCATTCTGGCCTCCAGCTGAAGAGCTGGAAAAGAAGAAATGCACCCTATAACTAACAAGAACCTGTGAGTGCCTGGAATCCTAAAGCAGGGCCCACATTTCTTGAGGTTGGCTGTGCTTTTTCACTCCACCAAAACCAGCAGGTGCAGAGAGGTGCCCGTCCCTCCCCAGGGTCCCCACGGATGCCCTAGACGTAGGACATCAGCCCTCCCTGGTTCGGAGTCCATAGCAGCACTGGAGCAGAAAATATCCCACACACACACACAGACCCCAAACTCATTGCAACATCTTTCGGGTAAGGGAGGTGGGAAGAGAGACCGAAAGTGACGGCAAAGCTTCTTCCTTTGGCTCCTCAGGAGCGTCCAGCAATTGCTGCATGTAACAGGAGCTGCCCAGCAGGATGTGACCCGTTGCTTGCATGCTGAAAAGGGTCCAGCGGAGAGCCTCTCTGAGAAAACAAGCAGAAGTTGGAGAGAGACAGTCAGGGAGCCTGAAGGCCCATCTGGATGGATTATTGTATGTCAATGCAGTTTAAAGTGCTCTTTGAACCCTGAGCTAACAAATTATCTCTATTATTATTCCGCTCTGTGCTTCAGCTGGAAAGGTTCCCCCTGCAGCCTCTAGACAATGCTGAGAGTGCCCATCCTTAGATTCACGGTGTAAAAAGACACAACCCTAGAGGAAGTGAGGTGGGGAGGGAAGAGGAAAAAACTATACTTGGGTGCATGCTGGCTAGGGAATTCTGGGGGTTGAATTCCACACATCTTAAAGTTGTCAAGGTTGAGAAGAACTGGTCTAAACACTACATGGATGTCTCCCTGGGTTGGCCATTCCCATATTCATTTGGAATTAATACCCCTTTGGAATTCCTCCATAATTTGCTCATGAGTGTATCAAATTCCATTGCGGCTGGATCTTCACCAGGCTTTATGGAACAACCCCCAAAGTTTGCAGGCTGTAATGGTTGGCTTTGCGCAGCACCCTCAGGAGAAAGTCTTGTTTGGCTGAGGAGCACGAAAGCCATGGCTGTTTTTTATGCTTAAGAGTCCCGTGTCCAGAAACTGGGTCAGGAGCACATTTACCAACATTGATTTTGTGCTTTTGTCCTGTGATCCAAACCCAGGCTCCCACCAATGGCTGGCTGGGGAATACTGGGAATTGAAGTCCACATGTCTGAAAGTTGCCAAGGCTGAGAAACACTGCTCTAAAATACTAGTAACAGTGTCTGTCTGGACCCACTTTGCCTGGTTTTTGAGATGTGGAAAGCCATTTGGCTGGTTCCCAGGAAGTCCAGCCATAACTTGTTGGCCAAGCTCAGAGACCCCCTGGTGTGGCCTTCAAGCTTTCTCAGCCGCCACATAATTTTCAGCCAGTTCATCTGCTCTCTCTCCTAAGTCAAGACAGGCTTCCTGGGCCCAACGCCCACCAATATCTGGAAGGCCTTGCAAATGGGCAACCACCCATGTGCCAACCAGCTGCGCATTGCCCTCTGGTCCCTTTTGAGGTGGGAAAGAGCTGCTCCGCTCGGGAGGGAAGGCGGTGAGCCAAAGACACTTACTTCATGATCCTCTTCGCCCCATAGCATTGCATGTCGTAGGACATGCTGTAGGTCCCATAGAGAGTGGCCTTGACGTTCAAGGAGCCGATGAAATCCTGGGGATTGGTCTTGTAGAGGTCGAACGTTATGCAGGCCACGTCAATCCGACGCCGTGGCTTGTGGGACAGAGAGAGCTGGTAGCCAGCTGTCTGGGGACAAAAGTGGGGAAAAGGCACTCTGATTCAACATGACCCACAAGGGAGGAATGGATGGAGAAGATGATGGAACTTGCTGAGATGGCCAGATTGACTTCTTTGATCAGAGAAAAGACATTAGCAAAGTTTATTGCTGATTGGACTTTTTGTGTGAAACAGAAAAAAAGGAACCGATGGTATATGGTTTGGATGATTAAAAAAAATAGATTATAGAAAAAAGGACACTTGGCCCCAATCACTCAATGGATTGAAGATCTGGTCACACTTGCCGCCTATGAGCAGATTGCCTATGGACGTAGACTTTGTATAGATAAGTATAATGAAATATGGAACTCATTTATACAAAATACAGTAGGTTAAAGTCGAATGATAGTTATATAAATGTATTGGAAATAAATATAGAAAGCAAGAAAGGCCCCTGAGTCACTTCTGACCCTCTGGGGGGATGCCGCTTTCGCGACATTTTCTTGGCAGACTATAGAGCGGGGTGGTTTGCCATGCCTTCCCCAGCCATAAATGCCTTTCCCCCAGCAAGCTGGGTACTCTTTTATATATATATTGTGTGTGTGTGTGTGTGTATTTGCATCATATTTGCATTAGATAAATATATATATAGAATTGTAACTGTTTACTGTTGCAATGATACATTATATTTCATAGTTTTATTTTACTTTTTCTGTTATATTTTTCTCACTTTTTAAAGCACGTTGTGTATTTTTTTTTTAATAATGTATATACCTTTGTGTATTGTACCTTTTGGGGTTTTTTCTTTTTTTTGTTATTATTTTAAAAAGCAATAAAAATTAATTAAAAAAAGAAAAAAAATGAAAGTCATAATTTATGCTTATAACTGCTGTAAAGAAAATCGGAAGCTCTCTCTCTCGCTCCCTCCCTCCACTTTTGGCTCTTTTTTTCCCCCTTCTCTTCTTCATTCTAAGTATTAGTTTGTTAGTTTTTATCTTTCTTTATTAAAATCTTAATAAAGTTATATTTAAAAAAGGAAGAAGGTACTCCAAGCCTTCCAGAATTATCGTTGCTAATAAGCTGCCTGCAGGCACCCTCACCTCCTGCTCTTTTCGATTCACTGATTCGGTTCCAACCATTGTTGTAACCTGAAAGTCCATCCCTCCCACCTATCTGGAAGGTCTGTTCAACATGGAGAAGCAAATGGGTCATCGCTGAACCCAGTCTCTGCATCAAAGCTTTGCCCAGCCTCCATTCCAGCAAAGATTTATATTTTGCTATAGGTTTTGCTTTTCAGGATTCTAGCCCTCATGAAGAGCAACTAATTCACAACTGGCAATCATGGCCAGGAAACAAATCCCTTTTTCTCCCTTTCCCTTCACACAAGATGATCCCTAACTTGACCCCCAAGAGCTATCAATTTCCAGGACTATATGCTCCATTTCCTTTCTGCAATATTGTATGCTGGGAATCACCTTTATCAAGATGAAACTTACTTAAGCTGCCCTTTTCTTCTGTGATCACAGGGAGCTTCCCAGCAGAATCATCAAATGCTCTAGCATTTAAAACCAACTTTCAAATGTTTCATTTACACAAAACCGATAGGGAGAGCATCTTTTTTTGGCTTTTCAGCTAGAATTCTGGATGGCCATCCTTCACATTAGAGGGGCCGAGCAAGCGGCCGATGGTGTCCCTTGGCTGGGTTCACACAACCCAGCTACTAAATTAACTCATTTGCTACATTTGCAGAACACGCTGAACTGTTCGCCAGCCAAACGGATTGGGGTTGCGGAGCGTGGTTGAGCCACAACCCCTAACTCAGTTGAAAATTAATCAGGCCTTTGTAGATGCTGTTGGACACACATTGCCAAGCTGTTGCAAAGCACCCTCTCCTTCTCACTGACATAAAAAGAGGTCCTGACTTTGTTACGGAAACTGAAGTTTCAGACAACCATGGAAAGTTGATGACTCTGCAAGAAGGGTTCTTCAGACTAGGCGGGTAGAAGCCATGCGGGAATAACAGGGAGAAAAAAACGGGCCACATTTTGAGCTAAATGATATTATCCTGGGCTTCAGCCCTTCCCAAAGCATGCTAGGAAGAAGCGGCTGGCCATGCTGGTACGCTGCATTAAAAACCTGGTTTTGCTGTCAAGCTAGGGGCCCTGATGGTATGGGTGAGCCTGCTTCTTGGTCATGGTTATGTTAAATAAAGGATGCCATGAGCTATTTTATGTTATTCATGTTGTTTTCGTTTTGGTTCTTTTAATGGTTAGCCACCCAAACTCATGCATTTGAGGTGGGCGGCCATATATGTTGACTAAATAAATGACTTAAATTAAAAATAAACCCTCCCATTTGTGGAAATGTCCATTCCAATGGACAAGGTCAAAATGGTTTTATCCTAGTTAGCCACCTCCATCTCTTGGCTGAGCTTCCCTGCCTAGCCAATGGTGGCTTATTCAACAGGCCATGGTTAAACCCAACAGATGAGTGTTTCCAACCTAGTTGTAGATGGACCATCCCTGGGAGGAAGCAGATACCTGCTGTCCAAGCTAACTGGAAGATAGCATGTCCCTGAAACAATGGCTATCAAGTCTGTCCTGGCTTAAGTCTTACATTTGGCTACTCACCTTGGCTGGACGCCACACCTGTCCCTCGGTTAGGACCAGCAATACTGTTCCCTCTTCCAGAGTCTGGAAAAACTCCTCCGATTCTATGCTGGTGCCATCTTCATCCAAGACAACAGTGATGGTGCCCACTAAGACCAGAGCACTTCGTACCTGCAGCAACAAATCAGGTTGGATGCCCTGCAGTTCCAGACAACCTAGAAACTGGAGTTCATTAGCAAGCGTCTGTTTGCCAAGCTGGCTTAGAAAGGAAGCTTTGAGACTACAGGTAGTCCTTGTTTAATGGCCAAAATTGAGATCAGAATTTCGGTTGCTAAGTGAAGTGGTCATCAAGGAAATTTTACAATCTTTTTTGTGGTGGTCATTAAGCAAATTCCTGCAGTTGCTAAGCAAATCACATGGTTCCCCATTGACTTTGCTTGCCAGAAGCTGGCTGGGAAGGCAGAAAATGGCGATCCTGTGAACACAGGATGCTGCAATGGTCATAAATGCAAACCAATTGCTAAGTGACCAAATCGTGATCACATGACCGCAGGGGTGCTGCGACGGTTGTAAGTGTGAGCACTGGTTGCAAGTTGGGTTTTTCAGCACCATCGTAAGTGTAAATCATCACTAAACGAATGGTCATTAAGCAGGAACTACGGGTAATGGCTTTTCTTGGGGTGGGGAAGGGTGATGGCAAGTCCACTTCACCATTCCATAGGGCCCTTCCCTCTCCATTTTAAAAAAACTGAGATTGCAGCCAGCTTTAATTCTAAAAGACTAACCGTTTAGCTTTTTTTTTTTTTAATGCAATTTTGGTGGCGGGGGGTCTGTCCTGCAAAACTGCTCAGTGCCACCCAGTGCCAGAACTGGCCGATCCCCAGCTTACTTTCTCAAGCAGGTCGTTCAGACTCTCGGCCACGATGCCTTTGCGCAGGGTGCGGTCACAGTTGCTCACCCGATACGGCCTGGGACGGGGTGCGGGGCTACTGAGCAGCTGCTGGGTCATGGAAGCGCTGGCCGACACACATCTGGGGGAGGAGGAGAAATAATCTGATGGGGGGGAGGATAAAAACGCCCCCTCCTCAGCACGCCATCTTTGGACAGTCTCCATTCCCATCTCTGCTCAAGAGCTTTTGCATCTGCAGTTCTGCAAAAAATCCTGGGTTTCCTCAGCACCCTTCAGTTCCTCTGGAAATAGGAAGGGGGCGGTTCTGCATCACACCCCTCTTGGGGGGCTATGATTGACCCCCTAAGTCATAAACAACCCCCAACTGGAAGAGTGTGCACAGCCCATTAAACCCTCAAGCGTGGTTTATAAGCCACCAGGGATGGGTTCACCCGATACATTAAACCAAACTGAACAAACCATGTTTTCACCTCATGCAAAGAACGAGCTCAGCTAATTGTGGCTTGTTTATGGTTTAGTGTATTGGTGAATCCAGAAAACTGTGGTTGGTTCAGCAAGCATGTCTTCTTTATGTTTTAGAATCCGGGTTAAGTGCAGGAAACTGACTTCTTGAACGAATACTACACAGGATAGTGTCTTTGTAGTGGTTCAGATGTTCACTAGGACTGGGGAGGCCCAGATTCTAATCTACCCCGTGACTTGGGCTCATCCTTCTCTCTCAGCCCAGCCTACCTCACAGGGTTGTTGTGGGAAAAAAAATAGGAGGAAGGCGTGCTAAGTATATTGCCTGTATGAAAGGTGGGATGCAACTGTAACAGACTAATAAATAGAATTGGTAGGCTCAGAACAATGTGTACTTTATTGAAATCATCCAATAAATAAATAATTTATTGAATAAATCACTCAAAGTCATTCAATAAAGTACAATTTCTACTTTACTGAAATCATAAAATAATGATTTTTTTTTTAAAGCTTAGCTCCTGGAAACTTCAGGAACACGTCCACGTAGTTTTCTTGGCCACCCTATGAACGTGGTTCACCGCTGCCTTCTTCCAGGATGTTTTGGACACTTCTCAGTCCCTAGGGATTGACTAGTGCTCTTTCTTTCAAGAAACAGCCCAGCTGTTTCTCAAGGTTGGCTTGGTGGAAAATTGCAAGTTGCTGTCCTAATGCTTCGCAAAGCTTCAACACATTTTCCACATAGAAATGCCGTGCGATCGTGGATTATACAAATTAACAGGCCTTCTGAGGAATGCACAATTGTATCTGAATGTTAATTTTGTGCATTCTTCGGAATTAAACAAAAATATCAGAGCCCGTGATGTGACAAGATGGGATTAATTCAAGGCGGGGACGGTGGGGGGGTGGGAAGCAAAATTAAACAAAATCAGGACTAACAATTCATCGCTGCTTATTTATTGGTACTTACTTGGAGAGTGACCTGGCAGAGAGGAGACACAAAGATTTCTTTGCATAATCCATTGGTGTGCGCAAAAAATGATTCAAGCTCTAGAGGAAGAGAAAGCTGGGTTAAGAGTGTTGCGTTGTCTTTCCTTATTCTTTTTTATAAAGTGACTTCTTGATGGAGTGGGGGCAGCTAGATAAATATAAGGCCTGAATATTATTGGTTCTATGCCCCTTTTGAGCCCTTAGGGTTAGAAAACACCACTAACGCCTTTCTTCTTTTCTTCCTTCTGTGCTCGGTCTGGCATGTGCAGGCAAGCAAAAATGGCTTTATCCATACCCTTTTTATATGAAAAAGAGAACTCTGTGCGTGAGCCATTTTGCATTTTAGCCTCCAACGAAACAAACATTGGCATTTTCATGGCTATGACAAATGAGTTTGGTCCCCAGACATAGGCACAAGAACACCAGCGCTTTGGTTTTTGCAGGAAAGGACAGATCTGAAAAGTGAAAAATATAGGTCGCCGCTCAAAATAAGAAGAAAAGAGGTTGCTCAGAGAGTAACACCAACCTCCAAATCTTGGCATTCTCCAAGTCATTTGCCACCCCACCCCACCTCCAGGCTATACGGTCTCAGTATTTGGCTAATAGTCTCCTAACTCAACTGCTGATTTGGTGGCTAATGGGCCATTTCTACAGCTTGATGCCTGGTGTTGCTAGTCCTTAAGTTTTTCCCTTGTGAAAAATCTCCATGAAGCAAAAAGGGCAAGGAGCGAACCTAGAACCTTGTACCTCCCACTGGGGGCCACCATGTCACCTTCCCTCATGTTGAGCTTCAGGAGCAGCGAGCTGACCTTGCATGCCAGAATGCTAATCAGGGTCAGTTTGGGATGGGAGACCACCAGGGAATCTCAGGCTTGTAAGCTAGCCTGGGAAGTTGAAAAAGATATTCTCCAAGAAGGCAATGGCCAATGACTTCTGCACCCCTGCCAAGACAACTCTAACCACCAGCTCATCTTAGAGAGTTTATCTCTCTCTGGGTTCTTGTAAGGATAATCATTAATGTATATGAAATGCTTTTGGACATTGAGATATTATTTATAGCAAATTACATAAGTGCCTACCCATTCCTTCTTTGCCTTTCCCATTCTGTAGTTACTTTTAAAGGCTGGTTCTACCGTTAGATGGGGTGGTCCAGGCCCACCAAGCCACTAAAGTTGTGAAATAGCAACTGACAGGGATTTGTGACCTTTCCATTTTCACCTCCAGGGGGTCAAATAAGTTGTATTTTCTGCCAGGATGATACTCCACAATTGAGCTTCATTGACTTTTTCAAAAAGTTGAGCCCTCCATTAAGACTTGCCAGCTTTGTTGATAGCAACATAAATCTTTTTTTTTTAATCTGCTCTTTTTTAGGGCAGAAGGTCTGGTATGTGGCCAGTGGTAAGAAATAGATTGGGAATTAAATGTTGGTCTGTTTTCAGAGGGTGGGGGTGGGAAATTATTTTCTTGGCCCTGATTACTAGTTGTAAACTTGGCACTGACAACAGTTATCACCTACTCAGGAATCTACTATGTAAAGTGGAAACATACAACTATTTTTAGACTTCTTTGCTGCTTCCCTAACCCTTGCCCCCCCATTTTTGTACTTGTTCAGGTCAATCAAGTAATGGCCCATCTTGGAACTTGGATTTGCACCCCACACTTAGAGCAGATTAGTGAAAAACCTAATAACTGTGTTAATATATTGCACTAAACTCAGTCTTTTCCCTTGCGCCTCCAGGAATCTAGATGTATTTATTTTTATGAGGAATGTACATTTTATGTATGAGAAAGGAAAAGAATAGGGGAAAAAACAAAGAAAACCATGGAAAATATATTGCAAGATAATATCTCAGCTTATTTATTAAACCAGTCCTTAAGCGCTGACCACCCGAAGCAATATTCTTTGCATTGTGTTGCATTGATAGTCAGTTGATAAATGGAGTGTCAGCTCATAATACACGAGAGCAAATCCAGAGTAACTCCAGTTGTCCATCATTAAATAATTATTTTCTTTGTGCAATAAATCCCAAAGTCCTCACATAATGAAACATTCCAAAGTTGGGGTATACCATTCAAATGCATATCGACACCCTGAAGCAACAATATCTTTACAAAATTGTGAAAACACCAAACCAAAAGAGAATATTAATTGAACGAGGTTCTATCAGGTGGGTAAGACTTCCCTCATCCAAATCACATCAATTTCCAACAAATTGGTCACAGGACTGGCCTAGAAATACCAAGCTCATGCTGAAAAGGAACAATGCGGCAATAAGCAATTCATAATATATTTGGCTAACTCAATCCATCTGCACATTGCACTAAGCCACAGTTTGTTTAACCAGGGGTCTGCTGAATAAGCCACAATTGGCTGGGTTCGCATCACACCATAAACCAGTGTTTCTCAGCCTCAGTAACTTTAAGATGTGCGCACTCCACTTCCCAGAACGGGAGTCCACTCATCTTTATGTTGCCAAGGTTGAGAAACACTGCCATAAAGAAGAGACATGACAATCCCCTTTCCTCCTTCTGGCACCACTCAGGTGTGCTGGGACTCCAAATCCCAGAATTCCACAGCTACGGTGCCAATTCTGGGAATTGCAAATCCAACTCCTGAGGGCACCAGGTTGGGGAAGACGGGTGGAGTGTGTTGTGTGAGCCCACCTGGGTGCCCACGGCTCAGAGCTGCCATCAGAACCAACCCCAAATTGAGAAATAATCTCATCTAATCCTAAAGCTGGCTGGGGAATTCTGGGAGTTGAAGTCCACACCTCTTAAAGTTGCCAACGCTGAGAAACACGGATCCAATCCAGTCCACCCTGCGAAACAGAGGCATAAGGAGATGGAAATGCAGAGGTGGCCCATCTCACCTGTGCTCCAACAGCTGGAGAAGATCCCCGTGGCCAGTCCCTGCCCTGCTATTAGACAAGGGCGATACCTGCCTTGGATGCCAAGGGGGAGGGGGACAACACAATCCAGGATCCAAGCTCTGCACCTCCTGAATTCCCCTCCTGTCCCAGGAGCAGAAAACAAGTCAACTCCTCTGCACGGACTGGGGAAGAGACACCGTTTTCTTCTTTTGACTCCAAAATGTCTTTCCCAGCTAAGAAAAGTTTACGTGCCCAGCAGAGTCTGAACAAGCCTCTTCCTTCCTCCACACCCCTCCTTCTTGGCCATCCAAGACCCCTGGCTCAAATCTTTCCCGCCTTTGAAAAAAATACCCAGACTTGCCTTCCCAGCCGCTCGGCTAATCCAGATTCTCCTCCGCTTGGCCGCCGCGCCTCGGGGTTTATAGAAGCCCAGCCCCTGCTGCCCTTTGGACAGGCAAGGGAGGGAGAACCTCTCGCCGCAAGGGCTGGAAAGCGCTGCCAACCCAGCCGGGCTGTTGCGTCAGGCAGAATGTGGCCTGAGCACACTCAGAGGCCATTGAGCAATTGGGACAAAGGAGAGGAGTTTTCTGATGCCGCCCCCGGTTCAGCCCTTCTCCCAGGGGCAGGGCAGAAGCATCCCGGTCTTCGGGCGGCCCAGAAAGCTTGGATGCCAACCCTAGAGGTTTGGCTCCAGTGGCATTGGCTTTTTTTAGCTTTCTGTCTCAGAGCCAAGGCAGGGTGAGCAGCCCCCATCCTTACCCACAGCCCTGTGAGCCCAAAGCCGAAGGCAAGGATTGCGCCCACCTGCTGCGCCACAAGCCAACCATGTTTTATGAACCTCATCCATGGGTTTAATGGCTCAGGGCTGAGCCCTCACACCCTGCTGCACCGGGTTTAACAACCTGAGTTCTTGGGTCCTCATGACACACTTTGTCATTCAGGTGCAGGGCTGCTTGTGACTCTGCTGGCCGGAATCTCATCCTGCTCTAAATGGGGAAGTAGATAGAGATTTGCTCAGTTAATTCCTTCAATACCCCAAGCCGGCCAATTTAGGTTTCAGATCTAAACCTATTCAGGGATGCTACAGTGGTTGTAAGGCTGAGGACTGGTCGTAAGTCTGTTTTTCCAGCACCGTTGTTAGTCTGAACCATCACTAACTGAATGGTTGTTAAGCGAGGACTACCTGTACTGAACTGTCAGCTTTCAGACTCACTTGGATAGAAGCGCAGACTCAAGTCTCCAAACTTTGGTTTGCTAATCATGGTTTACTGAACAAGTCACTGTCTGGATTTAGACAACACATGGAACCCAAAAGCAGCCACATCCTGGTTTAGTACAGTTCAGTACAGGTAGTCCACGCTTAACAACCATTCAGTTAGTGATGGTTCAGACTTACAACGGTGCTGGAAAAACAGACTTACGACCAGTCCTCGCACTTACAACCATTGCAGCATCCCCCAGGGTCATGTGACCACAATTTGGGTGCATGGCAACCAATTCGCATTTATGACTGTTGCAGTGTCCCAGGGTCACGTGATCACCATTTTCAACCTTCCTGGCAAGCAAAATCAATGGGGAACCGTGTGAGTTGCTTAACAATCACTTTGTTCACTTAACCCCTCCAGTGATTCGCTTAATGACCACTTTGCTTAGCAACCAAAATTCCGGTCCCAATTGTGGTCATTAAGTGAGGACTCCCAGTACAGAGCCTGAACCTAAACATGAATTTAGGACCCAAACAATGCAACCACAGCAATATTTTCTCAGGACTGTCACGATTCAGGGCTGTTTTGTATAAAAATAGCATTCGCCCAAAGATTCTTGGGGAGGAGATTAAACTAAATGTATTTCTCCCCAACAAGTTAGTTTTCTGTGCATCGCCTTCCAGCTATCCACCCTCCTGTGAAGAAGTAACATTGAAAGGCCCTATTTTGCAGCTGTTGCAGGCTGTTTGCTAAACCAGCACTCCTGTTTGTGAGAACCCAGCAAGAAGAATTTAACGTTTCAATGTCACGAAGGACAACCCGATTTTGTGACCACCAAGATGTGGGCCTTTTCCTTCCTGCTGGCAAGGCTGCCACGAACTCTGGACTCCTCACCTTTGGCCAGACACTGTCACTCCAAGGATCACAAGCCAACGTTCTCAGTTAATGGACTCTGACGTAACAGGGCTCCTGCCACGGAACTTCTGAATCTCAGCTCTTAAGACTTAAACTTACCTTGTTCGGTTTTAAGAAAGCATTAAGAACAAAACTATTTAAAAGGAGCTTCAGTGAATGCAATCCCCTACTTGTTTATTGCTTGTCATTTGTTTGCCCTTGTTAAAACATAGATCTTTTCAATGCAAGTTTAATTTTGGAGACATTTGATTTTCCTGTGGACGTGAAATTGCAGAGAGAGATTGTAACCCATCAAGATTTGACTGGCTGCAATGGACTAAAACTGAATAAATAAATAAAAGCACATCTCTGGTCCTTATGGGGGACAAGTTATTGAGTTCACACCAACTTCATATTGTTTTTAATTAGCCATCCAGAGCCATGATAGTGAGATGGGGAGGCAGGCTATATAAATCAAATTCTTATTAAAATTGGTTGAGGTTCTGCATCATGTTTTTCCTAGGTTGACAAAACAGAAAAGCAGTGTTCACATCACATGCTATGCCCAGACAAATAAACCATGTTAGGGTTTACAGAATAAACTAAGGCAATGGCTGTATTTCCATGTGAAATGCACAGTGCAGTGATGGATATTCATATTTTAGCCTTCATAATTAAACTTTCCCACAATCCTCTGCTGGCTGGGATCAATGGGAGTTGAAATCCAACCTATCTATTCCTGACCAGTTGAGGAATACTGGTCAGTCCTTTAGAGAAGTGTCCTAAGCTGGCAAATAATTTCTGAATGACTTTACTTCTACGTAAGATAACAGAAAATCCAAACTGAGCTTAGATCAAGTTGCGTTGTTTTGTTTTGTTTTTTCACACAGGACATGCCCTACTGGGGTTTTCATTAATCCCTCACACTCTGCACTTGGTCATCATAGCACAAATCACAACAGAGCGCCTTTCCATAGATAGGCGGCTATTTAAATTGGTTTAATAAAAATAAATTTAAAAAACCTAGTTACTGGCAGACAAGCATAGAAGAGAGACCAAGACAAATGTTATCTGCCCTTGTGGGTATTGAACACGTTCCACTTGATTCTTCATTTCTTTTTTCAGCATCTCCAAAGGGGGATGTTAGCAAACATCTGGATAACACAACGCTGTGCAAGGCCAATACTCGAAAGGCTGGCGTCATTCCCCTGCCGCCATCAGGTGCAACAACTCCAACTGCACCCGTCACATGTAAAACATCTATTCGTGAACCTCCCTGTGTGAGCGAGTCATAACAGATCAGACATTGGCTAAACTCAGGAGCTGCACTGAACAAACCATCAGGGGTTTGTTTAGCATACATACATATCGACACCTTCGAGTCACTTCAATAGTCCCCCCAGTTTTCTTGGCAAGTTTTTTGGGAGCGGTTATAAATATAAATTTAAAAAAAAAGCTTTGGGGAGTGGTTTGCCCTTGCCGCCTCCTTCCTAGGGAGGAGAGAGAGAGATTGACCCAAAGTCACCCAGCTGGCTTTGTGCCTAAGGTAGGACTTGAACTCATATTCTCCCAGTTTCTAGCCCTGTGCCCTTAACCACACCACCAACCTGGCTCTTGCTGGCTTAGTATAATGCAGCGTTTCTCAGCCTCAGCCACTTTAAGATGTGTGGACTTCAACTCCCAGAATTCCCCAGCCAGCATGTATAAAACCCAGGAAGTGTGTTTTAAGCACCGGAGGCCAAAGATATTACAAGAGAAGTATGGAATCTCAGCTCCCTCATTAAGAATTATGGCAAGTTCCTAGTCCTTATGGGGAAAGAGTTACTGAGTTCACACAAGGTCTGCTAACTTTCTGCATCACTTAACCCTAAACCTAGGTTAACATTTAGAGTGGATTCAATCCATATCCAGCCACAAACAAGATAGCTGTATTTTGGCTGAGCACAATATACAAATGTTCAGCAGCCAAGTGTAAATTTAAACCATATTGTACTATGTGCAAACCGGTCCACAGATCCAGGACAGTTTCAGAGCTGGATTCACATATGTCCCTGACCCATGGGTTTTTCAACCATGGTTAAATAAGCCACAGTTAACTGGATTCCCACAACACTGCCAGAAAGAATAGTTTAGAAACAACAACATCTGGCTTCACAAACCATGCTAAAGCAAAGCCAAAGCAGCCTTTTAATTGTTTTGCTTTGTAGCAAGCCATGGTTAGAACCAGCCACAGAACAAACCATGGCCAGAACAAACCACGGCTAGAATCATTGCTTGCAGTGAGTGGAAAAAATGTAACTGACCCAAAAAGAAACCTAGATTTATCAACAGTGCTGTCTCAAGATCCAAAGCAATGATAAATTCATTCATAGCCAGGTAATTCTGAGACTGCTCACAGGACACCCAGTTATTGCTCTTAAGGAAATAAATTACAACACTGAATCATAAACTAAGTAAATGGAACATACCAGCAACTCACTAAGCCCCCTCCCTCCTAAAACTAACAGCTAAAACTTAAACTCAGGCAGCGGCAGCAGCAGGAGTGTCAAAAGAGTCAAGATGGCAGCCATCCCCAAGCAATTAAATCCCCACCCACTTCTATGTGCATTGTGACTCATGGAAAAGGCTGTGTGGCACACTCAGCTGTGTGGAAGCATCTGCCATCTTGACTTTTCCACCCACCACCCCCTTGTGGACCCCCGCCCCTGAATTCAGGCCCAAGCCCATCCACTTTAGGCACCTTTCCTTGGTGACTTTGGTGACTTGGTGACTTTCTCTGTCCAACTGGGCTGGGTGGCCACCGCAGGAATCCAGCTGGACAGCCAGAGACTCCCTCCAGCTTCTGGAAGAGAAGCAGGACAAGGGCCAAATAACTAAATAAGGATGCAGTGCTGCCCCTGCTTGTCATAGTGGGCAAACGCACCAGGCAGAGCTTTACCTAACCTGGTTAAACATGGTACCAACGCTGGTGAAATAACCCAAGGCATGGGCATCTCATTCCTTCTGCCTACAGATATCTCCTTGCCCTCCCTTCCCACTTACCAAGCTGCTGCAAATCAACTCCACTTTGGTCTTCAGGGCTGGAGAAGCCCCACTCTTATAGCTGGGCACAGCCCATCTCCTCCCCAGTCCCCTCCCCTCCCCTCCATCTCCCACCCAAGGTAAGGAGGTTGCAAGGGCCAGGTTGGGCTGAACCTACAGGAGATGCCATCAGCCTTAGCTTAGACTTTGGGCGGGCAGATCTGTGTCTAGGTGGGCTACCATGTCTCTCCTCCTCTCCGAAGGGGACCTTTTGAATCAGGATGTTGGTGAGAGTTAATTTGCGCACCATCAGTAAAACAGCAACAGCAACTCTTATAGAAAGACGGTCCTCAGATACAATGGGGACCGTGGCTCCTTTAATTGTTAGAATTACCCATTATAGCTGCATCTGCCCAAATCTGCCTCTTAACCAGGTCTATGCAACACACTAAGCCAGGGTTTGCTTAATTATGGTGACTAAACCAGGGTTTATCACTGTTGGCCACCTGCTAAGCCCCAAGCAAGCAAATCTCATCTGTGCAACCAGGCTTTGTTGCTACAACTTGTAATTCTCATGATGATTTGTTCTTGGTTAACTTAACAGATTGACCCAGTTTAGGATTATTTGGAACTTGGTCTCTCTGGGTAGGCTGAACAAGTCCAAGTGTTCTCATGCATGGATAACGCTAAGCCATAAATCATGATTTATATGGCCAGTGGTTGCATTCACATATGATGCTGAGCTCAAACAATAATTCCAGCCTGAGGTTTCTAACATATATTCATACTCCAAATATGTTTGCTGGGGAGGAAGTCCCAAGCTATTGGATTGAATTATGAATAAACCTTTATGAGAGTGCAGTTCACATGGTAAGGTCACTTTCTGAATACTGCAACAACACCAGCTCCGTTGGTTTTTTTAAAAATTGGCCAAAAATATTATCTTCCTGCAGTAAAAATGCAATTCTTCTCCGTACCTTACACATGGATTGGAACACAGGTAGTTCTAGTCCAGTGTTTCTCAACCTTAGCAACTTTAAGACATGTGGACTTCAACTCCCAGAATTCCCCAGCCAGCAAGGTTGTCTAGTCCATCCCTAGATGGAAGTTGAGATACCCCACCTGTCCAGAGGTATTAAGTTGAACCAGATGCCTTTAAGCATAACTCCCAGGACACCCTGGGGGTTTCTCTTTCCTATAACTGACCACCATCTTTCACCCAGATCCTGAGGGATGCAATACCCCGATGTATATAGAAAGATTTCAGGTCACCAGGTTTCTCTTGTTATGTTGTTCTCTTGTTATGTTGTTGATGGTGGTTGTCCCACCAACCATTCATTGGTTGGTGGGACAAATCAGACCATATTGACCGTATAGGCTCATTCTAGCAATCAAGTAACATATGGATGGGCTCATTTCTAGCATCCAGCTTTGGAGGAAGGCATGCAATGTCTTCTCCAAGCTTGGTTGCCACCTTCCCCTCAGCTGATGTAATGGGCAGAAGGAATAACCTTGAGGGACAGGAGGAAGAGCCGTAACCAAGACAACAGTCAGACAAAAGAAATTTGAGTCCAAGGCAGAAATGTAATTTGAAAAAGCATCTCAGACTTGACCCTCCCTAGTTCTCTTTGGGATAAAGGGTGAGAGGGAGGAAACACATTCAGACGTGCAAGGTTCTGTTACTATAACCCTATAATAAAAGTAGTATTAGCATTCATAACACTGATTCCCTAGTCTGGTCTACCTCGAAGGGCTGACAGCTGGTGACCCTGTTGTCCAGACAGAACAAGATTTCAGTTTCCATAATTTCCAGCTAACAGACTGGCTGGGAATTATGGGAGTTGAAGTCTCCCCTCTTTTACAAACCTTAGATCCCTCACTTGAACTGGATTCTGAGAAAGACTACAGGGAAAATTCATGAATTTAGCATTTCTTCCATCAAGAGACCCACCAATTTGCAAAGCCAACGCTTGGGAGCTGTAGTTCCTCAAGAAGGCGATGCGTTTACCCCAACAAGAGGTGAGCACATTGCTCTTAGCCATGGATTGGCTAGCCATAGTTTTTTGAATAAACCACAGTTTGTTGAATTTGCATGATCCACTAAGTCACAAACAAACCATATTCTCAAATAGTGTTATGTAAGAACTGGGCCTTTGTGCTTTAAGGTGTGAAGAATATTATTTCTTCCAAGGTTTAAGAGAAACCTTCCGTTTTGGATTCTCTTCACTTTTACCAGGCAGAGTTTTTTTTTTTAAATTGATTTCATTTTGAGAAAACTGACCCTCAAGAGTGACAAAGGTGGATTTTTCTCCTCTTTTTGTTGATTTAATAAAAACAGAACAAAAAGAAAACAATGCTGAAAAATAAAGGACGAGGAAAAGCAATAAAACATTATACACACACACACACACAATTATATACATACCACACACACACACACACACTAAAAAAAATTCCCTTCTCACCCCCATGACAAACAACCAGAGGCCTGGGAGTTTAAGGGTCCTGCGCAGGATCTTGGCTGTTCCAAACCCTGCACTCTTCTGGACAGAGAGCTCTGATGTGGCTCCTGGGATCTGTTGGAGCCCCTCTCCCAGCTTGGGGGTCACGGCCCCAAGTGCCCCTACCACCCCTGGGAGCACTTTGGCCTTCACTTCCCACATCCTCGCCAGTTCCTCCTTCAGACCCTGGTCCTTCTCCAGCTTCTCATCCTCCTTCTTCCTGATGTTGCTGCCACCTGGCACTGCTACATCTATCACCATTGCCGTCTTCTGGTCCTTGTCTACTACCACAATGTCTGGTTGATTGGCCGGTACCTGCCTGTCTGTCTAGATCTGGAAGTGTGTGTGTGTGTGTGTGTGTGTGTGTGTGTGCACATGTGCATATATATAATCAAGGTGAGTGTTTGGCAAAAAATAAGTATCTTATTTTTTACGGCAATGGTTACATTTTAATCTATGTATCGTTGAGGTTCTCAAATGTTGCAGGACCATTGCTGTCTGCTCCTGTACAAGGCTGATCACCTTGTATAATATACCCCTCTCTCCCCTATGGGTGGCATGTGTCTTCCTCAACCTTGGGTCCTCTGCCAGAGGCCTGGGAGTTTGAGGGTTCTGCGCAGGATCTTAGCTGTTCCTAGCCCTGCACTCTTCTGGACAGAGAGCTCGGATGTTGCTCCTGGGATCTGTTGGAGGCCCTCTCCCAGCCTGGGAGTCACAGCCCCGAGTGCTCCTGCCACCACTGGGACCACTTTGGCCTTCACTTCCCACATCCTCGCCAGTTCCTCCTTCAGGCCCTGGTCCTTCTCCAGCATCTCATCCTCCTTCCTCCTGATGTTGCTGCCACTTGGCACTGCTACATCTATCACCACCTCTGTCTTCTGGTCCTTGTCTATTACCACATGGATGAGACAAGAGAACCTGGAATTGATGGAACATATATACAGTGTGTGTGTGTGTGTGTGTATATGTACAGTATATGTATATGTATATATATATATACATTGCATACATGAGTTTATGAAATTTTGCAGAACAGTTTCATGAAAGAATAATCATATAGGTAGACCTTGCTTAACAACCACAATTGAGACCAGAACTTTGATTGCTAAGTGAAGTGGTCCTTAAGTGCATCTAACCCGATTTTATGACCTTTTTTGCTACGGTCATTCAGCAAATCACTGCAGCCATTAAGCAAACCATATGGTCGTTAAGTGAATCGTGCAGCTCCCCATTGACTTTGCTTGCCAGAAGCCAGCCAGGAAGGTAGAAAATGGCGATCATGTGACCACAGGATGCTGTGATGGTCATAAATGAGAACTGGTTGCCAAGCACCCAAATTGTGATTACGTGACCACAGGGACACTGCGATGGTCTAAGTGTGAGCACCGGTTGTAAGTCAGTTTTTCAGCACTGTCGTAAGTCTGAACCATCACTAAATGAATGGTCATTAAGTGAGGACTACCTGCATTTCATTATAATCGTCCATAACTAAGCTACTGTATATCAGTAAGCAACTGTCCAGGGTCGCTGGGAGTCAGTTGGCATATTAATAATAATAATAATATTAATATTAATAATAATAATTATTATTATTATTATTAATCTCATTCATAAAAGCAAGCAGGTCACACCAGAACATTTCACTGATGCTGAATGTGTTTGATAAAGTGGTGGGAAACTTTTGGGGAATCAAGGATGTGCTTGAAAAGGCTGACCGGTCCTTTTTCTAATAAACCAACTCCATCTTTTCTCCCTTTCTAACTGCTAAGGCGCTGGTGGTTTTGCGCACTCTCCATTGACTCTACTCTGTCACTTCCAATGATGGCAATTCATGTCCGGCTTTCCAGTAATAAGAATTTTCCTGACAGTGAAGCACTGCTGCCCTTCACCATCTCATGGACCTCTCCCTTGGTGATCAGAAGAGTCTTACCCAGCTGCTATCTGAATGTCAAAGACTCTACATCTCTTTCTTCAGCTTCCCAAACTGTGCAGCCCTTGAGGGTTGGCAAGTGGCAAAAACATCAATCCCTCCTTTGAATGGGGATGAAAGGCTGTTTCACTGGCATGCTGGCTTGGAAGATGGGGGATGAACGCTAAGCAGGGGCCAGAATTAGCTGCTTGGAGAAACCGCTAGGCTTAAATAAGTGTGTGTGTGTGTGTGTGTGTGTGTGTGTGTACCTGCCCATTATCCTCCTGAAAGGTTTAGCTTTTCAGGCAGACGGGTGGCTGGGGTTTATGGGTACTGTGACTGAGACTGATCTCCAAGGCTGCTGCTTTGCAGACAAAACAATGTTTGAGTTTCCCCCTAGACATCTTTCATCAAAGTAGGGGAAAAGGCCTAGCTATGGCTTAGACCAATGTTTCTCAGTCTCAAGAGTCTTTAAGTTGTGTGGACTTCAACTCCCAGAATTCTAGGCGTTGAAGTCCATGCATATTAAAGCAGTGTTTCTCAACCTTAGCAACTTTAGATGTAACTAAAGACATAAGAGAGTCCATCTGGTGCCATGGTTAAGGCACCAGGCAAGAAACTGGGAGACGGTAAGTTCTAGTCCTGCCTTAGGCACAAAGCCAGCTGGGGGACCTTGGGCCAGTCCCTCTCTCTCGGCACCAGGAAGTAGGCAATGGCAAACCACTTCTGAAAAACCTTGCCAAGAAAACTGCAGGGGCTTGTCCAGGCAGTCTCCGAGAACTAGACACGATTGAACAGATTAAAGAAAAAAGATGTAACTGCTAGAACAGGCAGCCTTTATGTCTGGAATGGGATGGTGGTACCATCTTGGGAACCTGCGAGGTGGTGGTATATGATGCTGGGTGATTGTTATTCCCCTGCAGTCTTGGTTTTTTAAAATGTTTTTATTTTTATTCACGTTTCAGTGTTTTAAGATTGTTATATTGTTTTAATTGTTACTGTGCTTGTACGCCACCCAGAGTCACGTTTTGGGAGATGCAGGCTATATAAATTTGCCAAATAAATAAATAAAATCATCCCTATTATATCAACATGTCCCACCCAGTCATGCAGAGAGGGCATGCTACGGACCAGGAGGCGGGCCTTCTCTGCAACAGCCCCTGCCCTTTGGAATATCCTTCCCCTGGAGGTGAGACTGGCTCCCCACCTCCTGGACTTTAGGAAACAACTAAAGACCTGGTTCTGTCATCGTGCCTGGGGCGGGAGGGAGAGTAGCCATTCTTGGGGATGGTTAGTTTCTTAGAAGGACCCTGCTCTGCTTGCGAATCACAGAGAACTTTTAGCCACCGGGTTCCTATGATATTTATTTTTATTATGTATTATATTATTTTATAGTTTTATATTCCTCTTATTTATGTTTTACTGTAAACCACCCAGAGTCCCTTGTGGGAGATAGGCAGCGATAAATTTGATTAATAAATAAATAAATAAAAATCTTGTTCCCAGCCTCAGGCAGCAAAATGCTGTGTTGGGTTGCTTTATCGGGATCAGATTGTGTCTTCTGCTGAAACCTTCCTTCTTTTTCCTTTTCCTTTTCCTTTTCCTTCCCTCCTTCCTCTCTTCCTCCCTTCCTCTCTTTCTCTTTCTCACTCACTATCATAATCCTTCTCTTCATCTGCTTCAATTCTTCTTTCAATCTTTCTCTTTCTCTTTCTCATTCATTCATTCATTCATTTTCATGTCTCTTAATCTCCCTGTCTCCCCAAAGTGTGGCACTATAAACCTGGCCCATTTTCTGTCTGTGTTAGGAGAGCTGCCTTTCAGCCTATCCTTTTAAAAAATCCTTTTAAAACAATCCACTGAAAAAACATCCCTTTTGGTCTGCAGCATTCCCCAGCGTAGGGAGCTCTGGATACATGGCTGTGCTTTTTACAGCCAGGTTGTCCTTCAAATCACGAGGGGTGGGGGTGGGGGAGATGCAGGGGGAGCTGACCCAGAATAACCTGCCTCTCTGTTTTATGGTGGGGAGATGTGGCTTTTCTTACTCAGTGAAGGCCAAGCTGCTATTAAATATCTCTGAACTGGGCTGGTAAAGAACTGTCAGCTGGAGAATAAGGTTGTAATTCTACCTGAAGGTAGAATTTTTATACTGGTTTTCTTCCCAAAGGTATACAAAAAATGATAAAGATGCCTTTGCATCATGTTTCATTCCCAAGAACTGATTCCGTGCAATTCCCTTGGCAGCTTTATAAAAGGGGCTTTTTTTCTTTTTTCTTTTTTGCAGGGAGTTTGCCAACTTAGGCAACAGCCCGGGGATATCCAGGGGACCCCCATCCAAATACTAGCCAGGGTTGGCCCTGCTTAGCTTTTGCAATCAGCCAAGCTCGAGGGCCGCAGAAAGGGGACAATGAAATAACTGTCTGTTAAGGAAGAACCAAATAAAGTCATTAGCAGAAAAGTCATCTAAAATACACAGATTGAAACAAAGTGATATTAAAAGGCAGTACTGGGCATCCCTTGGGACATGATAGTGTACTGAGTGGTGGGGGCCAATGGTTCACTTAGGATGGGACCCTGAGGCTAAGGTTCTGGAGCCAGAGGAGCCCCTGCTGGAAACCAGAAGGACAAATAATCGGAGCAACATCAGACAAGTCCGTCTTCCGTTCCTGGGCTGATCTGGACCGGCCGAGTTCTCCTGGAGCCAAAGTGTTTCTATTATATTCAAAAGATAGCTGCTAGCCATGTGCAAGTTGCGGAGGCTCATCTTCTTACTTCTTACAAACGTTGGATCTTTTCCTGGTAGTGTAAGGTCAAGATGTGAGTCAGTATAGTTAAAAGCACCAGGCTAAAAACCAGGAGACCGTGAACCCTTCTCCTGCCTTAGGTATGAAGCCACGGGTAACCTTGGGCCAGTCCCTCTCACTCAGCCAGTGTGTTTCTCAACCTTGGCAACTTGGCTGGCCGGGGAATTCTGGGAATTCCCCAGCCAGCCATAGCACCTTTTCCAACTAACCAGTTTTATTAAGAGGCAGAAGCTTTCAGGAGCTGCAGGCGGGATCTCAAACTGACAAAAATTCTGGAGGCTGTTAAGTAAATTTCCAGCTCAAGCTTCTTAGTGAAGAGATCTGACACCTCCAAGGAGGACCAGAGGCAAGAAGGAAATCAGAAAGTCTGCATCCTAAAGTACATGGGAAATACATTGGTTCTCAGTGAACCTGTTCAGTGGCTGGAATGCTTGTAACCCTATCCCATTCATCACGATAAATCTTGCTAAAGAAGACTCTGTGAGAATCAGACCGGAAAAAATTAGCTGCCCCAAAGCCTTATAGGTGGGGGTCTCTACGCTTTCTTTCTTGTATGAAATCCCATGCTGTTAAAAGTTCTGACCTGACACACGAAGGCATCTGCTTCCAGCTTCAAACCCTCTTAATGTAATGGTTGCCTATCTTAAAATATTCTCAGACTCACAAGTGAGATCTTGAATCAAATCTGGCTTATTTAAGAATAGCATGCAAGTACAAAGAAAGCTGAGAATGAGCAAAAGCGCGCCAAATACAATCTAAAAACCCTCGGTGCGAATGTAAGCCCTCCTCCTCGTACAACTGTTTCAAATTCCCCATCCCAGGTGCTCCTAATGAGTCCTGCTAATCAGCGGGTAAAAAGACCTTGAACACAAACGATAACCCAAACACATTCCATCCCCATGAAGAGAGATAGAAAGCCTGGTACAAGGTCCCCCAGCAGCTCCCTCCCAACCGGAACACGCGTCAGCACCATGGCATGTGAAACATTACGATGTACCTTAAACATTGCAACAACAAAGATGAACTGGACTGTAATGCCCGTAAATTCTGTTACCAGGTGATGATGAATATTGTCTAATAAACCTAGAGGTCACCAGGATGTGCAATGAACAACTATGGCAAGAAATGCATGAAATTATGTGGTGACGAGGACACAGTGTTCACCCATGGTGTGTTTCCCCCCATCTGGATATGAAAGCATCCTTCTTTTACCTGGCATTCTGCAACAGTCAGCCTTCCCAGGTAGACCAGACAGGAAACACGACCAGATGAGCTAATTCTACTTTATTGTAAGGCTACATTGACAGAATCTTGCAAGTCCAGAGTCCCTCCGGTGGGAGGAGATGGGTGGGGACAAATTGAATAAATAAATAAATATGTGTGAAATTACAACTTTCCTGCCATCTCCTTTACAGCTCGGGAACTTAGGGAGGGTCCCTTCTGAGTCTCTTGCTCCACCCATTATGCAGCTGTGGGCTATGCTCCCTCTTCTCTGACCATTCCCTAGGCAACATCTCTTCACCCAGTCTCCCAAGGTCATTCCCACATATCATTACAGCAACATGTCAGGAGCCCAGCTCGCAGAATTCCAAGCTACACTGGCTAAAAATGTGGGGAATTGTGGTCCAAACTCACCTGGAAGGACAAAATGTTGTAAAGTGTTTGCCAACTGCTCTGGCTATTTCACCCACCCCCTGGCATAGTAGCTTCCTTCTGGTGGATCACGCTGCTCCCATTAAACACTTGGAACAAAAGAACTGGCTGTTCTGTACCGGTCAGCCTTGCCAAGGGAGGCAGGATGTGTGTCCGTCTGTGTGAAGGAGAGAATGCAAGATTAAAGAAAACACAGGGCTGGATGCCAACTGTCTCCATTCTCCTCTGCTTTGTTGATTATCTTTAACAGCATTGGTTGGAGTGTTCTGAGGAATGCTTCTTTCAGAAGACCCACTAGATAATGTTTAAAACAGAGAGAAGAGGATGGAAAGAAAGAGGATCGTCCATCACATATCCAGACAGGTACTTTTTGTCCTCTTTGCAGATCCAAATATGGTGGCACCTTGGGCATGGTGCCTCCTTTCCTTTAATTCATATCCCTCCAGCCCAGGACCATCAAGGACACTTCCATTGGCTCTAGGACAGGTTGCATATCCAGAAATAGACAAGAGGAGGAAAACCACCTTGGAGAAGTTTGTAACTTCTCCATCCATAATGGAAAGACCAACCTGATATGTTGATATTTATTTATTTATTTATTTATTTATTTTTCAATTTATTTATTTTTTTTGTCACTGCCCATCTCCCCCATAACAGATACTTTGAAGGTCATCACCCTGGAGAGCAGCCAAAGTTAAAACAGCAACCAGTCAGTCCTGAATTTGGCTGGAACAGTGTTTCTCAACCTTGGCAACTTTAAGTCGTGTGGACTTCAACTCCCAGAATCTCTCAGCCCAGAATTCCCCAGCCAGCCAATTCTGGGAGTTGAAGTCCACACATCTTAAAGTTGCCAAGGTTGAGAAACACTGGTCTGGACGAATGGACAGGTATTGTACTGCTGAAAGTTCTCCTTTCACAGCACTGTGCTGTAAAATTCTTGGCATTCTTATTCACTGCATTTTTCTTTCTGTGAGATGAGAATTGGAGGCATGGAAGCTGAGCTGAACAATGCTCTCTTCAGGCTGAGTTGAAGGATGAAGTTCACACCTCAGATTCAGAGAGCTACAACCCCTTGGAAATCATATGGTCCCAATGGGGGCCTAATGTAAAGGATGCCCCATTTTATCAGATCTTTCCCCAGACTAGTTCGGGTGAGAGAAAGTAGTGGAGGACAATTGAAGGAAAGCAACCAGCTATGCAGAGTGTTTGGGATTGCAGTTTCAGGACCAAGGAGAGTTCCTTTGTGATCATTAAGCAGACGTTACCCCAGGAATCCTGATGATGCCAGAGCAGAAATCAGTGGATGGATCATGGAATCTATCAGGCTTATCAGCTTCCAAGAACTGGAGGAGTGGTAGAAGTCTTTCCTGAACTGAGTTTTCTTTTTAACTGCAAGAAGCACGTAGGACAGTTAAAAAAACAACTTACTGCTTGAAGTATTTGTTCCCTGTACTAATCACACAGATTGGGATACACAGATCTAACCTTGCATCTCAGAGCAGATGGGCTGGTGCTGCTTGAGCTTCATCCATAAAAACAACTCTACCCAACATCATCTACTCCTGACTGGGCTCCTGGTAGAAGCCAAGTGCAAAGAAACTTGGATGCCAGCAGAAACAATTGATGAATCTCTGGTGACCATCATTTTAATCCAGGGCAGAGGAACTTTTAGTGTCAGGAGCCAAATTAGCAGAGGGAATTCTGGGAGTTGAAGTCCACACATCTTAAAGCTGCTGAGGTTGAGAGACGCTGCGTCAAAGCCTCTTTATAAGCCAACAGCCTAGACTCAAATAAACCGCTATTTGCATTGAACAGTAGGAATTACTCCTTTTTCAAATCCTTCAGGAACCGATTCATCTAGGGCAGCAATAAAGGGAAGTTTATTGAATTGTTTGTTGTAAGCTGTTTTGGAAATGTTACTAAATGTCGCTGTTACTTAGCTGCAAAAAAGAAGAAGAAAAAGAAAATAAACCAGAAAGGGTGGAGGGGGAAGGCAGACCTATGTCCATTCCTGCTTTAGCTTTGTGACCGCAGGGCATCGAGTAGTACTTGCAGGAAGAGCTTGGAGGTGGGGAAGAATTCTGAAGAACCAATAAAATAGTCATTTTCCCCAACCTAAAGAAAACGTACAGGATGAGAGTGCTTGCTTACATGAATCAAATGAATGCTGCATTCAGTCTAGAACATTTCCTTGGGGAACAACAAAATGGGAACGTTGAGTCTATTTAATTCACTTAGCAAATTCTGCAGCCAACTCTAGTTGGTTGGATAGTTATGGACTGTGCTGAGTGGGATGAAACCAAGTAGCAGGACCAGGCCTGCCTGAAAAAATAACTGCTTTATTGCAGGAAAAGCTGGCGAGAAATGAATGTGTTACATTACAGGTTACAGTGTGTTACAGTGTGTTTATTTATTCATTCCCCATAAAATATTTAAACATTACCTTTCGTGCTATGCATTTTTGGAAGAGATGCATTGTTAAAGACACATTTCAATCACTTTAAAAGGCAATAAAATGTTTAAAAGTAGTAAGGCAATAAAAATACATTGAACTGTATTTCAGTGCATTATGATCAAAGATTAGTCAATGCCGAAATATGTAAACAATATGAATAGGATGGTTGGATGGACAGAGATAGATAGATAGATAGATAGATAGATAGATAGATAGATAGATAGATAGATAATAGAATGTGTATGGGAAGAATATGGGAAATTCATACACACAAAATGAATCCATATGAAAGTTTAAATTGGACATATATAGTAGACTGCATACTGGAGTATGGCAATCGTTAAGGTGTTGCCAATAAGTACATACATTTAATATGCACATAATTCAAGGTGTATTGATCAGTTGACAAGCCTCTGACAAGAAGAGAAATGGAACTACATTTCAAACTTAGTTCAAGGAGAAAGAGAGAAATGGAAAAATGAAGGAAGAAAAGATTATTCTTGCTGGTCTGCTAGCATAAACCAGTAGCATCCTTGGACACCGCCGAAGTAATGGGTGCCAGTTTGGAAGAGTTCCTGCTTTTCATCTACTGGCAACCACCACAGTTTCCAAATTAATTAGAAGGGCTAAACTGGGCAGGATCCGAAGCAGAACTGTCTGCAGGGTGTGGTCAAAAATTCCCCATGCTGGCTGGGGAATTCTGGG
The DNA here is from genome assembly GCF_035149785.1 of Candoia aspera. Lineage (NCBI taxonomy): Eukaryota > Metazoa > Chordata > Lepidosauria > Squamata > Candoiidae > Candoia > Candoia aspera. The sequence goes on along the minus strand of NC_086167.1, from coordinate 5,484,573 downwards.
AGTTGAAGTCCATACACCTTAAATGTTGAGAAACATTGGCCGAATGAATGTAGATAGGGCACACTTTGTGCATGCTTCATAGAATGCCCTTCCAACACCCTTGCGCCTGCATCAGCGTCCCTCTTCTGCAAGAGGGATGAAGCAAGGAAAGAGTCACATGCACTGGGGAGGGAGGCAACAGCATCTTATTTTCTCAATTTAAGATAAGTTCAAAAATTTACATCTTTACAGATCCTCCATCATAGCCCTTGCAGGACCTTAGCTGCTTACAAGATACACTGTCCTAACTTAGAGCGAAGTACGACGCTGAGACAGTGAGTTGGTCTCTAGTGTTTATTGAATGCTCTAGTAGATAGAAAATCCTGCCAAACTGAAAGGCCGTGGGAAACCCACACAGATAAACCCAAAACTCAAGGCGGGTCTGCTCTGAGTTTCTTCGAAGGAAGGTTCAAAGCCTCTAAACTACGCATGTGTTTTCCCCCTGGATAGGGGCCCCCTCCTGCTCACCATCAGTACTCAAGACATCCACTTTGGGAAGCCTGAGATGCTCAGTAAAGTTCTAAATGTACCCCCAAATAAATTGAAAGTATAAAGCCTAGGATCAATATTGATTGATTGATTGATTGATTGAGTATATTTATAAAGCCACCTATCTCACAAACATAAATGTGATGATATAGGATCGAAAGATCTACCAGGTACCCTTCACCTGTATATTTTTAGTCATCTGTCAAACACAACAGCATTTTGAATAATGTGTTTCTTCTTCTTTCTTTTAGGCAAACACCAGCTAGGAGCTGCCACATTCTTTATCCGTTGACCAACAAAATACTTCAGTTAAAAAACTCCTTGAAGGGGGTAAGGAAAATCTGAATTAAAATATGGACTTTCAAAATAAAGATAGCTAAAACAATCCTGCTGTGTACACAAGCTGTTAGACCATTGCAAAAAAAAAAAAGCTTTGGGGAAAATGTGTATATATCTAGAAAATGTTTAAATACACTTTTAAAAACTGCTTAAATATCTTTCCCACCCCACCCCAGGCAGCTGCCACCAGGATGAGAAAGCAGACAACAAAGATACATCAGGAAAATCTTATTTGTGACTTCTATGCAATTTCATGATCTTCTTGCAGAAAATTCCTTTAGATGTCTGCCTTGGGTTAATAAATAAAAAAATAAGCCTTCATTCCATTTTCTGTCTGACACAGTGGTTATAGAATTAAAATATCCCATGCATGTGAACTCTAAAGCAGGTAGAAGCACGGAGATGTGTGTGTGTGTGTAAAAAAGTCAAGATGGTGGCAACAACCGTGTGATGGAAGCCCCACCCCTTTTCTACATGTGGTTGCAACTGCATCTTAACTTATTTGCCCCCCCCCCCCCAGCCTCTGATGGTGGGTCATGTGAATTCAGGCCACGGGGCAAATTCAGAAAACCCAGGCTTCAATTCAGGGATTGTGTGAGTAATTCCATTAAGCTGGCATTACATTTTTGATATGTTTCCTGCCTTTATATGTAATTTTTATTGAAACTTTTAAGCAAGGAGATAAAAACTAATACAAACTAATATAAAGTAAGGGGTAAAAAAGAAAAAGAAAGAAATCAAAGAAAAAAAAACAAAAAGTGCAAGAAAAGGAGTTGAAGAAAAATAGAAAAGAAAGAAAAAAGTTATAAAGTGGTTTCCAATATTCTTCACAGCAGTTATAAGTACAAATATATTTTAACCTTGCTCTCTAAAGTTACATCAGATTACTCTTCTTTCTATCATCTTCCTATTTAATCATCAAAGCCATAAATCACAAGTTCAATTTTTTCATTTTTATGCAAAAAAATGAGAAGAGACATTATCTACATTTATTGATGACTGGAAGGTACGTTTCCTGTTTTAACTGGGTAGGAAACCTTGCCAATCATTCTTAGCAGTCCCATCACTACAGCTCAATAAAAATTATATATCATAACATTTGTGGGGTGGAGAGTCACGCAGTCCCTGCTTGAAGATCTGGTTCACATTCTTGATTTCTTGCTCTTTTTTTTTCTTTTCCATTTAGTGGCCGGCAAATCATTGGGATTTATCTTGATTAGAAAGCACCTGGAGAAATGCAAAAAAGATAGCAGTTTATTGCTGTTATTCTTCTGGGTTGACCATGCCTGAAACCATCATGTCTCGCTCACGTGCAAGATGTAATTTTAATTTCAATTTCCCACAGTTCTGCAGAGAAACGCTGCATCAAGCCATTGTGGGAAATTAAAATGGACATTCCCCACCCTGCTACTTGATAAGACTTATCACAGACCACCAGGTTGAGGGCAGAGATGTAAGAGAAATCTGGAAGAGAATCCTTTCTTCATGAAATCCACTACAGCTGAGTCCAGGTACCAGTGCCAATGTTGGACAAAATCAATTACCATCCTTTTATTATCCTTGGGCAAACATTGGCCAAAAGAAATTGCCATCTTCTGTTGTTGGAGAAAAGCATTTCTGTGTTTTGAGCCTTCTGCAAAAGAGCTAAAAAACAATAACTTTAGCTACAGGCCAATTAGTCAAATAAAAGGGAAATTATGGTTAATAGCAGGGGAAGCTGTGTGAAGACTGCCTGGTGGGAAATCGTTGGAATGTAAGCCACTGAAAATGTCTAGCGGTTGAGTGAAACAAAAAGTCTTAATCTGCCCAGCAAGCCAATGGACCACATTATTAATTCCCTAAAGAGAAAAAGCAATAAAAGGGACTGGGTTTTGCTCCTCTACAGCTCCTCTACAGCTGAAGCTCTCCAGAAGTTGGTCCTAGTGATCATGCCTTTGCATCTGCAGGATGTCAATGCCTGTGTGAATAACAACGTCTGGTAGTAAGAAAATAAGCCCAGAAGTAAAAGGTGGGCATTATTTCTGAGGCATAATCTGTTTGCCTGTCTTCCTTTGGGAATCCCAAAACTTCATGTCACTTCTTGCCTTTTTTAGAAGATGCGGCTTTCAGGGCAACCGTCAGCATGTTAACTCGGAAGGAACTCCTGTTGTGTTTAATGGTGCTTCCTCCCAGCTACCCAAGTTCATTTTCCATGTCTTCTCTGTCACTGTTCACCAGCTCCATTTCTGAAATGTGTCAGCTTATCCTCTTATAGGGCCCTGCGAGCTTAAGCATCCCATTAATCAGCTGATTAATCTACTGTAATAAAAAAAAGTGCTTTCGTTGATTAATTGGCAGGGGCTTCTATTAATTGGTGAGGCTGCGAGTGAAATGGAGGCTTGTTTATTTCGTGGGACTATTCCTACCTACTGAGTTAATTCAAGAGGGAATGACTCTAGTGAGTAAATGTAAAGAAATGTGATTGCAGATGACCTTTCCTTTTTAATATTGACCGGCAATGCTGCTAATTGTGTTCGTCCGGCCCTTCCATAACTGTAAAACTCATTCCTCTGGATTCTTTCAAAGAGGTCAAGTCAATGCCCACCTGGTTTGCCTTCCTGGTGACCTTCTGAAATGGCACCACTGGGTGGTGTTGAACTACAATTTCCATCATCCCCAGCCAGCAGTGGCCCATGGGTAGGCTGAGGCAGGCTGCCTTGAGCTATCAGATTGAAGGGCACGTTGATGAAATGAGGGGGAAATGGAATCACCCATCACTGATATCCATTGACTTCATAATAGTCTTTCAGACTGGAGGTCCAAGTCTTGCAGGTAGAGATTCAAGGAGTTTATTGCAAGAGCTAGAAAAGCTGCTAATTTAAAAAAATCCAGTGGTTGCAAACTCTAAAATGCAAGCTCCATCTATCATCTATCGGTCTCCAAAGCAAGGTTCAAATCTTGCATCCTGTTCTCCCACCCATGAAGCAGAATAGGCTGAGCACCCCATTATTTTGGGCAGGAGACATACTGGCACCTAAGCAAGGGATCTGTGGGAGGAGGGGTCTCAAAAGAGTCAAGATGGCAACTTGTGACACATGTAGACAAGGAATGGGCTTTGGATCGCAGGCTCACAGCTGCCATCTTGACTTTGTTCCACCTCCCCCTGGATGCCCTTGTAGCTGTGTGTTGTGATCATAACAATTTCTGACTTTGCCTGAGTCTACATACACAAAAATTATTCTTATTCCTCCCCAAATAATCAGATTTAGCTCCTGCATTCTGACTCCTGGATCTCTTCCCTCCTTCCTCTTTCATGTAATTAATTCCTGGCTTTCTCCCTTCCCCCACAAAAAAACCCTACCACCCGTTCTCTGTCATCATAGGTATTCGATGTACTTGATGTACAGTGACGGAAGCATAAGCAGTTATGAAGATGGAGGAGGGTAAAGATCTCTCAGCTTTCCAGGAAAGATTGTAGGGAAACTGCATTCTCCAAAGGAAATGCAAATTACTAGGAAAACTATATTTCCCAAGGAAAATGATAGGAAAACAATGTTTTCCAGAAAACTGTGTTTCCCAAAGCAAATTTGTTGTTTATTCGTTCAGTCGCTTCCGACTCTTCGTGACTTCATGGACCAGCCCAGCCAGAGCTTCCTGTCGGTCGTCACCCAAAGCAAATACAAATACCAAATTATATTATCCAAGAAAAAGTGTGTTTCTCAAAAAAAGAAGAAAAGGCAAAGAAAATTATATTTCCCTAGGAATATTATAAGAAAATGACATTTTTCAAGAAAACCAGTGTTTCCCAAAGGAAATAAAAAGGATTTCCTGAGAAAAATGGATGTTTCCTTAAGGATATATAATACAAATTAAACTATAATTCCCAAGGATAACAGAGTTTCCTGAAGGAAATAAAATGCAAACTACATTTCCCAAGAAAAATGGCATTTCCCAAAGGAAATATAAAGGCTAGTGAAACTGTATCTCCCAAGAAAATCTATAGTCCAACTATATTATATTTTGCAAAGAAAACTACCAGGAAAACTGTAAGTGAAAACTATATTTTCCCTGAGGAAATCATTGTTCTGCAGGGAAATGTTGTTATGGCTGAAAGGAGATGAGAATTTAATCTTGCAAACTCTCTTGCAAACATGACAGGGACCAGGTTCAATTTGCCGTCAGACCTAGAGGAATCATTCCTGCACTTAAACGGCACCCCCCCCCTTTCCTTGCTGAAAAGAAAGATAAATTATTAACAGAGGCAAAATGAAATTGACTAGAGCAGGGTTCCTCAACCGGGGCCACTTTAAGATGTGTGGACTTCAACTCCCAGAATTCCCCAGCCAGCATTAGTCAATTGACTTGCAATTGACTAAGGCAGGTTCCTCAACCAGGTTGAGAAACCCTGGACTAGAGGCAAGATCTTTGCAACCCTTGCAATTGACTAAGGCAAACCTAATACACCCTCTCCTGTTTAGCAACCACAATCCCTTTCAGCAACTTGGTCGTTAAGTGAAATGGTCGCTAAATGAGCATATGACAGAGAAAGAGAGAGAGAGAGAGGGAGAGGGAGAGGGAGAGGGAGAGAGATGCTGCAAAGATTACTGGTTGCTGCAGTCTCATTCAGATAAATGATCATTATCTTCTACAGTGTCCTGTGCCTGACTTGGTTTTTTTCCCCTTTTCTGCCCTCTCGCAGGGCGGAGAAATTGCTTAAACAAGCTATCTCTTCCTAACGTGCTTTTCTCCGCAGCGCTTCCATAAAAAGTGCTAAGGGGAAGTTAACAAGCTCAGCTCTGTGACCTTAATTAGTCTATTAGAATCCTGGTCTGCCTGGGCTGTTGCCTAAAACTGACCGGGCCTTAATCAGTTTCACACAGAAGGCTTTTGTTGTCAGGCCCATAAAATTTGGTGGCAAATACACGCATTGGTCAGAAAATGCATTTTTATTACTGTCGTATTTGCGAATGGTCACTAACTGAGGTAGTCGCTAACCAAGGAGTGGCTGTAAGAAAATTACCCAAATTGTTTCTAACGAGAAACAATGGCTATTTCCAACACCTCTGCCGCCTCTGAAAAGCACATTCTTTCTTAACAATAAAGTGCCTCTCTTTACATATCAAACTTCTCCAGTTTTCCCTATATTGTCCCAAGATCCTGACAGTGAATCAGAGCCCTAGAATCCCTGACCCATCATTCAAAGTCCTTCTAAAAAGGATTTAGATTTAAAAAAAGATCTTCCTTCCTATTATTCTCTGTTCCTCTTCCTTTGTAAACTGGAACCCAACCATTGTTGTTTCAATAAAGTGTGATCTTCCTCCTCAGAGTTGCACCCCGTCTTTTGCACCCACAGCAATGCAATTATATTTCTCAGACAAAACTCAATTACCAGGAAAAAAGGAGAATCATAGAACTTATATTTAGAAGTGAAATTACAGAGGGACATATTCCCAAAGGAAAAGTACAAAAGGCCTTTCCTGCATTGCTGTCAGCCTTCCCAGGCAGACCAGGCAGGAAACACGACCAGATGAGCTAATGCTACTTTATTGTAAGGCTACATTAACAGAACCTTGCAAGTCTGAAAGTACAGATCTCCCGCCGTCTCCTTTACAGCCCGAGAAACTAGGGAAAGTCCCTTCTGAGTCTCTTGCTCCACCCATTATGCAGCTGTGGGCTCTGCCTTCTCTTATCCGATCATTCCCAAGGCAGCATCTCTTTCCCCTGTCTCCCAAGGTCTTTCCCACCTGCCACTAGAATTGCAAAGAAAATAGGATCTCCTTCTAGCACAATGTCCTGGCACTCTGCTCCTGACTACACCAAGGACTATGGGATGGATTTGGCCAGAATTCTCCAGTCTGGCTTGTTGGAGGTCCTGGCAAATCCAGCTTGTCTCATTAGCATGTGCATTAGCATATAAATTGAGTTCGTCCCACAATGCAACTCTAAGGAAGCTGTTTGTTGCCACTCCCACTTCCTCTCTCTCTCTCTCTTCCTCCTTCTTCCATGGATTGAGCAGGCAGCATGGATGCTGCTCTCTTCATCAGGGCCATGTGCTCGGGCCTTGATGAAGAATTCTGCCCCTATCTTCCACGCAGCTCTTAGCAGTTGTAGGGCTAAGGGTGAATTATGTTTAGGGACCAAAGAAGAACAAAGATTTCATCTTTTCCACTGAACATGGATGTAACCGAACCAGGAATAAAGTCAGTAAGATTTTCTTTTTACTTCTTAACCTACTCTAAGTGTGATTCTTTATGCTTGGGAGGGCTGAATGTGTAAGATCAATAACCTGTGTTTCTCTAACATGCTCATTGAATCTATCTAAGATAATATTCTCAGCTGTGTTAAGCTCTGCTCTGTTTCAGTGGTTCTAGCAGGCCACTAAATTGGCTTCATGGCTCTGGGTAAGGATTGGTAACAAGCAAACATTTCATGGCCTGGGAATCCAATTAGCTAAGAATGCTTTCCTTATTTGACTGCACAGACGTATGTCGTTATCATGAAACGATGCTTCCTGCTCCTTGACATATTTCATCCCATCTCGTCATCTTTGTTGTGGATAGCAGAGCTCCCTCCTTCGCCAGCCTTCCTAATGTGCTTCTCAGCAGAGAATTGCAATCTCACATCCAATTACACCTAGTTAGGGGGCCAATCTTCAGAAAGGCTACCTTCAGCCATCTGTCTTTCATTCACTGTGCCAGCCTTTTGCTTACATCTGGGCTGATGTTGGAAGCAGACCAATGAATCAGGAACATTCTAGGAAGGGGCAGGGAGGGAAGAAAGGAGTCTCTAGTTGTAATGGTCTGTGGGAATGACCTTGGGAGAAAGGAGGAAGAGCTGCACCAAGGCAACGGTCAGATAAGAGGCAGCTGAGCCCGCAGCTGCATAATGGACAGGGTAAGAAACTCAGAAGGGACCCTCCCAAGTTTTTCAGGCTGCAAAGGAGATGTGAGGGGGGGAGAGATGTACTTTCAGACTTGCAAGATTCTGTTAATGTAACCTCACAATAAAGTAGAATTAGTTCAGCTGAGAGTGTTTCCTCTCTGGACTACCTTGCAAGGCTATATGTAGGCAAATTAAGATAGCAAGATTCTGGTTCATTTTCTCACACTTTTTTCAATATAAAAAGGAGGTTGGGCACAATGAACCACTGGAGTATTTTGGAAATGGCCGATAGACTTCTTATAATGTGAGAGCCATCTGTGAGAATCTGCAGAAGAGGGTAAGGGGAGGAGGGGAGAGAAAATAACAGAAGATGCATCGCAATATTGTGATGCAAAAGTTATTCCTCATGTACTTCCATGCAACGCCATGATGCAAATGCAGGTTGTCCTCATTCAACAACCACAATTGGGACCAGCAACTAGGTCGTTGAGCAAAGCGTTTGCTAAGTGAAACTGCAATGGTGCTTATGATCTGACTTCAGTTTTCCTTTGCTTTACAGACCTGCAATGGTCGCAAATGCAAGTATTGGTTGCAAAGCTACTTTTTCATCACCTTCGTAACTGTGAATGGTCGCTAAATGAGGCAGTCACTAAACAAGGACCGCCTGTGCCAATATGCAGCATGATGTCATGATGTGCAGTTGGTCATTTTTGCATTATTGTGGCTAGCTGCAGATCCTTCTGGAACTGGCTCTCACACTCTTCAGCTGAATGAAGCAATGTAAGACAAGAACTTAGCAAAAATTTGGGAAAGTTTGGGAGCATAAGGTGGCCTTGGGCTGGGGTTTAAAACATGAGGTTTCCTAGAGATAAACAGTGGAAAGTGCATGCAGTTGTGTTTATCTGGGTCACACCCTTGTGACACTCACCTGTTGTTTTCCAGTTCTCCCACCTCTGCCCCACAGAGGCATAAGCACCAGGGGAGATAACCAGGTGCTGGGCTCAACAGTCTGTCTGTGGATTGCTGATGGAAAGATGTGTGTTACTTACTGAAGACTTTAGGGGCCATGGGTTACTGCCCCTTCAAGCTGAGAAATGGAGAGAAAGAGTGGAACTCAGAGGTGGTGTTCACATGTTATACAAAACTAGGCCTACTGCGATGACCATTACATGGGAAGAAAGAGTTAAGAGGTTTCTATTCTTCTTTCCCACAATCTAGTGGTCATCCGGAGTTTTGCAGTCCAGTACAAATCTATAATAGGCTTCATTTTGATTTATTGGACAAACCACAATGGGTAAAGTTCACACAATACACTTTAAGCCATGATTCCCAAGTCACAATGGCCGGTTTACGCAACAGGCTAAACCAAAAGCACCTTATGGTTCGATGGCACTTACCCGTGATTACAGGAACATTAGACTCACCCAACTAACTGATTTTTTGGGTTCACATGACCTGCCAACCTAAAACATCATTAGCTAGCTTGTAGCTCAACGGGTGATGCACACATAGCTCAAATGTTGTGTGACTCTAATCCCTGTAAACAGAGTGGCTAATTTAACCTGGTCATTGAATGAATCGTTTTCCCCATTTGCACGCAACATGAAATACAACTTGACATAACGTGCAAAGTGAAACCGAGCATCCGTTTCACAGCTCACCGGTGTGAGAAAATGACCTGGAATTCCAGGGAAGGGGGATGAGAATGCAGAGCCCACGGACAAGCAAATGCTTGGAGGAGGGATGTAAATTTCAAAATCAAAGTCCCGAAGGTCGCAGGAATCTGCAGTTGAGTCCTTAGGTTGGACGGCATTTGGCCATTGGCTTATCTCCCATTCCAGAAGGCCTCCGAATCCCATGGCTGGTTGAGCTCCATCCAGATGCAATTAGGCTCAGAATGAATGACCACCAGGAGTTCTTGTTATCAGGAAGAGACGGGGTTGCCAAGAAGCTGCTGGCCTTTACAAAACCTCCAGCTGGTGGGGAGGTCTCCTCTGCATCGGCTGTAGCACAGGGCCAGTAGACGACGCCAAAGTCTGCTGCCTTTCAGAGTGATGCTCTCCATGTTTGGTGAAGTACTGAGTGAACAGCAGGGAGGGCAAATGCAGGGTTTATGAGCTCTGAGCATCCAACTGTCACTGCAGATGGAAATGTTGTTCTATATGGAGAAGCTAGATTTCAGCCCAAGTTTTAATGGTAGGGTTACTAAGTCTGGACTTCACAAATCCAGCCAGCAAGTAGCTGGCAGCACCCAGAGTTTTCTGTATTTTCTGCTGCCCTCCAGTGGTTCTCTGGAGTTTTACAATCCCAACTAGCTCGCCCCACTTAATGGTCTTAAGGTGGGGGGGGGGCTTCCTCTTTAGATGGTCAGATGTCTGATTTCAAAACATGTTAGCTAGCCACACACCTTGGCTGGATTCACACAGGCTAGGCTGGATTAAACAGGGTTGGCTAGTCTGTGGCTTAACATGTGGTGAGAACCCAACCATTTCCTTAGCAAGCTGCATGAACCAAGCCAACATCTTAAGCCATACTTCGGTTTATGCGCTTGGGCCTCCGTCTCATGTGAACAACTACTGTGTTTAATGAGGCTAAGGATTAAGGGTATTGTGGGAAAAGAGGCACAGTTACCTTGACAGCTTTGTTCACAGACCTACAATGCATGGCTATCGCTAGCTAGAGAAAAATGCCATTGGGCATTGCTTGATTCATTTGTCTTTCTGCTTGGCTGGCAGTGGGCTACAAACCATCACATTATTCCAAGCAATTTTGAATCTGCTTGCTTTGCTCCAGCCTTTGAAGGTGTGGACATAAAAATGGGATTCATTTGGTTCATATTTTTACTCTATTTTCCTAACTGTGCACTTCCAAAATAACGTGCCAAGCCAAACCCAGTCATCCTTTGAAGCTTACATTTCTTGGAAGGTTGGGGCATGAAATGGGGATGTTTGAGTTAAATATGTGGCCATTTATTTATTTATTTGTCATATTCCTTTACCGCCCATCTCGTATTACGACTCTGGGCGGTACACAGACAATAAAAAATAACGTATCGCTAAAACAATTCAATATAAATATAAATACAAACATAAATATATAAAAATACAAATATAAAATATAAAATTCAAGGTGGCGAATAATGATCTTCTCACTGGAAGATGAGAGGCCCTGCGATGGAAAACAGCTTGCAAGAGAAAATGTGTGCGTCAGGCAGAACTGCATTAAAAAATTGAGGCTGTGCATGTTTGGAAATTGATTCAAAGGTTCTTGGGATTTCATAAAAGTGTGAGCAGAGCACCTCTCTGATCTCTTTCAACGTTCATGAAAACTGCTGCAGCTGCTTTCAAAGTTGCACATAACTTTATAACTGCATATAAACACATAACTTTCAAAGTTTGCAGTATGGAATGCACCTCCATACTGTTGCTAAGAAAATTACAGGACTGTATGTCCATGAAGTCCCTAGGAGTTGAGCTGGATTGGAAATGGGTGGGTGGAAAAGTGGGTGGATGCTTTTCACGCTGCAGATAAGAACGGAGGGCTACCTTCTGACTTGGAGTGTCCGCAGGGTGTGATAAAAAATGTCACAATGTCAGCCTCAAAGGTGCAACTGAAGCTTCGCTCTCTTGACTTTTTTGACCACACCCTCTGGACAATCTTGCTTCTAGCTCATCAGGCTGGCAGAGAACAGTCAGGAGGATGTCCAAGTTCAGAAGTTCTGCTCCTTCCCTTTCAAAGGGGGAACATCGGCTGAAAGACTGCAAGGAACGACTGCCAACTGCTGCCTTTGAAGGAGAAAGCAGGGAGGTGGGAACAGAAGGGCAGACAGGAGAGGAACTTGGCTAAGTATCTGTCTGCTCAAGAAAGCAAACAACAGATGGTGTGTCTTCCTTGGCACTGCTCTCGAGAGCTAGGCTGGGGGAAACCCTTTGGGTTTGGAAGTGGGAGAAAAACACATCTACAAGCAAGAGATGCTTCTCACATTTTGCCAACAGGTGGTCTCATGCCAGGAGGAAACATGATGGGAGTATTTTCAATAGGTCCCTTTCCCCCTTTTCCATGTAGCATTTCAGTAAAAAGTAAGATCCCCCCCCCCCAGTCAAGAGCCTGGTTCCTGATGAATACAGGAGCAGAATCATGCCATTTTCTTCTGGGGATTACAGAAATAATTTACAATTTTCTTCCAGGATTTATTTACTTAGAAAAAAAAAATCTTCCTGCTCAGCAGACCCAGAATTCCCACATGTTCTCCCATCCAAATGCTAGCCAGGCCCAACCCTGCTTAGCTTCCAAGCCTTGGCAAAGCCACCATCCTTTTCAAACCAGGGTAAAGAAGCCTGTGGCTGCTGATCCAACCAGTTGATATGGGTCAGGCACCCTGGTTGTTAGATGCAAAATGCCCCTCCCTCCCCCCTTCCACCTTCTCTCACTCTGTCCTTGAGCACTGCTGCATCCTCATCTCTAGTCTTTCCTGGTTCTGCGATAACCTGCCCCACAGCAGTGAAGTGGCCTGGTTGGCCCTACAGAGGAAAGAGGGCTGAGTAGCTCTTATCTCCAATGGAAGGATCCCGGTGCTGGTCAGCTGGATGCAGGGAAGGACAGGGAGGGGTGCTGCAAAGAGGGGAAGCTGGCTGTGCCTTTGGAGGATGGCACTGGGAATTCTGGGAAGAGGGTGCCATCGAGGGCCCAAGTGTATCCAGTGCTCTTACCCTTCCCCCAGAGCAAAAGCAATGCCAGGCAGACAAAATCGGCTGCTGACGGTAGTAGCCAAAGATTGGCTTGGAGCTTGGGGCAACTGATGGTTCTTTGCTGGTGTTTTTGTCTCCACACATGGGTCAAAAAAGTCAAGAAGTCAGCTGTACATTGCAATACTCATTAAATAGATGCGGCCTGGAGCTCATGGACACAGCCACCATCTTGGCATTTGGACACCAATACCCCGTAGACAACCTCTGTCTCCACCTCACACCAGAAGAGATGATAGTGGTAGAAGCACATCAAAGCCTACAAGGCAAAGCCTATCATTCATTCATTCATTCATTCATTCATTCATTCATTCATTCATTCATCAGATTTACATCCTGCCTTTTATTCAGGAGCTCGAGGTAGCATAGATGACGCTCCCTCATCCTTCTAATGGATTTCTCCAAATCTGGAAAAGAGAGGGGAGGGACTGGCCCAAAGTCAACCAGAGAGCTCCTATGACTGAGGGGAAACTAGAATCTGGGTCTCTCCCTGCAATCCAGCACCTTCCCCACCACACCTGGTTGGCTCTTAGGAGGAACTGATCCAAATTCAGCCAATGAGCATTGGTGGCTTGGGGGAGGGGGGGACTAGAATCTGGGTCTCCTTAATGCAGTCCGGCACCTTAACCGCCATGTCCCACCTATTCTCTACAAATTGTCACATTCTCAAACTATCCTTGCAAACTATTTCTCCCTAATTTAGGGAGCCCCCCCACCCCCCAAATTGCAGTGCCCTTCCAACTGTGGTTGAAATCGAAAAGCTAGCAGAAGGGTGCTGCTCTCTAAAGAAGTCCAGTCAGTAAAGTGAATGCATACTGCATTTCCATAAGGTGTAAGCATATAGTTACAGCTTCGCACAAAGTTCTGCTTCCTATACTGTGCAGAATTGCACACTACAAACTCCCACTTTATCCCATTTTATTCGCAGGAGAAAAAAAATCAGGGAATAAAACTAATCGGGGGGCATCCTAACAATGTGGTTGGAGAACTTGGTCCCCTGTAAGTACAAAACAGTGACTCGCCTATCTGCTTCTACAGGAGCCGTAAGCCCTAGATATTTTGCAGCCCAAGAGAAAAATTGATGTAAGAGCAATGGCAGGTGGACTGAGCAAGTTTCTGTAAAGGGGAATAAATTGGGGCACAATTGCAGTTTAAAGCACAAACTATAAAGACGCTTGACCCAGAGCACAGCTTGCATCAAAAGCTTCAAGTTCAAGCCCTTGGTCATTTTTGGTTTGCAAGGATGTACGTAAAGGATTTTTCTCTGCCTCTTCTGTAAGTACAGTGTCAACATGATGGGGTATTTTTTATTATTATTATTATTATTATTATTATTATTATTATTATTATTTCTTCAAGGAATAACCCAGTACAAAGAACAAACAAATAAATCACATCTTTTGACTGGTGTTCTTTGGAAATTCAAGTGTAACTATTTATTTCTTTAGCAAATTTATATAGCTGCCCATCTCACACCAAGTGTCTCTGGGCAGCGTACAACCATTAAAATGAAACAATAAATATATAAAAACAATTATTTAAAAAACAGTCATTAAAAATACAACCAACAGGTAGGAAAGGTCTGGTTATGAACTTGGGAATGAACAAGAGACTGTCATGAGTTATAACATGTGCCCAGCAAAGTGGGTTCTTTTGCAAATCCATAGCAAGATTATTTAGTTCTTGTAAAAATTTGTTTAAACTGTTTTGTTTTTTTAGTTTTGCTTTAATTTAAGTTAATAAATCTGCCTGGTGATTTTCTGCACAATTCTCAGGCCTAAGAGGGCTAGAATAAGCCAGCAGATAAAAATTAGAAATTAGAACATATTCCATTGAACTGTCTGCTTGGGGGCAGGGGGGCATATTTCTTAATTGGCAAGGTTTCATTCCTTTTTATTAATTTTAAAAATCCACAGATAAAATCGCTGCATCAGGGAAGACAAAGGATACATTGACTGTATACATTCTATAAGGTCTTTACTGTATTGGTTAAATTTAAAGCAAACAAACAAGTCATAATAACATACAGCAAAACTGACCACACTGAAACGTGAAGGCTTCTTTACCAACACTTCTTGGATTGACCATGTAACCATTCAATATCTGGCCATTCCAGGAAGCCCTGGAAAAGTATATTGAAAAAGTTCAGCACTTCTGTAAGTGGAGTTCTTGGTGTTCCTTGAGCGTGGTTGTTTGCTTGCTGACGTTTCATTACCCAAGTAGGTAACTTCATCAGTGTGAACCCCACCCTCCCTTGCACTGATGATGCCACCTAGTTGGGTCATGAAACGTCTGCAAGAAAACAACCAAGCTCAGGGAGCACCAAGGACTCCACAGTTCAACCCTGAGCTACAGAGATTCTCTTCTATTCAAACTTCTATAAGTCTATGAAACTTTCCCAAACTGGAAAAATTTAGAACATTGTGCAGCTGCCATCCATCCTCATCAAAGTTTTTTTTCCCCCTGAGCAAGGACAAATATTAGCCAGATTTTATTCAGCTATTTTAGTCCTGCTGCAGCAAACGCCCCAAATTTTCTCCTAGCGTGATGGGCTTCTTCCCAATCTGGACTAGCTGTGCTGCCCCAGACCTTTAGCGCTGTGTCGTTTTCATTCCCACGGAAGCTGAAGACCCACACTTTATCTCCACATCTGTGCTTGCTATTCATCCTTGTCAATTGATGAGGAGCGGATTTCATTCATCTCACGCTCACCCGCCCTTGATGTCTTCCTTCCCCTTTTTTAAGAGCTCCGACAAAGCTTCCATCTGCCTGCCTTCTATTTCTGTCAGGGCCCTGATTGATTTCTTTTCTCTCTGCTACCCCCTGCCCACCCACCCCGTCCTTTCCCCTTTGTTCTTCCCTGCACATTGTTCCCCAAACTCAGTTGGAGGGCAACGGAGGAGAGGTGGAGAATGAACGAATGGCCTTTCCTCAACCCAGAAAAAGAGGCATTAGGAACGCTTGCAGATGTGGCTCGGTCACAACATTCTCAGTTGCTTCCCAAACCATTTTGGGAGAACTTGTAGAGTTTCAGGAGAGATGAAAAGAGGCAGGACTTAAACGATCCACCCCAATGTGTCTCTTAGGGTCTAATTGGCTCCACTGCAGCTTTCCTGGGCTCAAATTGTGTATTATGCATGTGTGTGCAGCTGCAGGTGTTAGGAGTAGGCTGACCATACGTCCCGTTTTGAATGGGACAGTCCCGTTTTTTTAACATTTCCAGACCGTCCTGTCGTTTTAATATAAATGTCTGTTTTGTCCCATTTTCTTAAAAACCTTACTTAAAAATTTGAAAGTTCCCTTGAACCTGTCAGAATGCAGTCTGACTTTGAGTGGAAGGAGGGGGAGCTCAGCAGAAACGGCGGGAAAAAAGCCGCAGAGCTCAACCCAGCAGGAAACCTAAAAAGAGAAAAATAGGATCAGCTGATAGGCGGTGATCAAAGGGTGAGCCGATTGGCTCCTGCCTTGAAACAGTGGGAAGAAAAGAACGTAAAAGCACAGTCAGAGGAGGAACAGTTTGTCGGGGACAACCGTTCACTAGACTCTCCAGCCCAGCCTTGCCTCTCGCAAACGAAGGAATCTGAAGATTCCCAGCCCAAGAAAACCGGAGAAGTTCCTGCCTGCTGATCTAGACTGTCGCCCAGCCCTGCCCCGCCCCGTTTTGCCATCCCAAAGTCCCGCTTTTGTCTCAAGGAAATATGGTGAGCCTAGTTAGGAGGAGTCTTCAGTTGTGTCTCTACACGAGCCTGCATTCTGAATGGTCCTGGCCAAGGATATTACAGCTGTTATTTTCTGCAACACAGAATGCTGAGCCCTCCCTGGCTTCCCTGCTTCCTGATCTGATAAAGCCCCATTATGTCCCTTAAATGCTTTGGGATTTCTTTTAAAGCCCAGGATAGTGCAGACAGCAGGACAAGTGTTCTTACAATGAAGGGCAGGAGATCCTCACCTCAGCCTTGGCCATGAAGACTGCCCCACTCCAGCCAAGAAGGTTTTCTGAATTATTGTTTCCCCTTGGAAAGACACTTACAAAGCAGATTCTGTTCTTCCAACTGATAAGGAAAAAAGGACAAATCGTCCTGCAGAGCTTTATTTAAGAGTTTCACCATTAGCAGCTCATGGGCATCAGACCTATTTGAGATCAAGGGTGGGTGACCTGCAGCTCCAGGGCTGTAAGTGGTTCTCAACTCACTTGTTGAGATGGGCGGCCATAGAAATCAAATAAATAAATATAAATACAAATAAATAAATAAACAAACAAACTCCCATTTGTAAAGTCTCAGTCCCCACACTGTGCAGAAAAGAGGTGTCACTGTTTCCTTCTGTTTTGGGGGGGTGGGAGGGGAGAACACTTGAAACTCTCAGCAGGCGGAAGCTCCTGGTCTACCTGGTCCAGGTTGGGAAGCTAAGTAAGGTTGGTCTTGGTTTGTACTTGGATGGGAGACTGCCATAAAATTCCTGGATTGTAGGTTGGACTAGAAGTCAAAAACTATCCCCGAAGAAGGCAGTGGAAAACTCCTTCCGTCACATTGTCAAGAAAATTGCATAGATGTGTCTGCAAAGTCACCAGAAACTGAGCTGCATTCCCAGGGGGACTTGACTTTTATCATACAGGTGAAAACCTATCAGCCCTTCAAGGTAGTCCAGACAAGGAGCACTACTTTTATTGTAGGTTACAGTTACAGAACCTTGCAAGTCTGGAAACAGTTCACCCTTCCCTTACTTTTACTTTCCAGAAAACTAGGGAGGGTCCCTTCTGAGATGTTTCCCATACCCCTTTCCTTCTGTGGGCTGAGATATCTTCTGCATGACAGTTGACTATGCTGTGGCTCTTCCTCTGCCTCCCAAGGTCGTTCTCACATCCCATGACAAAACTGTAGTGTAAGTCATAAAACAGGCATATTACACTTCAAAATTCAGAGGACCCTCAACTCAGATGGTCCAAAGCCTGCTGTAATCCACATGTGTGATACGGTTCCATCCATATTAGGACCTTTTTCCACTGAAAAGTGTTACATGCAGCCCTTGGACATCAAAAAGTTTCCCACCCTTGGCTGCTTTTATAGAGAGAAAGCTAACCACGGCTGCTAACTGGGATGACTACAAGCTGCTTCCAATAAGCTTGCTAATACAGTTCCTGGGGAGTCGAACAGTATCTTCTGCCTTCATACCTCTCGTATGCCCCAGCAAATATTCTGAAAGCATCCTTAACAAAAAAAAGGATTTGTTCATTTCAAGTACTTAATTCGCTATAGCTCAGAAAAACTTCTGGCATGGTCTTCATCCATAACTTGATTAGTCTCTGTTTCAGAAAGGAAATCTGCCTTTGGCATGCATTTCCAAAACAGAGGCCAGTCTTCCACAACTTTCAGGTTTGATGGATGGCTGCAGGTCCCGACATTTTCCAAGATCACGGGCAACCTTTCCTTCTTCAACTCAACACTCCACAATGGAGGCCATTGTAGGATTATTTCATTGGCTAGAACAAAAATCACCAAGGTTGCTGTGCCAAACAGACTTACTCAAGGGTAAGTTCTGCTATTCAAGGTAGAACCAATGAGTCCACAGACTTGCTGATTGCCCTCATGAATCCAGTGCATGTGTTTGAATTATGAATTGAGTCTGATGGATCCTTAGTATCAATGATAGTATAGGCTCTCTTGGTTTTTTTTTCCTGCCATTTGCAAATGATTGTGCACTCTGCAGTGTGAGAATTCCCTTTGCTGTCCTTTCCTCTGTTAGAAGAATGTTGTGTGCTATTAAACTATCGCTTATTCCTCCCCAGAGGAAAGTAGCATTATGTATGGTGAGCTGTCTAGAAAACCCATCAAGGACTTTTTTGCAGATGGACTTGCTTAGGAAACACATCATTAGAATTTCTTCATCTCTTGGTGCGAGCAGAGACCAGGAGGAAGTCATGCTCCTGAAAGAGTGGGGCTGGAGAACATTGTTACTCAACCTGGGTGCCTTCCAGTTGTGTGGACTTCAACTCCCAGAATTCTCAGCAATGGCTGTGAAGGCTGGGCAATTCTTGGAGTTGAAGTCCACACATCTGGAGATCATCCAAGTCAAGGAAGGCTGCTACAGAGATTACACCAAGCATGACTCTCTATGGTTATGGGGCACATTAGGAATGTTGAGAGCAAGTAATGGGCACACAAAATGGTGCTCATGGGAGACTTGTCTACTTACAAATGGCTACTAAATACTCATTGAGCAGGAACAGATTAATTCTCCAGGAAATTCTTAACCATTCTCACATCACTTTGAAGGTGGCCTGGGGGTCATTTAAGGCATCCAGGCAAATACAATCATCTGTTTTGAACCACATTAATGCCAAGATGATGAAATGGACATTGTGACATCTTGACCCAAGCTCTACCCTGTTGTCCTTCCATCATGACATTGCGCACAAGTCTGTAATGTGGAGTTTGCATTACAATGTCTCAATGTAGTTTTAATAACTTACCACCTTACTCACCAGCAATACCTATGCTGGTGAGCAACCATTTTTGTACCTCTGACCTGCATAAGAGAGTGCATCAGTGGGGAGGTTAAATCCCAACGTCTACAGAAGTTCAATTTTTAAAAAAAAAAAATAGGAAAAGAAAGCCTAAGAAGATATAGCTGCATGATGTAATACTGTGCATACTATACAGTCCATGAAGAACTCACATTATCAATGAGAAAGGAGATTGAAAACCCAGGTGTGTGTCTAAATAGCATATAAACTTCTGGCTGGTTGACTTCATGGCTGGTACTACGAACTTGAGTATCACTGTTGCAACTCTGCCTGTGAATTCTTGAGGAATAAAACTCTGCACTCAAGGCCCTGATTGCTTGGAGTGCTAAGTAACTGATCCCAAACTACCAGAAGTTTGGTCTAGTGGTGAAGGCACCAGGCTAGAATCCAGGAGTCCGTGAGTTCTAGTCCCGCCTTAGGCATGAACGCCGGCTGGGTGACCCTGGGCCAGTCCCTCTCTCTCAGCCCAACTCACCTCACAGGGTTGCTGTAGTGGGGAAAATAGGAGGAGGAAGGAGTATTAGGTATGTTTGCCACCTTAGTTATAAAAATAATAAAGGCAGGATAGAAAATAAAAAATAATTTTAAAAATAAATAAATTGGATCTGTCTCCCCCAGGATCTTTGCAGGGATCCAACCCGCACACCCCCATACCTTCCTCAACCACCACCACCCCAGTAATAACTCCCAGTGGCTGAGCCCAGAAACCTGCCTTGAAGAAAGTTGTTTTTCCCCCTTCTGATGGATTATCCAACTGGAATGAAAAAAAAAGTCAGATTTCGGAGCGCCTTTGACTTTTTGTCCTCAAAAGATTGATTCCAGTCCTCACAGCAGCTCGCAGGCACTTCTTCCAAATGACCCCTTGTGATTTATAGTTGACTGTCCGGGGAAAGTTAATGTTTATAGCAGATCCACGTACACTGATTTTATTGCACTTATATATGACCTCTCTGGATCTCGGTATGGGGCTAGGCAGTTTTCCATTCTTGCTCTGTGCCTTTTCTCTGCTCCTGTTTGTTCATGCGAGCCAGGGCCTAACAGGTGAAGCGGCACAGACTGAGTGTGGATGCCGGGACGCTGGGCTTGCCGTGATCAAGGCTGCTGTGCAATCATAGGCCATTCAAGAGAGAATCCAGTTTACACGAGCTGCATGAAAAGAGAGGGGGTCTCCCGTGTGTTTGAGGCAACAGGACTTTTTCAAGCCGAAGGCCTTCTGCAGCTTAGCACAGAAATGAGACAGTCTGGGAAAGACGTTGGGATGATTTACATGGATCTGCTATAAACATTAACTTTCCCCAGGCAGTCAACTATAAATCTAAAGAGGTCTTTTGGAAGAAGTGCCTGTGAGCTTTGGGTTGAATCGCTACTCCTTACATCAGTGACGTAAGTGGTGAAAACTACAAATGGCCGGTTCCATCTGGCAGGGTTGGCATGCTCCGGGGTCCATCACTTAAAGAAGGGTTTCTCCACCAGGGCTCTGTGGCACCCTCGGGTTCCACGAGAGGCCACTAGGGGTTCCCCGGGAGATCACAATTTATTTAAAAAGTCATTTCAAATCTGGGCAACTTCATATGAAAGAGGTAAGTTTCATTCTTTATTTTCAGGTTAAGAATACTGTTAGTGCATATATGCAGGCCTGTCCTTGAAACAAATAGAATAATTTTGTAACTTCCGGCCTATATTTGTGCCTGAAGGTGCAGGGGTTCCCTGAGGGCTGAAAAATATTTCAAGGGTTCCTCCAGGGTCCAAAAGATGAGAAAGCCTGAATTAAAGAATGCCATTTATTGGGACCCCAGAAGGTACCTTCTCTGTAGCAGCACCTGCCCTCTGGAATGAGGTTCCCCCCAAGATTCAAATGGCCCCACCCTATTGGTATTTCAAATGGCCCTGAAGATGTGGCTCTTTGCCAGGGCTTTGATAAGAATGATTAATGCTCCTTTTCTTCCTTTTAATAATACCAATTATTATTATTTATTAAATTTATATGCTGCTTTTTGTTGTCCCCCCCCCACCCGGTTTGTTTTCTCTGCCATCTCTGTTCCTTTGTTTTGTCTTTTTCAAATTGTTCCTGGTTTTTAATGTTTTTAACTATTTGTAAACCAACCAGAGTGGCTGGGAGTTGGGCGGCATATGCATTTAATAAATTATTGTTACTATTAAATGGAGTGCCATCTTCCATGATGCCATGTTAAATGCAGAAAAAGCTACAGAATTTAGCACTGGGTGGAGAAGAAGCTTCACTTCTGTTCTTTCTCCTCCTTCCCTCCATTCTTAAAGACAGGAAAATCTATACCATTTAAATCTCTAGCACTTAATGTTGGGAAGATTAACACTGGGAATCTGAAGACTTAGAAATTGGTTGGCTATTCTTCCAAATTTCTCCCAGAGAAGGAGTGATCATCTCTTAAGGGCAGGACTCCCCTTTGAAATGGCAGTGCAACTATTAAAAAAGTCCCCCCTCCCCAAAGGGTGGGGAGAGAATCCCTTCCTGACAGCTTTCCTTATGATTTAACTAAAATATAAGAAGTCAGACAATTTGCAGCTAAAAGGAGCAATTGTTGGACACTGAAAGAGAAAAGGTTTACATATATTCTCTGCCATCTTGTCCCTAAATAATTGTATTTCCTCACTCACTCACACACATACCGATTCTCTCCACCTTTGAAATGATTTCTAAAACAAATTCCTTTTCATTCAATTGAATGATCAAGAAAACACAGGAGAATTTATCTGCTGAGGATTAGTGCAGATCTGTTTGAAAATGTTTGGATCCAGCCCTTAGTAGGGAATGAGCCTGCCAAGGACTCATAGAAGGAAAATCAACTATTGGAGATCATAAATATTACAGAAGAAGGCGTCAAAGAAAGAGGATGGATGCAAAAACGTTTGATCTATATAATTGATATTGTTCAGAACCAGAGCTGAATTCTTTGCTGGATACAGAATGTGTTCTTCCTGCATGAAGGATTTACCAATATTCTAGGACAGAACTCTAGGACCTGCCATATAATATAGCAGTGGACCATGATTTACTCCACATTTGCATTCCCAGCAGCCTGAAATAGAAGCCTTGTTCAGATCTGTTGGGAGAGGCCATAGGGAGCAAGGAAAGAAAATAACTCTTCTGTTCCAAGATCTCATTCCAGTCTGGCACTGAGTTAAGAAGGCATTACTCCACAGGTGGCTTCACATAGTCTCACTCTGCAGTGCTCGTCCATGTTTCTCCATGAGCATGCTGAGTTCAGAAGAAACCACACATTGTGCAACATTGAGGATGCCGACAGATGGAGTTCCTCTGCCCTGTCTCAGAATAGAAATTCCTGTCACTTTCCCACTTTTGATTCATTCATCCTCAGAAATGTCCAGTCCCAAATTCAGAGTCAACAGGCCATTGAGAGCTATCCAGGGTCCTGAAATCTTCTCACTCAGAGGTGGGCCCTCCTCAACCTGCTGAGAATTCCCACTTACAAACAAGGCCGAGCTGGATATTCCTCTGTATTTCATGTTGGTATCCTCTGCTTTTCTGCTTGCCTTTGCTTGAAATGGAGGTTTGGCTTCTATAGATAGAAGATGGAAGGAAGGGAAAGGCAGTGAGATCCTGGCTTGGAATGACTGCAGATGTCCAAGAGAAATTGCAGATAAGATGCTCAGAGTTACATCAACAGTGATGCTTGGAGACCTGGTGTGGCAGAGAATTTAAAGAAACCCAGGATTTTGAAGCCAAATCTCATCCCAAACAATAGCAATGTGAAAGTTGAGCATAATGGGTCGAACATTATGGGTCGAGCATAATGGATTCAAGCCGAATCCTAATTATACCAATCCAATGGTGATGGGGGCTTCAGAACTTTGTGGCTGTTGAGCAATGGAGATTTGGGGGGGGGGAATAAATAAATAGTGCCCCCCTTTTCCAAATCAGCATTCTAGCCAACCACTTGTCGCAGCCTGACTTGGATGTTGAGACCGGTGTGAGCCTTTGCACTAACACCGAGCATCTTAATTTACAGTTATAAATGGCAGGTCCTGAAAAGATGGCATATTTCCTGCCTTCTCCCTCCCTTTAATTTTTTGCACATGCAACACAGCTCCATTTGTATGGAGCTGTCATTTTTTCCCAGTCACCCTATATTTCACTGGAGATAAATTCATTTTTATGGCTGACCCATAAATCTTGCAAGCGGCTGTTGGAGGGGGGGAGGGCAGGGAAAGGGCACTCCACCATTTGTCACTTTTAACAAAGTGTAAATTAATGCAAAATTGGGGTTCGACGCTCCTGGAGTGCTGTGGAGAAAGGAGGGGGCTGAAAACCCACACAAAGGATCAGTGAACCTTCCATGAATCCTACTGAGAGATGACAAATTCATACTTTCTGCTGCCCCCCAGTCAGCAGTTTGGAAAGCTGGGGTGTTTAATGAAATTTCAAGTAAGTTAGTTGATTTTTCAGACTGGGCTTCATGGAACCCTGGGGTTCTCAACGTCATTCTGTGAGAGGCTAGGCAAAATAATAATAATAATAATAATAATAATAATAATAATAATAATAATAATAATAGGATGCAGCCACTAGCTTTGCCTCTTGATCAAGAGTGCTGGGAAAAAAAATTTTAATGAATAGATTCTGCAGCCTGAAATAGTTTAATCCCCCCTGCGTTAGTCCAATTGAGACCCAAAGGTATTTCAGCCGCTCAGGAGGCAAATGAGCAAAAGCCGTATTGTCCAGCACTGGAAGGACAAACATGTGGCTTCAACTATTCAGAGGTCTGCAGAATTGAGGTCACCAGCAATTTATGAATCAATAACTTATCAATACATTGTGGATTAGCTATGAATGATTATAATGAATTACAGTTTCCATTCATTGAAATGTTTACTGAACTACCATATATATTTTGTTCATATGCCCTGTATGTTTTTGTTTCTTTTTTCTTCTTTTGTAAATTTACATATTATTTTTTTTCTTTGTCCCCTCCCTCCCTCTCTCCCTCCCTCCCTCCCATTCCTGCTTTTGGACAGTTTTCTAGAGTTGGAAGTTTACTTCTCCCTCCCTCCCTCCCTTTTCCAGAATTGGAAGGTTACTAGAAAAGATTTCACCTCCATGGGTCAGACCTCTTCCTTAATCCAGCTCTGGGCATCATTTTTAAGAAGGAGCTCAGCAAATAGGACTGGGTTGCAAGAAATGGACTCATGGATGCCAGAGAACCAGAAAGCTGGGCATCTATACCCTAAGAAAAGATGATGTAGGGGAGAATATTTTAACATTTTTCAGGTTTTTCAGGTTCCTGAAGGGGTCACCCAGAAGAAGGTCATGATCTGTTTTTGATTGTCCCAGAGTGCATAAAAAAACTTACACCATACTAAAATAAATACAATTAATTACTAATTCTCTTTTTTTTGTATTTTCCTCTTCTCTTGGATTAACAAAAATATAATATTGGTTTGTTTTAAATTGCCACATTCTTCCTGCTTCCCTTGTCTAATTTTATGATAGATTATGATTATGTTGGTGACTGATCCTTTTTTTAAACTGAGGATTGGTTTCTTTCACTCTTTTTTATAGACTGTTCCAGGAAGGAAGCTTGGTGTAAAGATACAAAAAATAAAAACAATGAAGCGGACTAAAAAAATTGAAGGCCTCCAGGATTCTTGCACAAGGAGACCTGTGAGTTTAGCATTTCTGATTGATTTGTTTGTTTATAATTATTTGCATGCAATTTTTGCACTTCTGATTTAAATTACAGGCATAGTTTCTGAGCTCTTTTGAAAGGTGGCCCATGTGGCCTGCGCTTTCACTTTGGGGACAGTCTCACTTCTGAAATATAATTTGATACTTAGAATGTATTAATATTCGTCCTTCAGGGCTGAGAGTGAATCTGCCAAAATCTAAGAATAAGAGTTATTTCAGGATTTTGGATTTCTCCAACACTCAAATAAGCATTTACCCCTTTGGGCATCTTGGAATTCAACAAAGGTCCCCCATGTTTCTCAGCTGGCTTTCATAATACAGCTGTGCACTGAAGAGATTCTTTGAGTTTTGAGCAAAACGTTTTGAGCAAAATGTTTCTACAAAATGTCTTGGGAAGCACAAGCTCCCCAGCAGAGGTGCAATCCATCTTGAAAAGTGTATTTCAAACTTGGGAACTTTAAGATGGCTGGACTTCAACTCCCAGAATTCCCCAGCCAGCCATGCTGGCTGGGGAATTCTGGGAGTTGAAGTCCACACGTCTTCAAGTTGCCAAGGTTGAGACACACTGCCCTACTGAGTTTTCCAGTAGTGGAGAATAGAGATGTAAGACCACAGGAGATCCAAATTGGCACCGTCCATGCTTTTCAGGAAACAGGAGGATCCACAGAGGAGGCAGTAAAAAAACGGTGGCCATGCAAATGAAGCCCCACCCCTTTTCCTAAGCCACCATCATGACTTTTTTGACTCTCTCTGCAGATGCCCCTGCCTGTAAAAGTGCAGGGACAAGATCGAAAGAAAGTAATGAGCCAAGGGGGGGAAAAAAATCAGCTCTTCTTCTCTCTCCTTCCTCTCTCTGCCCCAGCCATTGCTTCCCCAGTCCGTTGCTTTCTCGTTCAGCCACAGAAGAAGATGAACGGCTGCCTGTTTGGAAATCCGAAGGAGAGAAGCAAAGGTTGGCCGCCACACCCTCCCTTTTCCATCTCACTAGAGAGTGGCAAAAGCTTTGGAACAAAAATGCCATAGATCAAAGCAAATGCGCTCGCCAAGCAAGGGAGGCGGCGCTGGCACGAGCTTTGCATAGAAATGGGCTCTTGACTGATCTTTCTTACAATGCAACAGAAATAGAGAGGTCAAAGAAGGCAAGTGATTCCCCCAAAATCCCCAGACCTGGTTTAGCTGCTGACCACAGAGCATAGCCAGAGGTGGGGGGGGGGGGGGGGTCACAAAAAGTCAAGAGGGTGGCTACAAACCTGAGGTGGACTGCACCCTTTTTTATCATGCATCTGACTGATTGGTCTAAGCATAGGAGGTTTCAGCAGAACAGGGCAGAGTGGCCCCATAATCAGCAGTGGACTGCAAATTATGTGAACGGATTGGATTGGATTAGGAATTATGGGAATATGCCCTTTTGGAATTATGTGAAATGTTACGATGCATGTCAAAAAGGGACTGCAGTCCCATGGTTTGTAGCCACCATCTTGACTTTTTTGAGCCCCCCGACATCCCTGATGCCAGCAATGGCAATCCAGAACTGTAGGATTGTATCTATTCATATGTCACTGTCACCAGCAGCACCCCAGAAGTGTGTCTTCTCTGCCACAGCACCCGCCCTCTGGAACGAGGTTCCCCCGAGATCCAGATGGCCCCCACTCTGCTGTTGTTTAGAAAAGCTGTGAAGGCCGGGCTCTTCACCCCGGCTGTCCTAACAGCCAGGAGCCACGCTGAGACAAGGAACAGGCCTCTAGTGTTTTATTGCTGCTACATGACAGAAAATCCTAACAAACTGAAGAAGTGTGGGAAAAACCCAGACATATAAACCCCAAAGGTTAAGGCGGGCCCGATTGGTGTCTCTTTGAATGGCTGACCAATTCCTCAGTGCTACGCATGCGCTTTACAGCCTGGATGGGAGCCCCCTGCTCGCCATCCTCACTCATGACATCGGCCATCTTTTATCGTTATTTTTTATATTGACTTTATGATAATTTCTTCGATCTATCTATGTGGCTGCTAGGAGTTGAAAATGACTCGATGGCACATAATCAATCAATCTTTGATTGTTGTGAACCACCCAGAAGCGTTTGGAATCGGGCAGCTTACTACTACTACTACTGCTAATAATAATAACAGTATTAATAATAGTACAGGTAGTCCTCACTTAACAACCATTCGTTTAGTGATGGTTTGGACTTATGATGGTGCTGAAAAAAATAACTTACAACCAGTTCACATTTATGACCATTGCAGCGTCCTGTGGTCATGTTATCATCATTTTCCACCTTCTTGGCTGATTTCTGGCAAGCAAACTCAGTGGGGAACTGCTTAATGACCACATGGTTCGCTTAATGCCCGCAGTGATTCACTTAACGACCACCACAAAAATGTCTTAAAATTGGGTCAGATCCGCTTAATGACTGCTTTGCTTAGCAACTGAGATTCCAGTCCCAATTGTGGTCGTTAAGTGAGGACTGCCCATATCTCACAATGCCAGAGGGGAAAAATAAATAAGAAGAGGATGTTCCAGTACAAACATCATCTACAGTTCCTGCTTAAATTCAGAAGCCCTGACAACTGTTCAAAGATGCCGGATGGGGGCCCAGCTCCTTTGTCCCACCCCCCACCCCCAAGGGACTAGGAAGCTGGAGAGCCAGGTCGCCTGAAATATTTTGCTTGAAATGTAAGACAGGATGGTGCCCCTCCTCATTCCATTTAGAGAAGCAAATGAACTTGCTGGTTAAATTTTAGTTTAATGATTCAACCCTTCCCTGCCTCTGAAGACAGAAGCCTAGTTTAGGAGGGGCAGAGAAAGCTCTGATGCTCAGGGAGCATGGTTATCTAATACTTCACCTCAAACACCACTCACTTTTGGCAATTGCTGCCGAGATTCTGCCTAACGGCAGAGCCGGCCCCAGTCCCTAGGAATGCACAGCCAGCGGAAGATAAGAGCAGGCCTATTAAATAAAACGTGTTTCCGCCCAGGGAAATAATTAAAGGAAAGAAAGCCTCTGGGAGAATTAAAGGTTTTATATTACTGTCATGGGAGGGAATATCTAAGAGAAAAAGTGAACTCATTAATAAGCAAGGCAAGGAAGATTAAATTAATGATAACTCTAAAATGCCCTAGCATGAGAAATCCTTTTAACAAACCTTATGGTAAAACTAAGATGCACTTGGGAGAAGCATGGGGTGGAGGAAAAAGCAGATTTCCTGCAGGGTTTGGCCAAAATATGCAGTCATAAAGTCTGGGGGCTGAAGTCCCGCAGGGTCTATGGTGGAGACAGAAAATTAAATGGTTTTACCAGAAAAGGCTTTTTTTAAAACAACAACAACAAGAATTAAAGCTTAAAAACCCAGGAAAAAGTGACCCGCTAAAGAACAGGGATGACAAAAAGATATAGCGGAGCTATTTAAAAGCCATCCAGGTCTTTGGTTTTATGATAAATCTAATTAAGGAAACTATTAAGATAATGGAACAGAACATCATAATGGGAAGGTTACAAAGGAATTATGCACTATGCATGATTATAGGCTTTTGGCTCAGTTAATAACAGAATTTGTCTTTTCGGTCCCAAACTGGATTCTGGAAAAGTAGTCCCAACATTTTAACTTGGAAAATTGTGGAATGGTGGAATTTCATTTTGCCCCCACCTCTATTATTATTATTATTATTATTATTATTATTATTTATTAAAATGTATTGGCCACCCAACTCCAGTGGACCTTTCCCTTGAATGGATGAAAAAGGAGCTATATTTAAGATTTCACCAAAGATCACATCCTTCCCCTACCCCCAAAAAATAATAAAATAAAATAAAATAAAAATATTTTGTCCACCACCTCCTTCCAAACAAACAAATAAGTGATGGAAAAATATCTATTGACAAATAGACAGAATTTCAGCATTACAAATATGCAGAATTCTATTTTTCTTCTCTAATTTAAAATGACAAATGAATATCTAATTAAATTAAGGGTTAATAACAATAAAAAAAGTAGATCTCTTTGTATGGGGCATGGCCCTCTGCCCACAGCTTTGCTCTATTGGCAAAATCTATCTCCCAACTTCCATTTGTTTTGTCACAGCACTTTTATCCCAAATTTTGGCTAAAACACACACACACACACACACCCAAAGCAATTCACATACAGTCAAGAGAAAGATTAGTTCTGTAGTCTAAAAGAAATGACACCAAAGGACAAATGGAAAAAGGAGAAGAGGGAGAGGGACAAGGGGGAAGGGAAATTGTTGTTCAGGGAGGACATTGAAAGAAGGTTAAAAAAGAAAAAAAATTCCTGGAGAAAACAATGGCAAAGCAATTCTATACTGCTGCTAGATGTGTGTCCATCTCTGGTGTTCAACTCAACTCAGTGGCATCTTCCCCTTTTTTCCTACTGGCACTCTAGGGCTGAGTTCATACAACATGTTAACCCATAGGTAACTGAACCAATGTTTCCCTGAATTAATCCAGTTAGTCTTCTGCCTGGTGGGTCTTGGTTCTTCCATTCCTGTTGAACTTTCATTCCATTCAGGTAGAGGAAGTTGGCTCTAGTTGCCCCTAGTC
The DNA here is from genome assembly GCF_035149785.1 of Candoia aspera. Taxonomy (NCBI): domain Eukaryota; kingdom Metazoa; phylum Chordata; class Lepidosauria; order Squamata; family Candoiidae; genus Candoia; species Candoia aspera. Next base: position 5,455,335 of record NC_086167.1, on the reverse strand, counting down.
TGTCCTCTACGAACAGTGAGTAGCCATCTCAGGACCCAGGAGGGCTTTCTTTGTCCCACATGGAGATTCTCATTTTCGGACCTGGAGAACTTCACCAAAACTCTGCAACTTAAAGTAAGGAGTCCTGATTCCTTGAAGCAGGTGTAGACACCTTTCTGGGCCTGTTTGGAAATTTGAGGGCATGCAATCATAAAATGGCACAGTGGGAGCCTATGGTGAGTATGCTCTGACACCCAATACCCATAAAATGGAAGGTAAGTTAGCTCTGTATTGCCCCCAAGATATTGCTGCAAATAAATGCAAATGCTAGAGGTTGCTTCCCTTTGCAGTAAGCCTCCTTCCTTCCTTCCTTCCTTCCTTCCTTCCTTCCTTCCTTCCTTCCTTCCTTCCTTCCCTCCTTCGTTCCTTCCTTCCCTCCTTCCCTCCTTCCTTCCTTCCTTCCTTCCCTCCTTCCTTCCTTCCTTCCTTCCTTCCTTCCTTTCCTTCCTATCTCCTTCCTTCTTTCCTTCCCCACCCTCCCTCCCTCCCTCCCTATCTCCTTTCTTCCTTCCTTCCTTCCCCTCCCTCCCTCCCTCCCTCCCTTCATTCCTTCCTTTCCTTCCTTCCTATCTCCTCCTGCCTGCCTGCCTGCCTGCCTGCCTGCCTGCCTGCCTTTCCCTTGAGGCACAGTGAAAACATTCAGGGGTGTTTTAAAACTCTGCTCTTAGATTATTTGTTGAGCTTGGAATTTGCAGGGACTCCGAATAGTTTGGTGAGTGAAACAGTCAGAAGTGCTGCAAATGAATAGGATGGAAAAGACTAGAGGGGCTTTTTAATGATCTTTCAAGGAAAGCTAATTAGGTGAAGAACTTTGTTTGTTTTTCATGGTTCATCTTATACAAAATGCTGACCTGGTTCTCTTAATGATCTAGTTGCCACCTTTGTACAAGATGCTAAGCTTGGTTAGTGCTAACCCACCCAGGTCTGTTTAATAAGTTAGCAAAATCCAATTGGGAGGGTAGTTTATGGTTCCATGTCAAGGACCGGCCCAGAAAATGGGTTAACCAGGTTAAATATATTCTGTGAAGATAGCAAATGAAACTATGCTGTGTTCACATATGGTTACAGAATTAACCCAATATCTCAGATTGCCGTGGAGCACTGAACTACAACCTGATGGGCTGAATTCACACAACATGTCAGGCCAGACTGGTGAGCTTACCGTTCAGTTTGTTGGCCGATGGTGTGGTAGCCAGTTCAGAACTGGGCGCTGTAAAAGAGTTCCTTCAAAGTATCTGGGGACTACAATTTCCAAGAACTGGGAGATCCCAAGATTGTGGCATCTACAGGCCCATCGTATTTGGAGAATGCAAGATTTGGGTGTTTCCTAGCCATAACTTCCAGATGCCTGGGAATTCTCATCAGTAGTCACGGCAGGTGCAGAATTCTAGGAGTCAAAGCCCGCACATCTGGAAATTGGCCAGTTGGAAACCACTTTCCATCTCTAACACTTTCACCCATAGTTAAGCTGAAACATTGCCAGAGACGGTTCCACAGAGTGTGACCGTTGGTTGCAAATTCCCTGCTAAAGACTGAGGTCTGTCAAACAATCCTTCAACCCTGATCAAGACAGAGGGGTGGCTGGAAATTTCCATCGTCCATCCAGCATTTGCAGCTTTCCCACACAAAGTTGGCCCCATGAATATTTCACGCCACCCTCCCTCGGGGAGTTCTGAAGAGCAACATTATTCAGCGGCAGAATGGAGGAGAAGCAGATGGGAAGGCAGGAGAATTGCAAATAGGGAGGATGCCGCCAGGGCAGAACGAGCAAAGCCGAGCTGCACATTCCGGTCTGGGAACAGAGGCCTCGAAGCGCACCTACCTAATTGAGAATAACTGGTGCTTGTTGCAATAGGTAAATAGAGGCTCTGTGTGCAGGGGTACTATACCTTAATAGTACCCAGAACTACACCTGGGCAAATGATAGAAGAGTATCCTATGCTAGGATACTGTCTGTCTCCAGATATTGATTCTTCTTTCCTATCTCTTAAATTCTTTCAAGCACTGGCCTCTTAGAGCAATTATAGCCCTGAACAGAAAGAGAATTTATTTATTAGCGGCTACTGCTGCTGTTTTAAAATGGAGCAACTTATTTTTCCTGAAGATATAAACTTCAGCATCTTAAGGGGGAGAAAAGAGTAAGCAATAAACCCTAAGCATTATCTTATTAATGTACTTTTAATACCTAATGTTCAGTTACCAAATTGGGAGAAATCTCAACAATAAGAATGGAGACGTTTGATTAATTGGTTGATTGAGGGTCCAGTCCCAGAGGAATTCAGATGGCATTAAAAAAAAACTGCTGTGTTTCAAACCAGCAACGTTCTACAGGTAGTCCTCACTTAATGACCATTCATTTAGTGACAGTTCAGATTTACAAAGTTGCTGAAAAAACTGACTTACAACTGGTCCTCACAGTTATGACTGTTGCAGTGTCCCCATGATCACATGATCACAATTTGGGCACTTGGCAACTGGTTCGCATTTATGACGGTCGCGGCATCCCATGGTCACATGATCGCCATTTTCAACCTTCCCGGCTGGCTTCTGGCAAGCAAAATCAATGCGGGATTCACTTAACAACCATGTGGTTCGCTTAATGGCTGCTGCAAAAGAGGTTGTAAAATTGGGTCAGATTTGCTTAATACCGCTTTGCTTAGCAACCAAAATTCCGGTCTCGATTGTGGTTGTTAAGCGAGGACTACCTGTACTTTCAAGGCTAATGTTATAACCAGTTTGTTTCTGGAAGCTCATAGAGACCAGCCCCAGTTTATTCTCTGCAGAGTGCCAAAGAATGTCTGCATATGCTTTAATATTAACCTACCATATTTTCCTTCATATTGCATCCAAGTCAAAGAAGCCCTTCATGAGCTCTGAACCCCTGGGATTTTAAGAGAAACAGCACCCAGCAATGAAACCTCCATATACAGAGACAGTGTACCCTTGAAAGTCAGCTGCCCAGGGTAAACAACCTATCCAGCTCTTGAGCCTCTGGAGCTAGCTGCCTGGCTCCTATTGGCATCAAAATGCTAGAGAGTGGCTACATTCATATTATATGCTAAGCTGGTTAACTTTAACCTTGATTCACTTTTTGGTGGTTTGTCAGTTGGGTTATTTTCTTGTTCAGTGCCTTGTGTGAACTCAGAAAGTAGATTAGTTCAGGAAGCACCACCGGTGGGTGGTGCGAATGTTGCCAGAATGAATCCTGGGCTGATCCAGCCAGACACAAGTCTGTTCCTTTATTCTTAAGCCAAATTCACAATAGACGTCTCTCGTAAGCCAGTTGTGTGTGTGGGCTAAGTGTGTTCAGGATTTTCATCCGCTGTGAAAAGCAGATGGCTACCCACTTCTCTTTCCTATCACAAACCCAGTTTTTCCTGCCAGCCACAGATAACTCTGTATTCATACTAACACCGAAATACTAGGGTAGCTGCTTATGCTGCATAGAGCAGAAGAGGATTCATAGGCTGCTGATGTGCATAGTGCCTGTGACATTATCTACGGATGCTGACCATCTTTTAAACAGGAAAACAATAGCTCACTATAGGCCAGTGTTTCTCAGCCTTGGCAGCTTTAAGATACATGGACTTCAACTCCCAGAATTCCCCCAGCCAGCATGTTTCCATGCCAAAATATTCAGGAGTGCTTGACTGTTCCTGCAGGGAAAAAAACCATAACATTGACATGGATATTGGAATAGCCAGTCAGAGAAGAAAATCACGAGCAGAGGTGAGTAAAAGGAAATCTCGCCAAATTTGACTTGCACTAAGGCAGTGTTTCTCAACCTTGGCAACTTTAAGATGTGTGGAATTCTGGGAGTTGAAGTCCACACATCTTAAAGTTGCCAAGGTTGAGAAACACTGCTATAGACACAGAACAAGTGTCTCTCCATAGAATCCCAAAATTGGAGGGCAGATATTTGACAGCTGGGTGAGGATGACAATTTGCAAATTTCCAAGCCAGCAGCCTTCAACAGCAAGGGTGTTGTTTTATTGGGGGTGGGGGGCACTGAACAATGAACAGAGTTCCATGTGCAATTCCCCCTTTGAGTTCTAGAATTGCGACCCCACCCCAAACAGATATCAGGCAAAGTATATAAATCACATCAGAAACACATTCCTCCTCTTGTCATTCAGTCCTGTTCCCTGCATTCTTCCCTTCCTTGTAGCTTAAGTAGTTTGTAAGCTCACCTTCTTCCTGGAAAAACAGAATTAAAGAGACCTTCCTGAGCAGGTAACTAGAAAAGCCATTTTCTATTCCTGGATACTTCCAAAGCCAAATTATTTTCCCCTGGACAATATTGCCAGGCTTAACATTTCCAGAAGCTAGGAAGTGTCCCTCCGGAAGAATTCTGCATATCCCAAAAGTCATTAAATCCTCCAAGGTAACCGTTACTAACAACATCATTTCCATGGATATGTACAGTCACTTATCATGGTGCTCGCCTGGGCTAAATGTGCATTAGTGCAGTGAAATCTTCAGGTATCTTTCAATTTCCAAACTAATTGTCACTTACGTAGATCACCCTATATACACCGAATGTACACATTGTGCTAAGCCCTAGCTTGCTTAAGGATGGCTGAGCCCATCCAACATGCTAAGTCCCAATCTCTGGTTTACAAGCCATGCAGGCTGCATCTGCACACTCTGCAATTGAGGAAACAACATGTTGGTTCCCCCCATCTTGCTTTCCAGATGTCCTAAGATCGCAGTTGCCAGCATTCCTGGTTAAATCAGGCTAAGAATTCTGATGGCTAGACCGCATCATGTTGGGGAAGAGTTAATTTGGCATGTTAACATTAAATTATTGATCTGGTTTCCATGACCAAGTCAAACATATGCTTTGCTTGTCATCTCAACTTGGACCTGTTGATAGGAATAAATGGAGTCTTCTTCTTGATCCACTCAACAAAACAGCCAGTCCTCCTTAACCACAACCTCTAACCATGGTTGTGGTTAAAACCTAATCTGCAGCGATCTGGTATGACACTTGAACTTCCACTAACCATCATTTTATGATTAAGCACAGAAAGAAAACTAAGTAGAGTGCTACAAAAGTCCTTATTTGATTGTCACGCTCAAACCATGGAGTCCTTGGAGCTCCCTGAGCTTGGTGGTTGGCTTACAGATGTTTCATTGCCCAACTAGGGAACATCTTCAGAAATTTCTGCAAGCCAACCACCAAGCTCAGACAGCACCAAGGACTGAACACTTCAACCCTGAGCTGCAGATATTCTCTTCTCTTGGTACATTCAACCAGTCACAGATGGTTTTCAGGAATAGAACCAAACCAGGAGGATGGCTTAACTTTTTGCCAGTCTATTACATGGATTGACAGGAAGCTCTGGCATGGGCTGGTCCATGAAGTCACGAAGAGTCGAAAGCGACTGAATGAATAAACAACAAATTACATGGATCTGATTCTGGATGAGCCACAAAGGGCTTCTGTTCTGCTCTAGGGATGGGGCAAGGCCAGGAATGCCAAAGAAAAAGCAAAGGGTCCTAGGATGCCAAGAAAAGAGACTAGCAACCAGAAGCTAGCTACAGTTTCTGCTTTGTCTGAGGTTCATTTATTGAATGCCTTAATCATGATTAAGTTAAACCATGCTTGGTAGCTTGGGCAGAAACAATTCAATGGGTGAGGAAAGGACTTTGAACTGCCATTGCTCTAAACCAGGGTTCCTCAACCAGAGGTTCCCTGAGAGATCACAATTTATTTAAAAAATTATTTCAAATTTGGGCAACTTCACATGAAAGAGGGAAGTTTCATTCCTTATTTTCAGTTTAAGAACACTGTGAATGCATCTAGACAGGCCTACCCATGAAATGAATATAATAATTTGGTAACTTCTGGCTGTCAGAGGTTTGGCCCCAGAAGTCATAAACCCCCCTTCTGGGCCTTTTCCTCTGTGATGGGTTGTAAAGGAGGGAGGGGGGAGACTTGATTGATGTGAGTGAAAGCTGGAAACATCACAGAGCCAGCAAGAATTAGAAACTTCACAGACTCAGCAAGTTGACACCAGAATGCTGTGGCTAAAGTGTTATCTGCCAACGGGCAGTGAAGAATGTTGCTGAAGCCCATGTTGTAAAACCGAAAGCAGTTGTAAATATTCAATTTCAAATGAAGGCAGGGACTTGGGTCTGATAAAAGAAGAGGGCAGGGGGGAATACAATTACTTGAGCCTTTAGATGCAGACCAATAAACGAAATACCTTACTGAGACCTAACTGGCTCCAGAGAGATTTCTTACTATTCGGAAATCTGAACCCACATTCCTCACACTGGCCTATCCTTGAGCCTGAATGGGCAGGGGTTCCCCGAGGCCTGAAGAATATTTCAAGGGTTCCTCCAGGGACAAAAGTTGGAAAAGGCTGCTCTAAAGTGTGGGATTCACACCCACGGGTTTAAATTGCACAGAGGGAGGTGTTGGAATCTTAAGTGGGGATAATATTCTTTGCGTGAGCTTGTGAGATGAGGCCACCTTGAAAAATGATGGGTTCTACCCTTTTTGACATGGGTAAGCAGTAAAGATTAGCAATGACTTTTCTGCAGAGGGTTGACTCTTGAATTTACGGTACAATGATTTGTTATACAACTTTGTCTTCTGGATGCAGGCCATGCTAGCAGATCAACCATGGTGGATGAGCAGGCTGGGATCACACACCACGCTAAATGCAAGTCAACAAAGTCCCTGTTCACATAACAGGCAATGCTCAAACATAGAAATCGTATTATGGGTTAATGTTGTTCACGCAGCTTGGTCAGTTGAGAGCCACAAGCCACGTTAGCGTAGTCTAGCGTGACTGTATAAACCCAGTTTCCTTTAGGGAAGTTTATTTTTCATTCCTGTTCTTCTGGCTAAACAGATCTGGATGAGTTTCCAAAGCCCCTTGAAATTTTATAGCAAAAACACAAACTTTAGCCTATCCAACAAAGAAGGCTAAGTATTGTATTTTGAAAAGTTCACATGGGGTTGTCAGGACAGGGAGACCAAGTTTGCTCAGCAAATGCAAAGTCACGTGAACAGTTCTATACCCATAATAATTCAGAACATCCACATTCAGCACATCAAGATTTGTTTGCCAGGCTGGGATCGGCTTTATTTTTAATTAAATTCCACTGATTGTTCTGAGAACAACTGTAGCCCACATTCTCATCTCAGGCAAGAAAATGGTGGTGGGAGAAACATGGATGGACGTTTTCCCGGAATAAACAAATTCTTCTCAAAGGGGGTTCCTGTCTGGTTAAAAATAATAGAATCCTGTAACATCTTTTGCCCATATCGCTAATGACTCTGTTGGGCATTAAAGCTACAGCAGTGGAACAAATCCAATTCTCTCTTTCGCTCTGTGCTGATGTTTTGTTTTGTTTTAAATTCTTCTGGCTTGCAGAAATGAAAACAGGACAGCGTTGTTTGGTTTCCAGAAAGAATTGTTGGCTGACCAAGGGAGATGGGGGTAGGGGAAACCACCTTGAAAGTCAGCCTAAATTGCTCACTTCTGGCTTTCAAAGGCTGTTCTTCCAGAAGCACCAGGGATTGTCACAACATGGGGCTGATGATTACTTCTGCAGCTAAAGCGACTAATTCTACGCATTAGTGCCAAGGCCAGAGAAAGGTATTTTCCCCCTATTTTCCAGCCCTTCCTTTCCTCAGTTTCCTCTGCAACATATTTCAGTTATAATCTCTTTGTTCTTGCTGGGGTTATAAACCTACCAAATGCACATGGTTTTCTGAGACTCAGAAACAGCCTTAAGGAGGTGGGTGCTTGGGGTCAAAGAGTCAAGATGGTGGCCATGGCCATGTGATCAAATCCCGGCCCCCTTTTTGCAGGGTGGGGGGCGGTTAGGATTGCACAGTTGTGGCCACCATCTTGACTTTTTTGACATCCCCCCAGGATATCCCTGCCCAGAAAGTTATACAGGTGGCCTAACTGTACATTTCCCCCCCCCCCATTACTAGTTCCACCACAAGCACCCCTTTCCATAGTGGAAATCAACTTACGTTCTTCCCAAGCAAGCTAAGCTACAGCTGAGATTCTTCAGCAGTGCAATCCCTGGATTTTCTCAAAAATACTGGGCAAGCTCTTTTGTGAAGCTTGCAGAGTTCATCCAACCAGCCAAGAACTCCCAACTCGGGCAGGGCTGGCTACAAGATTCTACACCATGAACGTTGGAAATGGCGGGAATTACACTAATAATTAAAAGAAACTATTAGGAACCACCCCCACCCCGCAGTTTGTAAGAGATGTTTCTGCTTGTGTAATGGTCTGGGGGAATGACCTTGAGAGACAGGAGGAAGAGTGGCAGACTAGACAATGGTTAGATAAGAGGCGGCTGAGCCCGCAAAAGGAATGGGGGTGTGGCAAATGTCTCAGAGGGGACCCCTCTGGTTTCTTGGACCGTAAAGGCGAGGGGGGAGAGATGTACGTTCAAACTTGCAAGCTTCTGCTAATGTAACCTTACAATGAAGGTAGAGCCAGTGCTCCTGGGTGTGATTCTTGTCTGGACTACCTCGCAAGGCTGACAGCTTGTTACCTGTATGCCAGAAACACCCTTCTTTATATATTTCTGAGTCCTCCAGCTGCTCCTAGAGAAAGAAGAACTGAGCCAATTGAGAAGAAGCTGGCCCACGCTCCCCAGACTGATCCATTGGGGCTGAATTGGTTCCACTTGTCTCCGTTTAGAGAAGACCCTGAACTTTGCTTGGTGTGTCTCGAGCCATCTTGAAGGAGGGCAAGCCGTGGCAGCCTGTGACTCAGCACGCAGGGAAAGGGGCAACCAATTAACAAAGAGAATGAGCAGCAAAACAAACGAGCAGCTCATTAAGTAAATGAATGTTGAAGTGTTCATGTCCCACAGTGGCTGCTAGCAGATGCCCAGGAGCTAATAACCTCCAATCCAATTTCTCAGCTCCATTAAAGGAACTGTCTGTGGATTCCAATGAAGAAGAATGGGAAGTACAGCAGAAGGTACGTTGGTGGGTTGCTGCGGCCCTCTAGAGTGGTGTTTCTCAACCTCGGCAATGTGTGGACTTCAACTCCCAGAATTCCCCATCCACGTTTCCTAGGTTGAGAAACAGCACTCTAGAGAAAGGTTTCGGACAGCGGTCAGCAGTTCAAGACCTCTGCGCCAGATCTGCTCTTGGCTCTTTACTGCCAAGAAAGATGATGTGTGCAGAGCACAGTGGGTGTGGGGTGGCCTCTTGCTCAATGCCAAAAAGTAGGTCCATTGCCACCAAAAGAAGAGGATGACATCAAGGTTTGCGGGACACACAACAGATGTATGATACCTGAGTCAATGATTTTAGGCTGAGTTAGACCTTTGATAAATTGAGTTATTCCTCCCCTTCTTTTGCCACATAGTGGTTGCCCTCAATGCTCCTCTTAAATTGTTTGCCCTTAATAATTTTTACATTTTAACTTGCAATTTCACTGCTTGAAAGTTGCTTTGGAAGGGTGGTTATCCATAATTGCAAGAAAAAAAAACTAAAAAAATATGTTTCCATCTTCTTTCCTTCATTTTTTTTACTCTTTCTTTACTTTTAGTTCATTTTATGTCTGTCTAGATTGCTTCATCTGTAAGCTACCTGGATTGTTTCTTCTTCTAAGTGGCTAAATCTAAAACTTCTTTTTAATCCCAGCTTTCAAGCTGGATGTAACATCAGGAGATCAGATCCTTCATTGCTGAAGTAGAAAGTCAAATTAGAAGATTGTTTGTGTCTTTTACTAATGATCTTACTCCATAATAACAAATATCATCATCATAACTTAATAACGGTGGCTTCAGTACAGTACTTAAGAATCCATGTTCTCTTTCAGAAAATATGTATAGGATTTTCTAAGAGGGACAACTAGGCTCTCTTACACTGCTATGGTGCATCCATATAATATATTGATTTGGCCAAAGGAAGTAATTATCTTTATCTTCCAAGCTGAACAACCAATGTAATCAATTTCCTATCTGTGTGAGTCATGATAGGATAATCGTGGGGGAACCCTTCCAGGTGCTGCAAAACTACAATACCCAGAATCCCTTTTGACTTGCTGCTGGAAGATCAGCAGCATTGACAGGACCAGAACTTCTTGACTTAGAGAGATCTCAGATTCAGCCCATAACGTCTTGACCTAGAGAGATCTCAGATTCAGCCCATAACGTCTTGACCCAGACAGATCTCAGATTCAGCCCATAACGCCTTGACCCAGACAGATCTCAGATTCAGCCCATAACGCCTTGACCCAGAGAGATCTCAGATTCAGCCCATAACACTTTGACCTAGAGAGATCTCAGATTCAGCCCATAACGTCTTGACCTAGAGAGATCTCAGATTCAGCCCATAACGTCTTGACCCAGACAGATCTCAGATTCAACCCATAACGCCTTGACCCAGAGAGATCTGATTCAGCCCATAACACCTTGACCCAGAGAGATCTCAGATTCAGCCCATAACACCTTGACCCAGAGAGATCTCAGATTCAGCCCATAACGTCTTGACCTAGAGAGATCTCAGATTCAGCCCATAACGTCTTGACCCAGACAGATCTCAGATTCAGCCCATAACGCCTTGACCCAGAGAGATCTCAGATTCAGCCCATAACGTCTTGACCCAGACAGATCTCAGATTCAGCCCATAACGCCTTGACCCAGAGAGATCTCAGATTCAGCCCATAACACCTTGACCTAGAGAGATCTCAGATTCAGCCCATAACGCCTTGACCCAGAGAGATCTCAGATTCAGCCCATAACGTCTTGACCCAGAGAGATCTCAGATTCAGCCCATAACGCCTTGACCCATTCAGCCCATAACGCCTTGACCCAGAGAGATCTCAGATTCAGCCCATAACGTCTTGACCCAGAGAGATCTCAGATTTGGCCTTAAAACTCATGGAGTAATCATGTATTTCACAGTTCTGGTCTACTTCAAACAACTGTTGTGAAGTTAAGATGGAAGTCAGCAAAGCAGACTTGGAATTCATCCAAAGTAGAATAAAGATACAAGGAAATAATAAATAATAAAGCTGTTCTTCTGCCAAACAGGAAGAAATCCAACAGGTGGTTCAGCAGTCTTCTTGGCCACTGGATCTACCAACAGAGGACAGAGGTGGTGCTATTCCTGATGAATTGCTACCTCGTCATGGAGCCCTACATCATACAGTCTCATGTGTGATCTGGAAGGAGGGGTGGGAGACAGCATTGCTGAATAAAATAGTTCCTGCCCAGCAGAAGGGGGAGATTCCAAAAAATCAGGAACCAGGCCACAGTTCAGACAGCAGCAAAGCCCATGTAAGGATAAAGAGGATCTGATGGTATCTTTATTATATTTAATACTGGATGTTCCTTTTTTTAAAATACCTCCAGAATTATTTTCAAGATTCAGGTATATTTGTAAGCTCATTTAGTGCTTCACTCCATCTAGTGGCTGATGCAACAGCTAGCTCAGTGTTTCTCAACCTTGTCAACTTGAAACGGTGTGCACTTTCAACTCCCAGAATTCCCTAGCCAGCCATGCTAGCTGGGGAATTCTGGGAGTTGAAGTCCACCCATGCTGGCTGGGGAATTCTGGGAGTTGAAGTCCACATGTCTTGAAGTTGCCAAGTTTGAGAAAAAACACTGCTTTAAAGGATCCAGGGGCAGCGGAAGGTGCTCAGCCTGGGCTACCTGGGTACCCATCAGGTCTGCACAATATCAACACCCATTGGAAGCCACAGCTGATTAATATTTGCACAGCACTTTGCCAACAGAGTACAGTTAAAACAATAAACATATAATATGGCTGCAAGAAATTGGCTCCCTTAAAGATAATTTAAGGAGCTTCCGTTCTGTAATGTGATGGTCAAATGGACAGTTGGCAGAAAATCAAACCACAAACAACACACCCATTTCCCAAACTCACTTTGGGAGTGGCTGGAATATCAGACAAGAACCATGGAGTTTCACATCTCCACAAGCACTGATTTGGTTAAAGGCATTAGGAAAACTGTGCTGATTGCTCCTGTACGTCCATGCTTATGCATATTACGTCAAGCCATGGTTTGCTGAATCAGGGTTTATTGAATAAACCACAGTCAGCAAGGCTCACACAATACCCTAAGCAAGAAACCACATAACGGCTTTCCTTTTGAAGTGACCTCAATTTTTTGGCTTTTCCCTAAGACGCTAGCTCTGTCCTTTGTTCTGTCTGTCATTTTATATTGCAATTACATTCTCTGTTTTGTCAAGAATGCTGCCTTTCTTTTTTCTTTTTTCTTTGCTTAAGTAAGCTAGATCGGGATGGACAGTTCTGACTGACTTGATTTCTGTCTACATTAATTCTGCTGTTTGGCCAGGAACCCCACAGGGAAAAAAAGGGCTGTTTGTAACCATTTGGGAAGCAGGATGGGCAGAAATGTGAGATCCAACCGACGCATTTTGTCTCCAATGGATCTCATGTAGTATTTATTTTCTGAGCCAGCTTGAGAAAATACCGTGACATGAAGAGAGGTTCGGTTTTATTGCGTTTCATAAATATATTTAAAAGAGGGATCTTCGTGCAAAAATATTGTGTAAGAACTTAATATCAGGAGTGCTTGACTGTTCCTGTAGGAAAAAAACCATAATATCGACATGGATATTGGAACAGCTGGTCCGAGAACAAAATCAGAAGCAGAGGGGAGAAAAATGAAGTCACCTTGCCAGATTTGACTTGCACTAAGGCAGTGTTTCTCAACCGTGGCGACTTTAAGACGGGTGGACTTCAACTCCCAGAATTCCCCAGCCAGCATGGCTGGCTGGGGAATTCTGGGAGTTGAAGTCCACCCGTCTTAAAGTCGCCACGGTTGAGAAACACTGTATTAAGGAGTCTCAAGTTATTTGCTACAAGGGGGAAAAGTGATAGGAAGCAAGGCCTTGAGGATCCTGATGAAGCTCTTGGCTGGTTGTAACTGCGTGGGCAGGCAGAACATCTGTTCTCAGAGTTCCATCCATCCGGTCAGCCCTGGGAGATGATCAGTGTGTCTGCAGAGTTTTAAATGAGGACAGAAAATGAACTGAAGGGATAAAAATGAAGCAATTGGAAGAATATAATAAGGGAGGGTTTTAACAAAGATGCAGCTGTGGGATCCATTGAGACAACACAGCTATTGCTGCCAACGGATGTGGGTGTTTGCTGGTTCACAGCGTTTCCTACCTAACCTTTAGCACACATTGGCATTTGGCATGAAAAGCACAAACTGGCCTTTACTGGTGGCCCCCTCACCTTACCAAGGGATGTATGAGAAGTTTGCTGACCTGCTTGTCTAATTTTGCAGTTGGGATTTTGCAAGGCAAAATTTGGAGGCCTGACTCTTTGCAGTTCATCCAGGGGTCCCCAACCGCAAAGTGAGATCCATGAAATCCTGGAGCGCTCCTGTGCAGGAGAGGGAGAATTCTTTGCCAAAGCTGGGCACAGAAAGGCAAAATACATATACAAGCAAAAATGCATATAGTTGGGAAAAGGTGGGTTAAAACACGCACAGCCTTTCGGGAGAAGTCTGATAGCTCAGACCTGATAGATTCTCAGAAATGAAAACGGGAATCTTTGCACTTCCTCAAATCTAGGTGTGGTCTTGAGTCACATCTTGATTGTACAGAAACAATGCTTTCAAATGCTTTTGAATTACTGAAATGATCCATTTTTGGGCTTCCCACAATGCCCTGAACCACAAATTAACTGAAAAACCAAGGGAGTTGGCACAGCACCCCATGCCGCAAAATAAATAAATAAATAAATAAATAAAGAGATTAAATAAATAAATAAATAAATAATGGGGTGAAATAATTAAATAAATAATGAAATGAAATGAAATTCTGAGGTTAGCAAAATGGGTGAATAGAGTTGCTAGGATCTGGAGTGGTGAAATGGATTGTGTGACCTCAGCTTCTTTTATGCTACGTGGGATTGCAACTCCAGGCAACATTTGGCATACAGGTAGTCCTCGCTTAACAACCATTTGTTTAGCGATGGTTTGGACTTATGACAGTGCTGGAAAAAAATCAACGTACGACCAGTCCTCACATGACCATCGCAGCATCCCCCACAGTCAAATGATCGTGATTTGGGCACTTGGCAACTGGTTCGCATTTATGACTGTCACAGTGTCCCGTGGTCACGTGATCACCATTTTCAACCTACCCAGATGGCTTCTGGGAAGCAAAATCAAGGGGGAACTGTGTGATTTGCTTAATGACCATGTGGTTCGCTTAATACCCACAGTGATTCGCTTAACAGACACCGCAAAAAAGGTCGTAAAATTGGGTCGGATTCGCTTAATAACCGAAATGCCGGTCCCAATTGTGATTGTTAAATGGGGGCTCTACAACTCTTGCATAGCTTTCATTTCTTTGAAGAAGGTGGATCCTGATGACTATTCCCCAGGATGTTCCATCAAAGAAAACAGCTACATAACACATGTCATATAACAAAGCAGCTGAGTTAGAATTGATTTGGAGATTCAGCATGAATTCTGTAAAATAGAGCAGCTACCCTACATTGATTGGCTGATAGCAAGAATCGCTGGGTCAAAATCAGCAACTGTTTTGTGAATGGCCACTCTCTGTGGCCTGTTTTCACTGTCGGTCCCTTCTCCAATCTATTGTCCTCCCACAGCCCCTTTTTCTGTTTCCGTCTTACCCCACAGGGGCACGTGTGTCTGTGTGCAAAGCTACTTGTTCTCGGGAAAACCATGCACCTGTTGAAATTGATTGGAGCCCACACACGCTGCTGTAAGAAGCAGCTTAGTCTTGACGGGGCCCCGGGACTCTCAGGGCATTTGCCCAGAGGGAGATGTCTATTCTCCTCCTCCCTCTCTCTTCCACAAGTGGGAGGAAGTCACAAAAAAAGGTGGCCCACTTTGGAAGAGATTACAGCCCTGGCAGATTTGGAACTGGCATTGATAGACCCATGTTGGTGCTGGGTACGTCAGTAGGTGCAATCCAAAAATTACCTGCTCCCCACTTTCAGGGGACTTTGAAAGATACATTTCTCTTCCTTCCTTCCTTCCTTCCTTCCTTCCTTCCTTCCTTCCTTCCTTCCTTCCTTCCTTCCTTCCTTCCTTCCTTCTTCTGGCATGCTGTATTGCATTTCTAGAGTGCACTTCCCCCACACATCGTTCTGTTGCAGCAGGTAAAGATCCGAAATTACGGATTGAAATTCACTGGGCTGCGTTTTACATCCGAGCGTTCCAAGGACAACACCGGGCGAGCCGCGGACGCTCTCTAAATGACGGGAGAACAATTATGGCACTAATTGCCCTCGACGCGACAGTCACAAAAGGTTGATCAACTTCGATACAGCCCGGCATCGTTACGACTTTCCGCGGGAGACCAGGAGCGGGCATCACGCGCTGCCGAGACATGCTCGCTTTTCACCGAGGAGCGCAGAGGTCGCCTGGAATAGCGGCAGGCCTGGCTCCCAAGATTTACGGCACTGAATAAATCAGCCCTAGAATGCGCAAGGGCTGGAGCGCAAACACTGGGCTGAATCGTGTACAAATTGACCATGGTTAAAATAAACTGTGGCTTACCATAAAGGGTGGCACCCTTGGGTCTGTAAGCAGCCACCGATTCCTTCCTTCCTCTCCTCTCCTCTCCCCTCCCTCCATTTCTTTCTTTTTCTTTCTCTCTCTCTCTCTCTCCCCCCTCCCCTTTTCTTTCTTTCCTTCCTTCCTTCCTTCCTTCCTTCCTTCTTTCTTTCTTTCTTTTTTTTTCTTTCCTTTTTCCTCTTCTTTGTTCCTTTCTTTCTCTTTTCTTTCTCTCTCTCTCCTCCCCCCTCCCCTCCCCCTCCCCTTTTCTTTCTTTCTTTCCTTCCTTCCTTCCTTCTTTCTTTCTTTGTCTTTTTTGTTTCCTCTTTGTTTCTTTCTTTCTCTTTTCTTTCACTCTCTCCTTCCTCCTTCCTTCCTTCCTTCCTCTCTTCTCTTTCTCTCTCTCTCTTTCTCCTTTCTTCCTCCCTCCCTCTTTCCCTTCCTTCCTTTTGTTCTTTCTTTTTCTTTCTTTCTCTCTCCCCCCTCCCCTTTTCTTTCTTTCCTTCCTTCCTTCCTTCCTTCCTTCCTTCTTTCTTTCTTTTTCTTTCCTTTTTCCTCTTCTTTGTTCCTTTCTTTCTCTTTTCTTTCTCTCTCTCTCTCCTCCCCCCTCCCCTCCCCCCTCCCCCCTCCCCTTTTCTTTCTTTCTTTCTTTCCTTCCTTCCTTCCTTTCTTTCTTTGTCTTTTTTGTTTCCTCTTTGTTTCTTTCTTTCTCTTTTCTTTCACTCTCTCCTTCCTCCTTCCTTCCTTCCTTCCTCTCTTCTCTTTCTCTCTCTCTCTTTCTCCTTTCTTCCTCCCTCCCTCTTTCCCTTCCTTCCTTTTGTTCTTTCTTTTTCTTTCTTTCTCTCTCCCCCCTCCCCTTTTCTTTCTTTCCTTCCTTCCTTCCTTCCTTCCTTCCTTCCTTCTTTCTTTTTCTTTCTTTTCCCTCTTCTTTGTTTCTTTCTTTCTCTTTTCTTTCTCTCTCTCTCCTCCCCCCTCCCCCTCCCCCCTGCCCTTTTCTTTCTTTCTTTCCTTCCTTCCTTCCTTCTTTCTTTCTTTCTTTCTTTCTTTCTTTGTCTTTCTTTTTTCCTCTTCGTTGTTTCTTTCTTTCTTTTCTTTCTCTCTCTCCTTCCTCCTTCCTTCCTTCCTTCTTTCCTTCCTCTCTTCTCTCTTTCTTTCTTTCTCTCTTTCTCCTTTCTTCCTCCCTCCCTTTCCCTTCCTTCCTTCCTTCCTTCCTTCCTTCCTTTCTTTGTTTCTTTCTTTTTCTTTCTCTCTCTCTCCCCCTCCCCTTTTCTTTCCTTCCTTCCTTCCTTCTTTCCTTCTTTCTTTCTTTTTCTTTCTTTTTTCCTCTTGTTTCTTTCTTTCTTTTCTTTCTCTCTCTCTCCTCCCTCCCTCCCCCTCCCCCTCCCCTTTTCTTTCTTTCTTTCTTTCTTTCTTTCCTTCCTTCTTTCTTTCTTTCTTTCTTTCTGTCTTTCTTTTTTCCTCCTCTTTGTTTCTCTTTCTTTTCTTTCTCTATCTCCTTCCTCCTTCCTTCCTTCCTCTCTTCTCTCTTTCTTTCTTTCTCTCTTTCTCTCTCTTTCTCCTTTCTTCCTCCCTCCCTCTTTCCCTCCCTCCCTCCCTTCCTTCCTTCCTTCCTTCCTTCCTTCCTTCCTTCTTTTCTTTCTTCTTTTCTTTCTTTTGAAACTCTTAGAATCCCTTCAGGCCCATGTTTGCTAAAAACTGGTGGCCCCTGTTCCTAACACCCTGAGCAGGAGGAGCAGGACGAGAGCAAGATTTTGGCGGGACGCAGGGACAAGACACACTCCCCAACCGGAAGGGCGGTTCTGCAGGGAAGGGGCTGCCCTGGGGTGGCAGCACAGCCGCTTTCAGTGGAGCTGCTTAGCCAGAGGCTCTCTCTCAGGAATGCTGAACTGGTGGGTTTCTGCTCTGGGCCAGAGGTTGGACTGGATGATCTCTAAGCCTCTCTTCCACTTGTTAGATGCAACGATTCTACCTTGCAGGCCTTCAGATAGGCATATCACAGTCAAAATGCACTTTATGGCACTCTGTCCCTCCAAAGAACTTAAATGCTGCCTGTAGCTGCCAAAAGGCACCAAATCCTGGTTTAGTACAGTCTGCGCACTCAGGCAGGGGAGCTGATGTAACATGATCTATGACTTAACACAGGGCTCCAGCTGGAAGTCAGAATCCTTACACACACCTTACACACCACTTCGTGTGTGATTTTAGAGGGTTGCAAAACACTTGGCTTCATGTGCAGAATCAGCCATGGTTGTTTTTATTAAAGAACCATGCTTAGAAAAAGGCAAACTTAGAAGAAGGAAGACATTCCATCTTGGTCATTCATTCTGCCATTGCAGGTAGTCCTCATTTAGCACCTGCCTCGTTTAGCGACCGTTTGCAGTGATGTCAGTGATGAAAAAGTAACTTTACGGCCAATCCTCACATTTACGACCATTGCAGGTCTGTAAAGCAAAGGAAAGCTGAAGTCAGATCATAAGCACAGTCGCGGTTTCACTTAGCGACTAATTTGCTTAACGACTGAGTTGCCGGTCCCAGTTGTGGTAGCTAAATGAGGACTACCTGTAAATACCTTATGAAGCATTTAAAGGTAACTGTAAACATTTATCTTGCATTTACTATTTCACACTTCAAGCAAAATCTAACGTTTTCTCTTTTGCCCCCTTTTCTAACATTGACACAGAAGCTCTCAAATTCATTAGCAGTGCTATTTCTTAATCAATTCTCCACTCCACCCCTCAGATCATTGAGTTAGCTTGTTTCCTTTTGCAACCAGCACAAGCTTCTGACGCAGGAACCACTATTTAACTTGGGTCTGTCCAAAAGTGCACACCAAACTGGGGTTTTCTGGGTCCCCACCCAGGTGTGTTCATGCCACTTGTCAGTTTCCAGTAAAAGACCACTGTCATCTGTCAGTGTGGCACCTGGGCCACTTAGGATAAACAAGATTCCTACCTGAGTTCCCACAGGTTAAAAAGAATCCCTTGATACCCTGCTTGCTTTTAATTGGCAATCTTCTGGGTGCCGTATTCAGGGGGAGATTTTCGGCTTCAAAACTTTGTTAGCTTGCAAAATGTCACCCTAAAAGAGGTAAGATGGGCAGCATTCAGACACACCTGCCTGGTAGCCGTTTGTTAATATAATCCTACAGATATTTTTGTAAAGCTTCAGTGCCTGGCTGGGGTGTGCAAAGCATGCTTAACTGGATCAGGGGAAGACCTCACATCTGTGTTTGCATCTGGTGCCAAGCTTGGTTGGTTAGTGTCAACCTCGGTTCATTGGTGGCCTGGACAATTCCAGCCTGAATAGTCAGTTAGTTAATTTATTTATTTATCGCATTTCTACACCGGCCATCATGACAAATGACTCTGGGCGGTTAATGACCTGGGGTGTTATGCAAATCCAAAATAAATGGATTCATATGGAGATGGACACTTGGAGAGAAGGTGGTTTACCTTGTGCCATAATCTATGAGAAATTTTTCAGAAAATGATGTATTGTTGGTACATGACACCAGAGACATGAACAAAAGTGGTATTTCAACCCAGTGCTGGAAATGTGAAAAACACAAGGGGACATTTTATTATGCAGGGTGGACTTGTGGGAAGGCTAAGAAATTTTGGATACAAACTCATACACTGATGCAAAGGATGTTAAAGATTCATATTGCGAAGAAACCAGAACTATTTTTATTGGGATTAATGGAGAATGAATTAGAAAAACTCATGGTAGACTGATTTTGTGTTTGGTAACTGCAGCAAGATTATTGTGTGCACAACGATGGAAGAATTAACGAAATCCCCACAGTGGAGGAATGGACTGTGAAAATGTCAGAATTCGCAGAGATGGCAAAAATTGACCTGTTTGGTCAGAGAACAAATAACTATTTTTTTTTTTGAAAGACTGGAAACCTTCTATGGACTTTTTGCTGAAGGAAGAAAAAAATGACGTGATGATTTATGGGTTTGAAGAGTAAGAAAGATGTAGATTAAATGAGGGACTGAAGGAAACTACAATTTACTATAAAATTATAAATACAGTATCTGTTTAAAAGAAGGTTGGGAGTTGCATTTCTTAATTTTAGGGGTTTTTTTCTTCTCTTTTTCATTTCTCACACTTTTTCCTTTTTGTTTCTTTCTTTCCTTCCCTGTTTCCTTTTGATCTGATTTTTACTCTTCGAAATTTTTTTAATAAATATAAATAAAAAACCCAGAAAAATGGATTCATAGAGCAATCAGGTGAAGGTGTTGTGTGATGCTGCTCCCTTTGGCCTTGTTTCGGTAGAGCAGGTGGCAGCTTCTTTGGCAGACTTTGAAAAAGCTGAATGGCAACTGATCTGGTTAATACTTGGATGGGAGACCACTAGGAGATCCCCAGGGTTGTAGGTTATGTTGCAAAGTCAAAAGAGACTTAGAAGATATGGGAAGAAAGCAGGAACAAACAACTTTTGTATTACTGCCAAAAAACCCTGTATAAACATGTCCATTACCTTGCCAGCAGTGAAGCTAGAGCAGTGTTTCTCAACCTCGGCCGTTTTAAGATGTGTGGACGCTGGCTGGGGAATTCTGGGAGTTGAAGTCCACCCATCTTAAAACGGCCAAGGTTGAGAAACACTGAGCTAGACAAATGCAACATTTCTTTCAGTAGATTTAGACTAATAGCCCATTTTAGGCAAACTGCAGAATTAAAATGGATTAGAAAGTTTATTGTACTTTATCTTTGAACACTTTGAGTTAGTAGAGATGTCAGGGGGTGAATGAAAATCTTGGTTGCACCCCCCACACCTCTCAAGATTGTCCAGAAGTTGTAATTTTAAATACAGTAGTAAAGGGAAATTATTAGGTATGCAGTGAACAAACATATTGACCATATTTAGGTCATTAATTCAATTTTAACTCAGAGAATATATATGTTAAGTCTAGTTTTTGTCCTGGTCTAACCTATTTCTTATGTAGGCCCAAGCTACAGGGACATCCAGGAGGGTTACAAAAGTCAAGATGGTGACCCAACTGTACAGTCAAATCCCCGCAGCATACGAAAAAAGGAACAGGACTTCGGTCACACAGTCATGGATGCCATCTTGTTTTGTGCCCCACTTTTCCCGTGGACACCCTTGGTAAAGACTATTGCACGTAGCATGGTAGTAAATTTTATTTGTATAGCATCTATGCCATAACAAACCAGGCTGCAAAACTAAATTCAAATAATGAAAATAAACAAAATAAGACAAGACAAGACACAAACCAAGGTTCACCTGACATCTTGTTGACAAGCATCAATGCAAACAAATTTCTCCCTGGAAACAGCTGCAAACCAGGGAAATCTCCCTGTAGTCCTAAAAATATTCTCTTTATTAGCAAAACAACATTTTAACCATCTGACCAATTCATTTCATTCTGCAGGAAATGACAGAATTTTTTCCCCGGCCTTTGCATGCAGTTTTTGTCTGATGTGCTGAGTCTGGTAGCTGAACTTCAGTCTTCTGATGTTGTGTGAACATAGCATTTACAGTCGCATTTACTGATGGATTCCTGCACTGGGCAGGGGTTGGACTAGATGATCTCTAGATTCCCTTTGAACCTTTCGATCTTGCTAAATGTTTGTAAATGACATACAGGAAGTTGGGAGGTGCCATTTTCCAAAGGTGGGAGGGGTTATCCATTAACCTCATCAGAGGATGGATCTGTTCAAAAGCTGGAGGAGCGAGAAGGGAAAAGTAAGGGGGGGTCATTAAAGGATAACTGCAGGCTGATATTATCACAGCGAAGAGCCGAAAATGAATTTTGCTGTCCTCAATGATGCAGCAAAAGGCGTCCTTGGATTATCACATTTCCACCATCAAGGCAGGCTGGTGTGTTTCCAATCCAGGCTTAACCAGGTTGGTTAATATCAGTGTTTTTCAACCTTGGCAACCTTAAGGTGGGTGGACTTCAACTCCCAGAATTCCCAGAATGGCTGGCTGGGGAATTCTGGGAGTTGAAGTCCACCCATCTTAAAGTTGCCAAGGTTGAAAAACACTGATTAATATGGACCCACATTTTTAGATTAACAAGGGCACTTCTGCAGGTCCAGCATCATCTTTATTTTCTCTCAGGCCCTTTAATGCCACGGCTGCACCTTTGTGCTTTCTATCAGTTCTGCTTTACTCTTAGTTGTCTGATGTTTTCACTGTAACTTGTAACCTGCCC
Organism: Candoia aspera; assembly: GCF_035149785.1. Lineage (NCBI taxonomy): Eukaryota > Metazoa > Chordata > Lepidosauria > Squamata > Candoiidae > Candoia > Candoia aspera. Next base: position 5,433,578 of record NC_086167.1, on the reverse strand, counting down.
AAAGCCGTTAACAGAGAGGAGGGCACATCAATATTCTAAAAACCATTTAAATGTAAATGAAACCCACTCAAATTTAGGTTTCTGGCTTGCTTCCACCCATTACTTTTTGGAGTGCAGCGCTTGGCATCCATTCAAAGGCCAAAGGTAGCCTTTGTTCAAAAAATAAAATGTGGAATTGCGAAAAGTAAGCAGCTCACACTGCAAGGAATTTTAATTGGGGATCTCGCAGGGACTCTGGTTTCAGAAATGCCAGGAAACCGGGTCAGCTCTGGGACTGTATGTTTCGAGCTTTAAGTGTGTGTAAAGCTATGTAGTTGTTCAGGCCAACGGGATGGAACCAATTCTTCCCTCTGATACTACGCTGGCCACATGAAGGATGCCACAAGGAAGCTAATTATCAAGTCATCAAGCAGTTAGTCCTCAGTCTTACAGGTAGTCCTGGCTTAACGACCACAATTGGGACTGGAATTTTGGTTGCTAAGCAAAGCGGTCATTAAGTGAATCCAACCCAATTTTATGACCTTTTTGCAGCGGTCGTTAAGCAAATCACTTTGGTCATTAAGCAGGCCATATGATTGTTAAGCGAATCACATGGTTCCCCATTGAGTTTGCTTGTTGGAAGCTGGATGGGACGCTTGAAAATGGCAATCGCATGACCGTGGGACACTGCAACAGTCATAAATGCAAACTGGTTGCCAAGTGCCCGAATTGTGATCAGATGACCGCAGGGGATGCTGCGACAGTCGTAAGCGTGAGGACTGGTCACAAGTTGTTTTTTTCAGCCCTGACGTAAATTCAAACTGTCACTAAACAAATGGTTGTTAAGCGAGGACTACCTGTATGCCTCCTGAGTCAGCACCAGCCACTTCCTCTCAGGAATATTAACTGGGAAAGCTGAGCTACAGGCAGAAATGGGAATGCCAGACAACTGGGACCTCAACCTGGGTCCTAACCCTGTTAAAGATGGTGTCTTCACAGGAGAAACTGGACCAAGCCTGAACTTGACCAGGGGATCTAGCAGGGACATCGATAGGGGAGGTCAAAAAAGTCAAGGTGGCAGCTGTGAGCATATGATCAAAGCTGCCATATTGACTTTTTTGACCTCCCCCTGCAGGCCCCCCAGATTCTGGTGCTCTAAGAAGATGGGTCCAGCCAAGGAGTCTCTGTGCATGGCGGACGAGCTGGGCATTCCCTAAGTTCGTAGCCCTATAAGCAGCCAAGGGGTGGAGTGGAGATTAGAATTAACCATGGTTTAGGAATCAACCAAGGTTGTAAGGGAGTTTGAACCCCAGAGAGTACAAGAAGGCACTCCGAGTTTGCAAGAAGACACCTCCCCCCTGGATTGGAAAGGTGGGTGGAGAGGTCAAAGTTTGGACTCACCTGAGGAGCCGCCCTCTTTGTAAGGATGGCTGCTCAGGAGTAGGTGAGCAGGGGTTTTTTTTAGATTTTTTTATCCCACTGTTATTATTTTTATAAATAAGTCAAGGCGGCAAACATACCTAATACTCCTTCCTCCTCCTATTTTCCCCACAACAGCAACCTTGTGAGGTGGGCTGGGCTGGGCGAGTTATTTATTTATTTGTTTGTTTGTTTATTTAAAGTTTGGCTCAAGAGTGACGCTTTTCCTAGAAAGATGTTCACAGGCCTTGCGAGAAAAGGGTGCAAAAGCAGGAACCATTTTTTGCAGGAGAGGCACGCTTTGGCGAATTGCAAGGCAGGCATTGGATCAGGCCCTTAGTCATGAGCAAGTGTTCTGACCCGTGAAGCCTGAAAGGAGAACAGCTCTGTTGGGTGAGATTCTGCAGGACAAAATAGAGATTCATCAAATGGAAGGGTCTACAGAGATCCTCTAGTCCACTCCCCACCCAGTGCAGGAATCCCCTATTGTAACATACAAAAGCTTCCAGATCAAAACAGGCTAATCATGCTTTGCCCTGAATCCCATTTGCACAACAAGGCATAACTGAGCCTGGATTGTCACTGGCCTGGATTCAGAATGTTTCAACTGACAGCACAACTATTCCAAGCTTCCCACTTGAACCACAGTTCCCTAGCATCTAGCATCCTAAAGTTCCTGGTTTGAACAAACAGGCATTCCTTGATGTGCCCAGAGATGTTGCTGAAGACCCCAAGGGCCATTGGAGCCCAGATCCAATCAGGCACCCAGCCAGGGAAAAAGAAAGATTAATTTCCAGTAATGTCTTCATAAGCAATTTGCCTTTTCTCAAAAAATCAATTTTCATTCATCGCATGGAGGAGTCGGCTTTCACGAAGGGATCCTGCCAATTGACTGGCCTGACAGCTCTGGCATCTTCATCAGTCCAAGGACCCACCTTCCTGCCCTCTTGCCCAGGCCTCGGTCTCATCCCTGGCAAACGGCCCCTCCTTTTAAGTGCATTGCTATTAATCAATGGCAGACGGAGAAAGAAGTTGAGCAAAAGAAATAGTGCTGACAGGCAGCTGGGAATCATTGGGAAAAAAGGGGGGCACTCAGTTTCCTCCTCCCCCATCCCCCCCCCCCAGCCATTTTCTTCTCTTTCTCTTTTTCCTCTTTTTCTGCAGAGAATTTCTGATTTCCATTGTGCTGAGGATGGGGAAAGCCCAGCTGCCCTGAAGTCCAAAGTGTTCTTTTTTGGTGTCTTTTTCATGTTCAGAATTGGCATGCCCGATGTGGTGCCAGCTTCCAACTGGGCAATCCAAAATGATGGAGGCACAGGTTCCTACTCTGCACCTGGAAGGGATCCCACATGATTGATAGTGTCTGTCTGGCCTGCGTTTCCCTCCCAAATCATTTCTCCCTTTCCCAGTTATTTCCAGCACTTGGAATATCAAAGCAAATAGTTGTTGGTGCTTCGGACTTCCAGTCAGTCTGTTCTCATGTCCTCTCGGCTTTCAGCCTTCTGTCCTGCCCAACATTTTACAGCAGCCTTTCTCAACCTTTTGACCCTGGAGGAACTCTTGAAATATATTTCAGGCTTTGAGGAACCCCTGCACATTCAGGCTCAAAGATAGGCCAGAAGTTTCAAAATTATTCTATTTGTTCCATGGGTAGGCCTGGATATATTCACTAACAGTGTTCTTAAACTGAAAATAAAGAATGAAATGTACTTCTTTCATGTGAAGTTGCCTAAATTTGAAACAATTTTTTAAATAAATCGTGATCTCCCAGGGAACTCCTAGTGACCTCTCGGAGAACCTGAGGGTGCCACAGAACCCTGGTTGAGAAGCCCTGGTTTACAGGGTGCATTCAATCCTCAAGCAAATGCTTGTAGGATCTTGCCTGGAGGTTGTGGGTTTTGAACAATTCTCAACAAAGAATATTTAATGCTTGCATGTATGGTCTTTTTCAAGCCAATTTTTTTTTTTTTTTTTGCTCTCCCAGGTGTTTGAAGATCTATTCCAGTGTTTCTCAACCCTGGCGACTTGAAGATGGGTGGACTTCCACTCCCAGAACTCCCCAGCTGGGGAATTCTGGGAGTTGAAGTCCACCTATCTCCAGGTGGCCAAGGTTGAGAAACACTGATTTAGTGATTGGCACTGCAGCAACGGCCTTTTCAAATAGGCCACCCAACTTGAGGATGAGAAATTGAAGACATCGTTTCTGCACCTCGGGAATCTAGCCTAATCCCAGCATCAGATGCACTTGTCTGACAAAGGGTCTGGGAAGGATTATTTTATGACGCCATCCCTCTGGAGACTGCATAGGAAGCCAGGAACATCAAGAAGGACCAGCAAACCATGAAAAACCGGACTTCTGGACCGACCTTTTAGCCCCTGCCCCCTCAAATAAATGCTAGGACGCCTCCTTTCACGCACGCACAAAGTCCCATCACAGTGAGTCAGAATTGGTCGGGTTGCACAGACCGGGGTGTGTGCAAACATGCAAGAGCCTTCAGGGCTTTTCCGAGGCCCTGAAAGAAAAGCCAGGTGTGAGGGATCTGCTTTGAAGCTATGCCTGCCATCCGTAGAGATTCCTGCTGCCTTTCAATCTGCACTGCGTGATGGGGAGGGGGCAGGTGGGAGACAACACCGCCTCCCCCTGCACTGGAAGTCCAGGGGGGCGACTGCAAGGCTCGAAGTCAAAGTGTGCCATCTGAACTGCTAAGGTGTCCCCCACCCCCAGAGGGAGCAAAATTGGAGCAGAGGGCCAGCCGGTGCACCTCCTTCCTCTGCATGTGATATTTTCTCTCCCCCCCCGCACAACTGATTTAGATGTTCTGCCACACAGACACTCACTTGCTTGGCAGCGGAAGGAGGAGTGTGTGTAACTGTACTGAGTCAGTCAGAGCAACCAGGCTAGCCAGGAAAAGGGAAGCTGGTGCTACAGAGCTGGGGGAAAAACAAAAAAAGGGGAACCCCCAGCCAGCAACTGCAAGGAGATCCGGGAAGGAATCGGGTGGGCTGCCTTCGGCGGCTGGAGAAACTTCTTCTGGGGTGGCCCGAACCCTTGGGGTCCCCCACCCCCCGGCTCGCTCGCCCGCCCGCCTGCCTACCTGCTGCTCCAGGCGCTCCCTTAAGAAGCTGGCCTAGAGCTACTCCAGATTTCGGCCGGGGTTGCGGACAGCCGAGGCCGGCGGAGGATTCGGCCGCGAAGGCTGCAGCCCGGCGGGGGCTGGCTGAAGCTTCGCGCGGGAGCCGCGGAGGAGCCCCCCGCGTCGGCCTGGGGCGCGCGGAGTTTTGCCCGAGTTGCCGTCCCCGGGCACCGGAGCCGGGCTGGGGGAGCCGACCGTCTCGGCGCGGGAGCCCGCGCGGCGATCGCTCGCTTCTCGCGCCGAGGCAGGGAGCGGCGAGGAAGCTTCCCGGCCGGCCACCTGGGCGGAGGTGATGAGCTCGCTCTCGGCCGCTGCTGCCACCCGGGGCCCTCGCCTTCGATGCCCCTTCGGCGCGGTGGGGGTCAGGCTCCGCGCGAGTTCGAGTTAGGACCCGCCGGTGCGTGGCGGGGAAGCGGTGGGGTCCGCCGCTAGCTTCCAGCCCGGGGCGGGCGAAGAGGAATCTTTGGGGGTCGGGAGAAGGCCCCCCCGCCCCCACCATCGCCCCTCGCTTGGGCTTTCCGGCTGCCTCCCGCGTGCCATCCCGGTCGCCCCCTATGACATTTGGAATTAAAGTTTGGGCTTCTGAAAGCAGCCAAGATGCCTTTCCATCCCGTAACGGCCGCCTTGATGTACCGGGGCATTTATACGATTCCCAACCTTCTGGCAGCGGAACCGAATCCGGTAGACATTCCTGAAGACGAGTTGGAAGGTAGGGGGGGCTGCGTGGAGGGGGGGCACCCAGCGTGAGGAAGGGGGTACATCTGGGGTCCTCGGTTATCCCCCGGGAAGGGGCACCAGCAGCTTCGGGGATGGGGCCCGGGTTGGTCCCGGGATTGCGGTGCAGGAGGGGAGCCCCTCCCCGCCTCCCCCGTGAAAGCGAAGTCGGTAAACAAGCTCGGAAAGTGGCGAGATGTTTTGACGTGTGCGAGTGTGTTGGTGCCTGTGGGTGCACGGCGTGAATGTCGCGGTAGAAGACGAAGGAGAGAGGTCGGGAAGAGGAAAGGAAGGAGGATGTGGGGCCGAAAAGGGCGGGTAAGGAGCTGTGTGTGTGTGCGTGTGTGTGTGTGCGTGTCTTGGCCTGGCCTGGCCTACCTGGCAGGGTTGTTAGGAGGAGAGAAGGCGAGGGGGAGGAGAGGCAGCGAGGAACCCAAAGGGGCACCTGGAGACCGGCTCCCAACGCCCTCCCTCTGGGCATAATTCAGCTCAGTGAACCTGGGGGGCAACGGTGGGGCGGTGTGCGGAAATCAGGCTGGAAACGACCGCAGGACCGGGAGAGAGAGCGCGCTTTTCCCCAGCCGCGGAAGACCGGCTGGAGACGTGCTTGGCGCTCCGGCTTGAGTGAGCCCAGCAGGAATCATTGCCGGGCGGGCGGGCGGGCGGGGGGGGGGGGAGAAAGGGAGCTTCCCGCCCCCCGTCCTCCCCCTCCATCCGCTGCTTTTGCAACAGCCTCTTCGGGAAGAGGCATTTCCTGCAGTCTGTGCGCGGAACAGGTAGCGGCGGGGGCGGCAGTCTCCTTCCAGCAGCTCTGGACTTGTGGGGGGGGGGTCCCCTGCCATATAAACACCCTCTGCGGTACCTCTCCCGGAGTTGCAACTTAGAAAGCCAGGCGCCCCCGTCTCCCTTCTTCTATGGCTTCCTTCTTCTCTCCCCCCTCCCAGCCCCCCAGCCCTGATGTCCCAGATCCTGACGCCCCAGTGGCGAAAGAACTCCCCGCTCCATCATCCGCGGGCGGCGATGGACCGCCTCCTTCAGCGTCGAGCGGCTGCAGCGGTGCGCCAACAGAAAAACAGAAATCTGGCCCTGGGTTGTGTGGGGGGCGGGGGGAGTCCTGCCGCTACCTCGGAAGGATGGGAGGGCATATTGGGAAGCGGGGAGAAGGCATCTCTCTGTTCGTCTCTCCCCACGCCCCGCGCCAGATTTTCCCGATGGCGTCTCTCGATTGGATTTTCCACGGGGTGCACGCGGAATTGCGGAGGGGGGGTGTCGAGCTGTCAATCTCTCTTTCTCCGCCTTGCCCGCCTCCCCCGCCCACCCCCCGCATGGATCGACCGTTGGCCAAAGTCATCCAGGAGTGTCTGTGTGTGTGTGTGTTTTAGAGCCAGCCTCGGCTAATGCGATTGGCAGCAGCTTGTTTTGGAAGGCGCGGGGGGGGGGGCGGTGTGCCCGACCGGGGCTCAACAGGTCCGCCTCGAAAGTGCTGGGCAGCATCGCAGGCTGCCCGGAGCGAGCCGCGGTGGGTCCCTCTGATCTTCGCATTGCAAAAAAAGGAGGTCGCCGGGATCGAAGCTGGGGGTTTCCCATGCCAGCCTCACGCCCTGCCACTGAACCAGACTCAGCCCGCTGAGCAGAGATCTTGTTTCTACCCGGGCAAGGCCAGGTCTGAACGGGGAGGCATCAAAAATGAGAACGCGGAGAGGCGGTGCTCGAAGGGGCTTGCGGGGCGCAAGGCGCCTTTCAAGGGCGCAAAGAGATCTTCCACTTCAGCAGGAAAGGTGCGGCTCCCTTCAGGAAAGAAACCGCCCCCTCGGCTTATTCCCCCTCGCCGGCTGGCAGACCTGCCCACCTCTTTTTTTTGCCCCGTCCCCGTGACCTTGCCTTATCCGTTTCAGACTAGGAGGCAGAGGGGCTTCAGTTATATTAAAATAGTGTTTTTCTCCCATATTCAGAAGCTATCCAGGTGTGTCAAAACTGTTTGGCTTTGAGCATGAATGAATGAATGAATCTGGGAAAGACTGGGGAAAATGTTAACCATCTGGTGCCCTCCCCAATGAACTGGACTTCAGCTCCCATCGTTCCCTGCCAACATATAGCTAGGGTTTTTCTTTCATCGCTGGCTGAGCTGGATTCTTTTCCGCTGCCACAAACTGGACCAGGAACCACCCGGATGGCAAAGGACATTGGTTCACATCTACCCAGGGGCCTCCATGGGCGCACCAGGCTTTGTATCTCCCAACCGTGGGGATGTGCTTACCCCATTCAAGAGCATGATTTCAAAGGGGCAGGAAAGGTTTCAATCTCCCGCATCCTCCTCAAATATTCCCCTCTCCAACCCCCAAAATCTGGGATGGTTTCCCACCGCAGGCTTGTTTTCAGTGTGACCTGGACAACCCACCAACAGAGGATTGTCTGTCTAAACTCACTGGTGTATTTTGAAAGGGTTCCCCTGACTGTCTCTGGGCAGCTGGGCCAAATAATCAGCACCTGCTTTGGAAGTAAAAGGTCCCCTTGGGCTCCTTGTAGATATTATCCAGTCGCTGAGCAATTCTGGGCAGAACCTTGTGGAGATGTAGAGGAGCTTTGCTGCCCTGCCTTATTTATTTATTTGCTTGTTTGTTTGTTTATTTGTATTTATATAGTCACCCATCTCACAGACAAGTGGCTCACAACAAAGCTAAAACAATATATACGAATTCACCCTTCACCCTGAATGAGTCTTCTGTCTTACTAATAAAACACCCCATCACTGGGATTGGTGGCATGTGGTACTTTCGATTCAGAAGACCTTGGCTGAGAAGGGGTGGTGGTGTCCCTGTTTCTCTTGGCCTCAACAGACAGTGTATGTCCCTTTAGCCCCTGATCAGCAGCAAGCCCCCGTCCTCAATGTCACTGCTGTCGTTAGGGCCCATCAAGTCAATCCTCAGTCCGTGTGGTTTTCCTGGCAACGTATTCTAGAAGTGGTTTGCTGTTGCCACCTTCTTCCGAGCTGAGAGGAAGTGCCTGGCCCAGGTTTACCCAGTCACCTTCTGTGCCTAAGGCAGAACTCACGGTCTCCTGGCTTTGAATCCAGCGCCTTAACCGCTAGACTAAACTGGCATAGGATAGGAAGGACAGGATGGGAGATTTGTGCCCTCTCTGCTCTCATGCCCTCAGATGCATCCTTTGAAATGTCCAAGGGAAGCACCACCATCCAGGAAAACATTCAGAGACGGCTTTTCAGAGACATCCTTGAGGCAGAAGTTAATTCTGCCCCCTGCCTTTGAAGCCCCCTGGCCGTGAAGAATTAGGACTGCTTCTGTTTGCCTGGCACATACACGAGACAGACGTACTGTATTGTCCATGTGAAATGGAAGGGCCAGGAGCTGTATGGAGAACCCAGGAACAGACGAGGCAGATGATGCTCAAAGACCATCTCTGCTCGGTTGCAGCATCACTCACTGCTGTTGATCCAGGCTGGGCTCCGGGATGGACGATGGAGGGGAACTCCGCACAGGCCTGTCCACAAGCAGCCTTGGGGATATAGACATGCTGCAGGCCCTCCTGTGTAGCCCACCTTTGCATCCAAATCCATGGTCTACCATCACCTCCTTGACTTGCCTTGCAGCTGCAGCTACGTAGCATAGGATCTTGATGCAGCCCTGTTGAACTGGCCGGTGGTGTGGCTGCACCTGGAAAGCTAGCTTAGATCCCATCGGAATAATCCTCGATCCAGTTTTGCCTGGCTTCATTTTTAAACTCTGAGCGTCAAGGCCTCTTCGCCATCTTTGGAAGAAAACGGATGGCCTTACAGGGTGGATCTCCACCTGCCCCCCTTGGTCTACAAAGCAGATGCTTTGGCCGCCCCGTGATGGTTTCTTTAGAGTAGCCACATCTTCTCACTCAACACAACCACTTCAAGGTGTGGGGACGGGAATCTTCAGCTTCTCTTCTGGAGGACTGGTTCATGCACACATCCCAACTGAGAATGCAGAGGGAGGAATAGAAGGAATTAATATTAATTATTAGTAGGTTTGCTATTGGCTTAGCCAGCCTTGAGGGGCCTCAGTGAGAGTCCCTTCTTCAACGTCCTTCACAACCCCTTTGCCTATCTTCTCCCCATCCAGAGGAGGAAAGCAGAAGGATGAGGAAGTGCGTGTTTCCTTTTTCTGACTGTGCTACCACTGAATTGTGAGCTCTTCTAGGCTGCACAGAAAGACAAAGAACGGTAGCTCTCTCAAGGGCTGCATTCACACAACATGCTTAACGTGATTACTGAATTAGACCCTTTTCTAGATTTGGGCAACAGCTAAGCAGATGGGTGAGTTCATACAATATGCTAACTCTTGAGAAGACAAAAACTTCTCAGGGTTCAAGCTAACCAAGCTTACTACGTTGTGGGAATGCAGCGGCTAAGTCTCTGACTGACCTGGGTTAAGGGTCATGCGAGGTCGACAAGGGGTATGAGGATGGCTGAGTTTCACACGGCTCACTGAACCCCAAACTAGTCAGCCACATTTTAGAACAGCCTATCATGGGAGCCCAGCTTGTAAGTTAGGGTTAGGGATTAGTGTCTTGTGTGAATCCAGAGAATGAGGGAATTGAGTAATCAGGGCAAGCATGGATAAGGGCATCTTGCGGATAGGTGCCTGATGTGGTCTCTGATGGCTACCTATTCTCCTTCCCTTACTCATAAGCTCCGTTTCACTGAGTGGGGGGCAAGCTCCATCTTAACCTGGCATTGAACCCACTTTCTGGGTTTATACAAGACACTAATGGATGAAATGAACAGGCTGGGTTTGTGCAACATACTCAGCCACACACTCGCAGAAACTAATCCACTGGGCTAGGTAACACTGGGCTTAATGTGTTGTGTGAATGTAGCCCCTTGGTCTTTCTGTGACCTGGGTCAGCAGTGGGGGAGGGGCATAGCCACTTTGCAGCACTCAGACTAAATACGTGGTAGGGACATCCTAGCCATCCAGTTAGAAATACTGTTCTTGCTCGTTTGTTCGATTTATATCCACCTTTCATTCAGGAGATCAAGGCATACACACAGCATTCCCTTCTGTTTCTACCCACAACGCTCCTGTGAGGTAGGATGGGCTAAGAGAGATGAACTGGCTCAGTCACCCAGTGAGCTTCTGTCGCTCACAGCAGACTTGAACCCGGCTCTTTCCAGTGCCAGTCCAACACCTTAACCGCTACACCACATTGCCTCTGCCTTCTTAAAGTGCTGTCAGAGTGAAGTCCAAAACTATTTAAATAAACATGACTGTTAAAACATAAATAAATGAAGGCTAGCTTTAAAAGGACTTCTATTTTGTTTTCTTTGCAATAGGAATTAGCTTGAGTAAGTGCTGCCGCTTCAGAAAAGGCAAATGCCGTTCCCATCCAAAATATACTCCGAATTCTGTTTACAGCCCTGTGCTGGTTTTATAATGAAAACCTCCTTCCTGTGACAGTGGAATGTTTTTGTTTGTTTGCCCTCAAATGCCAGTTATTTCAAGCAGCATCTTCCATGGTAGATGAAATAAAGGGCAATTTTGGGATGAGAATTGCTTAGAAACGGAATTGGGGGCTTTTTCTCAAAAATAACATCAGCCAGCTAAAACAGGTTGGTTTGTAGGCACAGCTCATTCAGTTCCGAATTGTTTTTCCCTCTTGACACCCAGCCCCATCCAAGACTCAGCCCCACCATTTTCCTAGCTTCTTCTCTGCGACCTGCACTGGCTGCTCCCCAGCTTAGACTGCATCTGCAACTTTTCTCATGCAAAGCTGACGTTTTATTATGGCCTGATGGCAGAATGATTCTAGTCCTCATGATTCTGCTGGGAAGGTTAATCAGCGGGAGCGGCTTTTTGAAGTGGGCCTGCCTTCTTCGCTGCTGCCACCTCTGCCTGCCCAACATGAGTCAGGATCTTTACCCACCCTGGGCTGGAGATGTTGGGAATCAAACTGGTCTCTTACAGCCCAAAGATTAATCGTCCCCTACCTCCTTCCTCAAGGCCCCTAGAAATTAAATAAGGAGGAATGCAATCATATGGGTAAATACAACCAGCATATTTCATTCCCTGGACTCAACGGGATAGATATTGACAGACTGTAGGTCAACATCTCAACATGCTTCTTGTCTATTGGCCACTAGGATGAACATGTGTTTAAATGAGAGGAGGATGGGAGGTCGTAACATCAGCAAACACAGCCACATGGAATAAAACCATGCGCAGAATGGAGGGGTTGGGCTGACGTCCTTTGGGAACAAGGACTTGGAATTCTGATTCCAAGCGTTTCCCTATTTTTTATCTGCAAGTTAAGGGCATAAACGGGTCTCTGGGGGCTTGCTGGAACTTCAGAAAGCGTTGCATTCCCTTGATCGTGCAACCTCTCTTCCATCTCGTTAAAAATATTCTGATTTTTCTAGCTGTGGCTTGGGTAGCACATGCAACCAGGTCAGACCCCTTCAGAGATAGTTCCCGACCACTGCTGCAGTTAACCATGCCCCGCTACAGCAGGAAGTTGTTTGTTTCAATCACAACTGCCTGACTGAAAAGTGGCAATCCGTACATTCACGCTTACGAGCCAGACAATATTTTGGATGATTGCAGCGTTGCTCTATTTCCTTCAGTTTTGCAGTCCACGTACTCAGAAAAACCCTGCAGATTTTTTCCTGGACTCAGGACGAATGGCACCATTTCAGATTTCAGCTCCTGGCTGTATTTGTTGCGAAAAGAAATGAAAAAAGAAAAGAAAAGAAAAGAAAAGAAAAGAAAAGAAAAGAAAAGAAAAGAAAAGGCAAAATTCAAGCCTAGCTGGAGAGAATTCTTTTGTACTTCCATATTCAGATTTGTTTTTAAAAAGCTCTGACAGTTGTTAAGCTTTACAGGGGGAAACTATTTGCAGGGAAAGGGGAGAGAAAATGAATTTGAGGCTTTAGCAAGCCACGAACAGCTTCTTATGGAATCGCATGGCCTGTAAGGGTGAATGCATGGCTTGTAAATGTTCAAGGGTTGAGGGCAAAAAGCACAAAAACACATGTGGTCAAGCCATGCGCATTGCCTGCTTGTTTAGGAGAGGTAAGAGCACTTTTTAAAGCCAACTGTTCCCCCAGCTATAACAGGAAGAGCAATGTAGTGCAAAGAAAAAGTACATTAAAATATTATCCAGTTCGTGTTTCAGCCTGCATCTGCAAACTGTGTGTTAAACCTGGTGATTGAAAGCCCTGGGACCGATGGTTGCAATCATGCAAACCCTTGCTTGGTTTTAAATTTGGGTCGTGGGCTTTGAGGGGGAAGGCAGCTCACCCAGGATTATGGTTATTATATTGTGCACAGCCGGAAAAAATGTGTTAATTGAATAACTAAGAGGAGAAGTCCTGCGACTGCAGCTGGAATGTCGTGTAAAAATGAACAGATAGTTGTTTTTTTAGCCAAAGAAAAGCAAACTTGAAAGGCAAAGAAGGTTGGGGTAGGGAGTGAGTTAAACCTTCTTCATTTTTGCTCTCCAATTATTATTTTACATGAAATTGCGGCCTCCGGCCTCTTCACAGGCTGGAATACAGAGACAAAGCATGAATTCTGAGCCACAGGACAGCAAACTGGCTTGATTTTGGCTGACCAACATTTATAGGTTGAACAATTGTTGCTCTGTTTCCCTGAGATGGGCTGTTAATACTTTGATGATTAATTTTCTTGCTTTCTGGTTGTCTTTGCATTCTATTGCTCAAATTATGGCATGTCTCCTAGAGTCGCGGTGGTGATTGAAGTGGCTTATAAATGGATTAAATTAATAAAATCAGAAATAAGCATGTGATGGGAGGAAGCATGATAAATAATGGAGTAATGGATGGGGAGAACTCGCTGTCTGATCTAGGAGGGGGTGTTATATCCGTACATGGGTTGAAGGCAGGGAATTAATGCTCATCTGCTTAAATGCCATCGTCTATTGTTCAATGCTATGGGAAAATTCCCTTGAATTTTTCAAAGTTTTCCCCTGTAAAAGATGTTTTTTAAAAAGAACTGTTCAGGGGGCTTGAGAATTTCTTCAGAATTTCTGTAGGTCATTTTTTGACTTTCCTTTATTATTAGAGATGACAAAGGAGTCGACGGTCAGGGTTCTGATTTTCTCTTATGCCACATTTCATTGCCTTGCAGCCTCCCTGACTACTCATACATCCCAGTTTGGGAAAAAGAATTTCCTTCTGATGTGTTTGTTTGGGACTGAATGCAAACATGGGAAGCCAGAGAGGCTGATGCCATGGTCTGTGGGAATGACCTCAGGAGACAGGAGAAAGAGTCGCAGCCTAGGCAACCATCATGCAAAAGGTATCTCATCCCACACAAGGAAAGAGGGTGTGGGAAGTGTCTCAGAAGGGACCCTCCCTAGTTTTCGGGAAAGTGAAAGTAAAGGAGGGGAGAGGTGCTTTCAGACTTGCCAGATTCTATTACTGTAACCTGACAATAAAGGTAGTGTTACTACTCATGATTTGGGTTTCTTGTCTGGACTTCCTCGAAGGGCTGACATCTGCAGGCTTTTAGGTGGGAATGGGGGAAGCCAGGGAGGCTGCAAACAGTTAGGTGGAAGTGGGGGAAGCCAGGGAGGCTGAGGCTGTTAGGAGGGAATGGGGACAGCCAGGGAGGCTGCAGGCTGCTGTCATAAATCTTTTTGTCCTACTTCAGCCTCCCTGGCTATTCATACTTTCCATGAAAAAAAAACCCCAGAAAGAGTTCCTTCCTGATAGGGCATTGCCTAGAAGCCAGGGAGGCTCTGCATTCCAGATTTTCCCACCCCTCTGCTGCCTCCCTCGCTGCCCCCCCACCACCACCACGTGAAGAAGCCGCTCGGAGGGAACGTGCTCCGGATCTCTTCCCTCGCGACCAAACAGAGGTGTGGGAAGCCAGGGACGCTGCCGCTGGCAAGAGGCCCAGGCCCTGCGAGGGAGGAGTGCATTTGCACCGGCCCTGCCTCAGACCCGTGCAAGGCGGGCAGAGGGGAGCGAACGTCTGCATTTTTGGAGCCAAATTGGAGAGCATTGGAAAAACAGGCCAGCCGCTGTTGGAACTACCTGGCGGGCTCCGTTTGCTTGGATTTTTCTCTGTAGCCTTAATTTTACTTTCAAGTTCCCCCCTCCCAGGGAGCCATAAACACAGAAAGGCAGGGCGTTTACCTCTCCTGTTGATCTCCTGCTTCTTTTAAGGCCTTCCAGGGAGAACTTGAGAGTCTGACAAATTCCAAGGACATTTCTGAACTGACCCATCTTGGATTGCCTTCCCAGGTGGGGCAGAGTTGCTGTTAGACTCAGTGATACCATCTGCCTCTGAATTATTTTAATATACCGTTTTTCTCCAACGCGGCCCTCCTGTCTTTATTTCTTTATCTGTGTTGAAGGAGCCAATATTTTAGTAGACAGCCATCTGCTTGGTAGGAGCTTGATCCCGAAAGGCAGGCATGAAAGGTCTGAAATTAAAAAAAGAAGAAAAGCCACAGCCATGCTCCAGCTGCCTGGCTCCTCCAAAAAGCAGGACAGCTGCCCCTGTTTATGGAGGTTTTATTTCGATTGCACAGCCCAAGACATTTGATGGGTTTTTCCTCCATTGTAATTTCTTTTCTTTGGGGATAAAATACGGAAGGCAAGCTGGAGGGCACAAATTAACTGACCAGCAGCATTTTGGTCTAGGGCTTCCGAACGTGGTAAATGCATTTTTATCTTCTCTTTTTGGAAGTGAAATATTGAAGCCCCAGCCTTGAGGTGCTGCCTGCTTTAAGCACACTATCGCATGTGCACCAAACGTGGTGCAATTTTTAATCCTTTCTTATCATGTGCCTTGGGATGTATGTCCAACGGCATCTTTTGGGAGGAAAATAGGATACAGGAGTATTCAGTATGTTGCCGCCTTGAGTTATACCTTTAAAAGGCAGGGCATTTATTTGTTTGTTTGTTTGTTTGTTTGTTTGTTTTTCAAATTTTGCCACCACCCATCTCCCTCAAAGAGAGGAACTCTGGGCATTAAAACAATAACCATAAATAACATTAAAATATAAATACAATTCCCAGATATAAATATAAATATAAAATCCAAGTGGCCAAATAATAATAATAATAATAATAATAATAATAATAATAATAATAATAATATAGAACAGAATAGAAACTTTACTGATTTAGTCATTTGACCATATCAAGAGTATAAAACCGATACATGTATACAAGTAAATACAAAGAAAACAGTAGGACATATTCATATTAAGTTGTCACCCCTACAGTTAACCTCAAACTGATCTAGACCGTCTGTCCCCTTCGAAATGGCCTTGGATATAAAGAGTGCGGTCCTACTAGTGATATGCAGGCTTGTTCCCTGCAAAAAGTAAGACAGTTTCTCCTGGATGCCCAGTATTTTTTGCTTTTTAAGTAAGAATCTAAGTGAGCAGTCCTTTCTGCAGAATGTAGCTTGCAATCAAATAGAATAGGTGAGTGCCTTCGACAGCTGAATAATGATAATACATCATCAAGCACACTGAAGTCAAGAAGAAAGTTAGTAGTGAATACATCAGACAAGTGGAGAAGGGGGTTTTGTTGTTTATTCGTTCAACTTCCGACTCTTCGTGACTTCATGGACCAGCCCACGCCAGAGCTTCCTGTCGGTCGTCAACACCCCCAGCTCTCCCAGGGACGAGTCCGTCACCTCTAGAATGTCATCCATCCATCTTGTCCTTGGTCGGCCCCTCTTCCTTTTGCCCTCCACTCTCCCCAGTATCAGCACCTTCTCCAGGGTGTCCTGTCTTCTCATTACGTGGCCAAAGTATTTCAGTTTGGCCTTTAATATCATTCCCTCAAGTGAGCCGTCTGGCTTTCTTTCCTGGAGGATGGACTGGTTTGATCTTCTTGCAGTCCAAGGAACTCTCAGAATTTTCCTCCAACACCACAGTTCAAAAGCATCGATCTTCCTTCGCTCAGCCTTCCTTATGGTCCAGCTCTCGCAGCCATGTGTTACTATGGGGAACTCCATTGCTTTAACTATGCGGACCTTTGTTGTCAGTGTGATGTCTCTGCTCTTAACTATTTGATCGAGATTGGTCATGGCTGCTTTTATCTAAAAAAAATGAAGTTTTGATTTGGGGTTCCAGTGATTAAGTTGCTCTGGCTTATAGAACTAATTTTCATAAGGCTTGGTTTAGAGGAAGAAATCAAGGTATTATGTATTATATTTGTATCCTTGCCAGAGAAGGTCAGAAGTCACCTTTTGTATTTCTTCCTCATTATCTCTGCACTTTTTTCTTTGTTTTTCCTTTTAGTCTTTTCTTCAATCTTTTCCATATTTTGTATTTTATCTGTATTCTCTCTCCCTTTTTTTTTTTTGGTTTTAAAGCTTTATTAATTTTTTTTTTCTAACATATACATAAAGACTACCAAGAATGAAATAAAGAATACTGCAAGAGAAAAGAAAACTAAAAAAGTGTGAAAATACAAAGGGGACTACTACATAGTAGCTTCCGACTTTCTACAAGAAAGATAATATCAATCTCTTACTCTAATTTAAACTAAAATAAACATTACAGGTAGTCCTTGCTTAATGACGACAATGGAGACCAGAATTTCGGTTGCTAAGCAAAGCGATCATCCAGCGAATCTGACTCAATTTTATTACCTTTTTTGTGGTGGTCGTTAAGTGAATCATGGCAGGTGTTAAGCAAACCACGTGGTCATTAAGCAAATCACATAGTCACCCGTTGATTTTGCTTGCCAGAAACCAGCTGGGAAGGTCAAAAATGGCAATCACGTGACCATGGGACACTGTGATGGTCATAAATGCAAACTGGTTGCCATAAGCCCAAATCTTGATCGCATGACTGTGGGGATGCTGCAACAGTCGTAAGTGTGAGGACTGGTCGTAAGTCTGTTTTTCCAGCACCGTTGTAAGTCCAAACCATCACTAAATGAGTGGTTGTTAAATGAGGACTACCTGTATTTCTACTTATTTCCATTCTCAGTATAACATTCTCCTCTAAAACAAACTTTCCCTCTTAAAGAATATATAGAAAACCTTTGCAGCATAATTTTTCACCTAATAAACAACTAATGAAGTATTATCCTTCTTCACTACAATTTTACTCCTCTCTACTTGCTAAAATAACAACAACAACAAAATAATAAGGCCTGTCTACATTTAATTAATATTATTTTTAAAAAACCAAAAGGGTCCATCAAAGCCCTTACAAAAACCATCCTGATAAACATATTTATGCAATTAACCAAAACATCTATATACTTAAACATTCCATCTTACAACCATTGCATATTTGAAGAATAACTGTCATGAGTACGGATGGTGAGCAGGAGGGGGCCCCTATCCAGGGGGAAAACACATGCGTAGTTTAGAGGCTTTGAACTGTCCTTCAAAGAAACTCAGAGCAGACCCGCCTTGACTTTTGGGGTTTATCTGTGTGGGTTTCCCACGCTCCTTCAGTCTGGTAGGATTTTTCTGTCTATTAAAGCAGTTATTAAACACTAGAGACAATCTCCTCGTCTCAGTGTGGTTTTTTGCTTAAGTCAGGACAATAACCTTATTAATATCCTTTTACCCAAAATAAAGTAATTATCCCTCGTGTGGCGCAGAGTGGCAGGCGGCAGCATTGCAACTGAAACTCTCCCCGTGACCCAGGTTCAATCCCAGCAGAAGCTGGATTCTCTCTGGGCAGCCGGCTCAGGCCGACTCAGCCTTCCCTCCTTCCGAGGTTGGTAAAATGAGGACCTGGCTTGCTGGGGAAGGCAATGGCAAACCACCCCACTCTACCGTCTGCCAAGAAAAAACCGCGAAAGCAGCATCCCCCCAAAGAGTCAGACATGACTCGGTGCTTGCACAGGAGACCTTTCACCTTTTTTCCACCTTCCCCAAAACAAGTATTTTGTCTGTATTCTCAATAAAGTTTTATTTAAAAAAGAAGAGTGAAGAAGATCTGAAAACCAAACTCAGTGGCGGAAATACCATCAAGGCGACGAACACCTGAGCAATTCCAGTCATGAGATACGCTGCTGGAATCGTGGACTGGAGCTGGCCTAGAAGCTCTGGATAGGAAGACCAGAAAAATAGCGACAATGAATCATGCCCTTCATCCCCTCAGGGACGTTGACAGACCCTATTTACCAAGGGGCGTAGAGGGGGGTGGAATTTCTTTCTTGAAGAAGGAAAAAGGAAAAAGGGCATTGGAAGACTATCTCAAGGACAATGAAGAAGATGCACTGAAGCTAGTACACCCTGAAGGCTTACTGAATGCCAAAGAGACCAAGCTGGCCTATAGGAAAGACCAAATGAAGAACAGAGAGGAGACATGGCAAGGCAAAGTATGATGTGCCCACTACATAAAAAGACTAGCAGGCAAAGCTGATAACAAGAAGTGGCAAGAGCTAAGGGCAGGAGAGCTGAAGGAAGAGACAGAGGGGCTGATTCTGGCTGAGAAGACCAAGCCTTAAGAACAAGCACATCTAAAGCCAGAATTGAGAAGACTGCAACAGACAGTAAATGCTGTCTCTGCAAAGAAGCTGAAGAGACAGTGGACCACCCAGTTAGCTGCTGCAAGGAGATCGCTCAGACTGACCACAAACAACGGCATGGCAAAGTCGCCACAATGGTGCATTGGAATATCGGCAAGAAATACCAGTTGCCTGCAAGCAAGAACTGGTGGGACCCCAAAATAGTAGAAAATGAAGATGCTAAAGTGCCCTGGGACTTTAGAATTCGAGCAGACAAGCATCTGCCACACAACACCCCAGACTTAACAACGGTTGATAAGAAAGACAAAAAGGTCTGGATAGTGGACGTTGCAATCCCTGGAGACAGCAGAAGAGAAGAGAAAGAACTGGGAAAAAAATCACAAAATATAAAAACCTGCAAATAGAAGTAGGACGACTGTGGCAAAAGAACGCAAAGGTAGCACCAACAGTAATAGGCGCCGTGGGTGCCATTCCAAAACATCTGGAGCACCACTGGAACACCATTGGCACTGACAAAATCACCATTGGTCAGTTGCAAAAGGCAGCTTTGCTTGGAACAGCTGACATCCTGCAACGATGCCTTTAATATTATTAAACCGCAACATCTGCCTATCCCAGGTTCTTGGGAAGGACTTGATAGGTGGACAAAAATGCCAAATCCAGTCTGAACATCTGGCTGACTGTGTGACCAACCATGTAATAATAATAATAATAATACATGTCACGACACGACACAAGATGACTTGACATGCCATACAGCTTGTGAATTCTATGTGACAGCAGCTGAGTTGAATTTGGGAGGTCTCATCTTTTCCCTCCACCCACACCCTTTCTTAAATAGGTTACTTGTCTTGCATCCATTCCATTTGTCCTTCGTGTGGATAATATCTCTTCTTTCAATTTGTCCCCGAGTATTTAGCCTGCTTGCACGCCCTGTTCAGTTAACACTCAATTAATGGCCACGCGTGGCCCACATTCTGCATTTTTCCCTGTTGCATCCTGCAGTCTGATAGTGGTAGTCCAACCCCAATGTGGCTTCCCATGTCATTGGTGGTAGAAGGGGAGTCTCAGGGTCTGGGAATGCCACATGGCAGATGTTTCAAAAAGAAGGGGATGGGATGGAGAGGGGGATGTAAAATGGCCACACGTACCATACCAAGCTATTTATTTTAGCCAGTTGTGCAAAGACAAACTAAATCAATGTACAAGAATGCTGGTGTGATGCAGCTTGGGAAGGTGATGGACTAGGAGGGGGGAGACCCTTATTCTAGCCCTCCCCCCAGGCATAGAAGCTCTTGCTTGACTTGGGGCCAGTCCCTCCCTCTCAGCCCCAGAGCCAATATGGGGTAGCAGGGAAGGTGCTAGACTAGGAGGGGGGAGACCCAGGTTCTAGTCCCCTCCCCCCAACCATGGAGACTCCAAAGGTGACTCCGGGCCAGCCATTCTCCCAGCCCAACCTATTGCACAAGGTTGTAATTGGGGGGGAACATTGGAGGAGGAAGTATTCCAGGAACGGTCCTTGAGCTCCTGAGTGATCTGGGATGTAAATCTAATAAATAACGAAGGGGTGCCCTGTAGGCTTTTGCCCATTTAACTCTCCTGGGCTGCCAGACAGAATTTAAGCTTTGAAACTGGGTGATTTTATTGCCTACAGTTACATCAAAAAAGACCAATCAATCTCAGCCTCAGTCAAGACATGGACCACCCAAGGCTGGTCAAGTTATCTTGCGGCAAACGCAACCGATGGGCTGGTTTCCTGCTGCTAAATATCCAAGAGAAAGCATTGAAATAAGTAATAAGCCATGATTTGACAAGTAGGTAGTGATATTTCTGGAGAAACCAGGCATCTTCATACAGAATGGGGCTCATCAGCTGGGTTGAGGACTGGAAGCGTCTTCTCTGGCATTTCCATCAGAAAACTTTGAGTTAATTTGGATTTTAATTGCAGCAGCAACCTGGGCGCCCAAATAGCCTTCTGAAATTCTCCACTACATTACAGGGGGAGAAATGGAGGCAGAGGTATCTGCAGGTGATGGTCAAAACAAGTCAAGGTCTTCCAGTGGGAATGGTGGACTGAACGGCTGTGCCTGTGGGTTCAGCAGGCGGATCTGACAACGCGGTGATTTTTTTCGGGCTCAGGCAGGTTTTCCTGAAACCCAGAAACATTCTCTGGATCAAGGAGAATACTTGGAATCATCCCATCTGTCCTCTGGATGGCTGCTTGCAGCCAGAAGATTGCAAACAGCGTTCACATTCGATTGGTAAGAATCAGCTGGGAGGCGGGGACTTCATGACTTTCCAAGCCGTGTTAAAGGGACACTAAGACTGGCCACCCCATTTCTAACTCACCAATTTGTATTTTTTTAAGTATATGTACCCCAAGAGAGGCTTTCTACAGTGAGGAGAAGCTGGTTCTCTTGGTGCTTAACGTTATTTTTGGGATTACTTTTTATTTTTTTTTTAATTTTTGGATTTCATTTTCCTTCCAAATATAAAGGAGGATTGAGAGTAAACAATTGTCTTCCTGTTATTTCTGAATTAAATTTGAAGATATTAGCATTTTCCTACACGGTGAATCGGTTGATTTGAACCTTCAGCTTTCTGTTTCCACTTTCCCTTGAGAACTGTCTGTGATCTCACTCTCACTTTATGTAAACACACTCTGGAATATGGAAATCTTCACCTTTTGCTGGTTAAGCTCCTAGGGAGCACCATAATCTACTGTGTGAGACATGGAGGATTTCAAACAGATTTTTTCTGACTTCCACCAAGCTTTTATGCAAGATATCCAGGAAATTGTGGAAAATATGAGATCTAAAATGTGCCATCAGGTTGGGGATGTGGTGGATGAAATTGAGGAATTTAAGAGTGATAGAAAGGTTTTTTTTAAAAAACGGAGATTGGCATTTTTATTGAGATGCTGGATGAAGATAGGGTAGTGGAGTTGGAGAGATCTAAGAGAGAGAGTGATCTGTAAGGGAGAGGAATCAGCCCCAACCCTGCAAGCCATAAGTAAAATTGATCTTCTGGTGGAATGCCATGAAAAGAACCTGGAATCTTTGAGGGGGGCAGTTGGGCTGTTTGATTCTTTCAAAAGGAAAGTTCTGTACACAGTGTGGGGATATGTAACTGCTTTGGTTTATTTTGAAGTGGGATAAGGGTTGAAGAACATTCATCTGGTTTGCTTTAAGGGTTTGATTGATGCTATTTGCTTTTAAAGATTTGGATTTACTGTTTTGAACTGTCGTTTTTGGGTTTATTAAGATTAAAATTATTAAAACTGTTGTATTAGGGTTAAAGAAAGTTTGTCTGGTTTGCTTTAAGGATTTGATTGACGCTATTTGCTTTTAAAGATATGGAATTACTGTTTTGAATTGTCTTTGTTTTTTGGGTTTAATACGATTGGCTTTATTAAAACTGTTGTATTATTAAGTATAATATAGACAACCTATGTGCTTTTTAATCTGATTCTTATTATAGTAAGCAGAAATGTATAGAACAGCGGTAGGAAGGGAATAATTAAATAGGTGTCATCTTTTGGAGGGAAGAAAGATGTCTAGGCGGTTTATATGAACTTTTTTCCCCTTTATTTTAATATAAGGGGGAGGAGTAACTATACTCAGTGATTTTTATTCTGTGTTAAAGTGGAATGATTAATAGAAATAATGGTTTGGTTTAACATAGATAAGAGATTGATTATGGAGATTTTTGTATATCCTTGGCTGTTAAAAGTCGGAAGCCACATCTTTTTGTAAATTTGAAAATTTCTCTTGTGTTTCCATACCTTTTCAGTTTTTTTTCTTTCTCTGTAGTTTTTTGTTTTTCTGTAGTTTTTATTCCTCCTTTGAAACTTAATAAAATTTACTATTTAAAAAAACAAGTCAAGACTCTGCCAGATGCAACATGCACACACACAAAAAACCCAGGTGGAGCTTCAATCTCACCATTATGGCCACCATCTTCACTTTTTGGGACCACTCCCTGCAGACACCCCTGAATGGAGGGGACAAGTTCTCCAAAGTTCTCCAGGGAAAGGAGAACTTCTCTGATTGTTTCTCCAAGCAAGACTTTCTCTTGATTACTTCTTTGGGATTAGATGGAAGTGTGGAAAGCCCAGGAGGTGGAAGACCATGGGACAGAGAACCATACCAGGCCATTCATGGTCATATCCTTGGCCATGTCATCTCCAAAAGAATTCTCCAAGGTTGTCTTCTCTGAAAGAAAGTGGAAGGTTCTTCGAAGGGGAGGCACTAATGCATTGCAGCATCCAGGCAGACCACAGATGTAATATTTGAAGCTCAGGCCCTCGATATTTGAGTTCTTACAATATTTGGCAAAGAAAATGATATTGTTATGTGTTTCTCTTGTCTTGCTCGGGTGATTTACGGAGGAGATAAAGAGGAGAGCAACCAAGTAAAGAAAAATCCAGGTTAGCTCATCATCCAGGTGCAACTTAAATTATCTTGGTAGCGACAGATGGTACCATTGTTGTTAGATTACAATTTTCATCATCCCTGACACTGAACTGTGCTGTGGCAGATGGGAGCCGGAGTCTCTTACTATCTGGCAGACCCTCATCCTGCTGAAAGTCACCTGCAGACATGGTTCACCACTTCTTTTCAGACTGCCCACCTTGGCATTTTCTGGTGGTCCCCCTTCCAAATTGGATGGGAGACCACCAGGAATCAGCCCCAACCCTGCCTCACGTTTTCTGAATTCAGTCAAGGTCAGCTGGATGCTGCTGCCACCTAGAAAGACAATGCACTTAAAGGTGAGGCTACTTCCCTGATTTCCATAGGTCTTGGCCATCATTGTGATAAGCTCAAGGCAGGTGGGAATGAAAAGAACCAATGTCTAATAGATTGTGGGAAAATCTGCTCTTATCTGGCCCTATCCCATGGAAATCCAAATTCCCTTAAAGTGTCCTGAAACTGCCCCCCACATTAGCTCTGGATACAGTGGATTGAGCCGCAAGGATGAACCCCCTCGTATTACCATGGGATGCGTTGTACGTTGATTTCAATTTATAGTGATAGCGCCCCATTTGCATTCCACACGGATAAATCAGCCAGTACAAATGTTATGCAGATCTGCGTTCTCCTTCTCGGCTTCCCTCTCCCTCTCTTCTGGTGCTGCATAAAATGATTTCCCCCACTTAAGTGAGAGAGGAGCATAATTCGGCTGGATTAATGCCTTTCCCGTGGCCCACTATTAGAAATTGCTTATTTAAGAAACAAACTAATCAAGCTTAAATTCTTAAATGAACTTAGAACAGATTCATCCTAGTCATTATTGCTCGGGAATTGACTTTCTAATTATTTTTTTAATTGAACAAGCCCGGATCCTCTTTGCCCTAAATTGTACGGGAATGTCTGCAGGTGCCGAGCGACACGGGGTGGGGCGTCCTTTAACTCACGGTGTAAATGTGACCAGCTGCAACTCAGCCCTAGCAAGCTGGAGTGGGTCTTTGAGAGATGACACCTTTGACCCTGGATGGGGTACCACTCCCCCAGACAGAACTAATGTGCAATTTGGGGGTCCTGCTGGAAGAGCAGGTAGCAGCCGTGTCCAGAGGGGTCTTCGCACAACTCCGTCTTGTGCACCAATTGTGGCGCAGAGGGGTAGGCGGCAGTATTGCAAGTGAAACTCTCCCCACAACCCGAGTTCGATCCCAGCGGAAGCCGGATTCTCTCTCGGGCAGCCGGCTCAGGTCGACTCAGCCTTCCGTCCTCCCAAGGCTGGCAAAATGAGCACCCGGCTTGCTGTGGAAGGAGACGACTGGGGAAGGCAGTGGCAAACCACCCTGCTCTACAGTCTGCCAAGAAAACATCGTGAAAGCGGCATCCCCCCAGAGGGTCAGACATGACTCGGTGCTTGCACAGGGGACCTTTCACCTTTCCCCTTTTTCTGGACCGGCAAGCTTTGCTCGCAGCCACTCATTGCTTAGTCACCTCAATTGGTTTATTGCCATGTGTTCTGCATGGCGTTGCCCTTGAAGACCACCTGGAAGCTGCAACAGTTGTGGGTGCTCCACACTTTGTCCATGGTACAATGAGGTGGTGGGAGCTGCAATGATTCTCAGTTGCTTTCTGGGTGCAGTTCAGGTGCTGGTTGTCACCTTCAAAGCTCTACATGGCACAGGGCCAGGTTCTTTGTGGGACTGCCTCTCCCCAAGGGTATCTGCCTGACCCATTAGGTTAGATGGGGTGGGCACACTCCAGGTCTCTTCCCTCAAGTGCTGTCATCTGGTGGGACCTCAGAGGGATGTCTTCTCTGTAGCCGCCTTGGCCCTTTGGAACAGCCTCCCCCCTGAGATCTGGGTGGGGTGGGGTATCCTTTTAGCATTCCAGAAGACCATGAGAACCTGGCTGTTCCCCAAGCATTGGGCTAGGATGGGGCCGAGTCAGGGGAACCACAGTATGGATGGGCTGGCACCTGGTGGGAAGGGTGTGATCTGTCTCCTGTGAGCTGCTTAGGATCCCTGCATGAGACAGGCAGCCATGTACGTTTTTTAAATAAATATATCGATTGACCCAGGTAAGGCACCTTTTCAAGAAAAAAAGCAGAAAGATGATTTGACTTATATAGAACATTCTTGACAAAGAGGGAAGAGAACAGGGAGAGGATCTTGACATTGCTACTAAGGGCCTTCCTTTCAGGGCTGGTCCTACCATGAGACAAAGTTGAAGCAATTGCTTCAGTCAGTCTCCTCCTGAAATTTCTCAGGTACCCACCTCCATTGGAGACCAAACCTGACGTGTGCCAGGCAGAAAAATAGTCTTCCATTCCACCCCCCACCCCACCCCAGCATTTCTCACTCAGTTAGACAAAAGAGAATTAGACATGCTTTCACACAGCAGGAGCACATGGTACTCTGTCAGCCCCACTAGGTAGGCCAGACCAGGAATTCAACTCTACAGGAAGACTAAAACTACTTTGTTGGAGATGGGCTATAACAACAGAATCTTGCAAGTCTGCTTGTGCTTGTCCTCCTCCCCCTTCTTATACTCCAGTGAATTAGGGGGGTGTCTCTCTGAGCCGCTTCCAAATGTTATCGGGCTGCTCTGGACTTAAAAATGCTTCATCCCCTTTTGCCTAGGAAATGATTTCTGCATATCTCCATTAAGGTCATCTTTCTTACTGCGTGCTGGCTGGGGAATTCTGGGAATTGAAGTCCGCGCATCTTAAAGTGGCCAACTTTGAAAAACACTGCTTTAGATGAAGCCCTGGGAATTTAGGCTCTAAATTGCTCTACAGTGCTGCGAAGTCTTGGCTTAACTTAATTTAGGAGCTACCTTGCCACGCTGGGACATATAAAGGATTTTGGAGCTGAGGTTGGGAAAGGAAGGCGTGAGCTGTTATGGAGGGACTCGGAGAGGAGATTCACAGTGCAGAGATTGAAAGGTGTGTGAGAAAGAAACTCAACGTAATCCTGCCTTGATTTTGTTTAGTATAAGATGGGACAGAGAGAAATTCACAGGCTTTTAAGATTCTCTTATTATACCCTACAGCAATAAAGTAGCATTCCTGCAATCCGTTTTTTACAAAACTGGCCTGACTTGAAGGGCTGACATGTGATGGAATGTGTCTACGAAGGGGAAGGTGATGTGATGGACCACAGCAGTGTTTCTCAACCTTGGCAACTTTAAGGTGGGTGGACTTCAACTCCCAGGATTCCCCAGCCAACTCCCAGAATCCTCTGAGTTGAAGTCCACCCATCTTAAAGTTGCCAAGGTTGAGAAACACTGGGCTACAGTAACGCAGCAGGTTCTCAGGAAGGAGGGAGCACTTTTCAAGAAGGGGGGCGAGACAAGAGACAACACAGTCCTGAGCTGGATCGTGGGAAGAGGAAGAAAATTAGAATAGCCACTCCCTAGAATCTCCCAGGGTATATCCATTAGTAAAGCAGGTTTAGTCTGGCAAGATTCTTTCTATATGGTCTAAGCAAATCAAGAGATGAACTTTGGCTGGGTTGCTGCTATGTGGTTCTTGGGCCAGGCCTGACATGACAGCATGGTAGCAAGGGGCTGAATTACTCCTCTTTCCCCCACCCCACTGCTCCTCTCCTCTCCTCTCCTCTCCCGCTGGTTCAGGTAAAAGAGAGACATGGCTTAGGAAGTTACTTTGACAAACTTCAAAGTAGTTATTTGGAAGCTTCTCCGAAAATATTTGGCAAAGAGGGGGTCCCTCAAACATGGCAAGGAGAATTAAATTTTCTCTTATGCTCTGAATGTGCCCTATACGCCAAAGGAATTCCTGGAAGGAAGAATCTCTGGTTTTCCCCCATCGGTTCTCTTTCGTTCTGTTTCTTCTTTCATCATCTTTAGTCTAAGCCAGGGATTCTCAACCTTAGCAGCTTTAAGAGGGGTGGACTTCAACTCCCAGAATTCCCCAGCCAGCATGCTTAAGTCCACCCCGCTTAAAGTTGCTAAGGTTGAGAAACCCTGGCCTATGCATTTGGACCCCCGGCAAGGGCTCCCCGCTGGGCTTCCCAATTTTTCAATCTCCTTTCTCCCAGGAGACATCATGCCTTCCTTGAGGAGACATCAGCCCAAGCTAAGAACGGTGGAATGCGTCTTCTTCCTCTCCCCCCTGCACCTTCCTGGGCTTTGCAGCAGCAGATCAGGGTGAACCACCATTACATTGCATGCTGCCGCCTGTAAAACCCACTGTGCAGGACAAATGTGCCCGCGAGCCAATGCTCGAAGGAGCCTTTCCGGCTTTCAGCCATCGCTTTGAATCAAGAGACCGACGGAGGCTGGATGAGAAGTGTGTTGCTCCCTCTGGTGTTCTTGGTGGAGAACTGCAGCAGCAAGTCTGAGCTGTCCGCTGCAGCACAGATGAAAGGACGTTGAGTTATTGGGGGGATCTTGGGTGGGGTCCCTACGTAGCGTCACCATCTCTGCCAGTGGATTGTTGGGCGCACTCCTCAACAAGGCAGGAGTTCTACGATTTTAATTAAGCAACAGTTGTGCCAGAACAGGAACAGTGAGGCTTTTATTTATGGAATATATTTATAAACTGCCTTTCTAAGCAAGATATTTCTAGAATTCACAGGTAGCCTTCAGACTACAGGTAGTCCTCACTTAACAACCATTCGTTTAGTGATGGTTCAGACTTGGTGCTGGAAAAACTGACTTATGACCGGTCCTCACACTTACAACCATTGCAGTGTCCCCATGATCACGTGATCACAATTTGGGCGCTTGGCAACCGGTTTGCACTTATGACCATCACACCGTCCCGTGGATGTGCGATCACCATTTTCAACCTTCCCGGCCAGCTTCTGGCAAGCAAAATCAATGGGGAAACCATGTGATTTGCTTAACAACCACGTGGTTCGCTTAATGCCTGAGGTGATTTGCTTAACGACTGCTGCAAAAAAGGTTATAAAATTGGATTGGATTCGCTTAATGATCGCTTTGCTTAGCAGCCAAAATTCCAGTTCCAACTGTGGTCATTAAGCGAGGACTACCTGTACGGTGGGTTCATTGAAATGAATGGGACGTGCTACCCATTAAGCCTTGTATCATACTTGTAAATGAGGCATTTCATAAGACATTTAGTTTGAAAGTTGCACTGTCCTAAGAGTCAGGAATCACGCGGAGACGAGGAATAGGTCTCTAGTGTTTATTACGGCTACATAAGACAGAAAATCCTAACAAACTGAAGAAGCGTGGGAAAACCCAGACAGATAAACCCCAAAGTCAAGGCGGGTCTGATCTGTGTCTCTCTGAATGGCTGCTTGATTCCTCAGTACTACGCATGCGTTTTCCCCCCTGGATCGAGGCCCCCTCCTGCTCGCCATCAGTGCTCATGTCATGTACCCTGCTAAAAATGGCAGATGAAATGAAAGCTGCTTCACTTGAGAGGGGATGAGGGAATTTGCAGGGGGAGTCAAAAAAGTCATGATGGTGTCCACAACCACGTGATCAAAGACCCACCCCCTTTTTATGTGCGGCCTAGAACACCATCTTGATTTTTCTACCCCCCCCTCAAAGGAACAACCTACATTCATTATTAAATTAAAAAGGAATAGTATAGAGTGCTAACCCTTGAATTTAATTAAAAATAAATAGTATATTTGAATAGGGAACAGCTCCTTGAAATGCAGAACGGGTGGCAAGCATCTTCCCACAGCACGCAAAACTCTCATGTTGGGTGACAAGCACCATGGCTTGTTTGCATTGCAAGCTACTCCCTAACGAATAAACCACACTAAGGTTTTACATGGTCTGATTCACCCCCCTTGCGCAAACAGCTGGCATCTCACAGGATGATGAACCCAATTTTATTCAACCTCTTTTTTAGTCTCCTCTAATGAGTTGTGACAGGCCAGAAAATTAAAATTAAGACTGAAGTCTTTACTTGTGCTTCCGAGGAAGAAAATGCCACTGGTTCTTATCTCCCCATAAATGTGCCCAGGCAGCATTGCGAAAAACATCTTTCCCTAATGTGGGGACTTCGGCAAAATGGATATTTAGTCATTTCCATTCTCATTAACCCTTCTGGTTCTCAACCTCTGTTGTTATTGTTATT
Source organism: Candoia aspera (assembly GCF_035149785.1). Lineage (NCBI taxonomy): Eukaryota > Metazoa > Chordata > Lepidosauria > Squamata > Candoiidae > Candoia > Candoia aspera. Next base: position 5,404,325 of record NC_086167.1, on the reverse strand, counting down.
GTTAATGGTTAGGGCTACATGACAGCCTAAATATACACAGAATATGCAATCATCATATTGTAAGCATCTCATAATTAAAATGTCCAGAGTTTCAATCGCAGCATTAGGAGGATGCCTTCCTATTCAGATCCTGCAAAAGATAGCCCAAAATTTCACTATGCTTATTCCTGGCTCAGCATCTGGGTTGGTAAGTGAAAAGGAAGCAAGCAATATTTCAGAGTCACCCCAACTGAAAAAAAAAAAGATGAGAAAAATAGTACCATTAAAGAGAACAGCAAATATCTGGATAAATAGCACAGCTTAAAAGATTCTCCCTAATGCATTTTGGGCGCCCCTAAGATACTTTGATCCAAGCAAGAGAACTAAAGGGAAATCTGTGTGCTCTTAATTTTTGCAATGGGAAAAATTTCTCCTGCAGAACCTTTAATGAAATAAAGGGGGTTTCATAAGAGGTAGTGCTGTCACAGATACTGTCCAATTGGCACGTGGCCTGCCGGCAACTGCAGGACACAAAAAATAGGAGAACCTTCCCATTTTTCTCAGGGATGAAACATCAAGGCATTGATGGCCCTCTCTCATAATGGAAACCTGGTTTCATTGGCTGGCTGGGGAATTCTGGGAGTTGGAGTCCACACATCTTAAAGTTGCTGAGGTTGAGAAACACTGGTTTAGAGTATACAAACTGTAACTAACCTAACCTGTGTCTCATCCCATTGTACAGTCTGTATTGTACAGTCTTTTAACCTTGGTTTGCTGATTTTTGTGGCCTTGGGGTGCCCACAGGGAGGTCAAAACAGACAACAGTTCCATCTGTTATGCAACCCCCTCAAAATGGTTGATTTGACAGTTAGATTAAGTGTGTTAGGTGTGTTGGGATCCCTCAGTTGGTGGACTTCATCCCTGAAAGACGCTGAGGGAGAGGGCAGGATCCTGCTGGGTGGTTTGGCCAGAAGTTCAGGGAATGCAACCAGAGTCAAGGATCCTGCAAGAGTCCCCTGGGCAATTAAAAAAATTTTTTTTTAAATTTAAAGAATAAAATAAATGACTCCAGTCACAAAAAAAGAAGAAATGAGAAAAGACATTTATTTATTTATTTTACATTTCATATTTCGTCACCGCCCATCCCACTGAAGAGCAACTCTGGGCAGTGTACAATAAAATTAAAATAACTACAGATTAAAATACAATAAAAACAGAATTCTTCACATAAATAATATAAATATAAAATATAAAATCCAAGATGGTGAATCAAAAGATCTTAATTTAAATACGTATACTTCCCCATAGTGGAAGACCAATAAAATGTCAGCAAATAAACAGAATATACAATCGTTCTAAAATCTGAAATGCATTATTTCATTGATTAAATAATTAATTGGAGCTATAAAACTAAACTCATGATGCGAAGTGCGCTAGATTTCAGCCGTGGGTCTTAACTCTGCTGAGATGTTGGCACTGGCTGCCCGAGATTACACCGGATGTTAAACCAGAGCCTTGCAGGTCCAGGTAATTTCACGAGAATTGGGCCATCCAGGGAAGAGATTCTGTTTGATTGATTGTGCTCATGCCAGGATGTGAAATTTGGCACGGATGCCTAGAGGGTGCTAACCCTTGAATAAATCATTTGGACGTTGATAAGTGGATTCTCCCATTCAGAACCATCAGAAAAACAGGAAGCAGACTTCCAAATGGATCGCTCTCCACACCTCCCTGAGCCAGCTAGCTTCCAGGTTCTCTGGTGCCTCTAACCCAGACAAGCCATGTTCATGGTTTGTTTTATAATGACATCTAAAAGCCGCGGGTGGAGGAAGATGGAGGGGGGAAAAGAACTCTTTTGAATGGAAAAGCCATTGTCATTCTACGCTCTTTGGTGCGATGACTCTGCTATGACAGGATCATCTTTTCTTGACCAAAAAGTAATAAAGCTCTGCATTTGGAGATCAACACTGAGCTGATTGACTAGCTTAGAATGAGCACCCAAAACATGCTGCGTTTGTCACTGTCCCACGAATCCAGCAGAAACTTCATCCATGGTGAGGGGAAGATGCTGGATTCCCCCAATACTTCTTCAGCTCATCCATTTTACTTGTGGCATTCTTGCTGCATCTCTTACTGCTCAGAAATATTGTTGGCTGAGGTCCTTCTGCTGGGTGGTCATCCTGGGTGGTTTGTAACCTTCTCTTGGTTTTATGGGTCCCAGGCAGAGACTTTATTTATTGTCCTAATTTAGTTTGGTCTGCTTCCAGTCTTCTCCTGTGCCAGCATGGGCAATGGCGAGGGGTGCTAGACCATGTTGCTTTGCAGTCATTGGCCACAAGTTGTGACATGACCAGATAGATCCTTGAGCCTGAATTCAGTTATCTTGCTGGCCATTATCCTGGTAAGCCTCCTTCAGAAGGTCTGTGTGATACCTCTGATTTCCTCTAGACCTCACTACAAAACTTTGGGGCACAGCTCAGTGTTCTTGCATGCGTTCATGAGCAAAGTTGGGTTCATGGGTCTCTAAAACAAGCAGGAACTTGGGCAGGGTTTCAAGGTGGGAAGGCCATGTGAGGTTTGAAAGAGGGGGCTGCAAAGCCTTGTTGGACATTGAGAGAAGTATATGATTCTAGAGAAGAGGCCAGCAGGAGATGAAAGAACAGTGAATAAAGAGACAACTGCAGGAAAATTGGCTGGAGATGATCTTGGCATGGATCCAAGCCTTCATGAAATGGGGAGCAAGGTAACATGACTTCTTTGGTGCCCTTCATGTGGCTTAGCCTACATTTCCTACCACGGCTGGTGGCTGCCCAGGCTGGGGATGATAGGTGTGACATTCCAAACCAGGTGGGGAAGGTTTTGTTGTGAAGGGAGAAAGGGACATGTCCTTGGCAGGTCATGTTGAAGGTGCTTTAAAAATAATGGATGATAATGATCAGATGGGGAACTGGCATTGAGACAAAATACATCTTGGGACAAAAAGTCACCAATCAATGTCAGACCTTAACATATGGTAACCTGGCAGGAAGGAAATAGATGTTATATCAGGCATCAGTGCCAGTCAAAAGTTGTCTCAGAGTGTTCTTGCTTTGCTCAGCTATCAAATCAGCCTTTCTCTTGCCCACTTCTATAAAACAGAAGCAGAAGCTCAGCGAAGAAGCAATAAACCCACCACTTCTCTTCCTTGGGACAAAGGTCCTCCAAAACCTGAATCATGATCAGTCTCTAGCTGACCATAGGATCATCAGTTGGTCCTCAACATCTGACTTTCAGAAGTAACTAAGACTGCTATCTATGGTTAAGCAAACCACAGTTTAGCATGATGAATGCATCCAATTGGAATCTAATGGTCTTAAATTTCAGGAGGGCAAATGTTGATGGGAACACAACAGAACACCAGAGGTTTTTAAGGCTGGCCGAAGAAGAGATGTGAGATCTCCCTCCTTGGAGAAGGTCTGAGAAGAGGCTAGAGGCCCATCAGTAGGAGATGGCTCTTCAGCTCAGCAGTCAGGGTTGCCCAACATCCTAAACTAGACCACATTGAGGTTGGAGAGTTCATGGCTTGGTGTCCTCATGGGGATTGAGGCCACCACCTCGCCATGTTATGGAAGCACAGCCATTGCAGCTTTATCTGTGGTTAAGTGTTGAACATGGTGAGGAGGCACTTCTGCACTTAGCTAGCATGGGGAAGCATGCAGAAACCCTGGCTGGAAAACCGATTCGTTGTAACTGCGCATTGAATGGTGCATTTCAGAAAGGATTTTAAGCCCTTTAAATAATCTCAAATGTGATTATGCACCACTCCGGGCTCCCTCACCCTCCCCAGCTGTTGCTTTCCATAACCTCTCTATGTCTTGGGCACTTGCCAAATGCATTATGCATCGGATTTTATATGTCCGACGTGCAGCAACTCCACCGGTTGGTGACGGGTCCATTGTATTAATAACTGGGTATTTTATTGGTTTTTGTCCTTGACTATGCAAGGGGCTGTCAAAACAAGAGAGGTATTGGCATATTCTGGGGAACCTCAAGCTTTGCAGAGGTACAATGAATGGGTTATCATGAAATATTCTGATAGTTAAAGGAAGGTAGAAAGGAGGCCCTTTACTCTTAACTGAACCAGAGAAGGAAGGGAGAGAGGGATCTCTCTAATACAGGGTTCCTCAGCCAGGGTTCCGTGGCACCCTAGAGTTCCACGAGAGGTCACTAGGGGTTCCCTGGGAGATCACGATTTATTTAAGGAAGTATTTCAAATTCGATCAACTTCACATTAAAGAGGGAAGTTTCCTTTTTTTATTTTTAGTTTAAGAACACTGTTCATGCACATAGACAGGCCTACCCATGAAACGGATATAATAATGTTGTAACTTTGGCCTATATTTGAGCCTGCATGTGCAGGGGGTCCCTTGTTGGAAATCCTGACAAATCCAGCATGCCTCATTATCATGTGAATTAGCATGTGAATTGAGTTGTCCCACAATGCAACTCTGAGGAAGCTGTTTCTTGCCACTCCCACTTCCTCTTTCTCTCTTTCCCCTTCTTCCACCGAGGGAGAAGCAAGCATGCTGCTCTGCTCTCCATTCATCAGGGCATGTGCTCAGGCCTTGAAGGATTCTGCCCCTTTCTTCCACGCAGCTCTTGGCAGCTGTAGGGCTGAGTTTAGGGCAAACTAAGTAGTTAGAAAGAACAGAAGAACAAAGGAACTTCATCTTTTCCACCAAGATGGATGTAACAGAAGCAACAATAAAGTCAGTAAGAATTCTTTTACTTATCTTAACCTAATCTGTCTAAGCATGTGATTCTTTATGCTTGGGAGGGCTGAGTGTGTAAGATCCATAACCTGTATTTCTCTGGCATGCTCACTGAAGCTATTGTAAGATAATATTCTTTTTCTGTGCCAGCTTCTCAGCTGTGTTATAAGCTCTGCTCCGTTTCAGTGATTCTAGCAGGCCACTAAATTGGCTTCATCCCTGAGGCCAGCTCAGAAAACAGATACCACAACAACTATTGGAACTCTGTTGTTGCAGGGTATAACAACAGAATCTTGAAAGCCTGTCCAGGTTTCTTCCCCACCCAGCATAATATACCCATCAGAATCAAGGCAACATTAGAGTCTTTTTCTCACAGTTTCCACCACTCAACCTTGGTCACTTGTGAAGCCAATTTAGTGGCCTGCTAGAACCACTAAAGGGGCAGAATCCTTCATCAAGGCCCAAGCACATGGCCCTGATGAAGGAAGAGCAAAGCAGCATGCCTGCTTCTCCCTGGGTAGAAGAAGGGGAAAGAGAAAAAGAAGAAGCAGGAGTGGCAACAAACAGCTTCCTCAGAGTTGCATTGTGGGACAACTCAATTTACATGTTAATTCACATGCTAATGAGGCATGCTGGATTTGCCAGGATTTCCAACAACTTTAAGATGTGTGGACTTCAACTGCCAGAATTCCCCAGCAAGCTTTGCTGGCTAGGGAATTCTGGGAGTTGAAGTCCATACATCTTAAAGTGGCCAAGGTTGAGAAACTCTGCCCTATGTAGTCAACATTCTTCTAGCATCATCTTAGAATGACAGCTCCATTTTTAACCACTCTCTGTTGAGAAGCAGTTCTGACAGGGTCCCCTTCCTGCATTTTCTGCTGATCGGGGTGGAGGGGAGGTCTTCTCTGCAAGGAATAAACCCAACACAATTCTAACTTCTTGGTGGCGCTAGCTAAATTCAGTCCTGCCTGTCCAAGTGTAGACTAGACCATGCTGTCCCTGCTTGGCCTGTGGCTGTTAAAAATAAAGGCCAGGAAGAAGGCAGAGAGAAAGGGTCCAGGGTCCTCCTCACTCAGCTAATTAATTCCACAGTGGTCCCATCTGTTCGCTTCTCTGTCCCTTGGTTATGAAGACTCTCTCAGTCCTCCCAAGGAATGCCACAGCCAATTTGTAAACAGAGTCCCCTGTGACTTTTGTCTTCTTGTATAGAAGGTCTCTGGGGGCTTCGCTGTAACTCATTTTTGCTTCAAGGGGGATCAACCTTGAAAGAGAAACACAGGGTCTATGGAAGGGGCTTAAACATGGAAGGAGACAATGGTTCAGTTCACAACTGAATCGTAACTCATGTCGCATCACCGAACCGCTACCCACAGTGACCGCTAGCCATCGTTCACAAGCCGTGGGCCTACCAACCTGGCCGCGCCGTTTGCCGACAATAGCGTGCATGTTTCAGAGAAGGGTTTGTGTAAGAATTCAGTTCCTGGAAAACAATCTCCATCATGCATTATGTTAGAGGAAACTATCTGCAGAGAATGTGGGCATTAGGAAAGTTGCAAATTTAGAAATATCTTTGGAAAAAAACGGGGGCGGGGAGCAACATGGTCATTCCAGAGAGCTCTGGAGAGTGAGGAAGAAACTTCTCTGCAAAAACCCAGCTCTGCTGTCAATATGTGGGACTTTTTAAAGGATTCAACAAAGCTGGAAGAGACCTCTTACTTGGGGGGGGGGGAGGGTCTTTGCTTGAGGCTGACATTTGTCCTGCCTTGGATTCTTCTAGCAGCCCCCGCAGCCCCCAAATTAATGGCAAAAATTCTTTAACATCCCGAGGCACATGTCATTCTGATACAAGAAGAAGAAGAAATGAGCTTTAGGGGGTAATATTATGACACCAATTTTGAACTGTTCATTAAATGGAGATGAAAAAAAGGTCTCCGAACAAGGTCGCTCATATTTTATTTCATTTTATTTAAAGCTATCTCGAGGCAGAGGGATTTGTTATGCATTGGCTTGGAAACAAAGTGCAGGAGAATTAACTCATTCCTGATCTATATTAACTTCCTCCCTCCCTCCAAAAAAATACAGCAAGGAAAACGGATATCAGACAATCTGTGGCATCTACACTGTGTTATCTTGCAGACTGGCTGGGTTCATACAAACGGGTCAGTTAAAGAATTAGCAGATGCGTTTTAGCAACATGCAAAGCTTGGCTACTGTAATCCAAGCTAACCTTGTTATTTTTGTGGCTTAGCTGGAGTAAGCATATGGTGTGAGCTGAGCCACAATGCTAAATATCAAAGCAGGGTTCAATTCATAAAACCACGTAACCCAACATGGGCACCTTCCAGATGTCTGGATGGAAACCATATGCAATATTGAGTTCACAGGAAAACCTGAGGTTTTGTAGGAATGTGTTTCGGACTGGAATAATGGAAAAATGGTTGAGCTAGATGTTGTCCTGAATATCATTTACTTCTGGCAACCTTTTAGCTTCTTCAGCACCCCTTTGTAGTAGCAGGTCCACCATTTGTCTCTCTGACTATAGACAAGTATCTCCCCCTTTGTAATGGTATGTGGGAAAGACCTTGGGAGACAGGGCAAAGAGATGCTGCCTAGAGAATGGTCAGATAAGAGAGGGCATAGCCTGCAGCTGGATAGTGGATGGGACAAGAGGCTCAGGAGGGACCCTCCCTAGTTTCTTGGGCTGTGAAGGGGATGGGGGGGCAGATTGTATTTTCAAACTTGCAAGATTGATGTCAGTCTTACTAGGTAGACCAGACAGGAAACATTACCAGTTGAGCTAATTCTACTTTGTTGTAAAGCTACATTAACAGAATCTTGCAAGTCTGAAAGTACAATTCTCTCCCCCGCATCAACTTTACAGCCTGAGAAACTAGGGAGGGTCCCTTCTGAGCCTCTTGCCCCACCCACTATCCAGCTGCAGGCTAAGCTGTCTCTTATCTGACCGTTCCCTTGGCAGTGTCTCTTGACCCAGTCTCCCAAGGTCTTTCCCAGATACCATTACAACCTTGTCCTTCCTGGTGCCCAGTGAGCTTTTCCACCCAACTCTGTTCATACCTGCTCCCATACCTGATCAAGTGAAATCAATTTGACTGTGAGGAGTTCACAAAATGCTTGCTCTTTAAAACACTTCCCTAAATGCTGTGCTGGATCATATTCCACTGGAATCCCCTCATCTATTAATTTCACAGTTCTAATTTAACGAGCTACCCATCAAACTTCCCTGGCAATAGCTGGACTCTATCACCCATGGTGCTTAATTGCTCGTAAAACTTTCTTGCTAAGGTTCTCCCTCTTGGATATTCAAATCAGGGACTGAAATGAAATGTATCCATCGAACATGGGCTTATGAACATCTTCCTCTTGCCATATCTGAAAAAAGAGCTTGCGTTTCATTGCTTGCTGAATTGTTCATTCATCCTGTCATGCTACCTCGTCCACTTCCCAAACGATAGCTTGAAAATGGATCAGCCATTGGGATAATCATTTCCTGAATCCCCAGCAAAAATCGGGACAGCACAAATGCTGATTTTTTGTCCTAGTTAGCACTGAAGTCAAGATGACAGAGGGGAGGAATGTTCCTCATTCCACAAGCAGCAAAATTCAAATATTCGTTCTTTCCAAAACCGAGGTCAAGCCTGAGAGCTTATAAACTCTTGTGTAATACAGGATTGCACCAACTGTCCAAGGGTCTTACACAAGCAGCTCCTTGGCAGCCCCTGGAGTGGGTGGGGACAAACAGCTCAGCCTCTTATTTATTTCATTGGTACTTTTTGAAAGGATGGGTGAAAGGGCAAAATGGATCTTTTTGCACACACCCCATGAACTGTCTCCAAAGGGTCTTGGATAGAGCAGCTTTTGGAATCAAACCCAAACCGGGTTTTTCTGCACAGTCCTTCTCAGACTCAAGGATGTTTGCTTGTTTGTTCAATTTTGTTGTTCAGGAGTTCAAGGGGGTATGCATACTGTTCTCACCTATTTTATCCCTACCCTGAGAGGTAGGGAAGCATGAGAGAGAGGGAGATCGGCTCAAAGTCACCCAGTGCAATGGTATGTGAGAAAGACCTTGGGAGAGGGAGCAAAGACTTGCTGCCTAGAGAACGGTCAGAGAAGAGACAGCATAGCCTGCAGCTGCATAATGGGGAGAGAAAGGAACTCAGAAAGGACCCTCCTAACATATCAGGCTATAAAAGAGATGGCGGGAGGACTATACCTTCAGACTTGCAAGATTGTGTCAGTGTAACCTTATGTCATGATCACCGGTGCGATGTTGGTGACATCGCAACGGCTCGCATGACAAAGCAAGGAAGCTTGCTAATGACTGGAGAGGGATGGGCGATAAGGCAGGACAAAGACAGTAATGGGTCTGGGAGATCTGCAAGCTCTCATCAACCGGTAATTGGCCATTAACACCTTTATCGAGGAGAGAATCAGGGCGAGGATCGGAAGGGCGCGTCCGGACAGTTTCGAGGAATTCTAAAGCCTAATCACCCGTAACGAACCATTACGCAGCGGAACAGAAGATGGAGCAATGCCCAAGGCGACTGGGGCTGGACGACCCCTCACCTAGCAAGCATGGATGACGGGTCACCCCATGGAACTCGTGGGGCACACCCGGGGAGTGTGGGGGTGGAGCGCTGTTTAGCGCGAGACTATTTAATTAAACTTTGGGCGCGCTTCCCTCACTCTCAGCTTTCTACTGGTGTGCATTCTACTCTGAATAAAAGTCAGAACCTAACTTTGCTTTAGCGTCTGAGCTTTTTATTTAGTTTAAGGCATGCCTCACACCTTACAATAAAGTAGAATTAGCTGATCTGGTTGTGTTTCCTCTCTGGTCTACCTGGTAAGGCTGGCACCCAGAGAGCTTCTTTTGTTCAGAGAGATCTAGAACGTGGGTCTCACCACTTCTAGTCCTTCACCACTATACCACACTGGCTAAGCAGGAGAGACTAGCTCAAAGTCCCCCAAGGAGTCCCTTTGACCAAGGGGGCACTGGAACCTGGGTCCCCCCACTCCTACCTCAGGACATTTGCCATCACCATGCTGGTTCTTGGGCTGAGATAGGAGCACTGACCCAAATTCACTCATGAGCCTCTGTGTTTGGAGGAGGCCTAGAACCTGGGTCACGCTGGCGCCAGTCCACCGCCTTCCCCACCAGATCACGTTCCTGAGCTCTGACTCCAAAATAAAATTTTTATGAGGTGGTCACGACTTTGATGGGAAGCTTAGATTGGCAAAAAGTGACGGTGCATGGTTACAAGACCCCCCTTTCTCTTTTTCTCTAAGTACATAAGAAGTTCAGGAGAGGGATGAATTTCCAACTCAGTCTCTTCCGAGGGGAGTTCCTCAGAGCCACAACCTCATCCTTCCCTGTAAAGAACTGATGGGCAAATCTGGGGCTGGAAAATTGATGTTTTAAAAAGAGAAGCTGGCCTCCAAGTCCTTCAGAGGATGTGATGGTGAAGTGGCAGTATCCAAAGGGCAAGGTTGTCATGACACCCCTTTCTAAGGAATTTTGAAACACTTCTTATTTATTCTTCCAGTTTACATTTTTCTCCATTGAGTGTCCAAGGTGATCATAAAATTCAAAATTTTACCCACCTGCTATGAAGTTTAGCCCTTATTTTTACAAAAACATGTTCAAGCTTCTGCTCCTAAAAGTTACTGAATTGCTGACAGACTTCAGCAGTACAATCCTTTGGGGCAGGGGAAGTCATAAAACTTGGATTAAACAGCCAGATGAGAACTAAAGTTGCAGTTTACTAATCTCTACCATACAGCTATGGTCTACGGACAAACGCCGGCTCTTCGGCTTTGAAACGGAGATGAGCACCGCCCCCTAGAGTCGGACCCGACTGGACTTAATGTCAAGGGAAACCTTACCTACCATACAGCTAATCCTCGCTTAATGCCACAATTGGGACCAGAATTTTGGTTGCTAAGTGAAGCGGTCATAAAGCAAATCTGACCAGGTTTTATGACCTTTTGCGGCAGTCGTTAAGTGAATCACTGTGGTCATTAAGCAAACCACATGGTCATTAAGTGAATCACATGGTTCCCCATTGATTTTGCTTGCCAGAAGCTGGCTGGGAAGGTTGAAAATGGCGATCATATAATCACAGGATGCTGCAATGGTCATCAGTGCAAACTGGTTGCCAAGTCCCCAGATTGTCATCATGTGACTGCGGGAAAACTGTGATGGTTGTAAGTGCAAGGACCAGTTGCAAGTTGGTTTTCCCAGCACTGTTGTAAGTCTAAACCATCACTAAACAAATGGTCGTTAAGCGAGGACTACCTGTATAGCAATTGGGGTAGGGGGGAGAGAGAAAGGGAAGGGAGGGTGCTTTTCTCTGAATTGCAAACTACCAAAAAATAATTAATTGTTAGAACAGACCAAACTCCACCTTACCCACGAGCTTTAAAAGCTGTGCTTCAGTTCGGGGCATAATGTTCCTTTTCAGTTCAGCTGGCCAAACTCTTCACTGATTCATATGTTCTTTTTCTATTTTCCTTTGGACTTTGCTCTTTTTTATTACTTTTTCAAACAAAAAAAACCCCCAGTGAAAGAGCTAGAGGCACAATATATTATTCAAACTCCAGGCTGGAACTCAAGAGTTTTTTTTTTAAATTTACCTGGTTCTCTTTGTCCTGTTTATTTATTTTGTGATATATGAAAAAAGCAAAAAAAATCATAGAAAAGCCTACAGACACACTGCACAACTATATCTCAGGGTATGTTCATTTAATGCTACGCAATGCAGTTATGGGCCAGTGAGCTCATTTGACCGTAAAGAGAATATAAGGTAGTATATTGAGTCCAAAGGTCTGATTATTTATTTACTCCTTCAGATGAGAGTCTTGGGAGCCAAAGTGAGAGCTGAGATCTTCGATCCATTGTATACAGTGATTGAGGGAGAATGAGTATTTCTCCAGTCCCTTTGCGATCATGAACACACGTTGAATCCATTTCTGTGGTCCACCTTTCAGTTTTCAGGCTGCTAGAATATAATTCAGAAGAACTGACATGCCTACAGAAAAAAGAGCCTGCCGAAGTAAAATTAATACAAGAAATAATGACCACATTAAACAGGTAGTCCTCACTTAACAACCACAATTGGGACCAGAATTTTGGTTGATAAGTGAAATGGTCATTAAGCGAATCCAACCTGATTTTATGATCTTGTTTGTGGTGGTCATTAAGCACATCACCGCAGACATTAAATGAATCATGTGGTTGCCCACTGATTTTGCTTGCCAGAAGCCAGCCGGAAGGTCGAAAATGGCGATCATGTGACCACAGGATGATGTGACGGTTGTAAGTGTGAGGACTGGTTGCAAGTCAGTTTTTCCAGCACCATCATAAGTCCAAACCATCACTAAACGAATGGTTGTTAAGTGAGGACTACCAGTATGGACAAAAGCTGCATCTTGAGCACCACAATTTTTGTAAAAACAAACAAACAAACTCATATAGATGGCCATTACAACTTATCCTCCTTTTTAACATTTGACACCCGCATGATGCAATTGCTCTGTAATTGTGTGCCTTCCTTCCTTTTAAAGTTGTGCTGAAATTTGCCTTGAGTTTCTCAGAAGTTTTTGTCACCTTCCATCTTTCTGCATTTGTCAGGCTGGCTGAGAATGCCTTTTTTCCTGATCGTATTTTGGCTTTGTTTTATGCTTAGTGGTGACAAATGTAATAGATGTATCTGCCCTGTCCACCAAGTTGTTTCTTTCATGTTGCAGAATAGAAGAGGGATCACCTAGTGGCCTGTTTTTTATCTCTTCTGTTACTGTTATGTACATAAAAGGGTTAGTAAGTAATCTTTATTCAGTCAATGGCCAGGAGAAAATAAACAGAGAGACGGATAAATAGATAACATCTCAGGCAGGAGAGGAAAGTAACATAATTAATATATCATAACACTAAAATATATCTCTAAGACCAGAGTAATTCTCAAGAACTTACTATTTTTAACATTAAAACTATAATCTATAAGACTAGAGTGCAATGAAACTAAAGCCATTAGTTAGGTGGTTCCTAAAATCAAAAAGTTCGATTGCTTCTTGGCCTTTGGGCTAAGCTCAGATGGACTTAAAAGGGTTGAACCTGAATTGATCAAAGACCTTTGGGACTTTCCATGTTAACTTCCCAGAGCATCATTTCCACTGGTTCCGGAAAACCTAAACAGATAGATCGATATTTTTTTTAAATACGTTTTATTAAAAGTTCTAAAGAGAACATAAAAACTAATGCAAACTGGAGAGAGCAAAGAAAGAAGCAAAAGAAGCAAAAACAAATGCTGTGAGAAAGAATAAAAAGAAATAGAAAGACGTTTCCAATTTTCTCTCCAGTAAATATAAACATGATTGCAAAATTATCTCTTACTCTGTGATTACAAAAAAAGCTCACTTCTTTCTATTATCCATTTTTTTTCCCTAATCATCGAAACCACAAGTCAGAAGTGCATTTTTTTCCCATTTCATGCAAAAAGTCTATAAGGGGTTTCCAGTCAGGCATAAATGTAGATGTCTTTTCTCTGATCAAGGATGGCTTTCTTCTAATTTAGCCATCTGTGCAAGTTCCATCATCTTCACCAACCATTCCTCTGTGGTGGGTAGCGTCAAACCTTTCCGCTTTTGAGCATATAATAGTCTCGCTTCAGTAGTCATACAGGTAGTCCTCACTTAACAACAATTCATTTAGTGATGGTTCAGGCTTATGACAGTGCTGGAAAAACCAACTTACAACCGGTCCTCATGCTTACGACCGTCACAGCGTCACCACGGTCATGTGATCACGATTTGGGCGCTTGGCAACCAGTTCGCATTTATGACTGTCACAGTGTCCCGTGGTCACACGATCGCCATTTTTGACCTTCCTGGGCAGCTTTTGGCAAGCAAAATCAATGGGGAACCGTGTGATTCACTTAACGATCATGTGATTCGCTTAATGACCATGATGATTTGCTTAACGGCTGCTACAAAAAAGATCGTAAAATCAGTTTGCATTTGCTTAGTGACCACTTCACTTAGCAACTGGAATTCCAGTCCCAGTTGTGGTTGTTAATCAAGGACTACCTGTATATAAAAACAAAGTTCCATGACTTTTTTCTAGTTGCCTGTCCATTAGACCCAAAAGGAAAATAGATAAATAGGTGGAATGTAAGTTCTTGCCTAAGGGACGCGGTGGCGCTGCGGGTTAAACCGCTGAGCTGCTGAGCTTGCTGATCGGAAGGTTGGCGGTTCAAATCCGTGTGACAGGGTGAGCTCCCGTTGCTAGTCCCAGCTCCTACCAACCTAGCAGTTCGAAAACATGCAAATGTGAGTAGATTAATAGGTACCGCTTTGGCGGGCAGGTAACGGCGTTCCGTGTAGTCGTGCCGGCCACATGACCACAGAAGTGTCTACGGACAAACGCCAGCTCTTTGGCTTTGAAACAGAGATGAGCACCGCCCCCTAGAGTCGGACACGACTGGACTTAATGTCAGGGAAACCTTTACCTTTACTAATTTCTTACCTGTTGCTCATGTCTCTCCTGGCTGTTACTCGCCTTTGGCCTGTTATGCCAGTGAACTGATTTGGATGTTTGCTAAAGTTTAATACATAAGCATCGGTTGCTTATCATCAGTTGCCAGCTGAAGGGAGCAGTGGTGGGCTCACTCTAATCTGGATGCAGGGATCAACGGCATGTGTAAAGGGAGCAAACCAAAATGGAAATTAATCCCTTTCATTTTCCAAGAACAAAAGGTGTGCTGGTGCAGTAAAATGATTATTGTTTTGCCATTTTCTGATCCAAGCTTTCCAGTCTGAAAAAAAGCCCACAGGAGGATTTCAACTCTGTTGGCTTCTCTTGGGACTTAATGAGAATATAGGAAGCCAGCAGGAAACAGACTGCTAGAAATGTTACAATGACTTCACACACATTAGATGCCTAGCTGGTAAATAAGTGCAAAGACACCTCGCTTTGCCCAGGAGAATTTCAACCAGATACTCTTCTCCTTCAGAAGCAAATTCTTTCATTCATCTGAGAACTGGGACGAAGGAAAGGGAGGAGGTCCCCCCTCCCTCAGCACTGATTTCTTTTATTCATTTAATCCTTTCTGGATTTCTTTAAAAAGTGCTTTAATTGAGCAGAAAATGTGCATGTGCACATGTGTGTGAGTGTGTGTGTGTGTGTAAGAGGAAATGCAGAATTGAGTTTTGATACAGGTAGTCCTCACTTAACAACCATTTGCTTAGTGGCAGTTCAGACTTACAACTTCATTGAAAAAAATGACTTACGACTGGTTCTCACACTTTTGACTGTCATGGTCACATGATCACGATTTGGGCTCTTGGCAACCAGTTTGCACTTATGACCATTGCAGCGTCCCATGGCCGGCCAGTTTCTGGCAAGCAAAATCAATGGGGAAACGCGTGATTTGCTTAACAACCACGTGGTTCGCTTAATGCTCATGGTGATTTGCTTAATGACCGCCGCAAAAAAGGTCATAATATCGGGTTGGATTCACTTAACAACCGCTTCACTTAGCAACTGAAATTCTGATCCCAACTGTGGTCGTTAAGCGAGGACTACCTGTATCTTCCTATTTAAGCACCCTTGCTTTGGAGGTCTAATACTGAAGCCAGGACTGAGTATGGATGATATCCCTGGGTGACAGATGCAGTTCCCCAACCAAGCACCCTCTTGATGCTTTGCTGTACATTCCCATTCAGTTGCAAGCTAATAATTTGGAAGGCACCAGGTTGGGAAATGGGGTTAACTGCTGTTGAGCTGACATGACGGAACGCACGAATGCACGGTTTCTTATAGCCACAGACCAGCAAACAAACTGAAATGAAGTTCTGCAAAAACGCAGAGCTCATAGCAACACAGCGCTGATTCGGAGAGCAAACTTCCACATTCCAGTGCAACATCTTGACCTTGGAAACCGAGTTCCCTGAACCTGTGTGGCTCTCTCCTGGTGGCTGCTACAGACCCCAGAAGACTTAGGGGCAGGCCTCTGCCAGATGTTGCCAAGCACACAGTGGTGCTGCAGACCACCCATCAGGTGCAATCACATAGCTGGAATTGTAGCAGGCCCACCTGTCACACGAGCAGGACGCCACAGCAAATGCAATCAGATCACCGGCAGACCTCGAGGCAGCAAATACTGATTTCCAACTGTCTCTTTGTATCCAACAAAGATTTCTAAGCACCATGAGGATTAGCCCAATGTGCCTGCAGCTCTCCTGGACTGAAAAAGTGAATTTTAATACCTTTCTGTCGGAGAGCTCGACATAATTTTTCTTATCAACCTTTAGGTTTATGAGAACACTAATTGAGAGGAATTACAGTGAGTGTGCACACTGGCCATGCCAAACACATTCCAGCCCATGGGCTGGAGATTCTGTGAGGCTGGCAAAAAAATGTTTGCAGAGGCAAGATTCCAGGGCTGGGGGGTCCCTTCAGAAAGTCCTTCCTTCTCAATTTCTGGGAGTGGGAAGGGGTGCTGGAGATTTGAAGAAGCAGTTGGACTTCAACTCCCAGAATTCCCCAGCCAGCATGGGTGGACTTCAACTCCCAGAATCCCCCAGCCGGCATGCCTTAAGACTCTCAGCATGGGATTAGAAGTCGGCACATCTTAAAGTTGCTGAGGCTGAGAAACACTGTCCTAGATGAATTATAATGGCATGTTTAGAACCAGAGAGAGATTCATATTCTTACCAGTTAGATGTTCCTTCATCAGCTAAAATAACAGCCTCCTCACAAATTTGCATCAGGACTGCAAGAAAGTTCTTAGGAACCTGGAAATTGGATTCTAAAGGGAAAACAGTCCAATAGCTGAGACTAATGACAATTTATTTGCCCCTTACTTGCAGGGAAAGCAGGATTCATCCAGAGTTGTTTTACTAAGTTTTATTGAAAGGAGGCACAAGATAAGGTTACAGAAAATTCAACAACTGGATTGTTTCCTGGGTTAGAATGCAATTTATTTGCATAAACCATCACATGGCATACTAGGAGAACAGGGCCAGAAAACAATGCAGCACAGAGCAGTGAGTACCTGTTGGTTGTAAAATCACAGAAAAAAAAAAGGAGGGGAGAGGGTGGGCTAGGTCCCACCTTTGAGGTAGGCTAGGTCAGGAAATAAGACCCCACAAGAAAAATTAGAATCCTACTTTATTGATTTAGGCTGTAATAACAGAATCTTGAAAGCCTGACCATGTTTCCCCTTCCCTCCCTCTTCCACCAAAGAGAATCAAGATGGGGCAGCCTTGAATTTCTTTCTTACCCTTTCTTGGTGTCCTGGGCTAAGCACGTGTTTGATTAATGATGGCTCTACTGTATCCTGTATCTCCTCCGAGGTCAACTCTGTTGTCATGTTCCCGTTCCGATGTTTATGGTTCCTCGTAACGTTTCACATGTCATATCTGCAGTTGCGTGCCTGCCTGGCCACGCTGGTAAATTTCCTTTGTGCTGACTTGTGATCTTCTGGAATGTATGTTTGGGTTATCTCTGCTGTTCAAGGTTACTTTCTCAGGCCGATTCTAACGGTTGCTAGCGTCTGGGGTGGGTGGTTGCTATGCTAGCCTGAGGGGAGGGTTCGCAACGGGAGCAAGGCTTTTTAAGTTTGCATTTGGCGCGCTTTTGCTCATTCTCAGCTTTCTTCGTACTTTGCATACTATTCATTCAATAAATTAGTTTTCTCTAGTAACTACTGATGAGACTCCTTTTATTGGAATAGGCAATCATTACATCTGTGTTCTTCTACACAGGGAGCTGGAAACTGGATGTTTTTCTTTTCTAAATTTGTGTCTAGAAGGTGCAAGAGCATAGCTGACCTCCAGGTGCATCAGACTACAATTCCCACATCATGTTCTGGGCTGGCTGGGTGGGGTCTGTAGTCCAAAGCACATCTGGAGCCAGGCTGAAGACAGCCAATGTAGGATCAACAAAGGGAGATAAAAGCCTGTGGAAAATGATTCCCCCTTCAGGGACAGGTTTGGGTAGCATGAAACTGCTGGATGGCCATGAAAAGGTCATCAGAACATGCTGGAGGCTGAAGCCCAAAGGCTTCATCCATGCCTGGAGAGCTTTGCATAATTTGTTGGAATTATCAGGGGTCAACTCAGCATTGTCTCATAAGCATAAAAGGGGGGTTTCTCTAGTAAAGGCATCTCTATTGTGCTTGTGGGATGTCACAAGGGTCACCTGATTTCCACTTCCTCCTTCTTGGATTTGGGGATTAACAATCTCCATTACCTCTTGGACACACCTGCAAGCAGGAGGTGCTGCTGAATGCAGCTCTCCTCCTTCCATCTTGCTTGCGTGCAGACCTTTCTATTTCCATAGAAAATGTCTACAAAGAACCAGTGATGAATAAGTGCTTTCTACTATGAAGCTACTTATATCCAGATCTACTGAATTAAGCTTTTTCTTTTCCTCTTCATCTGACTACTGTGTGAAGACTGAATTCTTTTCTGAACATAATTAAGCTTAATGTGCAAGTTTCTTTTTTGGTTCATGCCTCTACGTTGCAAGATTGTTGTTAGTTGCTTGGAGTTCTTTTATTAACCTTTAAAAACTCCATCATAATTCAACTGCAGTCTAACACCAAAGAGGCAGGATTTGTGTTGGTGCACTCCCTCCCTGGAGCACTCAGGGCCAATTTTCTGGGCTGGAATAGTGAGCAGACAACTTTACTGCCCATAAATTTCCATGGACATTTACAAGATGCTGGGAAGGGCCCAGCCTTCATGCCACACTCACCATCCCAAGAGGCGTCGGCCGCAGCTGTTCAAAAAAGAGACTCTGGAATTGACTGTCCTCCTTCCAGGCAGTTTTGCTCAAAGCCAGCCTTTTTTAAAAACTGAGCCAATTAGTTGCTGGAAAATAGCACCTGCCTGGCACAGGGTGGGGAAGATCCCTTTCAGCACGGGAGGTCAAGCCTCAGATAAAAGAAGATAAGGGTGGGATAAAAACCCATTCCACATAAGTTTGGGAGCTCTGCAAAGCACTGCCCCAACCCCCTTTCCCCCCCCCCCCATTTTCTTATTTTCTTTCTAGGGGTCTTCTCCAGAGGACTTTGTTTCAAGACAAAGCAGATTGGGGTGATAGGAGTATTTTAAGCAGAGCATCTAATCTTTGCATCTGGAGACCTCCATGTCTGAATCACTGAAGTGACCAACAATGGGGCGGTGGGGTTGGCTTCAGAGCAGCAGGACTTTGGAGCAGAATCCTCAGTTGTTGGGAAGAAAAGAAGCTGCTCAGAGGCTTAAAAAGTCAAGATGGTGGCCACAGCCACGCAATCCAAGCTGTGACTCTTTGTTATGATCCACATGTGTCATGATCCATGTAAAAAAGAAGCAGGGCTTTGATTGCGCAGTTGTGGCCACCATCCTGACCTTCAGGACCTTCTCCCTGTAGATATCTCTGAAGCACCCACGGCCTCCAAACTCAACACAACGGGCTCTCCTCAGTCAGAAATCTGTGAATCCATGCCAATCTCTAAAATGAAGCTTCCCCAGCATCTTCCCAACCTTGGCTATTTTGGAAGCTAAGTTGGGTTGACCATGGTTAACCAATGGATGGAAGAGAACCAGGCAAGGGGAGACATAAAACTTTTAAAAAGAAGGCAGTGGGAACCCAGTTCTGTACCATTGACAGGAAAAATGAGGGTCTGTGTCCAGATGGGAGATAAGCTTGACTGGAGGGAGACTTGAGGGCTACACCACGTGGGGACATCTCGACGGCCTTGACTGATCTCAAAAACGCTGAGCGTGGTTGGACCTGGTTAGTACTTAGATGGTAGATCACAGGAAGTCCCAGGACTGTAGGCCAAAAAACTCCTTGAAGAAGGCAGCAGCACTGCCATGGAAACTTTATGAATACCGTCAATAAGTCAAGCTCTTGACCATTACTTTTGTAGATGGTTACATCAAAATCAAAACATATTCCAGTCCCCGTGGAGGTTGGCTGGATGTGCTGGGTGATGGGTGCCACCCCAATATACCTGAAGGCTGCACAGTTGGGAAAGATTGGCGAGCCCCCACATCTTCTCTTTCTTTCTGCAGAGATCCGTGAGGCATTCAAAGTCTTTGACCGAGATGGCAACGGGTTCATCTCCAAGCAAGAGCTCGGCACCGCGATGAGATCTCTCGGCTACATGCCCAATGAAGTGGAGTTGGAAGTCATCATCCAGAGGCTGGATATGGATGGTAAGGATTTTTGGAGATGGTAGAATAGGCTGAGGGCCATCCTGTTTTTTTTTCCTTTTGATGCTGGTTTCTTCTCATCAACCTCCTTCATCCCCAATACTTCTTCATCCTCTTCGTCCCCTGGTTTTTGCCTGGCTATGGTGGCTGGGAATGTTGGAAGTTGTTGGGCTACAACTTCCAAGTTGTCTAGATGGTGGTGTGAAGAAGTATTCTGCTCCGTCTCCTTCTCCTTCTCCTTCTCCTTCTCCTTCTTCTTCTCCTGCTTCTGCTCCTTCACCTGCTCCTTCTCCTACTCCTCCTCCCCTTCCCCTCCCTCCCCCTCCCCTCCTCCTTGCTCCTTCCTTCAATCCCTCCCTCCCTTCCCCTTCCCCTCCTTCTCCTTCTCTTCCTCCTCCCCTCCTCCCTGCTCCTTCCTTCATTCCCTCCCTCTCTCCCTCCCTCTTTCCCTCCCTTCCTCCTCCTCCTCCCTCTTTTTAATGAAACCTGCTTTTAACAAATTGGGCTTTAACATCCTTTATTTTATTTCATGGTGGTGTTTACTTTCATTCAGGCTGTGCAGATTACGGGTTGCCCACTGTATAAATTGCATGCTATAGGGAAAGAGCATTATGTACTCTGCCTTAAGTTGGTGCAAATAAAGGTGGGATATAAATCTAATAATAAATTTCAATAAATAACCTTGACATTCCTGAAACAAACCACTTTGGGGCTTAATATGCTGGGTTCCAGTGGCATCTGCAGGGACAGGCCAAAGAAGGCAAGATGGCAGATATGGCACAGTGAAAAGGGACAGGGCTGGCATCACAATGCTACATCCGCCAACTTGCCTTGATTGACCACCACCACCACCACCCCCGTGCTGCAGACGTTGATGACAGCTTCCCCCATCACACTAAGCCATTCCTAATTATGATCCAATTATGGTCCAAGCCATGAATAGCTGGGTTCCTACAGCATGCGGATAATATTCTACCCATCTGGTAGAAACTCCTCCAATGCCAATCATACCAGTGAGCATATCATAGTGGGGGGGGGGACACTTCCCACTCCTCTACAAACTGCTGGGTACACTATCGTGCATCCAAGTTAATCTGCAACTTCACACTTGCTTCGAGTCACCTGTGATTGCCCCTCTCATTTCTAGGTGATGGACAAGTGGACTTTGAAGAGTTTGTGACGTTACTTGGTCCCAAACTTTCCACCTCTGGCATCCCCGAGAAGTTTCATGGTGCTGACTTTGACACTGTCTTCTGGAAGGTAAGGAGAGACCTCATTCCAGATCCCTCTGGCCCTCTTCTTAATTTCCCTGCAGATGTTTGTACTCCAGATGCATTTTTTCCTTTGCATTTCTCCATGAGGTAGAACCCCATCATCCCTTAATTCTGCCATGTTCCTCCATCTTTTCCATGTCTATGTTATGGGGATAGGGAGCGACATTGTAAGAGTGGTTTGCATGATGTCATGCAACTTTTCCCAGTTCAGGGAATCACATGCTGGCGCAGAATTCTGAGTTGAAGTCCAACTTCATCCGGAGGATCTCAACTTTTGGAAGACTGTTGTGAGGTTGGTTCAGGCCTTAAAACCCAAGCTCACTTCTTAGTAGGTCAACATCTCCACTTGGGTGGCCATATAGTCTACTTTAGAGAGGTCCTTCTTCCCATTGAAGCATTCAGCCTAAATCTAGACTGCACTTACATGAAATCTAAACTAGATCTAACTTGTAATATAGCTCTATGTTCTGAAACATTCTGGTTTCAGCCTTGGTTCTGGCTACAAATTGTGTCCAAGATTCCTAGCCCACCCAAAAGGCTGATACGCTGACCGGATTCACACAACATTAGGTTAATCAAAAGTAGGCTTGGCTAGTTTATTGTGTTCTGGAACCTCATCATTACCTCATCATGTTATAAAAACTAGGCAGTTGCACTAAAACATTGTACGGTAAGGTTTATTGTTTTGGCACAGCAAGTTGTAAGATGTCAGCCCAACAAGGTAGAAACTGATCGGCAGTTCGAATCCGCGTGACGGGGTGAGCTCCCGCTGCTAGTCCCAGCTCCTGCCAACCTAGCAGTTCGAAAACATGCCAATGTGAGTTGATTAATAGGTACCGCTTCGGCAGGCAGGTAACGGCGTTCCGTGTAGTCATGCCGGCCACACGACCACGGAGGAAGTGTCTTTGGGCAAACGCCGGCTCTTCGGCTTTGAAACGGAGATGAGCACCGCCCCCTAGAGTCGGACACGACTGGACTTCATGTCAAGGGAAACCTTTACCTTTACCTTTTTACGTTTATTATAACAACTGTTGTAATGGAAACTAGCCAGGCAAGTCTGAATGGGCTGCCCCTTTCTTCTCTTTTTCTTCATATGAACTAGGGTGGGGCATGTCTGAGATGTTTTCTCAAGTTACTTTCTTAGCCAGGTCTCAAGCCCCTCTTATCTGACCCTTGCCTGGATAGCAACTCCTCCTCCTGTCCTTCAAGGCCGTTCCCCATGCCCTCTATGTATGAGCCCAACAATTCCATGGCATTAGCCCAAGTTGAGGGTTTAGCATGTTGGTCAACCCTGCAAAACTGAAATGTCTCTATTCCACTGCCACACCCACCTCTTCTTCACAGAGTCCTGGTTCTGAAGGCATCTTTTACTGATGTTCAGGTTGAGTGGAAAGATATAGAACCACCATGGTGTTGGCTAACAAACATTTTTTCCAGGTTTGGGAGCTCTCTGATAGGCAGAGGCCTCCTTATAATCCATCTGGGATGAAATGGGCATCAGATATGACCAGAATGATGCTATAGTTGTCCCTGTGTTGCTCCTTAGCTGGCTTCCTTCTCCTTAATATTACTTGCAATGTTTCTTCGTCCATGTGGGTATGGTAAAGATGTCTTCAAGTTGAGCTTGACTCCTGTGGACTTGAGGGGTGCAACTTTGCATGTTGTTGTAGTTTGTCGGCAATATGAAAAGGGTGAGCCTCTGCCTCTTTCCAACCAGTTTTGTAACATCCCAGGGTGCCACAGAATTCAGGAATCTCCTGGTGGTCTCCATCCAAGGACAAACCAGTCTTCACCCTTCTTTGTTTCCATATGTAGCCAAAGTGGGCTAGCTGTTGCCACCATTTGTACCTACACTGCAGTATTGTCCAAATGGATTTTTCCTACCCATAACATAGATGTAGCAAGTCCTGAGAAGATGGTGCATGGGCTCCCATGTGCCACCTCTCTCACAAAATTGCAGTTCCCAGAAATCTGAGAGTGGGCAGCTTTGTTCAATCAAAAGCCAAATATTCCACCTAATTGTCTTTCTACAAAGACGAAAGTATACAGGAAAGTATAATCAGTAGTCAACTTGACTGGGTTGGCTTCTGTAAATAGGCATCCATGTGGGAATTTTCTTTAGCAGGTCCTGCCTGAGCAGGGGATAAGACTTTTTTTGACACCCCTACCAACTCTGATTCTATGATGTCCCAACCTGGGAATTGAGGAAGGGCTGTTCCAGTGGTAACATGTGCTATTTTCCCCAGAAGAATGGCACAAAGGATGAAACTAAATTGAATGACAACATGAGGAGATTGTTGGGAGAAAATGGAGGACTGAAGATGTTGGGTTTCTTGGTGTTCTCTGAGCTTGCAACACCATGAACCCATCCAGTCCACCCTGAGCTACATATATTCTCTGAAGGACTGGACAGCCAGGATTTGCAGTATAAAGGAGGATAAGAAGTTCATCCAGGAAAGAGATCCCAACAGGTTCTTTGTCCAGTCTTTCTCCATGTGTAAATGTGCCTCCTCCACATCAAGGTCCATAATGGCATCAGAAGCTGTGCAATGACTTTTCTTCCTCTGCAGTGTGACATGCAAAAGCTGACGGTCGATGAGCTGAAACGGCTGCTGTATGACACCTTCTGTGAGCACCTCTCCATGAAGGACATTGAAAATATTATCATGACTGAGGAGGAAAGCCACATGGGGAATGCAGAGGAGTGTCCAGTTGATGTGGAAAGTAAGTGAACTTTTTCTTGGGACTCAGGTCACTGGGGGACCAGTATGGGCTCAGATCACTGGGAACCATATTGGAAGCCAGGGGAGTTGGCCATCAGATTCCTGCTTATCATGCCATCAAAGAGCCCAAAAGGAGCTGTGGGTTCTTCAAACCTACAGCAGAAACCTTCTAGCTATTAGGTACCTGCAAAGGAACCAATCACCTTTTTCTTCCTCCTATAAAAATTCCAGGAGTTGCTACGACTTATTCTGAGAAATCTCTTGGCCGAGTTACTGTAAGGATTCAAAGCAGGGCACTTATTGTGTATCTGGTGAGAAGCAGTTCCCCAGGTTGAAATTTAGCCCTGGAATTGAAACTAAAACTGTACTGTGAAAACCAAAGATCTGCCGGGCAAATTAAACATATTCTAGTGGGTTCTCAGTAGGTCATTGGGGTTCTTCATCCTTATCTGCTAAATATAGAGTGGGTGAGTCAAGGAACATGAAGACCTGCCCTTAGGAACAGAGGAAGCTGGCTTATAGCAAGTCAACTATTGCTTCACATAGTTCAGGACTGATGACACTAGCTGCAGGTCTCCAGATCGAATCCCAGGAATTGAAAGAACTCTTTCCTAGACAGGGAGAGAATCTTAGTTTGAGGGCCAGGTATAAGACGTGTCGTTTTGCAAGCCAAGATAATGAGTTCCCAGGGGGTGTGTCCATTAGTGGCCATGGATGCCTGAACATCACAGAAAAGGCAGGTTGTAGATGTAACTGAGAACGCCACCTGGCCAGGTATACCTTGGGAGGTTTTCTAGCACAGGACTTCCAGATGGATTTTCCTCCATGGAACACAAGGAATAGCTTCTATCAAAAGCACTGAGTACTCGAGGCAGAGGTGAAAGACTCAGGACCAACGTGGTAGGAGCTGAGGGGGAGAACGGTGGCTTTGCATGGACCCATCCTACCATATTGATGGATTGGATTAAGTGCCATCAAATTGTGTTTGACTCCTGGCGACCATTTAGTTAGGTTTTCTTCATGGTGATGTGTCCCTTACTTGGCCTTATAGGTCTTCCAATGGTGCATTCATCACCACTGTAACAGTCCATCCACTTCATCCTCTTCTTCTCTTTCCTTCCTTCCACCTCTCCCAGCATTAGAGCCTTCTCCAGAGAGCCAGGCCTTCACATAAAGTGTCCAAAGTAGGATCATTTGAGTCTGGTCATTTGTGCCTCGAGTGAGAACTCAGGGCTGATTTGTTCAGTGACCCATCAGTTTGTTTTCTTGGCTGTCCACAGTATCTTATCAGAGTCTTCTCTAACACCAAAGTTCAAAAGGGTCAATGCTCTTCCTATCCTGCTACCATATGGATCCATGCAAAGCAAGAACTCTACCTCTGCTGTTGATCACTGTAAATTAGCAGTGCACAAACAAAACCATGTATGCCTCCAAAAGCCACATATGTATGGCCATCTAATGGAGGCACGCAAGTGATGTCATGATGATGCAGATTCCACCTTTCATACTTCAGTGCAATGTCACTATACAGGAATGAAAGGGCAGAGATTCTGTTGTGGTTTCATAATGTTTGTCCTGGTTAGGAGTAGGTACCTATGCACATAGTCACCCCCAACCATATGTGGCCCTCCCAAAACCATGAATGCAGAGACGCCACCAAAAGTAGCTGCCAAACTGTACTTTTTAAGGTAATAATTAAATTAAATCTTTTTTTAAAAGGAGAATTGTGTTACATACACCGGAAGTTACTATGTAGTTCATGGCACTTAATATTTCAGTTCTGAACACCAGTTGAAGGAAAACAAATTATGATTTTATCCTGGTCCCCTGCAATGAAGCCGTCTCAGGTCCTCCTAGAGTGCTCCCAATTCTGCCACAAGAAAAACAGGAGTCTGCAACTAGTATAAATGAGACATATTTCCATCGCTTGATGTTTTGGATGCCGTGTGGTTAAGCCTC
Organism: Candoia aspera; assembly: GCF_035149785.1. Lineage (NCBI taxonomy): Eukaryota > Metazoa > Chordata > Lepidosauria > Squamata > Candoiidae > Candoia > Candoia aspera. Next base: position 5,378,420 of record NC_086167.1, on the reverse strand, counting down.
CAGCAGTGGCCAGCTGAGGAAGCAAGATTCACACAGAGTCTTCTGATCAAGAGTCTGGCTGTAGCATTTCCAAGTATTGGAACTATAAATACAAAACTCTATTATAAATACAAAACTCTATTATAAATATAAGCTATTCTTTTCCGACAATTTTCTTCAAAGGCATCAGCTTTGGTGAGCTGCAAAAGGAGAGTAGTAGAAGCTTTTTCTGACAAACATATTTTTTTCAAAAGTATAAGCTTTCATGAGCTGCAGAGCCTTAGGATCAGAAGGCGCCTGGTAGCAGCTTTTCCAATGAACAAATTTTATTCAAAGGCATCTGCATTTGTGAGCTCCACCTCACTTCATCCAATGGATAGAGTGCTTGGACTGACGTAGGATTTAAATTGGGGTGAGGTTGTGGGGGGGAGTGCAATGGTATGTGAGAAAGACCTTGGGAGACGGGGCGAAGAGATGCTGCCTAGGGAACAGTCGGATAAGAGAGGGCAGAGCCCGCAGCTAGATAGTGGGTGGGGCAAGAGGCTCAGAAGGGACCCTGCCTAGTTTCTTGGGCTGTAAATGTCATGATGGGAGAATTGTACTTTCAAACTTGCAAAATTCTGTCAATGTAGTTTTACAATAAAGTGGAATTAGCTCACCTGGTTGTGATTCCTGTCTGGTTTACCCTGCAAGGCTGACAGGAAGATAGGTTGGTGGTGTACCTTATTGATTAACAATTGTGTTTGGCTCAACAAACACAAGGGTTTTTAACACACTACAATTCTTAATTGATAAAATATTTGTAATTGGTCTCATCTGTAACCTGCATCTGCCTCACCAACCTGTCTTCCCCTCCCTTTCCCCCCACCTTCCCAATTTAAACCCTACATCTGTCCAGTCACTCCATGCATCTGATGGAGTATCGCTACAGCTCCCCAAAGCTTCTGCCTTTGAATAAATGTGCTGGTTGGAAAAGCTGCTATGGAAGGAGTAAAACAAATGCCTGAACCAAAACCTCCAAATTACCAAGACCCCTGAACTCAAGTAGGCCTCCTTAATATCTTGCTTAGGCATTTGCAGATGCTGGCTCATGAGTTACCTTAAATCAGCACTTGTATTTTGTATTTTGAAATAGGAACTAGGAAGTAACTAACTGCAAAAGGTGGGTGGGGCAAGAGGCTCAGAAGGGACCCTCCCTAGTTTCTCGGGCAGTAAAGAAACGGGGGGGGGGATGAGTCTGAAGGGGAAGGCAATATAATGGTATGTGGGAAAGTGATTTGTGCCAACGTCCCCTTTATTATTCTGTTTATCTCACTATAAGCAGAAAATCTAACCCATGTTATGATTGGCATTTGACATTATTCCTGGTCAACATTTATTATAAGAATATATAAAGGTTGTTTGTACCCTCCAGTGGGCAGAACCTTATGATTTGTCCCCAGCGCTGTTCAGATAAACTTGGCTCAAGCAGATTGTGTGGTCTCCGCTCGTAAATTGGGTCATGGGGAATTTTTGGCCTTTATACCAGACCCCTTCTGATACAGTATGGGGCCACCATAGACATAGACATAGACACAGATTTCATTTAATAAAAGACAAACCAAAAGAAAAAGAAGAAAGAAAAACAGAAAAGTGCAAGAAAAGAAAAAAAAAGTTAAGAAACCTATAAATGACTTCTGACCTCTTCTGACAGATAATTGCATTCTTATTGTCCCTCCTCCCTCTTAAATATGTTACAAATCTCTCCATTTAGCAGGCATCTTTCTTAATCTTCAAATCCATAAATCATCAGTTTATTTTTTTTCTTCTTTCAGCAAAAAATCCATATAAGGGTCCCAGTCTTTCAAAAAAGTTTTTGTTGTTTGTTCTCTGACCAAACAGGTCAGTTCCTGCCCAATTCTGACATTTTCACAATCCAATCCTCCACTGTGCGGATTTCATCATTCTTCCATCTTCCACCCTAGACTTCCACCGTTCTCTTCCTGCAATGTCTGCAGAGTCTTATGAATCACTGTTAATGCCAGGAAGAAGGGATTAAATTGCAGAATTTTGTACACTAAATAAGGACATTGAAATTCTGTTATATTAGTGAGTACTTTAAGGTGGGGTTCCCTGCGAGTTTTGTGAAGTTCTTTCTGCTAGATTCCCCAATGGATGGCCTGTGGTCCTGCTTAAGAGATAAAGCTGGGATGGATGTCTGTTCCTCGTCTGCTGTGTTTTGAAAAAGCTCGCTTTTCTTTCTCAGAAAGAAAGAAATGCTCTGCAGTTGCTGCTCTGAAAATGTTTTGCCAAACTTGAAATATATGTATTGGTAGATATTGAATCAAGGATTCCGATTCATAGTTTAGAGCAGTGTTTTTCAAACTTGGCCACTTTAAGATGTATGGACTTCAACTCCCAGAATTCCCCAGCCAGCATGGCTAGCTGGGGAATTCTGGGAGTTGAAGTCCACACATCTTAAAGTGACCAAGTTTGAAAAGCACTGGTTTAAGAGAATTGATATTACTAAGAGATGACAATAGTCTCTTCTTTTTCTTCCTCCCCCATCTTTTTCTCCCTTTCTCCCTGTCCTCTGTCTACTCTTCATCGTGATCCCACCCTGTTACTGTCCTCCATCCTTTCCACTTCCCCCTTAGCATGTTCCAACCAACAGATCAGACAGACGTGCGTCCGGAAAAGCCTCATCTGCGCATTTGCCATCGCATTCATCATCAGCGTCATGCTCATCGCTGCCAACCAGGTGCTGAGAAGTGGGATGAAGTAACCTCGGGGGAAGCAACGGATGACTGGATTGAGGAACAGATGGACTTCCTTGAAAAACATTGGGAAGAGCCCAAGAGACATACCTATAAATACCTTTAGCCACAAGGGCCCAGGGCTGGGGGAGACTGTAATGCCTCCACGGCAGAACTGTGCACGCACACACACACACACACAAATTCACCTTCCCTTTCTCCTCTCTCTGGGGTTTCCCCCCACAGGAGATAGAGCTGTCTTCTCAAACAGATAGCATGGTTTCCCCAGGCTGGGTTCCCCTCAGCCAAGCTGAGGGGAGTCACTGGGACCCGCATGGTGGAACTTTTAAACTAAACTTTGAAAGCATGTAAAAGTGCATGGAGACCCTTTTCCATCACCACCACCAACCCCTTCCTAATCTGAGTAATGCAATACCGTGTGCTTTTATAATCAGATAGTAGGATCTTATGAAATATATAAAATATTCTCTATATAAATATAATATATATATATATATATTTATGATAAACTGAATAATCTGTTAAGCAATACATACGCGTCAGGATTTTCTATCCAAGATTCAGGCATTTGCATGGCCATCAACACAACAAGGGCTGGACCACAAATCATTCTGTTTGTAACCTCTTTCAACCTCCTCTTGGCAGGTTTTCCCCAGCATCTATGCACTTTTCTTTTTCCTCCATTCCCAATCTGGGGTGGGGTGGGGGCTTACTGGAGCCTGATGAATGTCGATCCAGGGTTGTATGGATGGAAGGCACCAGAAAGCTTGGCTTGCTTGGAGGAGGAGGAGACTGGCAGACTTGGGGGGTGGCCTCAGTGGAGCCTCTTATCACCACTGCTTGTGGATTTTCCATGGCAGGCCACCCGAGGCATGGAGAAAATTTTTCCTCAAGGGGGCAATGGCTACTGTGTTCCTGAAGATGTCAGAGACTCCACTTCCTATTGTCCTTTCTACCTTCAATTTGCAACATCAGGATAAGGCAACGTTCCCCAACCTGGAGGTCCTCCAATGAAATGGACTTCAGCTCAACCGTGGTCATGCTGGCTGAGGAATTCTGAGAGCTTTGAGGTCCAGCCACCTGGACCTCGCAACCAGGTTGAGGAAAGCTGCAGCAGTGTATATAAAAGACCATAGGGCACCACTGAAATCATTTGTTTCACCATCTTTAAGCCCAGTATAGTGCGATCTGGCTAGATTGGGGTGTTTCTTTGGCAAAAGAGACTTTGATGTGATGCAGAATTTGATCCCTACTCTTTTCTGGGCCACCTGTCCCAGCGGTGAAGCGTTTCCCATTTTAAACTGACAAATCTATCTATTGTGCCTTATTTCTAATTTGACTTTGTCCGACTTTGAACTTGCAAGCTGTTGGTTCTTGTTAACTGTGGCCAGATCAAAGAGACTGTCACAATTCCCATGCTTTCTTGCCATGAATGTATTGTTGTGCCACAATGAATCAATTGTTAAACTGGAAAAAAAAAACTGCCAAGCAGACCTTGTTTGTTAAGTCTGTCTCTAGCTCTTCTCAAATCCAATTTTTTTTTAAAGAATGAGGACATGAGGAATGGATTCACGTGTATCTACCAATGTTACAAGAAAGGTAAAATCTCTTCCCTACAGCTCTGTTGGTTAAAATCAAGTTGCTTGATTCCTGGTGACTCCCTGGACACATTCACAGTGTTTTCTTGGCAGCCACATGGAAGTGGCTTGCCATTGGCTTCTCCCAAATGTTTTTTCACCTTCCTAATTTAGAGTCCAGGATTCCCTGGTTCTCTCCCACCCGAGTTTCAGATTCAATCCTGCTTAGCTTGTTTGGGATCAGTCAAGGCTGGCTAGATCAGCCTTTCTCAACCTTGGCAACTTTAAGATGGGTGGACTTCAATTCCCAGAATTCCCCAGCCAACATGCCAGCTGGAGAATTCTGGGAGTTGAAGTCCACCCATCTTAAAGTTGCCAAGGTTGAGAAAGGCTGCTATAGACACAGAAGAAGTGTCTCTCCACAGAGCCCCAAATTTGGAGGGCATATGTTTGACAGTTGGGCTAGGATGACAATTTGCAAACTTCCAAGCCAGCAGCTAGGGTGTTGTGGTTATTGGGCGGGTGGGGGAGCACTGAACATGCTGGCTGGGGAATTCTGGGAGTTGAAGTCCACCTGTCTTAAAGTTGCCAAGGTTGAGAAAGGCTGATGTAGATCCACCTTTGTTAATTCAACCTGAACTTTCCACAAGAGAGGGGTTGGGGTTTAGTATACTGGAGCTGAAACTGAAGGTATCTGGAGGGTGCGAGTTTAAAGAAGACCGTTGTGGTTCTCTTTGGGCAGTCAATCAGAAGACAAGCATCCTGGGTAGTAAGTTCTAAGGATTGTTCTGCCTTGCTGATTTCTTCATTTTAGGACAGCACTGAGGACTTTCTGAATTACAGTCTCAGCCAGTATGGCCAAAGAACAGCGATACTGGGAGATGTATTTCAGCAACATACGGCAGCTTTAGGTTTCCTATTCCTAACTGACTTCATCTGTATTTGGGGCCTGAAACTGCTAGTCATTCAGCTACACCCACATCACTCCAGGGGTGTCCACAGGGGGGTGAAAAAAGTCAAGATGGGCACCACAACCATGCAATCAAAGCCCGTCTCTTTTTACATATGTCCTGAAGTATGCAAGAAGAGATGGAACTTCAATTGTACAGTCATGGCCACCATATTGACTTTTTTGACCCCACTCCCTCAGGACACCACTGGATCAGTCACAGAAGCTGACAAAAAATGCCAGCATACCATTCTTTTAAGCATAAACTAATGCCTGATGCACACTCTGGTTTCATGCAAACCAAATGTACTACAGGTGATATGGCAGCCTCCTGGGATTTGGTGCTCTCTACCCTTGGAGAAGATGGGAGTTGTAGTGCAACACTTCTGGGAGGCGCCAAGCCATCAGTGCATCTGTTAGATGCCTCCCTTTCTTTTTGGCCAAAGGTGGTTTGGCAAATAGACGTGCCAACACTTGGCCATGGTCAGGAGACAGGTCTCTACTCCTCTCAGGGCATGACAGAGGATGGAGGACCCCATCAAACCACTCTGCAGCCCCAGATTGTGGCCCAAGATAATTATAGGCACCTGGACAATGAAGACACAGAATTAACTGGGAATCTACAGTGACCAATTCTTGCTGGGTTCTCTTAAAGAATTGGGGTGGGGAATAACTTAGGAATCACAGCAGTTGAGAAATCTGTGCTTAAGCCCTCCTGGCCCTTGGCATGAGGGTTTCCAGAATATCTTGCAGTGGCTTGTGTTTCATGCATCTGGTAGGAAAGCAAAAAGCTTAGCTTTATGGTATCACCATGATGTTGGCAAACTGACAAGACCAGGCCTCCTCTGCTGGTCAAAATCTTGTGGGCCAAAATCTTGACCAACACCCATCATTCCATTTCCTTCTCCCTTCCAGTTTCCAATTCTGCCCTTGCCCATCATCCCTCAGTTACAGACTTCAGCCAGTCTTCATGGAGCTGATTTTGGGGTCCCCTATTTAGAATTCCCCTTTAAAAATTTGTTATACTTTTGCATCATTGGGGTTCCCCTGCCAACGCCTATTGGTATGACTTTGTTCTGCACCTCTGAAGCTCTTTTGGTGGCTGATACAACTCCAGAGCAATTCTCAGCCTATTATTGGATAGAGCAGACAAGATTTTTAAACATTACTGTTACAGTTAAAAATCTGAGCGAGGATTGGAAGAGTCAGTTAGGGAATCCTAATTAGGCCGGCTAGCACTTAATACCAGCTAATAAGAACAATTTTGCTCCTGACTTGGTCTAGCCAGAACATATTCTGAACAGTGTAATTTTTCTCAGTACTGCATTCTTGTCCTCTTTCTCTGCAAGTCCATAAACCTTGATGTTCCACTGATGAACAGCATTAAGAGCATTAAGATCTCCCAAGGCTTAGTTGCAAGTAATTTCCTTGCTTCCTTGCCACGTTCACACATATGTTCCAGTCCTGTCTTCTGGATCAATGTCAAAAGGAAAACTGCCCCATCTTCCACACACCGGACTTTCCAGTATTGGGAGACAAATGTTCTATTTCCCTTTGCTGGTCACGTTTTCAGCAATATGTCACTTTCACAGCCTCGTTTCCTTGCTAGGGATGACTTCTTAAGGATAGGTGGCCATGAACTGGGTTTCCTCCTGAAACTGTGTGTCCAAACAGGACCGCTGCAGTGTGCGCACAGAAATGCACACAAGGGTGGGTCCTTCAGGTCAGCCTACCTACAGTCCACAGTGACTAAGCAGTATTTTGGACAAATATGCCAAAATTTTACTTTACAATCTCTCAAAAGTTTTTTTTTTCCCCTTGCAGAAGAGCTTCTGGTTGGGCGGGGGGACAATAGAGAAGTTCTTTTGTATTGGTCTGGGTGGTGTTTTTGAGCTTCCTGTGTCAGTGTTTCTCAGCCTTGGCCACTTGAGGATGTGTGGACTTCAACTCCCAGAATTCCCCAGCCAGCATGGCTAGCTGGGGAATTCTGGGAGTTGAAGTCCACACATCCTCAAGTGGCCAAGGCTGAGAAACACTGTCCTATGTTGAAGAGGGTGGAGGGAGCTACTGATGGTGAGGATTTTTTCTCTTGCACATCTTCTTGATGCTCTGAAGTGGCTCCCCTGGGCAGATGTCTTTCTCCTGATGTCTTTCCTTGGGGCTGAATGGAAGAATGAGAAGCCAGGGAGACTGCAGGATACTGGAGGGATGATGTTCTGTTATAGGCATCTTTTCGTCCTTCTGCCACCTCCCAAGCTGCCCCTGTTTTTCATTATGGAAAAAGGACCACCAGGAGAAGCTTGCCTCCTGATGTCCTTCTCTGGAACTGAAGGGAAGGTGAGAAGCCAGGGAGGCTGTGGACCACTAGGGAGAGGATAATACAAAACCTAGCCTATGACCACATTCTTATGAAATAAGTAGAAGAATGCCACATTCCACTCAGAAGAATTTGTTCCCCTTCTCTTCTCCTTTGAAAGAAATTTCAGAAGCCCGTTCTCTCCCATCAGACAGAAGGAGCCCTGGAATTAAAAATAAATACAGGACTCTACTTCTGCCTGGCACAATTCTGAACAGATGGTAAGCCCATTCCAAGGGCTTGGAGGTGGGGAATGGCTGGCTTTAAAGCAACAAGGAGTAAGCTAATGTCAAAAAAATTAGTCACAGAATCATAGAGTTGGAAATGAACTTAAGGATCGTTTAATCCAGCCTCCTGCTCAGTGAAGGATCCACTAAACATCTCTGGCAGATGACCATCCAGACTCCCTTGGAAGACCTCCACCGAAAGAGAACTCCCCACTTCATGTGGCAGCTTGTTCCACTGCCTGAATGCTGTCACAAAGTTCCTCCTGACATCTACTCTGAACTTCCTTCCATGTAGTTTTAACCCTTGATTCTGGAACTGCCTTCTGACTCCATTCCTGTGACAGCCCAGTAGGCAAAGCAGTGGATGAGAACAGAATTTCCCAGCTCCTGATATGTGGGACAACAACTGCCCATATTCCTCAGCCCATGTTGTCCTTGCCCAATAGGGCAACTAGGATTGCAGGTGCAAGAACCCAAGGATTACAAGCATGTCCCATTGGTCCCATCTTTGAAAGAACGAATCCTGGTTGGCACATGTGAACAATGCAGGCAGTTGAGGATTCCAGGAGAGACACACCTGGATCGTCCTGGGTCCAACTTCTTCAGGCAAGTATGGGAAGAAAAATGCCTTGAGGAACGTGAAAAGGCCTTCCATCTCCAGTCCTGCTGGTCTGGATGTGCAGGTGGGATACCGTTGTTTGTACCCTGCTATAATTAGCAATAACCCCCTCTGATTCTCCTGGCCAACTTTGGGGGAAGCTGTTTCATAACATCTGGTCTGATAATTATTAGCAGTGGAGCCCTTTTCTAAGAAAGCCCAGATAAGGAGAAAATTTGTGATTTTAAGGTCAGATCTCCTCCTTCTCCTTCTTCTTTCTCCTCTTTTTCTATCTCCTCCTTCTCTTCTTTCTCCTCCTCCTGTTTTATCTCCTTTTCCTTCTCTTCCCCTATACCTCCTCCTCCTCCTCCTCCTCCTGCACACAATGGCAGCATAGGAGAACAGCAGAAGAGGGAGAGAAGATTTTTAAGAAAACCAACCACACTCCTTGCTGCGTATGACAATCTGACTCTGGTAGACCTGCCCCATCTTTCCAGGGCTGCCATTGTTAAAGAGGAATCAGAAAGCCTTCCCCAACCTTGTTCTTCCCAATCTCACGATGAGGGCTTATGCCCTCATCACTTCCCAACCTAACTACCGTATTGTGTTCTATGTGGGGCTGCCCTTATAGACTATCTGGAAACTGCAAATGTAGCAGCCCAGTGACTGGGAAAAATATTACCCTCTAATTCAATGTTTCTCAACCTTGGCAACTGTAAGATCTGTGGGCTTCAACCCCCAGAATTCCCCAGCCAGCATTAACTGGCTGGGGAATTCTGGGAGTTGGTCCACACATCCTAACATTGCTAAGGTTGAGAAGCACTGCTTTAATTACCCCTGTGCTTCCAGCCCCTACCCTGGTTACCATAGGCTTCCAGGTGCAATTCAAAGGGATGGTTTTTACCTACAGTATATGGTGTGGCTGTCCTAACAGTCAGGAACCATGCTGAGACGAGGAGCAGGTCTCTAGTGTTTATTACTGCTACATAAAACAGAATCCTAACAAACTGAAGAAGCGTGGGAAAAACCCAGACAGATAAACCCTGAAAGTCAAGGTGGGTCTGATCTTTGAATGGCTACTTAACTCCTCAGTACTACGCATGCGTTTTCCACCCTGGATCGAGGCCCCCTCCTGCTCGCCATCAGTGCTCATGACGGTGGCACTTCGCTGGTTGCAGAACTTCCTTCCCCTCCTTGAAAGAGCCTGTCTGGTACAATCTACCCAGGAGCAGCTTTTGGTCATCCCCCCCTTTTGTGAAGTCAGAGAAATAGAAGCCAGCAGGTGGTCTGTCTTCCTTCCTTCCTTCCTTCCTTCCTTCCTTCCTTCCTTCCTTCCTTCCTTCCTTCCTTCCTTCCTTCCTTCTTTTTCTTTTTTTAAACATTTCTTTATTAATTTCAGAAATTAAAATACAAGAACCAAAAAACAATCGTACAAACAAAAAGAGAAGACAATACAACCACCCAGTTAACATTTATACACATAACAAAAAAGGAAATGTGACTTCCGCCTAGTCAGCTTAGAGAAATATCTAGTTACTTAATTCCATATTCTTTTGCTACAAAATCAATATATATATATACCTACATTATTTCTAGCAAATAAACTTTTTATAAAGTAAATCTCAGAGTTATTATGCCACCTTTTTCAGTCTCTGATACATAGTCCATAAATGGTTGCCATGTTTCTTTAAATTTGTCACAACTTATATCTCTTATTAGGGACGCGGTGGCGCTGCGGGTTAAACCGCTGAGCTGTCGATCGGAAGGTCAGCGGTTCGAAACCGCGCGGCGGGGTGAGCTCCCGTTGCTCGTCCCAGCTCCTGCTCACCTAGCAGTTCGAAAACATGCAAATGTGAGTAGATCAATAGCTACCGCTTCGGCGGGAAGGTAACGGCGTTCCGAGTCGTCATGCTGGCCACATGACCCGGAAGTGTCTATGACAACACCGGCTCCAAGGCTTAGAAACGGAGATGAGCACCACCCCCTAGAGTCGGACACGACTGGACTTTACGTCGAGGGAAACCTTTACCTTTACCTATATCTCTTATTGAGTCTGTCAATTTAGCCATTTGTACTAAATCCATTATTTTAAGTATCCACTCTTCTATCGACAGGGTTTGAGGTTTTTTCCAATATTGAGCATACAACATTCTGGCAGCTGTGGTGTTTCTCAGTTGCTTCTGCAGTCTTTGTTGGAAGTCCTGGCAAATCCAGCATGCCTCATTTGCATGTGAATTAACATGTAAATTAAGTTGTCCCACAATGCAACCCTGAGGAAGCTGTTTGTTGCCACTCCCGCTTCATCTCTCTCTCTTCCTTCTTCTCCATCAGAAGCAAGCACAGAGGTGTGTGCTGCTCTCCTCCATTCTGGGCATCAAGTGGTGGGCCTGGAATTCCCCTTTCTTCCATGCAGCTCTTGGCAGCTGTAGGGCTGAAAATTTAGGGCAAAACTAAGTATTTAGAAAGGAAAGAAGAACAAAGGAACTTCATCTTTTCCACCAAGATGGATGTTACAGAAGCAACAATAAAGTCAGTAAGAATTCTTTTACTTATCTTAACCTAATATGTCTGAGAGTGTGATGTTTTATATTTGGGAGGGCTGAGTGTGTAAGATCTATAACCACCCAGAGTCCCCTGTTGTGGGGAGATGGGCGGTGATATAAATTTAAATAAATAAATAAATAAATAACCTGTGTTTCTCTGGCATGCTCATTGAAGCTATTGTAAGATAATATCCTTTTTCTCTGCCAGCTTCTCAGCTGTGTTATAAGCTGTGCTCCATTTCAGTGGTTCTAGGAGGCCACTAAACTGGCTTCAGTCTTGCGGGGTGGTCTCTCTATAGAATTAAGGCCTATTCCCTCTGTTCCAACATTCCAGAAGCTACTTAAGATGATTTTTTTCCGAAGAGCATTTGATGGAGTTGTTTTGAATCACCATCTTTAATTTGGATGTACTTTCATTGATTTACTAGTTAACCCTAAAAAGCAGAAGCTACCCACCACCTAAATATCTTCCTTGCCAATTCTAAGGCTGACTGCTTGACCTTTTGTCATGAGTTTGGTCTTCTTCACATTTCATCTCAGTTCCATTTTTTTCATTTGCAGGTCATTTGCATCTTCTGCAATCAGCATAATGTCACCAGCATAGTGCCTCAAACACATTGATGTTTCTTCCTCCTCTTTTAAAACCACACTCATCTTCTTCCAATCCAGCTTCCCTTAATATATATTCAGCATGTACATTGAATAAAGGAGGGGAGGATATGCAGTCATGTCTGGCTGGCTGGGGAATTCTGGTAGTTGAGGTCCACACATCTTACAGTTGCCAAGATAGAGAAACACTGGTGTAGACAGACAAAGTTAGCCATTTTCCTGAATCAGATTTCTCTCATTTATTCCAGGGCTTTTCCTCTGAGTTTTGGGAAATTCTGGTCAGTTAATTCTGAGGCTGCTGGAGACAATCTGTCTCCTTTCTCAGTCTTGGGTCCCACTTCTGACCACATATTAAAAGGAAAGCCCCTTCTCTTTCCAGCAGAAAGAATGCCTACAGGATTCCAGGCCAGGCCTCCATGAGCCTGCATTTGGAGAGAAAGTCAGACCCAGCTGGTTGTCAATGAATGTGAGGTGGGGGCTTGCCTGTCTGTTCATTACGCACCGTGCATTGAACCATAAACTGGGCTCTTGCATCTTGTAAAGTGATATGGCGGGGGGGGGGGAATTGTAAGCAAAATTAAAAGTTGCTTAGCATGTGGTGGGAACAGAGTCACCGAGGCAGGTCATGAGTCCATCCAACTTGGTTTGTTTGTTTGTTTTTAATCATATGGCATAGCAGTTTGATGTTCATGCTGCTTTTTCTTGCTGGGAAGTCCTTGTGAGGTCCAGCAGCCAGATGTGTAGACTATTTAGCCGTGACAAGTCACGTCGCCCGGGGTGCACCACGAGGAGGCTGGTCTACATTGCACCGAATCCAACCTGGCGTTTCCTTTTTTGATTTGAGCTGAATCCCCACACCTATACCACATCTCTTTCCCAGCCTTACCTGGGTAGAAAATGCATGCAAACTGATTGCGCAGACATGAGGCCACTGCACCTTTATCACATCTGGTGGCAGCATCTTCCCCCCATTGCTGGTCATGGAGAAAAGCAAAGCATGATCAGGTCTGGTGGGTACTTAGATGGGAGAGCAAAGGAAATCCCAGGGCTGTAGGCTAGACTAGGAAGTTGAAAAAAACCTCTAGAAGAAGGTGGTGGCACACCACTTCTATACTGTTGCCAAGAAAATTACATGAAGTCCCCAGGAGTCCAGCTGAACTGGAGAGAGATTTTTCCCCAGCTCAGGTGGCAGCTCCCAGCTAACCATGGCTGATCTCAAAAAGCAAAGTAGAGATGTCCTGGTTAATAACTGAATGTGGTTCATTAGGAAATCCAGAGGCTGTAGACTACATGGGAAGAGGACAATGGCAGAGCTTGTCTCTGGCGCTCTGAAGAAAACTGCATGAAGCTCGGCCATCAGGAGTCAAGCTCAACAGTAGAGTCACTGTTGAGATACCTTCAACATTGCTGGGAATTGCAAGCAGGTGGTGTGAGGGCCCTGGAAGCCTGGAGGTAACCGGATTAGTGTTGTGAGAGCAAAAGGCTGGACATGAGGAACAGCAGAGCTTTCTCCTCCTTCTATACCAGCTCTGCATTCCAAGTGAGGACCTGAGCAGGTGAAGGCAGTGCATGGCTCTGGCTGAATTCCAGATTCTAAAGAGCTTCTGCAAGCAAGCGATCCCAATGTCTGTCGAGAGGTCCTTCTGGCTTCTCCACAGCTGCTTTGGAGAGACGGGGGAGAGAACATCAGAAAGAAAAAGAGAAGAGCTGGGTTTGCCCAGCATTCTTAATTTGGTTACGGAATTAGCCCATTTTCTGGGTTCCTCCCTGACTGCGAGTCATTCATGAAATGAAATGGAAATCGGACATGAGAAAACTAACCAAGGTTGGAACTAATTAAGTTTAGTATGCTGGGCAAAGCAGATGCCAGCTCTTGAACTGACCCAATTAACTGTGGGGTGCAAACCCAGCCCTTGAGAGGAGAAGAAGGAGTTTGTTGGAAAGAGACAGAAACGAAATACACAAAGGAAGAGGACAATGGACCACCCTGTTTCTGTTCTGTTCCACTCACTTCCTGCTTCACTCTGCATGTCCACAGAGGGCAAGGGAGCAAGTCAAGAAATGTGCATCACAACGTCACAATGCACAGTGTTATACCCTTATGGGCAACATCACAACACACATGGTCCTGAAAGGGTGGACCTGTGTCAGGACATCATGAGCACATTTTGCCATTTTGGAATGCTTGTGGTTAGGTGTGGACACCTACACACTTGAGGGAATGTGGCTCTCCATAGAAGGGAATTCCTGCTTTAGGGAGGAAAACTCAGTGGTCTGAGAAAGGTCATGGGTGTCTCTGGGGAGAGCCAAAGGGGAAGTGGCATCACATCTGGCATGATGACATCACTCAAATAATGCTTCTTTTTTGTGATTACATCATGATCCATGTCAAGTCATTGTGGCTGTACTAGATACCTATGGCTAGGACATGTTTTGCAAGCCTCCTGAGATGCTTCCGAAAATGTTGCAGATGTTTTAGGATCCTTCCAGGCAAATTTGGTGGAGGCAAATTTAAATTAGTAGTAGTAGGAGTGGATGCTGGCTTTCAGCTCTCTGCAACTTTCCAAACTAGAACTCCCATCACCCCAACAGATAGACCATTATGTATGTGGATGATGGAAATGGGAGGTCAACATACCTGGAGGTCAAGTGGACTGTCAAGCTGGTAGAAGAGGAGCCAGGGTGGAACAGATTGTTGTCTAATTTAGATAACACCCTAGATATAGACCTTTCCTCCTCCTCTTCTTCCTCCTCCTCCTCCCTCCTCTTCTGACTTGTATGGCTGCCATCCCTCTAAGCAACTCTGGCTGGTTCACCAATCTATCCTAACCTATCCTCAGATATGGTGGACCACAATTCCGGTAGTTGGGAATTATGGGAGATGCAATCACACATCTGGAGAGTGCTGGGCTAGGGAACATTTGGCCATGCCCCTACTTTGGGGCTATCCTTTTTCTTCTATTATGTCTGCAAACACACCGTGCACCTAAGCTGTCCTGAGGAAACTCCGCTGAAGCAATTCACAGAACTGCCAAGGTATTTAAAACAGTGTGTGCGTTCACAAGATTTATTGGGAGACCAAGCTGGCGGGGTGTGTGTGTGTGCTTTTTCAAAAAGAAAGTGTGTGTGTGTGTGTGCGTGTGTGTCCCCTGCTTAAAATGTACCTGACGGAGCAACATGTTCCATTGTTACAGTCAACGTACAGAATTGCTCAACTTCATTTATAACAAAAGGAATAAATCACACCCTCTCTTTCTTCACACAAAACCCTGGATTGTTCAGGGTCCCCCCCCCCACCCAATTACCAAACAGTTCAGCTGCTCTGCATTATTACACATAATTTTACACACTGATAATTTTATCACTATTGTTTCTGCTCTGAAAAACTAAACGTCTGTCAATATGATGGGCAGGTTGTGTGTGAAATGTGGTTATTTTCAGATGACTGCACGACTCTTTAGCAGGGCAGATGGGTCTCTGAGGTGCTTCAGAGGCGCCCCACCTATCTGCCCCCTCAGAGCCTGCCCAGAATGGGCAGAGCCAAAAATACCAGACCTTTCGGTGCTGGGGTGGGGGGGAATGTTAAGGCACCCATTTTGCCCCTTAAAACCCCAACCCTCCCACCCAAAAGCCCCCAACATCCTGGACCTTCAACTTTTGGAATGGATCTCTCAGTAGACCATGCAAAGCCTAGGGTGGACTCAATAGAAGTTGCATGCTTCTGGTGTAGACATAGACCAGTCCAGGACTCATAAGACGCAACGTTCTACCCCAGCAGAGGGTGGAACAGTACAGCGTCAATAGGTCCAGGTAATTATTGGAAACAAGGTATAGAAGTTATGAGGTCAGTCTGTCACAGACGTTGTTCCACCAGCTTATGGTTCTTCCCAGAGTCACATTCATGAGATGGGCAGCTATATAAATATGAGAGATGATAGAGAGGGAGAGGGAGATGATGGAGGCTGTCTGAACACTGCCAGGACTGATCATCTCTGATTGCATGAGCTGGGCTGCTCAAGAGTAGCTTGCCACTACATCAAAAGGTATCAGACTACCTCAGAATGAATAGAACGGGTTCCATAATCTAATGCATTATAATTGCACATTGATGAGGTCCTTGTAATCTGTCCCACAGGTTACTTGCATTTGCATAGCCACCTTTTTTTCCCCCACCCCTCATCCAATTTAAATCTGGTATCGCTTTAACCACTCCATGCATCTGATTTTTTTGTGTGTGGAAAAGGGCTACCCGACTCCTCCTGATTTTTGGCTGTGATAAACTATCATGACTGTCCTCCCACAGAGCAAGGGAGGGGAGAAGGACTTTCAGACGTGCAAGGTTCTGTTCCTGTAACCTTACAATAAAGGTAGGGTGAGTACTCATGGCTTAGGTTTCCAGTCTGGACTACCTCGAAGGGCTGAGAGCAGCTTTGCACACCTCCATCTCTCCTCCAGTTGACTTTCAACACAGTAATGGCAGCACCGTTGGGCAGTCAAATCTCCGGATCAAGTTCTGAGTTCAGGGCAGAGAGTTGAGGATGCGTCGGCCCTCCTAGGTAGACCAGACAGGAAACACGACCAGATGAGCTACCTCTACTTTATGGTTAGGCTACGTTAACAGAATCCTGCAAGTCTGAAAGTGCAGATCTCCCGCCGTCTCTTTTTACAGCCTGAGAAGTTAGGGAGGGTCCTTCCTAAGTTTCTTTCTCTTCCCGTTACTTGGTTGAGGGCTCCTTCCTCTTTTATAAAATCATTCCCTAAGAAGCATCTCTTCCCCCGCATCTTCCGAGGCCATTCTCACATTCCATTACAGAATATTAAGGCTTGGGTTTGCCAAACATCAAATGAATGGAGAAGCAAAAGATACCAGCTGGGACTATACACAAATAGTGCATTCCTTCTTCTATTATTAAGCGTCTCAACCTCCCCCTTTTTTGTAAAATAGCTTACTTGATAGTAATGTAAATATTTACCCTGTTTACATGTATGGATAGGTGTGGAGGACTACAGTCATAACCTTGAAGAAAGAATGCAAGGGTAGTTACAGAAACACCAGCTCAGCCCTGAAAGAGAGGAGTGAATGAGAAAGAAACTCAAGATTGCCTTGTCTTGATTTTCTTTGGTATAAAAGTGGAGGAGACAGAAACTCAAGATTGCCTTGTCTTGATTTCCTTTGGTATAAAAGTGGAGGAGACAGAAACTCAAGATTGCCTTGTCTTGATTTCCTTTGGTATAAAAGTGGAGGAGACAGAAACTCAAGATTGCCTTGTCTTGATTTTCTTTGGTATAAAAGTGGAGGAGACAGAAACTCAAGATTGCCTTGTCTTGATTTTCTTTGGTATAAAAGTGGAGGAGACAGAAACTCAAGATTGCCTTGTCTTGATTTTCTTTGGTATAAAAGTGGAGGAGACAGAAACTCTGGCAGGCTTTCCAGATTCTGGAAAGATACCCTTTAACAATAAAGTAGCATCCCTGGAATTCTTGCAATGTCTGTTCGGGACCTGGCTTATCTCAAAGGGCTGACAAAAGCATCTGATCTGTTTGAGAATGGTTTAGTGGATCCGGGATCTATGTTTTTTTTTTATTGCTATGCTTATCAATTTTGTTTGTTTTTCTTCTTTGACTTATATGCTGCTGCAGCCCTGGAGGGGTCCTGAGTGGCTTGCTTTCAGTGAGAAGATGAAAATAGCAAACCATACCATGAAAGAACGATCAATAACACATAAAGGCTTGCATTTTGAAGCTCGGTTGATGCAGTTGTATATATTTGAACTTTGGTTTGATTGATTGGTTGAGCATAATAACCAAGTCACATCAACGCCGAGTGTAGCCTTTGCCTGAGAAAAATTGTGCTGTGCTGCATAAAACGGGGTGGGGTGGGGACTTCTATTTTGTGACACCCCCTCCCCATACCTTTATATCGCACTGAATTATTTTTTTTTAGTGTAAACATGCTAAAAATAAAAATGGAAGGGGGTGCACTAAGGCTTTTCAAGGCAACCCCCCCACACACTATTTCCACCCTTAATCACATCCTCCCCAAATCCATATCCTGAAAACAGGCAAAGGTTGCCAATCCAGCATTAAAAAAATAACATAAATAACATTCATCGTATGTACATGCGCTTCTGAAAGTAGATGTGGTTCATTCAACCCAACTCAACTTTCCTTATCAGGTTCCTGAAGCCATCTGAAGCTTTGAAGCAGGAGCATCTGCAAGGGTTTTGTTTCTCCTTCAAAATATTGAACTGAATGGAATGTGGCCATATTGCACAGCCAGTTTTGTTTCTTAAATTTTATTTATTTATAAGATCTGTAAACCACCTTATTGCAGAGCCTCCAGGCTACACAAGACAAACACAGTGCAAAGAACAATATAATTTTAAAAATAATAAAACAATATAAATAATGATCTGGAAAGGGCAGACTGGTTTGGAGAAGAAGCAATCTTCATTTACAACAGTAAATCAACAGCTGTTCAGACAACTGCAGTGGAATATAATATCATAATTTTAAACTGAAACAAATGCAATAATTTATAATACACCTACTTGCTTTTTTAAAATTATGATTAGTTTTTATGGAATTAACTTTATAAGAGGTTGCCCAACAGAACCAAGAGGTGCATTTCTATATCAACCTTCAGGCATTTGGAGCACTGTTCCCCCTTACTATGGGGATGGCTATTTACTCCAGCTAATTATTTCATGAACATCAGCAAGATTTAACTCCCTACCTTATATGCTAACAGAGGGGAGCTAGAACACTATTTAATTGTTATGCCATTCCGATCCAATTCTGGACACTCTGAGTGACTTCCAAGATAATGCAAAAATTGCTGTAAAATCACAATGAAACAACAAACCCCCTCCCCCCCAAAAAAAACCAGTGCCTCAAAGAACTACTGAAAGCGTGCAGATCATCCAGGAGAGTTCCCCTTACTACAAATCAACGCACAGCCTTTTGTAATGTGGCCATGTTGCACATATGTACAAAAGGGGTGGGGTTTAGAGCGCAATACTGCACCCACCATCTTGCAGATTTTGATCCCCCTCTCCTCAACCCCCCCCCCAAGCAATGTGGAAATTTGACAATTTGACCGTCTGTCAAAAGCCTTCTCCAATCCGATTTCTGACATGATCTCAAAGTCCAAACCAAACTGGTTTTTCAAATGGGACTGAAAGTCTGAATCAGGGTTTGGTTTGAAGCCCCCAACTGGATATCAAACACACCATTTCTGTGGAGCTGTCCATGGTCCTACACCCATTAACAAGCCTTGTGAGCTTTTACTCCACAGAGGATAGAAATCTTGGCAAAGATTTTTTTCTCCCTTTGCATAGTTGCAAGATTAATAACAATTTTGAACAGCAGTAGCAAAGGCTATTAAAGCTTCCCTTAACTTTAAGATCAGTTCCACAGGCTCCATAAAATATCATTTTTAGGCTCCAATCCCATAACTTAAACCAAGGTGATTAATCCATTCCTTGTGCACTTCACACGCCCTAAATCCTTTTTTTTTTTTAAGTCTCTTCTCAAGATCACACTGGCCAAATTAATGCAGTGCTAGATTTTTCTCCCTGCCAGATAAGTTGTAGAGTAGGTATGTTCAAATTCTAATAGCCTCTTTTTTTCCTTTAAAAATTATACTTTCCAAAAAATCTAAAAGGAGGAAGATATAAAAATAAAAAAATCAGCTCTGTCCCCTGTTGCAATGCAGTTATGATTTTGTTTTGTTTTTTGCTGTTGAGAATGTAGCTGGAGGAAAGTGCAATTGGACCCTTGAAAAATTGGCTGAAATTTAACCAGTACTCAGTTGGTTTGGCATAACACTTGCAATATAGTAGTGTAATCAATAAGCAGAGTCAGGCTTGGATGGGCTTCCCAGAAGGGCAGGCTAATCCAGGAAGATTATTTTTAAAAAAATCCAGCACACAGCAATGGCACACTACTTCCATATTGTTGCTGAGAAAATAGAATATTGCATAAAGTCCTCATGAAGTCACACATTCCATTTAAGTAGTTATGCTGCCTTGAGCTGACAAAAATAGGCAGGATGAATAAAATAAACACATAAATAAAAATAAAGTAGACTTGACCCTTAACTTAAGAGAAAATGTCCCCCAGTTTGGATCTTGTGCCTTGATGCAACACCAATTCTCCCACGGCAAAATGAGTTTTTAATGAAATGAATGCCTCCCTTCTGTAAAACCCTTGCTAAACTCATCGTTGTATACACTTGGGGTACAAATGTCCTCTTCTTACCTTACTCTACCTTCCCAAACCATGGATTTTTTTTAATGACGAACACATTAAAGTAATCAATAAAAATCAGATAAAACTCCTAGAGTTCTCAGGGATGCCCTGAGAGCTGATTCCATCAACCAGATTCCCTATTCTCAGCAGCTTTACTCCTATTTTAATTCCAAAAGTGCTAATGCACAGCTAGGGGCTCTTTAATTAGGAATAACGATGGCTCCGTCTTGTAAAAGACTGCTTGAGAAAATCGGAAGGGCTGTCACCCAGATGACGGGGCAGACGTGTCCACCGTTGTGCTTGAGGGAAAGACAAGGCCCAACTGGGCAACATGGAGCGGATGGAGGCAGCTTTGAAGGTCAGCTCTGAAGGAATGGGTGACCCTTTCTCCCTACCAAGGAGCACATTTCATAATAAATTGCCCTTTTGCCCGGAGCCTCAAGGGCCATAAAAGTGATGCATTAATATCAGCAGATTGAAATTCCTGATGTTAAACTACCCAGAGGTTGATTATTCCTATTTTTAGAGCTGAATTTGGGCAGAGAGAAGATGCAAAACATTGTGCCCCTAAAAGTGGCTAAGGCACCAGGCTAGAAACCGGGAGACCGGGAGTGCTAGTCCCACCTTAGGCACAAAGCCAGCTGGGTAGCCTTGGGCCACTCACTTTCTCTCAGCCCTCAGAAGGAGGCAATGGCAAACCACTTCTGAATAACCTGCCAAGAAAACTGTGGGGACTTGGCCAGGCAGTCTCCGAGAATCGGACATGACTGAATGTATTAAAAAAACACCACTTTGACATCAGAGTTAATGGATATTCAGGGCACTCAAAGATCTGTCTCAAATATAAGAAGTACTTGAATGCAGAACAGACTATTTTAGGTGGTTTTCATTTAGTGTTTACTAGATAGTCATTTGTCTGGGTTTCTGTGGAGGAAATATCCACACATCGAACCAAGCCAAGTAAAGACCTTTCAGATGCGTTTGCAAAACATGCTCTGCTTTGTTCGTTTTAATCTTGGTTAGGGGTTTTGTGTTGTGGAGGGAATGACTTGGTAGGTTATGCACACCCAGCCCATTCATTAGATTATGATTCAACAAAGTACATACCCAGAAAATGGGTTCAGTATCTGGGTTAAGTGGGTTGTGGGGATGCATCCTAGGATTCTTGGTCTCTGGAATGGCCAACTTGAAACTCCTAAGCTCCATTCAGACATGCCTTCCCATTAAAAATTACAATTTTGGAAGCTTTGAAGCCCATTTTGTAGATCTTCAGGGAACAGATGCAACACTGAGGCCATCGGTCACCTGCCCTGGAATCAGTTCATGGCAGGGATTTCTTGGTCCTTCCACCAAGAAATTCCCCCCCACCTCCTCCTCCTTTCCATCACAATTTCAGAATAATCGCACCAATGTCCATATGTAATCTGGAAAAGCAGAATTAAGTTTGGGCGTGGACGGGTGTCTGCGTGCACAAAATGTTTTTTTATCTGTACTTACGGAATTTATAAGCTGCCCCAATTTGTTATGTCTCTGGGCAGCTTGCAAAATACAACAGTAAAAAACAAAAGGTTGCAACAAAGAATTACATCTTCAGAAAGGAGGTCTGGGAAAAACAACAACAACAACACCATTCAGAATGCCAGAACATTACACAAGGCATTCATTACCCACTCTGGAGAAGTGTTCCAGAGGGCATGTGTCATGATCAAGAAGCTTCTTGGGTCTCACCACAGGACATTTTTAATCAACAGTCCCCAAAGCATGCCAACTCTGCCTGATCATATGGATGGGCAGAAGCTGTGGAAGATGTTCCTCTAGGCAGCCAGGCCTTATGCAAGCCCCAATATTGCACCTGGAAGCCTACTGGAAACCAGTGATCTAGGTATGGGCACAACTGGCCCAGTCAATGCATCTAATGCTTTTTGACATCTGAAAGCAATCTGAAGACACCAAGATAGTTCCCCAGTACATGTCTCCAACCAGGCAACTAAGAGATCCTGGGCCTTGCTGTAATGGTACGTGAGAAAGGCCTTGAGAGACGGGGCAAACAGATGCTGCCTAAGGAATGGTCAGATAAGAGGGGGCATAGCCCAGAGCTGTGTAATGGATGGAGAAAGCAGCTCAGAAGGGACCCTCCCTTCTCAGGCTGTAAAGGAGACAGTGGGAGATTTGTAATTTCAGACTTGGAAGATTCTGTTAACGTAGCCTTATGATAAAGTAGGATTAGCTCATCTGGTGTCATGAGTACTGGTGGTGAGCAGGAGGGGGCCCCTATCCAGGGGGGAAACGCATGCGTAGTACTGAGGAGTTGAGCAGCCATTCAAAGAGACACAGATCAGACCCACCTTAACTCTTGGGATTTATCTGTCTGGGTTTTTCCCACGCTTCTTCAGTTTGTTAGGATTTTCTGTCTAATGTAGCAGTAATAAACATTAGAGACCTATTCCTTGTCTCAGCGTGGTTCCTGGCTGTTAGGACATCCGGTTGTGTTTCCTGTCTGGTCTACCTGGGAAGGCTGACACTTGTCTCCTTCCCCATGCCAACCTAAATGCCTCCACCCCAAAGACATATTTTAATATCCTATTTGGATTCTCACTTTCTCAACTATCCCCCCTTGGTCCATAGGTTCCTTTCCAACCATGTGCATTTTGACATGTTAGCACACCTTTCCCACTCAGCAGTACCTCAGGGGGCGGGGAGTCTGTTTGTTGTTTATTCGTTTAGTCACTTCCGACTCTTCGTGACTTCATGGACCAGCCCACACCAGAGCTTCCTGTCGGTTGTCACCTCCCCCAGCTCCCCCAGGGACAAGTCCGTCACCTCTAGAATATCATCTATCCATTGCCCTTGGTTGGCCCCAATTCCTATTGCCTTCCACTTTCCCCAGCATCAGCAACTTCTCCAGGGTGTCCTGTCTTCTCATTATGTGGCCAAAGTATTTCAGTTTTGCCTTTAATATCATTCCCTCAAGTGAGCAGTCTGGCTTTATTTCCTGGAGGATGGACTGGTTTGATCTTCTTGCAGTCCAAGGCACTCTCAGAATTTTCCTCCAAAACCGCAGTTCAAAAGCATCGATCTTCTTTCTCTCGGCCTTCCTTATGGTCCAGCTCTCACAGCCATATGTTACTATGGGGAACTCCATTGCTTTAACTATGTGGACCTTTGTTGTCAGTGTGATGTCTCTGCTCTTAACTATTTTATCGAGATTTGTCATTGCTCTTCTCCCAAGGATTAAGCGTCTTCTGATTTCCTGACTGCAGTCAGCATCTGCAGTAATCTTTGCACCTAGAAATACAAAGTCTTTCACTGCTTCTACATTTTCTCCCTCTATTTGCCAGTTATCAATCAAGCTGGTTGCCATAATCTTGGTTTTTTTGAGGTTTAGCTGCAAGCCAGCTTTTGCACTTTCTTCTTTCACCTTCATCATAAGGCTCCTCAGTTCCTCTTCGCTTTCAGCCATCAGAGTGGTATCATCTGCATATCTGAGATTGTTAATGTTTCTTCCAGCGATTTTAACTCCAGCCTTGGATTCCTCAAGGCCAGCTTGTCGCATGATGTGTTCTGCATACAAGTTGAATAGGTAGGGTGAGAGTATACAACCCTGCCGTACTCCTTTCCCAATCTTAAACCAGTCCGTTGTTCCGTGGTCTGTTCTTACTGTTGCTACTTGGTCGTTATACAGATTCTTCAGGAGGCAGACAAGATGACTTGGTATCCCCATACCACTAAGAACTTGCCACAATTTGTTATGGTCCACACAGTCAAAGGCTTTAGAATAGTCAATGAAAAAAGTCTACAAAGCAATTAAAAATCTCTCATATATGCCCACTTGCAGAAAATGGTGAATTATCAAGCACGCACAAGTCCATGATTTGGGTCCATTTAAACTCACCTCCCTTTCAATGGCTGGCTTGTGTCCTGCAGACACAAATCTCACACAGCTATTACAAGGGTTAGGAGGGGTATCTGCAAAATCTGTTGCCAGAAGCCAGCTATTCATCATGTGCGGCTTCTGCCGTTTTAGCATACCTGAATGCGGTTGGTTTCTCTCTTGACTTCAATAGTGGTTTATCGTGTTCCATTTCAAGGTCAAACCCAGTCAGGTGCCCAGACAGCTTCTGCCCCTGGGAACAACCATTGCACTGATGATCTATTCTTCATGGATTTATTCCACACATTTGTAAGCCACCCCTATCATAGACTCTAGGCAGCTCCCCATAAAAAATAAAATACAATTCATAAAAGCAGAATATTCTGATGTAAAGCCATCAAGCTAAAACTCAGTGGCATATATCAAAAGTCTATCTCCCAAAAGCCTGGCAGAAAATAATGATCTCCACCTTTTTCCTAAAAGAAATTGGGGAGGGGTCATCCTAACCTTGAGTGGCCAAGCTGTTTCAGCTACTGAAAAGGTCTGTGTCCAAGTCCCCACCCCAGGAGGCAATCAGAAGTCCTTTCCTGACTTGACTGCCCAAAGTTGTCCAACTCAGAGTTGGTGGTCCTCCAACCACTAGCTCTCACTCCCACCAAGATCCCATAAGGTATGGGCAGCTTCTTGTACTCTTACTCTAAGGGATATGGTGCTCTTCAAGTCATTCCTTGACTTCCCATGATGGGGGAATGCCCCACTCCAGGACAGGGCCACCACTCTCTTCCCCTAGCCATGGGCTGATGACATCCATTCTGGAAGATGTCAATGTTCTTGATAAGTGCTCTTGAAGCCAACCCAGTTCCTTCCTTTGTCTCAATATGGTCCACCAAGAAGCTTACAGGAACCAGTTTGGGCAGGTACCAATTTCCAGGTTCCTCCAAAAATTGCAGAATGATATTTTCCAACAATCCTAGGCAGCATGGCTAATGAAAAGGGAAACTGAGAGTCCTTAGCAAATTCTGGAGGTCTACACTGCTGCATCCCTCCCCTGGAGAGTCTGAGACTTGGTTACTTCAAGTGTTGTCCCTTCTGCCCAGTCTCCCACATCTTCCTCCAGTGCCCTGCCCTCTGATCCCGTTGAATCAACTCCCTCTTCTGTGAATTCCTTTTTTGGCAACAATCCTGAATTTAGGACACTGTCCCTGCAGGAATCTGGCCAGCCTCTGCTCTCTAGACATCCCACCTTTTTAGAAAATACAGCTTTTGATCAATATCCATTGATCTGCCCTGGCTTTCACAGTTTCAGGGAAGGAAAGAGAGTTTCCATGTATATCTTTTTTCCAACTCCTGTCCTGCTACCAGTTTTCTATTTTTGGTCAACGTTCTGTGATTACCAAACAAATGTCTGTCTTCACCGGGTCACCGGGAGAGAAGTTCCTTGTCTGACCTCTCCCATTAATGCCCCGTCTCCTGGATTCTTCTGCCAAGTGTGGTGTTCCTCCGGTCACAATAATGGGTCCTACTGTTTCTCAAAGAGGGCCTATTTTGGCGCTGTTGGCATTGGCTGGCTGAGTCCGCTGTAGGCCTGAGTAATAAAGAGCAACCAGCATGGAAATGGGGAAGTGGAAAAAACCCATTCATTGGGGCAGATCTGCAGCATTACAGGGTCTCTCGAATGCTGTTCGAAATTGGCCTGTTCTTTGTTTACTCAGATTCCTTTGCAATGCTTTGCCCAGAAGTCCCCAGTCAGCAATCTAATCTTTTCTGACACGCCTAACAAAGCTTCCATCCCCCTCGGCATTTTCTCATTCATTCTGGATCATAAATAGCCGCATTGATTTTAGAGCAGCTCTGCTGGCCCTGGAGCTGCGAGGGGGCGTCGTGCCCCTTTGCAAACGGGAAAGGCTGCGGGTGGGCCCAACTGCACCAAATCAGGCTTCTCTAAACCGTTTATCAACTAAGCCATGAACGACTGGGTTTGCCCAACAGGCTTTGTGATAAACCATGATTTATCAACCACAACATTAGGCTCACCGAATATGCTAAGTCCAAAACTAAAGAACATTATGGCTTATGCATGAATCCTAACAATGGTTTGTAGGCTTGGCATGCTGCCTTACTGAAGCTATTTATGACTTCCTCAACAGATCATCATTAAAAGAAAGGCCAAGCATGATGTGCTTGGTCCTTTGCTTAGGGAATACCTAGTTACAAATAAGCAAAGCCTACTCCTAACATGCTAAATTGTCTTTCCAAGCGACTTTCCCCATTCCCAGGTTTGCTCCTAGTTTGGGCTGCAACGGAAAATTTGTGGCTCAGGGTATTGTGAGAATGAGGCCATAACGTTAAGCCATAAGCCAGTTTGATTCCTTTGCACATACTGCAGCACACTCTGGGAACGCAGCAATAGCGTTTTGTGAACTCCAGGGCTTAAGCCAATGTTGTGAGTAGCCAATTAATGCTCATTAACTGAATCCCACAGTCATTAGGCAAGGCAACTTTCTGCTGGCTTCCCACAACCAGAGTCAGTGGGGAAGCCAGCAGGAAGTTGCAAAACCCAGGCTGGCAGGCAGGCAGGCAAGTGGCTGGTGCCAGGTGGGGGAGGGGGGAGGGGGGAGGGGGGGAGGGGTGTGCAGGGTTGTGGGGAGAGAACGCAGAGGTGCAGTGTGGGTTGGGAAGAGTGTACAGGGGTGCATGCGAGGTGCCACACGGGTTCCCCCATTGACTTTCTGGGGAAGCCAGCAGGGAAGGTTGCAAATGGCGATCACGTGACCGCGGGGAGCTTGGCAACTGGTTTTAAGTGCAGATGGGTTGCCAACTGCCCAGATTGTGGTCACATGACAGCAGGGGCACTGCAACAGCCGTTACTTTGGAGACCAGTCATAAGCCCCTTCATTCAGCGCCGTTGTAACTTTGAATGGTCCCTGAACAAATGGTCATAAGTTGAGGACTACCTGTATGTCTATTAGAGGGACTTGCAAATCACATCTAAGAATGTGAGAAAAAGAACCCTGATCGAAACAAGGGTTCTTCTTGAACACAGTTTGTGTCATCCGGTAGCCAACTGGACCCCTGCAGGAAGGTCTCTAGAAGGATGGAGAACAATGCCATTTGAGATTTCAACTGCATCCTAGACCTGGCTGGGGACCCCCAGAAGAATTCAGCCAGATTGCACAGCTATTGAATTCATCTACAGCAAGAATCCAGCCATCTTTATTCACCTGAAACACAAACCTCCAGGGTAGTGCCATGTTAGATGGGTAGCAGCTGGCTCTCTCAAACAATACTGTTTTAAAATGGAGGTGAGCAAAACCTTTCTAGAAATGTGCTAGAAAGTTTTCCATCCCCAATGGAAATTGGCAGGACCTTTATGGTTTCTGGCACATTTTTTTTTAATCCATTCAATCGTGTCTGGTTCTCGGAGATTGCCTGGACAAAACTGCCCTGCAGTTTTCTTGGCAAGGTTTTTCAGAAGTTGTTTGCCATGGCCGCCTTCCTGGGGCTGAGAGAGAAGGACTGGCCCAGGGTCCCCCAGCTGGCTTTGTGCCCAAGGTGGGACTAGAATTCAGGGTCTCCCGGTTTCCAGCCTGGTGCCTTAACTATGACACCAAGTGGGCTCTCTTCCGGCACATTAGAATAACATTTTTTAAGGTCATGGACTTTTTGGGGAGGGGGTGTAGAAAACATCAAGATCAATTATGTGGCTTCAATTGTTGTGACAATGCAATTGAAGCCACACGCTCCTTTTAGCTGCATCACACCCGTGTGTGTCCTACCCCTTTTTTATACTACATTTTAAAAAAGGGAGGGGCAGGACACTGATTGGGCAACAGCCACCATCTTGACTTTTTTGACCACCTCTCAACCCATCCCTTGGGTGGGATCATCTTGACTTCTGAACATTTTGCCCCCAATCTTATAAAAAACAGACTGACTTGAACTTGCCATCTCCATCTGTTTATTTTCCTTGTAAGTCCTGACATTGGGGGCAATTTTAATTCTGCTCAGCGGTTTTTCAGCAGCACAAAGGCATGAATGGTCTATTACTTTAAAAAAAAAAAAAAGATGCATGGAAGGAAACCAAAAGAAGGCAATCCACATGTGTCCTGTAATTGACCTGCATTTTTTAATTAACACCTGGTGGAGAGGCTGCTGAGACAAGCTAACTTTTCCTATTTACTCTTGTAAGTTGTGAGATAACAAACTTTTTCCTCTAACCCCCAATTACAGGGAATCCTCATTACAGGTAGTCCTCGCTTAACAACCATTCATTTAGAGACGGTTCAGATTTACAACGGTGCTGAAAAACCCGACTTACGACTGGTTCTAACACGACTGTTGCAGCGTCCCTGCGGTCATGTGATCATGATTTGGGCATTTGGCAACCAGTTCACATTTATGACCATTGCAGCATCACATGGTCACATGATCACCATTTTTTACCTTCTCAGGTGGCTTCTGGCAAGCAAAATCAATGGAGAACCATGTGATTCGCTTAATGACATGGTTCGCTTAATGCCTGCAGTGATTCGCTTAACGACTGCCGCTAAAAAGTCCTAAAATTGGGTCAGATTCATTTAATGACTGCTTTGCTTAGCAACCAAAATTCTGGTACCAATTGTGGTCATTAAGCAAGGAGTACCTGTGTTGGTGGGTTCTGTATTTGCAAACTCGCCTATCCCCCAAATTGGATATTTAACCC
This sequence comes from Candoia aspera, assembly GCF_035149785.1. Taxonomy (NCBI): domain Eukaryota; kingdom Metazoa; phylum Chordata; class Lepidosauria; order Squamata; family Candoiidae; genus Candoia; species Candoia aspera. Next base: position 5,350,000 of record NC_086167.1, on the reverse strand, counting down.
CAAAATCAATACTTGTGGCTCTTTAATGGTTATTAGCGGATCTGCGCAGAGCAGTGAAAATTTTGAGTTGCCGCTCTGCGTATCTCTGCCGTCTCACAGGGTTCTCACTAGTTAAAATGGCCATCAAAAGTAAGATTTTTTAAAATAAAACTTCAAATGCTTAAAAATCTCCCCCCCAGACATTATTTGTAAGAATATATATACATTAAATAAGGTGTCTTTAAACAGAAACACACATAAAACAAGGTTACATATTGATCGGTTGACGAAAATGCTGTAACTAGAGGCTCGTAGGAACCTAGCTCTGTATTCCCCTAGGAGCAACAGTTCAGTATTCGCTACTTCAGCACTCACAGCAGTTTTATAGAACGTACCTACGGCAAATAACAAGACTTTACTGTATTTACTCTCCTCCCAGGTGCCCAGTGCCTGTCAGACACTTAATCCTCATTAATATGTACCCTTCCCTCACTGATGCTTAAACTAAGCAACTCCTGGGCGTGGAGGAGGACGGAGAGGTTGCAGGGCTATGCGGTAAAGCTTGCCCATCAAAAGCAATGGAATGGTATGTGGCAATGACCTTGGGAGATGGAGGGAAGAGATGCTGCCTAGGGAATGGTCAGAGAAGAGAGAGCAAAGCCTGCAGCTGCATAATGGGCAGAGCAAGAGACTCAGAAGGGACCCTCCCTAATTTCTCAGATTGTAAAGGAGATGATGGGAGATTTGTACTTTTGGACTTGCAAGATTGATGTCAGCCCTCCCAGGTAGACCAGACAGGAAACACAACCAGATGAGCTAATTCTACTTTATTGTAAGGCTACATTAACAGAATCTTGCAAGTCTGAAAGTACAGTTCTCCTGCCACCTCCTTTACAGCCTAAGAAGTTAGGGAGGATCCCTTCTGAGCCTTTTTCTCTGCCCATTATACAGCTGCGGGCTATGCTGTCTCTTCTCTGACCATTCCCTAGGCAGCATCTCTCGGCCCCAGCTCTCAAGGTCCTTCTCATATACCATCACAAGCAACCCCCTTGTGAGTCAAATCTGGAAACCATCCTTGCTGCCCAGGCTCACCATGGCAGATTGAGGAAAGGCCCCCAGAGGTATAAGTAATTAACGGAGACAATTTAAATAAATATGACACTGTTTGTTTCAGTCCTGGTCCTTTAATGTCCTCCTTTAATCCTTTAATGTCCTTTCATCCTTTAATGTCCTCCTGCTTCGATATCTGTCCTGCAAATTCTAAATTAGCTGGCAATGCAGGAATTTCTGAAGACAACATGTATTAAAGTAGATTCTTTATTTTCTCCAGAGGCACAGAGAGAGTCCTCAGCATTAAACTGTCCAGCATTTCGGCTCCATCTACTCTCAGCCCCAGTGGAGACCTGGTGGAATCATCCAGCCACCAGGAGGGGGCGCTCTCAGGGAGGGTGGCAGTTCCTGAACTGGGGGCCAGCCTGGTGGATACTGGAAAACCAATTCTTCTTCGGAAAGAGGACTAGAAGAAAAGAGAAATCCAACTTAGGAAAAGTGGTTTGCACAATACCACTCCTTTTTCACACTTTGAAGCACCGTCCGTTATGGGCCCTATCTCACAGGGTTGTTTCAAGGATTGTTGACAGACAAGCAAGCAAACTGACAGATGCATCAAATCATCCAATAACTGCTTGTTGTATTTGTTTATACCATCCAATGCCTCTGTTAAAAATTAGGAACCAATTGTCTTTTTACTCTTGGTAACAGAAGTACTCACGGCTCAGCACTGGAAATTTCTTGCAAATTTAACAACCGATTTGTAGATTGAAAAAGCTTTCTCGGTTGCTTTATTAGAAAATAATTACTGACAAACTTAGAATAGAATAGAATAGAATAGAATAGAATAGAATAGAATAGAATAGAATAGAATAGAATAAAATAAAATAAAATAAAATAAAAAAGCTTCAGAAGCAAGAATCGCACTTTTATCCACTTGGGGCAGATTCTATTCATTGTGTTAATCGCAACAGATGTGCTTTTGTCAATTCTTGTGATGTATGAAAATCATGAAAAACTTTTGGACACTTCTGTCAGCGCTGCCTTTTACTTATTTATTTGGGGGCAGGGGGGTTGTATGTTTCCTCAAACACTGTATGTCCTTTGTTTAGTTCTTTTTCTCTCATTGGGTAAACTAATGTTCAATTGAAACAAATTAATTAAAAAATAAAATTTCTTTACACAAACAGCAGGCTAGATCTGGCCTTCAGGACAAATGCTGGGTTTGAGATGGCTGTTCTGATCTCACTGAAGCGTCCCTGTATCTTTCTGTCTATTCCAGGGAGTGCTTTGATGCCTCAAGACCCTCCTGGCCAGGCCAAAACAGCGGCTTCAAACTCAGAGCAAATCACGTCAAAGTCAAAACGGGGCATTCTGAGTTTGAAACATCCTGCAAGCTGCTACAACCCACCTCTTTTAGTGACCCTCACAACCCAGTATTTTAAAACCGCAGAATATTCCTCTTCTGATGGTACCATTCCATTCCTCTGCAGCTCTCTGCTTATAAAAGCTTTACAAATTGTGCTTTATAAACCAGAGTTTGTCCTGAGAACAGGGAATAAATCAGCTTCTCAAAGCTTAGCAGCTGGGCTCACTCTTACATAAAGCCAAAATCAAAAAGACCAAGTTATGACTTAGGATAACATGTGAATTTAGATCTAGATGAAGCGGGTGAACAGTTTAATTTGATATCAGACAGACAGCTTTTTATGCAAAGTGCTACAGGTAGTCCTTGCTTAACGCCCATTCGTTTAGCAACAATTCAGACTAACACCAACTTACAACCAGTCCTCACACTTACAACCGTTGCAACGTCCCCATGGTAACATGATTGCGATTTGGATGCTTGGATTTACGACCATTACAGTGTCCCACGGTCGCATGATTGCCATTTTTGACTTTCTGAGCTGGCTTCCGGCCAGCAAAATCAATAGGGAGCCACATGATTCACTTAATGACCAAGTGGGTTGCTTAACGGTCAAGTGATTTTCTTAACAACCGCGGCAAAAATGGACGTAAAATTGGTTGGATTTGCTTAACGACTGCATCACTTAGCAACCGAAATTCCAGTCCCAAGTGTGGTCATTAAGCAAGGACCACCTGTATTGCATTTTATTTTTTTAAGACAAATCACATGTTTGGTGACACAATTCCTGTTTTGCAAGACATCCTTGCTGCAATGTTGTTCCCTGCTTGAGCAATCATTTAGGTCTCGAATGATTCTGCAGAGCTTAAGGTGCTCATACTGCCTCTTCAGATGCCTCCCCCAAGAAATAGAGACTGAACACTTTGGCTCCACCCATTCTGAGGTGTTCTGGAGCTGCAAAGGGGTACTGGGGGTCTCATGTGGCTTGAAGACTTCCGGCCAGGCAGGGGGAAAAAGGTGGCATGGAGAAATAAGTGTACCCCTGTCCAAAGCAGTTTCCTCGGGTCCTGTTTAAAAAGCGCGAACCAGCACTTGCAAGGTGCAAGCTGGATCAACACACCCTAGTTTTGCTCAGGATCCTGTTCACATTGTTCCTTCCCAACCCAATTAGGCCTTGGATGACCCTGGAGAAGGTGGATGGACCGTTAAGGCAGGAGAAACGATAACAGAGTCCTTGGAAAGTGGAAGGGGTGAGAAAGAGACTCAAAATAACCCCACCTTGAGTCCGTTTGGTGTAAGATGGGTGGGAGAGAAATTCTGGCAGGCGTTCAAGAATCGGTTATTATACCCTGAAACCACAAAGCCGAGTTCCAGTACTTCTTGTGGTCTCTGTTTTTGGAGCTGGCCTACCTCTCCTACCTCTAAGGCCTGACAACTTCCCACTTGCCTCGCAGATGGCAGAGAACACATACCTGTCCCTCTGAGCAGCGCGCAGCCGCTTGGCATGCTTCTCCAGCCAGCCCTCGATCGTGCCCACCGGTAGCACCATCCCATCCAGCTGCTGATCTTTCATTCTCCTCTCCTCTGTTTGGGGAAAAGGGGAAGGGTTCAGCTTCTCCTTTCTCCCAATTTTATCACTGCCATCCTCTTGCCACAGACTGTTTCTTGCCTTTGCAATCCTGGTCTGTTGCAATAGCAGTCTGTTACAGAACCTCCCTCCCAGCTGCTCCCTTCCTGCCCTTGGGAGAATGAGAAGGACCCAGCCTCTGCATCTTGGGCTGGCCCAGAGCCCAGAACGGCATCCAAAAATATCTGTCCTTCTGCCCTAGATGGACTTGGACAGAATCGTACTTAAACCGTGGAAAGGGAGGCTGCTGTTTCAGTCATTTTGCTTCTTTGCATATTGAACTTCAAGCCACAAGTCCTCTTGCTCTGGCGCTACAGACAAATGATGGCTGAGGACGCATCTCACGCAAAACAACGCTACAGAAGCACAAAGCCATGAAGCAGGAAGAACACTTATGGTGCATAGAACCCATGGCCAGGCAGTCTCCTACGTGGGAGCTGAAGCTCTGATTTCTAATATTGAGCAGAGCATTGGCGAGGGGGCCTCTTGGTCTTTCGTCGATGCTACACCTCTGTGATAAAGCCACCTGCCTCGTGCACCATTGCCTGAGCCGCTCTGATGGCATCGCAGGGCTTGAAGCTCAAGCTGGCCAGCGAGACAAGATAAGCAGAGGAAGCTGGTAATCTTAAGAGGGGGAAAAAAGAATGGAGGGTAAGAAAGCATACAAAGAGGGGAAGACCCAGGCATAAGGAGGAAGAATCGGCAGCTGAGGCTGTGATAAAGAGCATGCTGCTAGGAACTCTGGGAGATGTAGTTCAAACACTCTGGAAGGCTCCAGGTTCAGGAAGGCTGGAAAAGACCAAGAATCGCTCTTCCACTAGCAGACGATCATCCAAAATGGCTTGCATCTTCTTTGTTAAAAGACTTCCTTACTGGTCTGATTGGTTTCTCGGTAGCTCTCATTTTTAACCTGGAAGGGTGTCAGAAAGGAAATCTGTGGGCACTCGTTGAAGGGATATAGGTAGAAATGGGGATTTCAAGGGCATAACCCTGCCCCCCGTTCCAAACTCAAATGAGGATTGTACCAACCAAACCTGGATGTTTTACACCCAAACAGCAGGGACAGCGGACTGCAAGCAACCCACACCAGCTTAGGTTTCACCTAGGTAGACTCTAATGCAGTGTTTCTCAACCTTGGCAGCTTGAAGTGTGTGGACTTCAACTCCCAGAATTCCCCAGCCAGCATAATGGCTGGGGGATTCTGGGAGTTGAAGTCCACAAACTTCAAGTGCCAAGGTTGAGAAACACTGCATTAACCATTGGAAACCAACTGAAAGCTGGCTGGGGAATTCTGGGAGTTGAAGTCCACACATCATAAAGGGCCAAGGTTGAGAAACACTGGTCTAATGTGAACCCAGGAAAGGGCGGTTTGGCCAACAAGCCATGGTTTGTTCACAACAGGCGAATCCAGAAGAGTGATGCCTCTTCCCTTTCACATTTCAGAGGCATCACTATGAACCACTCAGTCAAAGGCCCCGCAGCCAGCCCAACAAAGGCAGTCTGGAGGGGGGCTTCCATCGGTCATAAATGGCGCACATGTTCCTGCCCTGAAAGAGGATCAAGGAAGGGGCGGAGGAGCTCAGCTCACCTTCCACAGACCGAAGTTCAGCTTGCCCTGCCCAGCCTCGGTGGGGAGTTTCCCTCTCCGCCACACCACCCCCTTCTCTGCCTGCCAAAGTCTGCCCCCCCACCATTCCGGCCCGCTGTCCGAGCCAAGCCAGGCCTGGATGTCAAGCTTTTGTGCAAAATGGAAAACGTTTCCCGACAGGGTGTGAAATTAACGCCGCTGTTCAAGCCGAGTGACGGATTGTGCCGGTTTGACAGTGGCAACCAATTTGTCTTCTCGCCTGTTGAATAATAATGAGAGCGAGGCACCGGGTGAACAGCCTGAGGTAGCTACTGTGGCAATGCTCCGCATGGCTTACGGGAAGAACCAGCAGCCAGCCAGAGGCGAGGCTGACTTAGCCATCTAGTAACTAAGGAACTCCATTCCCTTCTGGGCCTTGGATTACAACTCCCATGATGCTTCTCCACTGGCTAGGGACGATGGGCGTTGGAATCTGACCCCACTCTGCCCATCTGGGCTTCATTCCAGGGTCTAGCAGCCATGGAGTGGGAGATCCAAAGGGGGCTGTTGATTTATTGCTCAACCTGCATTTCGTTCAAACGTTCTGTGGTTGTAATCCAGGTTGGTTTACATTAAAAAATAAATAAAAATGAATTAACACTGGACACAAAGCAATGTAAAAGCAAAAGGACAGTGAGCTTTAAAGAAAAACCAGAAAATAAAACCAGGCGGGGTTATCTGATAGCCAAAGGACATCAGAGATAGGGCTACAAAAATCCAGGTGGTCGCAAAAGGGCAGGAGAAAGTTTGTGTCTCCTTGCTGCTCTCTAGTGGTCATTCACATTTTTGCAGCCCAGATCCCACAGGGAGTCAGGGAAGACGCCAGGTGGGTCTCCCTGGGAAAAGCATTACAATCTGCGGCCACAACGGAATAGGACTCGTGAGGTACAACCCACAAATTGAGAGCTGGTGTCTTGTCTTCACATCTCACCATTTTGAAATGGGGCAGCCAATACATTCAGCAGGAGGAAGGGGTGGGATTCAATTTAGCCTAAGCTTAAGAGCTAGGTCAGAGGTTGACATCAAAGATGGGGAACTTCCCAAGGATCAGGGTCCATCAGTGGTCCCCAACCAGCTAGAGGCTTGCATGTTAGTGAAAGGATTTGAAGTCATAAAAAGGGGCAGGGCCAATTTGGAGATTTCCTTTCCAGGTTTTTGGGGCAGGGCCTCCTGCTCCTAAGAGGTAAAGGTTTCCCTTGACGTAAAGTCCAGTCGAATCCGACTCTAGGGGGCGCTGCTCATCTCCGTTTCTAAGCCTTGGAGCCGGCGTTGTCATAGACACTTCCGGGTCATGTGGCCAGCATGATGACTCGGAACGCCGTTACCTTCCCGCCGAAGCGGTACCTATTGATCTACTCACATTTGCATGTTTTCGAACTGCTAGGTGAGCAGGAGCTGGGATTAACAACGGGAGCTCACCCCGCCGCGCGGTTTCGAACCGCCGACCTTCCGATCGACAGCTCAGCGGTTTAACCCGCAGCGCCACCGCGTCCTGCTCCTATTTCCACCTTATTTAGGAGGGGGGGAAAGACCAACATTTGTGCATCTGGAAGTTATCCATTTTGCCACTACATTTCCTTGGGGCAATATGGAATATTTGGCACACAGATGGCTCAAGACAGACTCTGCTTTCTTTTTTAAATGAAACGTATCCTGCTGTCCTTGAGATAGGTTGGACTAAAACTCCTCGGATGCCCAACTATGCTCTCCCCCATGCTCCACCACTGAGCTGATAGCGGGAGGCAAATTAGCATTGAGACGAGGGCACTGGAGAAGCAATTTGAGCAGGCTGTACCTCCTCACTGCTCCCTGGACTTTGAAAGGCAACCTAGTGGGACGCTAAATCAGTAGAGACAAAGCCAAGGGGGATCTTCATCACTGAGCATTTGACAGGCCTGCCTGCCTTCTTCTGTTGCATTTGGAATTCAAGCGTATTTTCTCCTCCCAGGTAACTCCCAATGGCCGTCCTGCTCCACGCCCCAGGAAGCCCCAATTTCAGCCTCATTTCCACTTCTTCAAAGTGGAGGTATTAATAAAGTTAAATAAGGATGCCTTTGCTCATCTCCTGGGGACTACAGGGAGTAGTAGAAAACCATGGAGTTTTCTAAACAGCAAGATGGACATGTTTGCCACTGCTTTTTTTTCCCCCAGTATTTCAGCTAACCAACCCCACTGGAATGTTCAGGTTGTCTTCCATCCAAGGATTAAGTAAGCCTGAACATGTTTAATTTCTGGAAACAACCAAAGTTGGTTAGGTATTTTTATACAAAACAGAAGAAACAGCCGAAGTGTCTTCTTCCCATTTAGGACTGATTAAAGGAAACCTTTGCCATTTGATGTATCTTTTGGCTGAGGATATTGGTCAACTCTTTAGACCAGCATTTCTCAAACTTGGCAACTTTAAAAGTCGTAAAATCAGGCACGACTCACTTAATGACCGCATCGCTTAACGACAGAAGATCCAGTCCCAATTGTGATTGTAATTGGAGGACTACGTGTACACCAAACCTAACAGGCAATCTTGGAAGGAAATTGTATTCAGGGACTTCTGGAAATGCAAAATGTTGTCTTTTTGTTTGTTTAAAATCAAATGGTGGGAAGGGGACACAGGAAAAGGAATGGCTGTGGGGCAGCAGCTCCATAGCGAAGATTAACCTTTTTCTCCATGTTTCTCTTTTAAAAATGCTATATTCCTCGGGGTGGGGTGGGGATTAGGGAAGGATACACATAATGCCTCGGTTTTAATGGCTGCCACTGTTTTATTGATTTCTTTTCTAGCAACATCACCATGTTCCTCAGTGACACAGTTTCCTGGGCAGCCTACAATCCAAAGTCATAAAAATTAAAATGCAACCATCAATCAGAAAAAAAAAAACATGCACCATATCCATTGCAGCAGCAGGCAGTAACATCAAAACCACCTTCCTCGCCCCAGAGCACCTGAAAAGGGATGGGAAGCAAAGGAGGAAGAGGAGGAAGTTCAGCTGCTTAAAAACCAGAAGTTGCCGAGGTTGAGAAACACCATTCCAAAGGGACATTTTCTTTAGCAGATTCGAAATGGGGAAGCGGTACGTCTGTGATTACTGTGACCGCACTTTCCAGGACAATCTTCACAACAGGAAAAAACACTTGAATGGGGTGCAGCATTTAAGAGCCAAGAAAGTCCGGTGTGATCTGGGCTATCCCCCAGGAAGGTAAACTTAAGAGAATCTCTCTGCAGCCTTAGAACAAAGCTAGGTAGGACGCACAAAGGGTGGATTCAAATCCTCCTTAGACGCCTGAAATGAAGAAGGAAGCTGTGTACAGGGAATGCAGAAAGAGATTTTTGCACAGGGCCAGGACATTATGTCTAATGCTCAAAAATTCTGGGCCTCTGAACTTCTTCGTTCAAAAAGAATGTCTTTTGCTTCTGGCTCCAGATGTGCCTCTTGGCAGGGCAGTTAAACAAACAAACGAACAAAATTGCCCTAATCTCAGAAGGGGTTTGGCAGCAACATTAGAAGAATTCAGGCTGATATAGGCCAGAAGTTACGAAATTATTATATTCGTGCACAAGCGTTTGGCAAAGGTAAAGAAGTAGAGATGTTCTTGTAGCTTCTTCCCGCTGTAACAGAAATGAGAGAACCCTGCTCCCTCGGGGAAGCTCTTTGCATTGGCTGGGATTGCAAATATGCCAGGGTCAGGAATTTGTGGAGTCCCAAATAATTGGACGGATTAAACTGGGGTTTCTCAGCCAGGGATCCGTGGCACCCTTGGGTTCCATGAGAGGTTGCTAGGGGTTCCCTGGGAGATCACGATTTACTTAGAAAATCATTTCAAATTTGGGCAACTTCACATGAAAGAGGTAAGTTTCATTCTTGATTTTTAGTTTAAGAACACTGTTCGTGCCTATATACAGGCCTACACAGGAAATGAATATAATACTTTTGTAACTTCTGGCCTACATTTGTGCCTGAATGAGCAGGGGCTCCCCGAAGCCTGAAAAATATTTCAAGGGTTCCTCCAGGGTCAGAAGGTTGAGCAAGGCTGGATTAAACACACCGAGGCAACCCTTTCAAGGCAAGAAGATCGTATCCCCAACTTGGTGCCTTCCAGATTATCATCATCGTAATTTAAATCTGTAAGCTGCCAAACAGTCCAGACTCACAGTGGCTGTAATGGTCTGTGGGAATGACCTTGGGGACAGGAAGAAGACTAGGCACCAGTCAGATAAGGGGTGGATGAGCCTGCAGCAGGAATGGGGGTGTGGCAAACATCTAAGAAGGGACCCTCCCTAGTTTCTTGGGCTGTAAAAGTGCCAGGGGAGAGATGTACTTTCAGACTTGCAAGATTCTGTTAATGTAACCTTACAATAAAGTAGAGCTAGTCCTTCTGGGTGTGCTTCTTGTCTGGACTACCTTGAAGTGCTAACAGCGGCTTGCCATCCATAAATTACAATAAAACCTTCACCGTAAGAAAAAAACGAACATCGATAGAATCATATGTCCATGGTATGAGAAATTAAGCCCAGGCCCCAGAATGTAAAAGCCACTGGTGACTGCAGGGGGCTGGGAATTCTCAGCATTTTGATCCCAACATGACTGGGGAGGATTAAATTGGTGAAGACAGCTTTTACCTTCCTGGCCGTCAATGAGCAGTGAGGTGTATAAGGACAAGACTCAAATGATTACTGGGATCTTCCAGGTCTCTGCATCTGCTTCTCGCTTCAGCCGCTCTCACCTTGCACCTGCACGTTCAGCTTCTCGAGATCCGCCCCCGTCATATGAGAAAACCTGCAGTTGGAGCCAAAATCACAGTGGCCTGGAAGGAGATCAAGGGAAACATTACAGAGATGGCAGCAAGCGACTCACAATTAACTGATGCGTCACAGTCCTTCCTCCAGGGGGCACCACAGCCTTAATCATTAAAAAAATGCTTTTAATGAAGATTCGGGGATTATTAGGAGACTGGGAAAAAGCAAGCCATTGTTTTAAACAAGCCAGGATGGAAAGCCTGCTGCTCTCAGACAAACAAAATTCTACCGTTAGCATGACGTTAGTTTGTTCTGCATACCTGTTTGCAGAAATTTCCGACAGGGTTTCTTAGTCTGTTCCTCCTGTAAGATGGTTGTAGCATCTGTAACAAAAAAAATCACAGAGGAGGAGGAGGGGGTGGGGGGTTGGAATGTGTAAAAAAAAAAAGTCAAGAAAACAGCTGAGACCCCATGAACCAAGCCCCCTTTTTCTGGGCGTAAAATCAGGTGGGGTTTTGGCGGCATCTGCCACCTTGACTTTTTTGACCACCAAGTAAATAAATATCTGGGTGTGTCCAATTGCAGGGCAGAATGTGGTTAATACTAGCAGTTTGAACCAGAAGCCTGAATTCCCAACTAATGTAAAAACGGGGAAACGAGAGGTGGGGTTATATCAGAAAAGTCCAGAATAGTATGAAGAGCAGTGGTCTGGACACACATCAAAGGGTGTGTGTGTAAACAAGCTCCTAAAAGTCCCATCTAGGCTATGAATGAGCAATCATTTCATGGCAGAAACAGCATCAAAATGCAACAGAAATAACAGTTAAGACTTCTATGGGTTCTGTTTGGATTTCCTTCTAGAGCATTGGTTTTCACTTGCTTCAACAACGAAGCCATGATTCAGCTCTCCGCAAAAGCTTCTGCTATTCCAAACGTTGCTCGTCTCCTGGATGCTTCAAGAATCTTGATTACCCTCTAGAAATCTTTTTTTTTTTAAGAGAGGTGGGTAGGTGTGGACGAGTGTGTGTGTGTGTGAGAAAGAGCAAATGTACCTTGCAACCAGTAAAGTTTGCCGTTACTTTAAATTCACTGGGTCTCCGTGTGTTCTTACCACGTCCTGGACAGCAGATACATGGAACTTCCTTGCGGTTGGAAGGGCCACCTTTGGCCACGTGCCCTCCAAGCAGGTGGGGGCTAAACAATGAAACTTGGCAGGAGCTAAACCCCCAAATCCATTTGATTTCATGCAACCTGAATTAAAACTAATTATGAACAGCCAATATGATTAATTCCTTTTAGGTTTAACCATGTCCCATGGCTGTCACCTTGAAAAATGTGATTACGTGGTGTTACACACGCTGCTCCCAGGTTCGGCTAATGGTCCCTCGCTCAGACACTCACAGCCTGTTGAGGCACACGGATCTTGTCAGCCCCCCCGGCTTTCTGCCTGGGTTTTCCAGAGAGGTGCGGCTTGAGCAGACGAGACACACAGCCCTGGTCAACAGCCGGGAAATAATTAGGGACGTACAGAAATCACTTCCAGCCGAACACTGGGGCACAACAGGCTCTTTGGAACACACGGAGACCCAGTGAATTTGAAGTAACAGCAAACTTTACTGGGTGCAAGGTACATCTGCTCTTTCTCACACACACACACACTCATCCACACCTACCCACGTACTTCTGAACTAGGCTGCCAGGCACTAGCTAGAGCAGGGTTTCTCAGCCTTGGCAACTTTAAGGTGGGCGGACACTTCAACTCCCAGAATTCCCCAGCCAGCATGGGTTAGGGCTGGCTGGGGAATTCTGGGAGTTGAAGCCCACCCATCTTTAAGTTTCCAAGGTTGAGAAACGCTGAGCCAGAGGGACGGAATCAGCCAAGTCTGGATCCAAAGACACTCCAGGAGTGGGTGGGCTTTGGGAGCCCTTTTATCCCCAAAAGTCCTTGCTTTGTTGATTCACAAGACTGGCAGCTACTCCGGCCTTGTTAATTACAAGTCTGGTAGCTGTTGATGGGATTGGGGTGGAAGGTTTCCATGTGCTCAGGCCCAGCTTCCTTTGCCTGGTTCAGGTGACCGTTTTTTCTTTAATGACTTGCCTCCTTCCTGTCTACCTCCCTGAAGGGATCTTTCAGACAAGATTCCTGGCATTGCCCTCTCTGCTTATGGGCCTGCTTCATCTTTAGGTTCTGGCAGCTTCAGCCTAGTCTTTTGGAAGGCTCTGGGAAATACATCCAAGATTTTTTATGGGAACGGGTGCATGTTGTGCACTCCGGGTGCAGGAGAAGGATCACCATGGCTACCCCTCTCCCTGCCCATTTGACAAAGGTTGCTGAACCAGCTGGCCACATGGACAGACACAGCAGAGGAAGCTCGGGGACACAGAGTAGCTCTCCCTGAATACCTGCAACTCAGAATCATAGAATCATAGGGCTGGAAGGGACCTTGGAGGTGTTCAACCCCCTGCCCAGGGCAGGATCCTCATACTAGCTCGGACAGATGGTTGTCCAATCTCTTCTTGAAAACCTCCAGCGATGGCGCACCACAACTCCGGGAGGCCAGCTGTTCCACTGCTTAAGAGTTCTCACTGACAGGAAATTCCTCGTTTCTAGGTTGGATCTCCCACTGAGGAGCTTCCACCCATGGATCCTTGTCCCACCCTCAGGTGCCACAGAGAGTAAGTCGATGCCCTCTTCCCTGTGGCAGCCCTTCGTGTATGGGAAGACTGCTATCATGTCTCCCCTCAGTCTTCATTAAGCTAAACATGCCCACTTCCTTTAGCCGTCCTTCACTGGGTTTAGCCTCCTGACCACTCATCATCACCCCTTATCAACTCCTCCCTGTTCTCCTGAAACAAGAGAAGCAGCGCAGTTTCTTACCTCGAAAGAGATCATACCAGACTTTCTTGGCCCTTAAATGCTGCACCCCATTCAAGTGTTTTTTCCTGTTGTGAAGATTGTCCTGGAAAGTGCGGTCACAGTAATCACAGAAGTACCGCTTCCCCATTTCGAATCTGCGAAAGAAAATGTCCCTTTCGAATGGTGTTTCTCAACCTCGGCAGCTTTAAGATGTATGGACTTCAACTCCCAGAATTCCCCAGCCAGCACACATCCTAAAGTTGCTGAGGTTGAAAAACACTGCTTTGGAAGATCAGATGCGGCTTATCACTCACATCTGAACATGGCAAGAGATTTGTAACATTCTCACCATAACTTTATTTCTAACCAAGCTAACAATGTTCTCATTGGGCAGAGGAGCACAGAGACCATCTTGGAGAAATATGTGGCAACCGCTAATAAGGCATGAGCTTAGTCCAGGAAAACTCAAGATTACCTCACCTTGATGCTCTTTAGTGAAGGAGGACGGGGAGGGGAAACACTGTTGGCTTTTCAAGATTCTGTTATTACAGCCTAAACCAAAAAAGTAAAGTTCAGTGTTTCTTGTAGGGTCTGATCCCTGACCTGGCCTACCTCAAAGGGCTGACGCTATGGGACAAAAAATGTCCCACCTGCTTAGGCAGAGAACAACAGGAACATATAAAGCTGAACACAGCCTAAGCCAAGGTTTCTCAACCTTGGCAACTTAGAGACGTGTGGACTGCTGGCTGGGGAATTCTGGGAGTTGAAGTCCACACGTCTTCAAGTTGCCAAGGTTGAACAACCCTGGACTAAGCGTAAGATGGCAATTACTTGATAGAAAGAAGGGCAGAAATCAACATTCTATTTTCTTTCTTTTTTCACTTCTTTTCTTTTTTCTTATTTCCTATCTTTTTTTTCTTTTTCTTCTTCTTTTCTAAAAAAATTCTAATTAAAATTAAAAAAAAAAAACCAGACAACCAACTTGGGCTGCTGTTGCCAGGGCATGCCTACCCATGGATGCTAACCCATGAAGCAGAATTTACTCCCCTAAGCTCGGAAATCATTAATGAACCACAAGGGTGATGGTGCCCAATTTGCTAGGCTTGAACGTAACTGGCAAGTTTGGAATTCGGCATGTAGAAACATTGCTCTTAATTGACTGTGGTGCCCACGGTTGGAGAGAAGAATTGTTCCTAACCACCTGCAGAGGCTGAAAATTGAATCCGGAACTTCTTGCAGGCAAAGCCAGAACTTACAACTCCCCTCAGGATGACATTTGAACACCCATTCTTGTGAAAGAGGCCCAATTTTGCTTCCATTAAGCAATTATGTGTAGGGTTAGCAAGATGCAAAAGACAGTACGAGTCTAGGACTTGTCATAACTGTGCTAGATATTATTTACGTGTTATATTATTATCATTATTAGTTGAATTTATTGTACAATATATATTTATTGTATACATTTATTAGTGGAATGTAGTGAAATCTAGGCTGCTATATATACTGTATATAGCAGCCTAGATTTCAGTTGGATTGAGGCAGTGCATATATTTCATGAATAAATAAATAAAATGGGCATTTCAGCCCAGGACAGAATGTAGGTTCAGCCCCTGGCAGGTGACACTGCTTCTGTTTAATAATTGCACCAAAGTGGGACTTTTAGCAAGTCGTATGTCAGCAATCTCATTTTATTGTAAACCGCCCAGAGTCCCCTTTTTGGGAGAGATGGGAGGTGATAGAAATTTGGAAAACAAACAAACAAATAAATAATAAAATCTCAATCTGGCTGGGGAATTCTGGATGTTGAAATCCACTCATCTTAAAGTTGCTGAGCTGAGAAACACTGCTTTATACTGTGGCCCCGTGGATGTTTTAATGGAGATAATTGCAGAGGTTTTTTTGTTTGTTCGTTTGTTTTAAAAAGAGCAAATCAATACCTAAATAAATAAAGGGGAGGGCGATCAATACAGTGAATTGCAAAACCCAACCAAGGCTGGGTTTTTACAACAACTCAGTCGTAAAAACAAGCCCACACACAACCCAGGGCTAACCCGGCCCAGCAAGCTGGGGAAATGCCCATTTTATTTATTTATTCGTTATTTGCACTGACTTTTACTGAGATTTAGAGATTCGGCATTTATTTGCTGCTTTCTCCAGTCATCCGGGTGGTCGCAGCCCAGATCTCGCAGCCCTCTTTCGGTCAGAGAAGGTCAAGCACTACTGGACGGGGCTGGCTGGGGATGATAGGAAGTGTAGTCCCTGCCCCACCTCTCCAGGGGCCTGGGTCAAGGGTGGTCTTTGAGCCACAGCAGAGCCTGCTCACCTTCCCGAAGCGCGTGGACGCTCTGCAGCCCGGATTCCTCCCTTCGCACGTTCCCGAATTGAACCGCGCCTTAAAAGTCGGCTTGGAATTCAATAACGCCAAGACCCCAGCAGAGCTCCGGAAACGAGGCTACCCCTCCCAGAGGCCTCCACGGTCGGGATTCAAGCGAAGGGATGGCGGGGTATCCTGGGAAATATAGTTCCGCTTCCATAAGAAAGAGCGCGCTAGCTGTGGTACCGGACTTCAAAGCCCAGGATTCGGCGCGGCGCGGCCCTTCCTGCCCAGGATGTCCCGGTAGCCGCAGAGGGCGCCTTTATTCCCGAGGGCTGGAGTGCGCCTGCGCGATACTCTCAAGCGGTCGAAGATGGCGTTCGTTCAGCAGGCGTACCGGTTGGTCTTCCGTCGCACGTCCACGTTAATCTTCGCGGTCGTGGTGGGCGCGGTGGTTTTCGAGCGGGGCTTCGACCAGGCCACAGATAACATTTTCTACCGCCTCAACGAAGGGGTAAGTCAGCCTGGGAGGGCGCGCAGGCCCCAGCCGGGGACTCGCGTGAAAGGCGGGCGGAGTCGGTTGAAGGTCAGGCGGGGCCGGCGTCCACTGGAGCCCGCGGCTTCGGCCTGCCGCGCCTCTCCTCGAGCAGCTCGGCTCTGCTTCCAGGTATAGGCCAGTCCTCTTGGCAAGCAGGCGCTTCGCCGTGGCGCGGCCTTCTGGGCTCGCGAGCTGTGCGCTTCGGGCTCCAGGTCTCTGCAGCCGCAGTTGCAAACCCACCGAGGCTGGGTACCTGGGGCGAAGCAGATCGCGGGGAGGAGTCTTCTGGGGTTTGCTGTGTTAGTGCTTTCTCGTTTGGCAAGACAGAACGAAGGAAAATAATAGCGAAAGAAAGCGCATCAAGCAACAAAGTGTGTGTTTGTGCGTGTATACACACACGTACGTACACCCCATATACGTAGCTGCCCATCTCCCTAAATCGGGTGTGTATGTACATATGCCTTATGTAAACGTTTATATATATACTCACACGTTTGTGTGCATGTATATGTAGATAGAATGTATACGTGTGCAGTCTTCTTGGCAAGGATTTTCAGAAGTGGTTTGCCCTTGCCTCCTTCCTAGGGCTGAGAGAGAGTGAGTGGCTCAAAGTCACCCAGCTGGCTTCATGCCTAAGGCAAGACCAGAACTCTCAGTCTCCTGGTTTCTAGCCTGGTGTCTTACCCACCACACCAAATGGGTGCTCATTCCTCTTTTATGAACCTTAAGTACTTTGGGGGAGGCAGGGAGCGAGGTGACGAGGTAACATGCTAGAGAATTCCATTCTGCATCCCACGTGGCTGCAGTTGGGTGGTGATACTCTGTTTAGTTACAAGCAGGCATCCTCAAGTGTCATCCATATCTTACTCCATGCTTGTGTGTCTCTTGCTCTGCAGAAACTATGGAAAGACATCAAGCACAGATACGAGACAAATGACTGAGGCACAGCACCTCTGGATTCCTATCGGATCCTCGGCCATCTTTGCTAATAGCCGTTTTGTTTGTCGCCAGCTGTGAAACCAGCAAATGTTCATCCTTGTATGACCGCCAGAGTACACTACAAGTGATGAAAAGATTTATATGACTTTTTTTTTTTTTTTGGCTGAAAGGCAGCTTAATAAAGTGCACTCTAAGACAAGTATATTCTATCTGTCTTTTGGAAGCTGCAGAACACTCTGGTGCCTGTTTGGCAAATGCTGTTGGTTATTTCAGTCCAACAATCAAGCATAGAAGCTGTAGTGCAATAAACAGCAAATGCAACAAAATTTATCAGATACTTGCTTTTAGCAGGAGAGCTTCTGGCTGGAATGCCAGCTAGATATTAACAGACTCAGGCATAGTAGTTCTCTTATCTGATTTTGATCTTGCTATTTCAAGAGTCAGTTGATGGTACTTCTACATTAAACATTCACATTAGTCTTTGTCTCTCCTCTTGCCCAAGATTGTTTTGATTGATGCTGGCTGTTCTGTTTCTTTAACACTTAACATCCCTCATGAATGCACGCATGCACACACACTCACCCACTTTGTTATGGAGGGGTGATATTTAAGAACTGTGAACATTTCTCAGTAGCTGACATGGGGGTAGGGTGTATCAACACGGTGCCTTGATGCTAATATGCTGAAATAAATGTGTTAGTTTGGGTGGAAGGTTAGGAAAGATCTGCCCTAAGTGTTAGTAAGAACCCTAAACCAGTAAGTCACACGTGGACAACTGTTGGGGAGCACACCTTGGGACTTTGGCTCTCCTGTTAGGTTGCAGGAAAATGTCCACTGAAATTAAGAGATCAGCAAAAAGGAAGTGAGTTTGACTTGCTTGTTTGGGAGGAGTCTGAGGGAATGGAAACTGTCCCCATCCCACCCTTAATCACAATGCTGAAATTAGACCATTAGGAGCCAAATTTTGTCAGCACAATGTTGCGTTGAGGTGGGAATTTCAGTATGCAGGTTGCCTGCCCTACGTTAAGTGAACACCTAAGTATTCTTCCCAAAATTGTGAAAGGCACTCTGATGCATAGAATGTAAAACTAGAATTTGGGCTATAACCTAATCAAATGACTCCCCAAGGATGATCAGAGGGGCTTAAGCAGGAAAGTGAGCACTCAACCCGAAAATCACAAGCAGTCCATCTGGGTTTTCCCTTGTGACTTCTGAGCTGTGGCTTTTGCCTAAGTCGTTTTGGTTTTCTATGGTTTACTCAACCAGGCATTCTAGCTTATATGAAACACTGACCCACATACCCACACAGGCTGGGTTTGCATGGTCTCACGTGTAGTTGTGGATTTATGCTGATAGAGATGGGGGGGGCTTAAATAAAGCCTGAAAACCATTAGGGACATTCCCCCAAATCCATATGCATCCCTCCACCCAAGAAAGGTTGCAGGGTCTCTTCAAATCTCTATCTAAATACAAAATGGCAGAGGCAAGACACTGGAACTGCTTTCTCAAAGCTAGGTTCATACAACCAAGTCAAAGAAGCCGCAAAATGCTTAGCGCAGAGGGGCACAACTCTGAAAATCCAGGCTGCGGCCCTGGTGAGTGAAAGGCGAAAGGTCTCCTGTGCAAGCACCGAGTCATGTCTGACCCTCGGGGGGGATGCCGCTTTCGCGATGTTTTCTGGGCAGACTACAGTGGGGTGGTTTGCCGTCGCCTTCCCCAGTCGTCTCCTTCCCCAGTGAGCCGGGTGCTCATTTTGCCAACCTCGGAAGGATGGAAGGCTGAGTCGACCTGAGCCGGCTGCCTGAGAGAGAATCCAGCTTCCGCTGGGATCGAACCCGGGTCGTGGGGAGAGTTTCGGTTGCAATATTGCTACCTATCACTCTGCGCCACACGAGGCTCTGTGGCCCTGGTAGTCCCCTTGAAATCGTGAACAAGCTGAAATGTTTACTGGGATACCAGGGGAAAAAAAATAAATGCATGACTGGAGAACAATTGTAATAACAGTGAAGTTAATTGAATTCCAATGTACAGAAAATCGAATTAGGTTCAAGTTTCTGACCTGGCCCAAAGGACTGCAAGACCATTCAAACCAGGAAAAAGTTGCTCAACCCTGGCTTTGTAAGTTGTGCCAATCAGATCGGTGTTACATCTGGAGGGTGCCCAGTGCTCCTCTCCGAGACTCAGGCTTTTGACCCTTGTGGTCTTCATAGCAGGTTTTGGAAACAAACCACAGTAGAAGAAACCTGATCCAGCGAGGTAGCTGGCTTGAGCAGGACTAAGGTGAATACATAGGACAATACAAACAGCAAAGTTTCTGGAGGAGGGATTTAAAGAAAAGCATTTTCTCTATCAACAGTGCCATTTCCACAGGTCACTCAGCCCAGCCCTCCTGCAGCTCTCTGCAATTATCTGCTGTTACGTGCAGATTTGTGCCTCCCTCCCCAAGAAAATCATCTTCACAAAGCACAAGCAATGCTCTCTGCTTGGACCTCCCTGTGAAGAGGAACAGTTCCCACACACACCTCCCTGGAGCACCGCTGCTTCAAGATGGGATCATGCCTTTACTGCGCTTCCGGTCGGCCATGGTGCGCCGGTTGTGGTTTGCCCGCATCCCCTTGCTGGCCTCTTTCTTCCGCCGCTCCTGCACCGTCTCTCGGTTTTGGCCTCGGCCCTTGGCGCTGCCCACCACGGCTGCTGAGTTATCTGGCTTCTGCCTGCGGGGGGCAGGAAGGAAAAACCAGGGTGTTGACTTCAACCAGCAAATTCTTCTAGGCCGGTGTTTCTCAACCTCGGCAACTTTAAGATGCGTGGACTTCATCTCCCAGAATTCAATAAAGTTGCCGAGGTTGAGAAACACTGTTCTAGGCCGTTCTTTCTCATCCTTTGGGGGACTAGGTTGTAAATGCCTCCTATGCTTTATTTTACCAGCTTATTTCTTTGCCGTGTTTGGAGACTGCTTGTGTTGTGAGACTGGGCAACGTACAATAAAGTAGGAAACAAAAAAATTAAGATCACACACGTACACACACAATGATGGGGTGCCATCCATCCATCAATCAGGACCAAAAGTGGAATACAAATGTTTTAAGCACTTGGCGAGATGCAAAGGGGGAGGATGTTACACACCGCTCTGGGGGAAGCACGTTCTAGACCGTGGGGGGCACCACAGATAAGGTCTGCCCTCCATCCCAAGACCCATGTTCTTCCCATGAAGGGGAGGAGGGGACGGGGAGCCTCAGCAGGCTCTCTATAGAGATTTTTAGACCCAATACTCAAGAGTCAATTCTGGTAAGGCGGTGCCTGGTGTAACCTGGTGCTGCACCAGGCAGCATTTCTATTCCTCCTCCAGTTAGATGAAAGAAAATGTGTTGTAGGAAATGAGTGCCTTCAAAGATGAGGATTTTGGTGGTTTTCTTAGGAAGCAAAGGGGTTCTTAGACTTAATTAAGGGCAGCCAAGATGGGTGAGTGTAAATGTCCTTCCTTTCATTGCATCATCCTCTGTTCAGTGGTCTACAACATTCCGCAGTTCCATTTGTTGAGAGTTGGGCAGCATACAAGTTTAAATAATCCTAATCCTCCTCCTCCTCCTCCTCCTCCTCCTCTCCCAGCAAAAGACCAAGTGGGAACGTAGCCAGGGAGGCAGCAAAGCAATATAGATGTGCCAGGGAAAACACCACCACCAGAAGTGCTAAAGTCGGCTCAGAGAAATTCCAAACGCTTTTCAAGCATCTGAGAGCACAACAGAAAATCGGAAACCCCTTTTGGAAAGGGGGCTACTTTCAAGAAACGGAAAGCCTATTTCAATAGTATGTTTATGATTCAGAGAGATCCAGTCAGCTACTGCTGCTCTGAAGCTGGCCCCAAACTGCTGGGGAGACCCGGGGAGGTCACTCTCCGACCTTTAAACTGTGAACGGACAAGAGTCCTCTGCAGGGTCACCACCCTCGACAGAAAGAGATCAGACTTGCCCTAGCCCTGTTGACCTTTCACAAGGCATTGAAAACCTGGTTTTGCCATCAAGCCTGATAGGATGGGGGAGCCCGTTTCTTGGTCATGGTTCTGTTGTGAGTGTTCTCTGGGGCTATGATATTTTATGCTATTTCTGTTGTTTTTAATTTGTTGTTTTTATTCTGTTTTTAACTGTTAGCCCCCCAGAGTCACGCATATGAGATGGGCGGCCATATTAAATAAGTAAAAAAATAAACAGAAAGCTGTAAGGAAGTAAATGTTTGGTACCCTCTCGATGGGTGGGAACTGCTGCTCCCAGAATACCAACCCAGCTTGGCAAATTGCAATCCCAACCCCAGTGTGAGGCCTAAGACTTCTGGAACTCAGCGCAAAGACCAGGAGAGGGGACTGTGGGGGAACCTTACCCTTTCCTTGCCAGGAAGGTCATCCGCCTGGCCTCGGCTCGCTCCCGCAGCACTGCTGGATCTTGAATGAAGTGATCCTGTAATCAGTGAAAAGAAAGTCTTTGAGAGGCAGAAATTCATCTCCTCCATTATCCAAAGAAAAGATCAGGAACTTTCCCTGGCGTGGGACAGCACAGGGACATGGGTGTGACCCTGAACGTGTGGACGTGACTTTTGAAAGACAGGAAGATTCTCCTATCCAGAGGTAATGGTCTGTGGGAATGACCTTGGGAGGCAGGAGGAAGAGCCACAGCCTAGACAGCTCTCATGTATCTTGTTGCCTGCTGTTTGCTATGGATGAAGGACTGGGTGACTTTGAAGGACAAGAAATTACTGGAACTAGAAGGACACGATCTCCGATTTGAGTGGCTAAAATTAATAAAGATTTTAAAAATCATTTTGTTAGGCATGCCATACTGAGGGTTTGGAGTATATACAAACCAATATTGTCTACTAAAGTACCTATGTGGTTGTCCCCTCAAGAAGCTTTTTTTCAGAAGAGAGATGGCAGACAAACCAAGCTGGTTGAGATATGAAGATTTGCTGAATTTTGAAGAAAGGATACCTAAACCTAAAACAAGGGAACAACTAGAATTCGAAGGTCATATTTGTCACTGGTTTAATTTCACACAACTGTCAGAATGGTTTAATTTGGATAAGAAGGCATATAATTTTGTTAATGAAAAAAGACAATTTGAAGTGGAACTTTGTACAAATGAGCATCTTATTAAGAAAATGTATAAAGTGTTGTTGCAATTGAATTTAGAAGATGAATATGTTAAAGATTGTATGACTAAATGGGCCAAGAATTTTGGGTATAATATTATGCTTGAACAATGGGAGAATATGTGGAACAAAGGTATGAAATTTACTTTGAATTATAATTTGAAAGAGAATTTTTATAAAATGATGTACCATTGGTACTGAACTCCTGATAAGCTGTCCAAAATGTATAATGGGGCACCAAATGTTTGTTGGAAATGTTTACAGGGTGGAGGAACTTTCTATCATTTATGGTGGACTTGTGGAAAAGCTAAGAAATTCTGGAATCAAATATGGAATCAATTATTATTCAAAATATTCTCAAAGTGGACTTTCAAATGAAACCAGAGCTGTTTCTCTTCGGTTTGATGGACCAACAGTTTGAGAAGCAACATGGGACTCTGTTCTTATATATAGTAACAGCAGCAAGACGCTTATATGGTCAGAGATGGAAGGATGCACAAATTCCCTCCATGGAGGACTGGATGATTAAGTTAATAGAATCGGCGCAAATGGCTAAACTGACAGCATTGATAGGAGAGAACACTGTACCTGGATTTGTTTCTATTTGGAAGCCACTTTTGGACTATTTGCTTGTAACGGAAAAATATGAAGTTCTGATCTGGGGTTTTGATGGGCTGGGTGACCTTGGGCCAGTCACTCTCCCAGCCCAACTCACCTCACAGGGTTGTTCTTGTGGGAAAAAGAGGAGGAGGAAGGAGTATTAAATATGTTCGCCGCCTTGAGTTATAAATAATAACAGTATAATAATAATAAAAGTATTATAAAAATAATAAAGTTGGGATAAAAATTAAATAAATAAATAAACTTTTATGTGCTTTTGTATCTGTCTTGGGGAAGGTCAGAAGTCACCTGTCTTTTATGATTTTCTGTCTATTCTTGCATTGTTTTAGTTTTTTCTTTTCTTTTTTAGACTTGTATTCTGTCTGTCCTATATTCTGTATTTTGTGCTTTAATTATATTCTGAAAAATTAATAAAGCTTTATGAAAAAAAAAAGCTGCCAAGTTTGAGAAACACTGGGTTAGCATGATGATCCCTTTTTTGATGGGTGGTGACTAAATCTGAAATATAAATAAATAAATAAATGACCACATTGCTTAAAATAAAGATATTTAGTGTGTGGGGGGTGGGAACCCTAAATAAACTGTCAGTTGAAACTACAGCACAATCCACATGGTGCTGTTCATTTTCAAATGTGGCATTTGGCAGTTGGTGTGGGGAAAAGGATTTCCTATTCCAAATTGTCCCTATTTTTGTCCCAAAGGCTCCACAGCTGCCTCTCCAGGTGTGATTGCTAAAGATACATAAAACATGTCCTCTGATGGACAGCAACTCTTGAGGGATGCTGACAGCTCTTCCCAGCTCTGATTTGCAAGATCCTTTTGACTAGAAATGCCATCGACTGGACTTGAGAGCGTTCTGCATAACCCCTGAGCTTCTTATCACGAGCAAAGATCCAGCACTGCATTTCAAAACCGTTTGCAGGCCAAGGCAGATGTTCTGGCCCCTCCTGTCTGTCTGCAGCAATTTGCAAGACATCAGTAGCAAAAATGAACGTGCACAGAAAAAGCAAAGGGCCAGAACAATGACAGGTAATCCAAAACACATGAAATGGCTTTCAAAAGTTTGAAAATGTCACGGTTAGGGGCAACTGAAAGAAGGAAGAAACCAAGATGCTGTTGGACATTCAAAAGGCCTGGGCAACATCTCACAGAACAGCAATATACGCTCCTTATTTAATCTGTACTTTATATACAGTATATGTTTATATATAAAGCAAAGTTTCCTTTCCATGTCTACCAGCTCCTCTAGGGACATAACAACCTTGAGAATAGGGGTCTTCATAAAATGTAACTGCCAGCCCTTGCATATCTACCGTTAAAAATGTCTCCCTCCAGGGACAAGAACTGTCAACTCCTTGGCGAGTCCACACTGGACACCAGGACTCGAGGGAAGGCTGTATGGCTGGCCACCCACTGAGCCAGCTGTCTCACTTCCTGGAAATGCTACTCCTCCCAGGCTGATGGTAGCAGGGGAACGTTCTGCAAGAGGAAACTCCTCCCCAAGGGCTTTGTCAGGCTGGCCACCAGAGAGAGGAGAGCAGGGATCCCAAGGGAGGTGGCGCGTCTCGAAAACTCAGCATCGGAAAAGGAAACAGACACGAGGACTGGGTCTTCCGATGCTCCTTCTGGCATGGCCAGAAGAGTTTCGGCCACATCCCAGGTTATTCCTACCCCCGGTCCCCACCCCCAAGTTGCTGCCTCAGCAGTGTCCGAGCAGGGAGTTCACGCTGTGGCCACTTAGAGGCAGCGCTTCCCTAACAAGAGGGAAGGGATCCACTCTAAGAGGCGGAATATGGGGACACGTTCCTTGTTCCTCACCTTGGAGGTAGAAACGTAAGGAAGGGCTCCAGCCAGCCGCAAAAGCTGTCACTCACAGTAGCTCTGGAATAGCTGCCACTGCTGATCCCTCAGGAACAGCCTATCCTTCTCCTCTTCAAACGGCAGGATTGTCCCATAACCTCTTCCCACCGTCCAGAACTGCGTGTGGGACCCTCACCTTTGGAGCCTCTTTCTCCTCCATCTCCTCTTCTTCATCTTCCTCCCCCTCCTGCTCCTCTTCCTCTTTCGATCTCAGGACTTGGGGGATGGTAAACGGCCTTCAGGGAAGTGGAAAAACAACACGATGAGACTCATCAAGAAGCCCACGCTTCGCTGCCGCAATGAATGCAGAACTGCAGCCCTTCTCAAGAGCTTGCGTTTCCTCCGCTGCGGAGATGCTCCAGTTCTCATAGCTGAAAACATGGCACCTTCCGAGGGCACTCTTTTCGAAAGCAGAAAGAGTAGAGGGCAAACCCTACTCCTTAAAGGGGGGCGGGCTGCCTTGCATGCTATGCCTGACAGATGGCCATCTTCAAGAAGGTCTGTCCTGAAAACTCTGACAATCAGATTCAGATAAGCAGATCCCTCACCTAACAATACAATCAGCACATCAGTGTTGCAGTCAAAGGACACCAAACCAGGTGAGTCTGTTCAAACCAAGCTTCCCAGTTAGCCATAACTGGAGGCAGGTAACTAAGTCTAAGCCAGTTTTCCCCAAACTGCTGCTCCCAAGGTATGTGTGGATTACATCCAACATTCCCAGACGGTTGTGCAGCTGGATTGCAACCCACACCTCTAGGGCTCTAAGTTAGAGAAGACTGGCTTAGGCCAAGTGCTCAGTTAAAGCTGCAATTAGTGACATACTAAACATTAGGCACACAAATCATTTTGCGTACAGAAGATCTGGTTTCAAGTGGTCTGTGCCTGAACCAGAAAAGGTATGATTCACTTGTTTTAGATCATACATGGAGCAAAATGGAGCTGTTCTGATGCAGATACAGACTGAAATGTGGTTGTTCTAAGTAGAAGTGTTTTGAAGGAAGGGGGTAAAACCACGAAAAAAGGGAAAAACAAGACTAAGGGAAAAGGGAAGACACTGGAAGATCAGGTGATGTGGGTGGGCCAGTGGGGTATAATGCACTGGGACACTGATGGTACCAGCTGGAGAAGGGAGGGAAGGAAAGGCACTGGGAATTTTGCAGGGAAGCACACAGGACATGCAGAGGCAGAGGGGAGAAAGGGGGTGACAGGCACCAGTTTTGCCCAACTCTTTCCAGAGAATCATTCTGGGATCCCTCCAGATTTTGACCCAGTACAACTAAAACATCCCAGGTTTTGTTTCTCCCTTCTGGAAGAACTGACAGAACATGATGGTTTGTGTTGGGGGTCAAAACGAAATGTATTTTCTGCTTCATACAGAATGTATAAACCAGGTTTCTTAAACTCAGCAGCTTTAAGATGTGTGGACTTCAACTCCCAGAATTCCCCAAGCAGCAAGCTGGCTGGCAGCAGGAATTCTGGGAATTGAAGTCCACACATCTTAAAGTTGCTGAGGTTGAGAAACCCTGGTATAAACAGTTTTAACATTTTGTCATTTTTCAAACCCACTTTAAAAACACATATATTTCTACTCCTTCATTCCAGCCACTCTATGGCTAATCCATTGTCCCCTACAAAGCTCTGTGACTATTTGAACCCAGATCTTCCACGCCAGAGTCTAAAACACCAAGACCCATTTCTTTCTACTGCCAATCATCCACAGCCATTGTCACTCTGGCCTCCAGCTCCTTGCAATTTCATTCAGCTGAGCTCATTTTCATGGCATCTCCCATCATTACTGCACCTCCAGTGAAAGAGTTTGTGCAACTGAGTTCTCTGTGGGCTCTTAATCACACCGTGCATGTAGAACAAAATCACACAGAAGTTGGTCTAGCAGAATTGTATTCACCTTATACCCCGTGCCCAAATGTGTGGGTCTTGTTTAAGCAATTTACTAAGGAAAGGGTTGGATTCTGCCACCTTGTTAAACCACAGATTAGCCTTCCCATGTGAATCAAGCTTCGCCCGTCACGTGAACCCAGCCAAGATATGGAAAAGTCTCATCCCCATTACATCGGCCAGCCCCACCCGATCATCCAGAGAGGGCATGTTGCGGACCCCGCCCATAAGAGAAGTTCATCTGGCGGGGTCCAGGAAACGGGTCTTCTCTGTAGTGGCCCCCGCCCTCTGGAATGTCTTGCCCTCGGAGGTGAGGCAGGCCCCCTCACTCCTGACCTTCCGGAAGGCCCTGAAGACCTGGTTCTGCCGTCTCGCGTGGGGCGGGAAAGTGAATAACCATCCTTGGGGGTGGCTCGCACCCTAGAGTCCCTCCCACCAGCCTGGATTTTATACCTTTCTTGGATTCTATTTATTTACTGTTTTTTATAATAGCTGTTTTATGAGATTTTAATGTTTATATTTTGCGCCTGATTTTATTGTAAACCGCCCAGAGTCCCTCTTTTGGGGGAGATGGGCGGTGGCTAAATTTGAGCGATCGATCAATCGATCAATCAATGGTCCAGATGACCACTAAAGAGACAGGAAAGCAGGAGGCCCTAAATCCTAACCAAGAGTTGCTGCAGCTGTGATAATCAAGCACTGGTGCAGATGGTCCCCAGCTCACCTTCTACTGATCAGCTCATCATCCGAGTCAGCATCATTTGCTCCCACCTGGTTGCCATCGTAGGTATCATCATATTCGTCCTCGTAGTCTTCCTGGGAGAAGAGGTTCCACCCGCTTGGCTCGGGGACCTCCTCGACGATCACAGAATACTGGCTGTAGCGTTCCCTCTGCTCCTTCACCAGGCGCTTGTCATTCAGTAAGCTTTTGGTGGTGGCTTTGTCGCTCCTGCAACCAGGAGAGAAAACAAACAAAATTTGGGCACAACTTGGTATCTTGGGGGTGGGGGTTACCTTTTATTTAGATATTCCACTTGTGTTCCTCTCTAGTAACTCCTTTTCCACAAGTATTGATGTTGTTAAATTGGGCATTTGCTTAATTTTTTTAGATTTTTAATCCCACTTTTCTTATTTTATAAATAACTCAAGGTGGCAAACATACCTAATACTTCCTCCTCCTCCCCCTCCTCTTTTCCCCACAACAACAACCCTGTGAGGTGGGCTGGGCTGAGAGAGAGTGACTGGCCCAAAGTCACCCAGCTGCTTTCACGCCTCAGGCAGGACTAGAACTCACGTTCTCCTGGTTTCTAGCCTGGAGCCTTAACCGCTAGAGCAAACTGGCTCATCATTTTACATAATTTACATAATTTTACAAACACTAACAAGAAAACTCAGTGGGAAGAATCTGGAAGAATCCTCCTAACACATTTTCAATATGTAAAATACGCCAAAAAGATGGCCGATCCCTGGCCTGGGGGTTCCCAGCAAAGGCTGGCTGGGGAATTCTGGCAGTTGAAGTCCACACACCTTAAAGTTACCAAGGTTGAGAAACACTGAGCTAGAGGGGAGCAGCGCAGACTCACCTTTTGCCTTTTTGAATCCGAGAGACATCCACCGTATCCTTGCTGAAAACATCAAACTCATCGTCCTGGAAAACGTTGCATCGGGAGCTGACGAGAGGGGTTGGGTCTGGTTTCACAGGCCTGGCAGAAAGTTTTTTTAAAAAACAGCAACAGAAGTCTTCATTTCCAGAAGCACGACAAACAAATCTTTCAGGAAACAAACAGCTGTTTTAAGACTGCAAAACGTGTCCCTGAGCGTGAGCCTGGCCGAATTCAGCGTAGATCTGCAGAGTGATCCAGGAGCTGAGTTCCCAAGTCTTCTGGGCCAGCCAGCAGGTTTTGAATTTTACAAGCATATGTCGGGCATTCTTACAAAAGGGCCTCCTTTCCACAAGGGCTGCAAGGGGAGAGCATCAGAAAGCAAACAGTGCGGCTGTTCTCTCACTCCCTGCAGACTTCTCCCCATTTCGCAGGCCCCTGGCGCCCATCAAACTGCCTTACCCAATGGACATTTAGTATTTTCTAAAAATGCTCTCTTCTCTTTTTGTAAAGGGAAGCTGCTGGTGCCACCAACTTTCTCAAATGATGCCTGTCATTTTTCGGAAGGCTGCCCATACCCCTCAAAAAAGGAATGGTTGCATTCGGACAGAAAGCCTTCATCTACAGTTTTCTTTCCGTGACAGCCATGTTGCGAACAGGCGGTCCCTCAGCAGCAGCCATTTTGTGAGAGCACCCACAAAGTGTTCTCCAAAGTCAAAATTGGGGGTGAGTGCCCCTGTTTGCTTTCTGAGCAGATGAGCACCTTTCTAAACAAAACACTGGGTTTCGACTCCCTCTGGGTTTTTTCCTGCTATAATTGCTGGAGTTGGGACGGGGAGCATGTGCAGCCCAGAATCGTTCTTGGAAATAGAAACCATGTTGTGGACTGGCACTTTGCTTTGGAAAGTTTTGTTTGAGTCAGATAGGGCAGTTTTAAGTTTTGTTTTGTTTTGCTTTCAGTTAAAAGAATCGGACTGCTTTTTGTTTAAGTCAGACAAGGCAGGGACTACAGTTAGGGCCGAGGGAGGTGTCCAGAGGCCTTGCAAGTAACTAGGATTTAGATCAAGGACAATGATACATGGACAATCACTTTGCAATGGCTTAGACAGCACAGCAGCCAGATTTTGGATCTCTGGACAAATGCCCGGTTAAAAAGGAGAGTCTTCTGGAATACAAAAATAGTCACTTTGGATCAGCTCAATGGGCTATCAAATTCCTCGAGCAAGGTCACAGGCAACCATTCTTCCAAAGCATTTTCGCATTCATCCTCCCTTGGAAAGGGAATTCAAAGGCATAAACGTTCTCCAATATTTTGCCAAATGGTTTTGCCAACAGAGGCCACATCAAGCTGTTAAAAAAAAGCCCGGGGAACCTACAGCCCTCCAGATCTTGCCAAACTACAATTCTCTACTGCCCCAGCGAGCAAAGCCGTTGACAGGATATTATGAATTGTCATTCAGTAATAGCTGGACGGCACAGACTTCCCGTCCCCAAATTTTAAAAATCCTCCCAGCTTTACCTAGGCATTGCTCGGTCAAGCTTCTGTAGGGAGGCCACCAACTTGTCCTCCAGAAGGTTGTTGATTACATGCTCCACATTGTAGTTGTACTCCTCCAAGCAGGCCAGGACAAAGCCTTCTCCGAGGTCAGGGAGCAGATCCTTCACTTGAGAGATCAGGGAATCCAGCTCCACTCCAGAGACAGGGGCTGGCGGGGCGGCAGCTGCTCCCGCACACTAGATAGGCCAAATCAACAAGCTGTGTTTATTTATTTGTTTATTTAATTTTTATCCTGCCTTTATTATTTTTATAAATAGCTCAAGGCGGCGAACATACCTAATACGCCTTCTTCCTCCTTCAGGTCAAGAAGTTAAAACCAAATACATTTAGATCAAATGCAGCAACAACCCATCACCCAAAATACTTATTTTCCACCCCCTCATCCCATTGCAAAGCAGCGTTCATCCACAGATGGGCTTTCACGCTCCACAAGGAATACCGTACATGTCCCCAGGAACAAGGCAAGTGCTATTTTCTCTGGGACTCTCACAAACCTCCATATACATTTAAAGCAGCCTCCTCTCACGTGGTACCCTTCAAATGTGCTGCAACGGGCCCTTCCAGAATTCTCCACTGGGAAATGGCTGACCTAGGTACATCTCCTCCCTAGAAGAATGGCCTAGATCAGCCACAAAGCCACCATCTTTGCGGCAGGCTGACAGTCTGCTCCAAATGCTTACCTCCAGGTGATCCTGTTCCTCGAAATTTTCCAGTCCCTCTGAGGCACTGGGCCCTGTGATGGCCAAAGCTGTGGTTTCTGAGGGGGATGGGTCTTGAACCGTCTTTCTCCTTCTGTCTGTCCTGTCCCAGGCACTTTCCACAGCTTGCAAAATATAAGACGTCCGAGTTTCATCTCTGTCCAGTGGGGTTAAGGGCACTTTCCCAATCCTCCATATGCACAGAACGTTCGCGCAGCAGCTCTGTTAGTATCACCCTTAAGAATTATTCCCTCAATTGTCAGGTCGCAGAAACATGCTCCTGTCACAGAGATAACAGGAACACAGACCTCTTTGCACTGATTGCACTGATGTTACCTAGACAGTTAATGAAATTAAAGGTTATTTGCAGGACCACCTTTCCCCAGTCACATCTACCTGGCCCGCCAGAGCAGGGAGGCAGAGTATGTTGCGGGTCCCTTCAGTTAGGGAAGCACATCTAGTGGGGCCGAGGAAAAGGGCCTCCTCCATGCTGGCTCCCTCCCTTTGGAGCATCATTCCCCCAGAGATAAGATTGGCCCCCCTCTTGGCTCCTTTTCTGGAAGGCCTTGAAGACGTGGTTTTGTCAGTGGGCCTGGGGACCCCAGGTCGCTTCGGAGCCAATCAAGTGGCTGATTTTAATGTGTTTGCTGCCTCTGCAGGGTGCGTGTTGTGTTTTTAGGGTTTTTAACCATGTTAAGTCAGCCGGAGTCACCATGAGTTGGGCAGCCTTATAAATTTGTTTAATAAATAAATAAATAAATAAATAAATAAACAAACAAATAAATTCTGCAGGAAAAGGAACAAGCTCAGAGAACACCAAGGCTTCTTTGTGTCATGAGTAAGGATGGCGAGCAGGGGGCTCCCATCCAGACTGTCAAGCGCATGTGTAGCACTGAGGAATTGGTCAGCCATTCAAAGAGACACAGATCGGGACCGCCTTAACCCTTGGGGGTTATATGTCTGGGTTTTTCCCACGCTTCTTCAGTTTGTTAGGATTCCTGCTAAGTACTAACAATAAATATTAGAGACCAGTTCCTTGTCTCAGTGTGTTTCCTGGTTGTTAGGACATCAATCCTAACAAACTCCTCCTCCCATCAAAAGAGGGAGGAACAAGCAATTAAGGAGATACGTTTAGAAATGTCTTCAGAAAACCAAGAAATGCGGCTCGCCATCCTTACTCATGACACTTTGCACCTGAAAGCGGCCAGCCGAGTGGCAGTCGTGCATAGATTCCACCTCTGTGGGCTGAGGCTCACCAGCCTATTATTCATCAGTATCCCCATAATTTCATTCACTGAGACATCGAAGGAGTGGATCTAACTGTAGGATAGTTAGGACCCCTTGGCTGATACTCACCCGTCAGAGACAGAGAGATGAGTAATATCCTGCATGATCTTTTGTCCCAAAGCAAATTTAATTCTACTGGCTTTATAATGTAGGTGAAGTTTCCAGCTATGAAGGCAACCCTCAAAGTTATATGAAGATTAAGAGATTCCCTTCTATTTTACTTCTGCCCTCAGTAAACCACCCAGAGCGATACATTTCTAGCTCAAGAATAATCATCATTCCCATTTTGGGTATTGTAATTGCTGTTTCCAGCTTTTGTTTGAGGGAATTGTATTATGTTTTGATGCTATGGGATTATGATCTAATTTTCATCCTTTACTGTGGACGTTCTACTGTGTTTGTGTGCTGCTCTAAGCTGCTGTGGATCTGAAAAGGCCTGGTGGCACGCCAATTTAACAACAACAACAACACTGCCCCTTCTCTAATGCAGACCCATTTCTATCCAGACTGGAAACCCTTCCCTGTGCAAGTCAGATCTCTCCACACACAGCCAAAGATAATATAACGGGCAGAAGAAACAACCTTGAAGAACAGGAGGAAGAATCACAACCAAGGCAATAGTCAGATAAAAGAAATTTGAGTGCAGGGCAGAAATGTAATTTGAAAAAGCGTCTCAGACTTGACCCTCCCTAGTTCTCTTTGGGATAAAGGGTGAGAGGGAGGAAACACATTCAGACTTGGACGACTCTGTCACTGTAACCCAATAATAAAAGTAGCATTAGCATTCATAACATGGGTTTCCTAGTCTGGTCTACCTCGAAGGGCTGACAGATAGCAGCTGGGGAGAAATCTAAGTCAGGTTTGGAAGAAGAGGGGGACTCAGTCCTAAGCCTGCATGTATTGTTGAATGGATGAAACAAGTTAAAAGCAATGGGGCGCATCTTTTCCACAGTTCTGCCTCCATCTGCAAACTTGCCCACCAATATTTTTAGACTCAATGGTTGGTCGTGGATTGAACGAACTAGCCATTCTCATCCATGGCAAAGG
This sequence comes from Candoia aspera, assembly GCF_035149785.1. Taxonomy (NCBI): domain Eukaryota; kingdom Metazoa; phylum Chordata; class Lepidosauria; order Squamata; family Candoiidae; genus Candoia; species Candoia aspera. The sequence continues at coordinate 5,317,264 of NC_086167.1, read as the reverse complement.
ATACAGAGCTGAAGAGGCTTGCTGGAGGAGGCTGACATCATCTGCTACAGGGAACAGCTCATCATAGTCTCGGAGAAACCTGAAAGTGGAGAGATGCAAATCCACCCATGATTTATGAGGAAGCACATGCTCTGTCACCTCAGCAGAGAAACTACTGACTGCAGATTATGGGCTCAAGGCCTGGAAACGTACACACAAGGGCTGCGTTCACACAGTATACTTAATCCAGTCAAAGGGCCAGCAAAAGCGTTCATATAACCAGGCTAAGCTGCTTAGCGTAAAGCTTAATTAGGGTTTTTTTTGGTGGGGTGAGGGCTTCTTGGGTTTTATGAACCCAGCCTGTTGGATTATCCTATCATTCACCAGACTGCATGAATTTAAGAAAGGGATTAACTGGGTTGAGGCTGTTGCATCATCACAGCCCTGTCGATCTCCCAAGACCAAAAGGGCGATAAGAAAAGGAGAGCACGTTTTTGAAAACCCAGCCATTTGAAACAGATAGAGAGAGCTGGGTGTTGCACCCAAAGCTTCGTTCTTCCAACTCAGGTTGCCAGTTGTCTGAGGCAGGAAAAAACCCCGAGGTCTTCCTCCTAATCTTGCCTACCAGCACATCAACCTGTGGTTTTGCTTCAGACCCTTAGTGAGGACAGCCGAGGAACAGATCGAGCAGACGTGAGTCTTGATTCTCCCCACCCTCCTCACTCCCAAGTTTGCCTCTGCGACTGCGGTCGGAGCCGCGTCTGCAGGGAAGAAAATTTGCGTCCCGGTCTCTCACCTCGTCTCCTGGAGCACAGAGGTGAACATCTGTAGGAACTCTTCCACGTAAGCCTGGATATTGTCACAGCTGTAAGAAAAATAGTTGCACATGATCAGTGGAACTGATTCAGGCAGAGGCCGTGTTTCAGGGATGTTAATGCTAAGGTTGAGCTCTGTGCTGCTGTTTTTTTCAACTGCTCAACTGATCAGTGACTGCACCTCCCAGAATCCCCAGCCAGGCTGGAGGAGGCCAGTTTGCTCTACCTTATCATCAACAATATCCCAATGCTATCTGAGTGCCTGGGACACCAACACAGGACCCTCCCCTTATCTTCCCCTGATAACCACCCTGTGAGGTAGGAAGAGTTCAGAGGAGCGTAACAGGCCTCAAGTCACCCAGTGTGTACTGGGTGTCCAATATATTCACTAGCATATCATGCTGACTCTAAACAAGAGCTGCTGGAATGGGCTGAAATGGTTTTTCTTCAGCTTAGTCCACCCACCCTCTTCTTCTGCATCCTTTGAAACTGTTGCCCTGGGGTTGATTTTTGCTGTCCAGCAACAGATCTGGCAAGCAATCTGGGAAAGCAAAGTGCAGATTGCTACCAATGGATTTTTCATTTTTACAGCCCAATGCCTGAAGAAGGACCAAAACAGAGAAAACATTTGGGCACAGAAGAGACAGACAGCAGAGGAAGGAAGTGGGGGTGGGACGGGGAAACGTGTCTGAGACTAGAGATGGGCATGCATTGAAGAGAGAAGTGACTCAGCCTTGCACATCACTAGCACACAGCCCACAAGAGATTTCCACAAAGGGAACATGACTCTTCAGGAAAGGAGCATTTTCCGCCCTCTGGCCCAGGCTCCAAGACATGGCATACCTGCTTTCCAAAATGGGCTGAAGGCACAGCTGGTTGACCAGAACATGGAACATCTCCAACATCTTCTTCCGAGAATGAGACAGCCTCCTCCATAAATCCGACAATAGTCTAAAGGGCAGGGGGGAGAAACTGAATCCACGTGGTCACGGAAGTTACCCCCAAGATGTTCAGCTTAAAAGGCAGGAGAACCCAATAAAAATGTGTGCCAAATAAACAGCTGGCGCAAGCAGGTCTCAAGTACTGTTCAGACCTTTGCAGAGAAAACTACAGAAACAATGAAAAGTGAGGCCATCTCTCTAAAACACCAACCTGATATTCTCGTGTTGCCGCTTCTTGATAGCAGATTCCAACTCGGGGACCACCAGCTCATAAAAAGCAGCTAGCCTGTCCACACAAGGAGCAAACAAGTGAGTGGGCTTTTATCGAACGGCCAATCAAGGCCAGGGGTGCGGGGGAAGGAGAGAATGGGGAGAAAATGCTAAGATGGATCTCAGAAGATGCCAGAGAACCAAGAACACAGCTCTACATGCAGCAAAGTTGTTGGCATCTCTTGAATACACATCTCAGCAGGCAAAGAAAACAGGAAGCCTTAGATCACATGATCACATTTCGGGCACATTAACGACTGGTTGCAGTCTCCTGCGGTCATGTGTTTTGTGACTTTTTTGCCCTTTTCCGGCAAAAAACGCCCACTGGGGAAGCTGGATTTGCTTAGCGACCTCAGTGATTTGTTTAACAAGCGCGGTGACTCACTAAACGTCTGCCATAAAAATGGTCATAAAATCTGGTCTGGTCATGTGGTAACTCAACTTACGACCACGACGACTTACGATGGAAAATCCGGTCCCAATTGTGTTTGTAAGTCGAGGACTACCTGTAATATCTTCTACGCTTTATTGATTTTATTATAATTTCTTTGATTGTTGTGAGTTGCCCAGAGCTGTTGAGAGTTGGGCAGCATAAAGGTTTAATAAGTTATAATTATTGTTGTTGTTGTTGCATTAAAGCTCCATTTTCTTTTAGCATCTATATCCCTATGAACAGAACGATGGTTTTTCTTTCCCTTTTAATATTAATTAATGCCCAACGGACACTTTAAATAGACCCCCCCTGACATTTTGGTGCCTAAAGTCAAATGACACTTTTCCTCCCCCAGTAACCCACTTGCACAGCATTGTGAACTTCAAAACCGCCTCTAACGGCTACGAGGACAAACTGCACAATGCTGGGAAAAAAGACATCGTTCTGACAATATCGGACTGGGAACTTAAACTTGGGAGAATATGCGGCAATGGCAAAATTAACAGTATACAAACATGACAGAAGCTTAACTACGGTAAACGTAAGCAAGAATGGCTTTGCTTTAAATGCATTAAAAAAACAAACAGCCCCTAGAAAAGAGCGGCTGTGGACGGAAACCAGCCCTGGGAACGTCATGAAAACCACCCCACCTTTAAACGGGCTCCGTGCAAAAGGCACCGGAGGGCATCCGAGACACCCGCAGCTTGGATACTTTCTCAAGCACACCCCTTCCACTGCAACAGAAACACGCCGGCAGCCTAAAACGATACCTGAAACAGAAGTCATGCTTTCGGAAAGTCTGGCTAGCCAACGGCAAGGTATCTAGGAAGGCCCAAAGGGTGATGCAGCTGTCGCACACGTATAGTACAATATCTTTCAGCTCCTAGGAAGAGACAGAAGAGAGACTTTTTTCCACATTCAGGTTCCAAACCTGTATGGAAACTACAAATCCCATGCAGTCCCAATACATTTGGAGGGGCACCAAGTTGGGGAAAAGTTTTGGAGGGTTCCCCCCTTTCCCCTCCCACAGACACGGGGCTGATTGGTATACAATCGGAAGCCAGAGTTCTGACTTCCCTTGGGTGCACGGCCGTACTAACGAACCCTACCGGCTCTTTCCTGCGTGGTTAAGCCAACCAGGAAGCCTCTTTCTGTGATTTATCTAACTACTGGGTCAAACTACAGAAGGGGATTTTTCAGGTTTGCCGAATGTAACCTGCAAACTGGAATCACCTGGCTTGTTGTTCCCCTAAGAAACCATAGCTTCCAGTCACTAGCAAATCTTGATTGGTGAGGCTGGCCTATTAGGAGAGCAAAGGGCTGGGAATAACTTTTCACAAGGCCCGCACAGTTGTTTCTGACAGTGAAAAGGCTGACCAGTGGGCACCAGGGCATTCGCCCCACCATCATATGCTCAAGAATTCCATAATCCTGTTATGCAAATCCAATTATTTCCTGCCTTCAATTCCCCTTTCTTTTCCCCCACTAGCAAGCAAGTGGTTAAAGCATTATTCCCCATTTAATCACATATCCAAACACTTCCCTTTTCTACGCATGGCTGCTACAGGAGAAACTAAGCAGACCATTTCCCTCTCTGCCTGTCCCCCAGCCACCCCGCCCATATTTCTGCAGGCCAGCAGTTTTTGAAGGCTTCTTGACAAGCCTTTTCTTTCATTCTTCTCGCTTTAGCACCAACAAAGCTTCCCATCTACGGCCTGTCTCTGGCACTCCAACCTCTCTGAGTCTTCTCAGGTTAACAGCAGAGCTGAGACCCAACTCAAAAAAGGAAGGTCAAACTTTTGTTGTTTCTGTTTTGTTGTTGAATTCAGTTTGTACAAAGCAATTTGTTAACGTGAAATTGTTGAAGGAAAAGAACGCAAGACCAGATTTCAACGCACCGAAGTGGGATGTATCTTCTTGTTGTTTCATCTGGCTTTGGGGACTTGCTCTCTGCTCTTTTAAGCCTGACCCCAAAGCAGTCTCTCGCTTTCAAACTCTCTCAGCCTGTTAGAGCGCAGCAAACCCTCTCCCAAGGTCTATCATCTCCTCTCTCCCTGCCTGTTCTGACATGCATCTGAGCAACATCTGCTTTGTGAAGTCTTTCAAGACATTTTAACTATTCAGTGAGATGCCATGAGCATGCAGATAATGGAAATGCAGTCATGCGCTTTAACAAAAAAGCATGTGACGGGGAAAACTGCCTCGCCCAGTCACAGGACAAACAAGAGAAAGAAAGACTAGTTAAAACCATAGGCAGGCTGAAAGAAAAGTTCTTGGCATGGTTGGGGGGGTGGGGGGGAGACAACAGGACTGCAGTTGGGTGGAATGCTGTGACCAAGCCGGGAGGAAAGATCCTGACCGCAAGGGCGACCCCCACCTGCAAAGGAATTCCCCCTGGAGTCGTCCTGACCCTTTCTTCCAGCTTCTGTGGCATAGCCGAAGCCCCTTCTCCCTGCAAGCCACAGGCACGCAGGATGTTGCTGAAAACCTAGAAGGCAAAGGGCAGATTCACAAATAAGACACTTTGTGGAATGCAGCCTGGCTTTTATTGTGGGTCACTGTCTGACCCAGGTTATCTGCCCTCTTGGGGTGGGGAGCAAGAGGGAGTTGCTCTGACTAAAAAGTAAAATCAGGTGTAACCAGCCCTTCAACCACCAGCCGTCCAAGCACATGTGCACGCAGACCCTTTTCGATGCTGGCGGTTTTCCTGTTGGCATCTACCTTGCAAAGTTACGACCGTTCCATTCGTGTCTTGGCAGATCACTTAGCTCTCCCCCACCCCTTTCTTTTTTAGAACCATGGTTTGGAAAGCGAGGGTTGGTGGGTCGTGATGAAAAATCTGCTGGGCTGGGAGATGCAGTTTCCCAAGCAGAATCTTAATATGTGCCAGTGTCTCTTGTTCGCAATGAAACCTGCATTAAATGGCTTTTCTGTGCACAACAGCCCTACAGGGGAGGTACAGGGAGCCCTCGTTTAGCGACCACAGCTGGGACTGGCAACATGGTCATTAAGCGAAGCGGCTGCGAAGGGAAACCACAACTGGGCTTATGACCTGACTTCGGCTTTCCTTTGCTTTACAGACCCTTGAAGGTTGTAAATGAGAGGATTGGTTGCAAAGTTACTTCTTCATCACTATTGTAACCGTGAATGGTGACTGTATGAGGCAGTCGCTAAACGAGGACTACCTGTATGTGCAAAAGGTTCTATCAATATAAGGCTACCAGTAAAGACAGGGACAGAACTGCCTACTTCTAAAATCTTGGAAGCCAGCCTTTTAAAAAAGTGTATAAAGGTAGCTATTTCCTTGTAAAACAATGGGCAGGAAGTTAAGGCTAGGAGACCCCCCCAAGGTCCCTTCTATGATTCTATGGATATTTCTAAGCACTGAGTAGAGTTTAAAAGGCAAGACATTGCACAGGGATGGGGAATCAAGCACCTGTGAAGGTCTGGAGACCCTTGGGGGTACAAACGTGTTGCTTTTGGATCATGTGGGGGCACTTTTTGGCTACTTCATTTAGGACTATGCCTGCTGGGGTGACCAGATGAAGAAGTAATCTACCTCCAGAAGAAACTTTTAGTTTTATTTATTTATTTATTTAATCAATGATTAGCAAGATTCCTTGGCAATCGAGAATCAAACATAGCTGCTGCTCTGCACGGCATGTTTCCAGCGGCAGCCCTCAGGTGGTTGGCCACTGGGGAGTCCTAGCAGCGACCAGCTGGGACCACACTTCCTTCTCATGAAGGTGAAGGGTTTATTTATTTATTTGTTTTATTTATCATATTTTTATCACCGCCCATCTCTCCCACACGGGGGACCCTGGGCGGTTCATGTGTGGCACTGCATATGCCCAGCAATTTTACACCACCCCATAAAGAGCATGGGCTATATACTGTCTCTGAGTAGCTCTGAAATATCCCCAGAGAAGAAAAAGCACCTGAAGAATTGTAGGCATGGTTTCATCCAAATCGCTGAAATAACTTGGCTGTTGAGTGAAGATGTTTCCTGAGCGGCAGGGCAGAGAGGAAAAAAAGACAGAGAGAAAAGGCTAGTTAAATGATTCAAGGTTTCACATTAGCTATGATCGCCCTGCAGTTGTTTCACAGAACTAGGGGATCACATTGTACCAGTACCACAGGTGAAACAGCAAGCTTCTTCCCCATCTTCAATTTTTCCTTGGAGTTTTTATTCATTTGGGGGGTCTGATAGCAGTTACCCTGAAAATATATCAGAATTTAAAAAGAGTTCTGCTGGATGTGGTAGGAGGCCCACCAGCTGGTCTTTCTGTTTCTGAAGTGGTCAACCAGTTGCCTGAAGGAAGCCAAAAACAAGCTGGGACCCCCAGAACATACTGCTGTGTGTATTCTCCAACAACTGGCATGGAACTATGCGTGTGCAATATCCGGAACCAATGCAGGCTCCGACTCAGTATTTATCAACAGCCCTTTAAAGGAGCCGCACCTTCTCCAGGGCTTACTGGACATCTGAGCTCAGGAAAATATGTGCTTGAGTTAGAGGTGATGATGGGATGGTGGCCCTTTGCCACCTCTAGAACGCCTCCTCAAGTCAAACACAAAAAAGGCTCAGTTTCTTTAAGGGGCCACCGACAGGTCCAGTAAGCACACTCACACCAGATCCTAAGCACCGTTGCCCATTTCAGATCCAAATACTGCACACATCTAGCCAGCATACAGCTAGTTGACTAGAACCCAACTCAGAAAGACATCTAGAAACAAACTAGAAGTCTTATTCAGAAAGTGAAACTAGTGGAAAGAGACACATCACAGAGGAAGGGTTATTTTCAGAGGGATACAGTACATATGAATCCCATAGATTAACATCTCTCTGAATCTCCTATTCAGTGAGTCATCCTTATACATGCCTTACCCAACTCTGCATAAGATGGTAAATTTTGAATTGGGAACAGCCATTCAACCAAGGCACATTTGGCTGGGTTCATCCCTTGTTCTTAGCTAGAAGATGGCCTTGTTTAGTTTTGGCTTAATGTGTTGTGTGAACCCAACCAAGGTTGCCTAGTCACTAACGGTTGAACACAATCTTGGTTTAGCTGTATGAGTGAAGAGGCTGTTGGAGCAAGCATTCTGGGGAAGAGTGTTAAGAGCTGAATCTAGCCAAGTCAGGGGACAAAGCCATGAAGTTCACGGGTGGCCACTCTAAGAAATGGGACTGATTGATTCAAGGTCAAATATCCACCACTTTGAGGACAATGGGCTTTTTGCCAAATACGTCAGTCAATGCTGAGAATTCAGGCAAGAGATGTGAATTTAATTGAGTAGTCTCCTGTCAAAAACTCACTCCTTCCTCATACCAAGATCCAGACTTGCATTTCAGACACAAAGCAAAACAAAACAAGAATTGGACCATTTTCGAGACTGGCAGCAGGTCACTATCTGAACATAGCAAAATTTCTGAGTTTCTTAGCTTAGGTCAACCTTGAAGGAACTGTTTAAGCCTGCAGACCCCCAAGAGAGATGGAAGCAGACCAAAAATGTGCAACGTATCTCTATCCAATGCTTCATGCATGACTCAACCGATTTTTGAACAACATTCTGAAAATACTGGCCTGTATTAATTCTCTTTTTAAAATCAGCTCAAGGTGGGGAGCCAAACAAACAATTGAAAAGACTAATATAGCTCCTTTAGTTCAATGAGTGATATCCAAATATTCAGTCTCATTGAACGGACTAATCATGCATGCCACTGAGCTATGGTTTTTTAATGGTGGCTGGAGTTTAATTTTCATTAGAATATTCCAGAAATCCTTATTAAAAAATCCTTATTAAACCAAGCAAATATTCACTGTGCCAACATATTCAAGACAAGAAGCCTACCTTCAATGATCAGTACAGATATGCACGTAATTACATTTTTATGTTCAACTTGGCATAACTGCTCAGATTCACACCAAGCCTATCAGTATGCTTTCAGACACATTATGCAAAGACCTGGCGGCTCTCTGGAAAACGCTCTAATGCTGGGAAAGGTGGAAGGAAAGAGAAGAAGAGGAGGACCAGCAGCAGGGTGGCGATGAGCACACCCACGGGAGACTTGAAGGAACAGGTTAGGGATAGATGGTCATGGAGAAAAATCTATCTATGTGGTTGCTAGGAGCTGAAAACGACTTGATGGCACATAATGAATGAATGAATCAATCAATCAATCAGCATGCTACATTTTCTGTGCACCTTTTGTATTTTTCTCAGCATCCATGACAAGTACCCTTTTCCATTCCACACCTTGGTGGTTTCATATCTGGATAACAAGAAATTATTTTGCACACACTAATTCAAATCCAAGAAGATATACAATCCTATACACATCTAATCAAAAGATCAATGAACTCTGTAGAGCTTCCTCCCAACCACATTAGTACAGGACTAAAATGCTGATAGTTTATAGCAGAATTAGATTTGAACTGAAGATTTCCCAGCCAGGGTCACTTATTGTGTGGCGCCATGTTTTAAGAGTGGTTTACAGAATCACTCATGATCGCCTGGACCCAGCTGATGTTCTCTGGATCCCTAGGGATGTAGGGAGTTCCATGCTCAGAATTCTCCCCAGTGGGCATCCTGAGAATTAGTTCTCACATTTGCAGGGGGTCCAGGTTGAAGGCAGCTAGTTTAGTGTGCTGTATGGGAAAGGTTTAATTTTAGGTGCCAATCTTACTCTAACCTATTAGGATTACAGCATGTTCTCAGCTGGGTTTACTTCTGAGTGTTAGTTTAATAATTAGAGTTGTACAGAATGGCAGTAGTACCCAGTTACAGTACACTGGCTTTTTTCACACATCTGTACATTCCCATGTATTTTACAGAATTATTTCCTGTCTTATGCAGACAGGCAAATTTACAAATCCAAATTTTAATCTAGGTTTCATCAGGCAGATCCACAATCATAAGCCCTTTAATGCATTGGAGCCCTGCTGAAACGCAGAAAATTCTCTTGGACATACTTTAAATGGGTTCACACATTATGTCTTATTTTTAGCATACTGGTTTTGGGGGGGGGGGAGAGTGGGCTTAATTTGTTGCATGAAGCCCACCACTAATGTTTTGCAAAGCATGATTTAAAGCTGTAAACTGCTTTGACACCTTTATAAATAACAACGGAAGGATTTTTTAAAAAAATAAATCTAGTATCTTTCAGATAGACCAGACTTCAATTTCCAGAGACGCCCCCGCCCCCACCACTCGTCTTTCACCCTTGCCCTCTCCCATCCATGAACTAACCAATCATCTTTTGGAGTAGAGGACCATTGCCTTTTCCAAAGAGCACACACAGATCCAAGATTTTGGGAATGTCGAATAAGAAGTTATTGTAAAGGATCTCTCCAAATACTGATGGCGTAATAAAATGATCCTAAATGAGAAAGGGGGGGAGGGAGGGAGAGAGATTGGAAAACATTTATTGATAGCCACCAGAAATGATCTCTGTTATAGTGATGGGTTTAGAAGGACAATGTCTATCCCCTAACACAAGAGAACGAGGCTGGGCCAAGTCAGCCTCTGTACAGGTAGTCCTCACTTAACAACCATTCATATAGTGATGGTTCAGACTTAAGACGGTGCTGAAAAAACTGACTTATAACAGGTCCTCGCACTTACGACCAACACAGGGTCCCCACGGTCACATGATCATGATTTGGGCACTTGGCAACCAGTTCGCATTTATAACCGTTGCAGTGTCCCATGGTCACATGATCGTCATTTTCAACCTTCCTGGCCAGCTACTGGCAAGCAAAATCAATGGGAAACTGCGTGATTCGCTTAACAACCACATGGTTCGCTTAACGCCTGTGGTGATTCGCTTAATGACTGCTGCTGCAAAAACTCATAAAATTGGGTCAGATTCGCTTAATGACGGCTTTGCTTAGCAACCGAAATTCCAGTCCCAATTGCGGTTGTTAAGCAAGGACTACCTGTAGTCAGAAGGAAGAAAATCTGTTTAGGAGCAACCCTGGAGATCTCTTAAAGCATTCAGTGAATTTGATGACTCTTCTGATTCCCCCTTTTGATCAGAACAAAACAATTTGCATAACTCTTTTGGTTTATTACTATAGAATTAGAATTTACATGCTTCCACATGTCTCTGAAGAGTCCTTTGAAGTGTTCATGGCATAACTAATTCATAAAACAATAATCAACAGAAATGTTAAACATGTGAAGGCTGGTCTTAGGAACAGCCTTTGAACTTTTTCAAAACAAGCATTGACTCCTAAAAGAAGGCTTTTAAGAAGGGTAAACAGAAAGCTCTCCTTCTTTCACCCGATTCTTCCCCCTTGCCCAAGTAGAAATATGTCTACTTGGCATGCCTTTGAGTCATGTCAAAGAAGATGCTGTATTTACTTTGGATTCCTTGTGGGTGGACATACGGAGGAACGTTAGGAAAACATTCCGATGGAGATGCTTCTGTAGGTCGTTCACCTCAGCAGGCAGGTCTGTCCTGGTGTCAAACTTGCGGGGGGCGTAGCTCAGGTAGGAATCCAGGCATTTCTGGAGCGACTCATCAAAAATTACCTGTTGGAAGAAAGCAAGGGCTTCCTGGGAAATTGGTCATGGGGAAAAACCTGGCCCACTCCCTGCTCATGCTGAAGATGTTGCCTAGTCTGGCAATGAAACATCTGCAAGGAAACAACCAGGCTCAGAGAGCACCCAGGACTCCACGGTTCAACCCTGAGCTACAGATTTTCTCTTTGATTGGTATAATCCTTCTCTCTTCCATCCTTTCAACCACTTAGAAAGTGCCCTGGAACCTTCTCAAAATTCTGCCCAACTGTCCTAAAAAGGTCTATAGCTCACTCAACCTACCAGAGGTGCTCCAAAATCTCCTGCTACCTTAGCCTACAGGGACTTCTGCAGTCCAGCATAACTAGAGGCCACCAGGAGTGGGACGGCCAGTTAAGGATACCCGAGATACTGAAGGGCTAAAGGCAACTTTTCACCTTCCTAATTTCCAAATGCCTCCAATCTTGATCTGCAAAACAGATTTCCCACCTCTGCTCCAATGAACTTATGTGTCCCCCACATATCCCCCAATGCTTCTAGCACATTCTTGCACTCCCTTAGAGCACCTTTACACTGGTGCACCGAGATGCCCTGTCCTCAATGAACTGATCTGATAATATCCCCTACCAAGATCATTGATGTATATGTTTACACACTGAAATTGAATCTGTTGCGCGTGTACTCTTGAATGATCCTACCTCTCGTCCTTGGAGATTGAAGCAAATCTCCCCTCTAATCATAAGCTAATTGGGTTGGTCCCCAAGGCAACTTCACTCATTGAGATGGGCAGCCATATCAATCAGATAAATAAACAAACTTCAACTTGCTCTAGGAAGTAGCTGGATTTGAACAAACTCCAGAGATACTTAACTCCTCTTACAAATGAGTTTTTTATGTTGGATGCTTTGTATTTTAACTGTGTTGTACCAATCAAAGCGAATCTTTGTACATAGGTAAGTAATAATGTTTACCTTCCTTTACAACAGGTTCCCAAATGCCAACCATTCATTACACTGCCACCACCAGCACCACCACCCTGGGCCAAATGGCAGCCATGCTAGCTATCTAAGAAAAAGCACAGGCTTAATTTACTCCTGGAAAGCTCAGTGTCTCCTGCTATTGAGAATCAAGCACGATCCTTTCTGCCTCACCCTATTTTAAGTTGCCTTGCCTGGATTTTACAGAAGACTGGGAGAAATCGCCTGGCCTGAGGAATGAAATCTCTCTACACCCACACATTGGCAAGGTGATTACATGATGGTGGGGCCTCAGAGAAGCTGTTTCCTTCTACTGAGCCAAACTCCTGCCCTCAAGCCATCTTCCTCCTTGCTAGAAGAGGCAGTTCCTCTCTATCTCCTGCAGCATTGGCTAAGAGACCTGAAATTAGGTTCCTGGGAGGGAAAGGGTTACAGGAAGGGCATCCTGATTCTACCTAAGCCTAGTAAGGGGAACCAGCCCACCAACCTCTGGGCAGCACGGCAAGAACTGAAAGAGATGCCCATCAGGTCAAAACATACCCGCCTAGAGGAAGCCTAGTACTTGCTTCTATCGTTCTATATAAAATCCCCTTCTCTTCTCTCCTCTTTTCTCCCATTTACAAAGGAAGGGTACCTGGCACCAGAATTTATCATGAGGTAGCGCCAGAAGCCAATCCAGATCTTCTGCGACAAATCTGGCTCGTTCCGAAAACTCCTCCAACAGGCCTGGATCTTCGGTGCTCGGTGGGGGCTTGTACAGCACAAAAGAGCGGTCTGTTTTATTTTCGGGATGCTGAAAAACAAAATGGCGTGGGTGTCAACAGCCCCAAGACAAAATAGTAGTCCTTGGTGTTGCTGCCTGAGCAATCTCAGAGGGCTTGCCAGCCAGGGACAGTTTGCATGTCTGCAGGAAAATTTGGCCTGGCGGTTAACCAGAATCCTCGTGTTTGCTCTCTTTGGACGCTGGCAGCGCGCCCTTCTGCCTCATCACAAAGGCCCTGCTGATCAGCAGCTTGGGTGAGAGCTCCTTGCTTTACAGCAATATGCCCAGAAGCCTGCTTAGTTTATACCACGTTCCTGGTCCGGTTCCTCCTAAGATGGGTAGGTCACACCTTTCTCGCATCCAGCTGCTTCCTACCTTGCCACATTTCCAAAACAAAACAGCAGAAGCAAGAGGGCATCCTTCTGGAGGGGTTGAGTGTTTAGGCTCTGGAGTCCCACAACTCAGCTCAACCCCAAGAGAAACTGGAGGACTCCTACTGTCAACTGGGAGCTGGCAGTGTGACCCTAAGTCCATGTCCACAGAAATACAGATGCCTGTTTGTTCCTTCCTGTATTTAAAAATTCCCATGGTGGCTTCTGCTCAAACTGTCTTGGCAGCTTTCCCAAGCTATGGCGCTCTCTGGGACAGGCTGGAAAAGCCCTTTCTGAAGCTTCAGAGGATAGAGAAGTCAACAAAATGTAATTGCAACAAAATGGGTTTTCAGTCTGCAGTTTGAAAACAACTTCAGTCAGACACCAGTATTTTCCAGGTTATAAGCAGGATTCCACTTTTTCCTGCACCTCATCCAGCAAAAATGTACATCCTAGCCAGAGGATGCTTTACAGTCCGTCTTGTTCTGTTTTTAAAAACATGGTGAGGGAGGAGCAAAACTGATTACTATAATTATGAGAAGGCAGTTTTCCATTAAATGCTGGGAAAAGCATCCTAATGATAAAAGCAGTTTTGATTGTGGAGCCTATTCCTTAGAAAGCAGGGAGTTCCCCTTGGATGTGAACAAGCAGAGATTAGACAACCATCCGTCAGGGGTGATAAAATCTGGATTCTTGCAATGAACAGGAGGATGGACTTGATGGATTCAACACCACTTTCCAGTCCTTTAAATCCAGTTCAACAAGAACACGTACATAATATTTGGATTAAAGAGATGTTGATAAAGGAAGAACGAAGCTGCCCAAAGAATATGATGGCAGGTTTGACACAAATGAAGACTTAATATTCAGTTGAAGCCAGAACTCTTCCTTTTAGGACTAATGGATAATCAGTTAGAAAAAAAGCCATGGAAGATTATTTCAGTATATTATATGCACAGAGATGGAAAGATTCCACACCTCCCACAATGGAGGAAGGGTTGGGGGAATTGACAGATCTTGCTGAGATGGATAAACTAACACCTTTGATTAGAGAGAAAAAACAGTATCTACGTTTATTGGATGGACAGAAGTTTGCAACATGGACAGAAGTTTGCAACATTGTTCAGGAGGCGGCAACAAAATACATCCCAAAGAAAGAGAAAACCAAGAAGGCAAAATGGCTGTCTGCTGAGACACTAGAAGTAGCCCAGGAAAGAAGGAAAGCAAAAGGCAACAGTGATAGGGGGAGATATGCCCAATTAAATGCAAAATTCCAGAGGTTAGCCAGAAGAGATAAGGAATTATTTTTAAACAAGCAATGCACGGAAGTGGAAGAAGACAATAGAATAGGAAGGACAAGAGACCTCTTCCAGAAAATTAGAAACATTGGAGGTAAATTCCAGGCAAAAATGGGTATGATCAAAAACAAAAATGGCAAGGACCTATCAGAAGAAGAAGAGACCAAGAAAAGGTGGCAAGAATATACGGAAGACCTGTATAGGAAGGATAACAATATCGGGGATAGTTTTGACGGTGTGGTCAGTGAGCTAGAGCCAGACATCCTGAAGAGTGAGGTTGAGTGGGCCTTAAGAAGCATTGCTAATAACAAGGCAGCAGGAGATGATGGCATCCCAGCTGAACTGTTCAAAATCTTGCGAGATGATGCTGTCAAGGTAATGCATGCTATATGCCAGCAAATTTGGAAAACACAAGAATGGCCATCAGACTGGAAAAAATCAACTTATATCCCCATACCAAAAAAGGGAAACACTAAAGAATGTTCAAACTATCGAACAGTGGCACTCATTTCACATGCCAGTAAGGTAATGCTCAAGATCCTGCAAGGTAGACTTCAGCAATTCATGGAGCGAGAATTGCCAGAGGTACAAGCTGGGTTTCGAAAAGGCAGAGGAACTAGGGACCAAATTGCCAATATCCGCTGGATAATGGAAAAAGCCAGAGAGTTTCAGAAAAAGATCTATTTCTGTTTTATTGACTATTCTAAAGCCTTTGACTGTGTGGACCATAACAAATTGTGGCAAGTTCTTAGTGGTATGGGGATACCAAGTCATCTTGTCTGCCTCCTGAAGAATCTGTATAACGACCAAGTAGCAACAGTAAGAACAGACCACGGAACAACGGACTGGTTTAAGATTGGGAAAGGAGTACGGCAGGGCTGTATACTCTCACCCTACCTATTCAACTTGTACGCAGAACACATCATGCGACATGCTGGGCTTGAGGAATCCAAGGCTGGAGTTAAAATTGCCGGAAGAAACATTAATAATCTCAGATATGCAGATGATACCACTTTGATGGCTGAAAGTGAAGAGGAACTGAGGAGCCTTACGATGAAGGTGAAAGAAGAAAGTGCAAAAACTGGCTTGCAGCTAAACCTCAAAAAAACCAAGATTATGGCAACCAGCTTGATCGATAACTGGCAAATAGAGGGAGAAAATGTAGAAGCAGTGAAAGACTTTGTATTTCTAGGTGCAAAGATTACTGCAGATGCTGATTGCAGTCAGGAAATCAGAAGACGCTTAATCCTTGGGAGAGGAGCAATGACAAATCTCGATAAAATAGTTAAGAGCAGAGACATCACGCTGACAACAAAGGTCCGCATAGTTAAAGCAATGGTGTTCCCCGTAGTAACATATGGCTGCGAGAGCTGGACCATAAGGAAGGCTGAGAGAAGGAAGATCGATGCTTTGGAACTGTGGTGTTGGAGGAAAATTCTGAGAGTGCCTTGGACTGCAAGAAGATCAAACTAGTCCATACTCCAGGAAATAAAGCCAGACTGCTCACTTGAGGGAAAGATATCAAAGGCAAAACTGAAATACTTTGACCACATAATGAGAAGACAGGACACCCTGGAGAAGATGCTGATGCTGGGGAGAGTGGAAGGCAAAAGGAAGAGGGGCCGACCAAGGGCAAGGTGGATGGATGATATTCTAGAGGTGACGGACTTGTCCCTGGGGGAGCTGGGGGTGGCGATGACTGACAGGACGCTCTGGCGTGGGCTGGTCCATGAAGTCACGAAGAGTCGGAAGCGACTAAATGAATAAACAACAACAACGTTTATTGGTGACTGGAAACCCCTTACAGACTTTGTGCGTAAAAATGAAAAAAAAATGAATTTGTCCTTTATGGCTTTGATGATTAGGCCGGATAGATTACAGAAAGAAGAGTATTATGATGTAACTAGAGAGAGAGGTTACAATATAATTGTACTTTTAGCTGCTGTGAAGAATATCGAAAGCCACTTTCACACACAGATATGGATACACACCCACACACACCCATCCATCCATCCATCCTATGGATCCTGGAGTGCCTTCCTGGACAGCAGAAAACCCAATGCCTAGACTGCCAGCTTGCCAACAGTAGTCTGTAATCTTTGTCATGATACAAGATTAGAATTTCCAATCAGATAAAGAAAGAAATGTGCTTTCTATCCTTGTTTTTCTTTTTTTCTGAACCAAGGCCTTCAGCAGTATAATATCTGATGTACTTGAAGAACATTCCAACATCAATCCTGCTCTCTCCAAATATAGATGGAGAAGCTTCCTGCCTAAAATCATGGAGAGATCCTGAATGCAAGGAGGGGAAGATATACTAAGTTAGATGGCCTGATAAAAAGCGATGTTAGAGTCAGAATACGTTGTTCGGAACAAAAAAGCGAGGGATTAACCAGATATTGCTACCAAGGGACAACATCTAGCCAACCTTGGATGCTCCCTAAAGTACAAGCCAGTCCAATATAATTGGATCCAATTAGCCTTTGGATGGGAGACCACTCAGATATCCCAGGGAGGTAGGCAAGATGAGAAAGGAAAGGAAATCATCCCAGCTTAAGGGAATAGCAAATTACTTCCATGTTGTTGCCCAAAATCCTTTAACGGATGTGTCCATGAAGTCATGAGGGTTTGGCACGAGGGATTCTTTACATTTAAGCAGGATATATGTAGAAGCCTTAGATGGGGTGGACTGAATGGGGGAGGGGCATTAAGGACTTCAAAGTGGGTAGGGTCGGATCATCATAGATGCCTATTTGGGGAATGAGTTTTTGCTGTTAAATACAAAATAAAGGCTTATGCTATAGCTTTATTATGTATTTATTTTTTTAGAATGTTTAAATACAATAAAAGTATGAAGAATATAAAAAAAGGAAGAAAGGAAAAGAAAGAAGAAAATCACTGCATGGATTTGTACCCAAATTTTTTTTTGCTTTTTCACAGGTCCCCCATGTATGATAGAACACCCCCTCTTCCTTTTTACACTTCCAACCCTGCTTTGATATTCCTTTATGACAGCTTGACTGATGCCATATACCAATGACACATCAATTTATAAAAATTTTCTCTTAAATTATGATGCAGTGTAAATTTAACACTAGATTTTCCCATTTTCCCCCATGTATCCATGTTTATATTATAACCATCATTTGCAGCCAATTTAACCATGCAGTCTTTAACCTGTTCATCCTCTGTTTCAAATCTTAATAATAGTTTATACATTTCAGCTATTACGTAATCATCATTTGCACATAACTTTATTTTGAATTCAGATTGTCATTTCAGCCACTGAGGTTTCTTTTAATTGCAAAGAGAATCCCATAGATAGTAGCCACTGAACAACTAAGGAACAACTTCAAACTCTGCTTACCAGTGCTGGTAAAGTTTTCATCTTCCCCGTCAGTGAATCTTTTTTAGTAAACTGGAGTTCATCCAGAGGCAAGACTGGCATGTTTCTGGGCTCTTTTCACCTGTAAACACACACACACACGGTAACATTAGGAACTGTTTCAGGAATTCACAACCAAAAACACCAGTTGCTCCTGGTACAATAACCACACCTAGAGACTCAAACTGTTTTTGTACAAACAAAGAACATGAGCAAAAAATAAAATGCTTTTTGCACGGAGCTTAAAGAGCATAAGGTTAACCACCACATTACATTACATTACGTTTTAATAGGATTCCTACAGAATGCTCAATCATATAAATTTCCTAAGATTAAAGGAGTTTGCATGACCAACATCCTCCTCTGCCAGATTTTTTTTTAAAAAGCTGCATTCCACAATTTACTTCTATTCTGGAGGAGAAAAAGTTACATATTGATCTTGTACCCTTAGTCAGAAGGAACAGCTGCAAACAGCAAAATATCATATGACTGAAGTTTTGGTTTTGGCATCAGGCCTCAGGCATTGGTTGAGTTTACACATCACACTAAATGGTTTGCCGAGCTGTGGCTGAGCATGCATGAACCCTCCCACAGGTTTGCAACCATGATTTATGTCACAGCATTTTGTCTGAACCAAACTTCAGTGGTGGATTCAATAAAAATGGCTAAGCACACTGCTCTAAGCCTATGTTCCTTTTTCCCAAAGTCTTGCTCAACGCCTCAGGAAATTCACAATTCAGACATGAAAATGTAATCCTCCTCTGTACATTAGAACAACAGAAATGTTTCACTTCCAGTGTTCAGCGATGTTTTTAAGACTTAGTCTCTAATATTGTCAACAACCTGAAAAAACAGACTTTTTTAGTTTGTCTGCTGTTCTATTTTTGTGTCTTTTCCAATGAACATTGCTCCAGGTTTATTGTTTTTAAGTGCTGGTGTTCCTTAAGGCTGTTTTTATTGTTTTCTTGTAACTTGCCCTGGGTGGCTCTAAAAGAGTGGAACAGAAATAAGTATCACCATCGTGATCAGATCATCATGCTGAAGGACAGGCAAGCTGGTAATGGAAGCAACTGGGGGATGGTGGAAGAGATGCCACCATACTTACATCATCTCTTCTCTGGTGAAGAACATTTATTTTCAAAAGTCCTGCGCCTCAACCAAAAGTGTGTAGAAAACTCCTCTATCACTAGTCCCTAATAATAATAATAATAATGTATTACACGTGCATGCCGCCCGACTCACAACAACCCTGGGTGGCTCACAACAATCAAATAAAGAAATTACAATAAAATCAATAAAACATAAAAAATAAAGATGGCAAGCTTAAGTGAGCTGTCTCCCTCTCCCTCTCCGAAAGCCTGGGTGAGGAGCCAGGTCTTCAGAGCCCTTCAAAATATACCAGAAGGGTGGGGGGCATCCGGATTTCAGGGGGAACCTCATCCCAGAGGGCAGGTGCTGTGACAGAAAAGCATGCTTCCGGGGTCCAGATAGATGACATTGTTTAATTGAAGGAACGCAGAGCACGCCAGCCCTGCAGGATCAAATTGGCCGGGGAGATGCTTTGGGGGAGAGGCAGACCAAGTCACCTGGCCCCATGCCATGTAGGGCTTTATAGGTAACAACCAGCACCTTGATCACAGCAGGAAGCAAATCAACCACCAGCGCAGCTTGCAAAGCAGGGAGGTTACATGGGCATACTGAGGCATGCCCATCCCTGCTCGTTCACACAACACACTCAGCCTACTTACTGAATTAACCCCTTTTCTTGGTTCACACAATGGACAGGAGCATGGACTCATCAAATAGGCTGGGTTGGCCCAGCACCCTAAGCCATAAAACACAAACTGGGTTTAAAACCAGGCCAGGCCTTTGGAGAAGATAACCGATAAGGGATTCTGTTCCCTTCTGGGTTTATTTTCTTTGCCATGGTTGTTCTGCTTTGTGTTGGTTTTGTGTGTGTGTGTGGAGGGTTTTCTACTGTTCTTTGTTGTTAAATGTTCTGACGATTGTAAGCTGCCCAGAGTCAGGCAGCATATAAATTTAATAAATAATTATTAGTTATTATTAGTTATTATTATTATTATTATTATTATTATAAAACTATGTCCCGTAAACGCGGGCGGTTGGTCTTTCTGTTGGAGCCTTTCCAAATCTACCTGAAGCAGCTGCAGCTGCTGGATCTGTCCTGCGCTGACTTTTATGTTTACATCCGAGGCAAAGCTTCCCATCTCAGCCCAGGACCTCCTCCGTGTGCTCGCCTTCGTTGCTCTGGTTGGCTCAGCTTTAGAGGAAGATGGGAGCTGTAGTCCAACGCCTCTGGGAGACACGCCCCCTCCCCTCCCGGGCTGCAGAGGCCAGCTGCCCTTCCAAGTTCACCACGCCGTCCCCTTTTCCCCCCCAGAGGAGCACAGCGACTAAAGCAAGTCACCTCTCAAGCAAGCCCTCTGCCACACAACAACCCTGCAGGACGGACCAGGCACCAGCCGGGATCCCCCTCCGACGGCCCCTCCGCGACCACGCCCACCCAAGCAGCCAGCCAATCCCCTTCCCGGGCCGTGACGTCACCGCGCACCGTCCGGCAGCTCGTCCACGTAACGTCACAGCAACCCCCGCCTCGCATCCGGGTCTTCTGGCTCCCGCCTCGTTAGACCGCTTGGGGAACCCGGGGCCGGGAGCGAGGGCTTGGCTGCGTCACCGAGCCCCTCCGGATACTTTCAGCTTCCCCCGCCGGTCCTCCTTCTTCCCGAGGGGCACCCGAGAACCACCCCGCAATTGCGTGGCACCCCCTATCTCGCCTCAGTGGTGCTTACGCCTTCCCGTCGGCCTCCCACTTCCGATGATGGGAAACACTTCCGGGTCGAGGAGGCCGTCGATCCGCCCCGAGGCGTGCCAGGTTGCTTAGAGGCGGGGGGGCAGCTTTCCCCCGGGCATGTTATGTTGTTATTAGCTACCATTGCTGGTAACTACTTTATCTGTTTATTCAGTCATTATTCATAGTTGCCAGGGCTGCAGATCTTCCTAGCCCGTTTTCCTGGGGGGGCGGGGGAAGAAGGGGGGATTGGACTACAAGTCCCATTGTCCGCAGCCTTTCTTAAGTCTCTCTTGCTTGAAACGTCAGTCTCGAGTCTTTCCTCTTTTCTTTCTTGCTTTGGCATTATCTTTGCAGAATTAAAACAAAAGCTCAAAATGATACAGGATATAAAGGTAAAAGGAAAAGAAGGCAAATCTGTTTTTTCTCTAAAGAAAAGAAAAGGAATAATAATTGGGAGTGTATAGACATATGTAGGAATACAGTGATCCTGAGAGTTTATCTATATCAATCTATATGTCTCATATATATACATACATACATATATATATATATAATTACACACACACACACACAATGCTATTTTAATAAAATGTTAGTTTATTTCTCTTCTGCGTTCCCCCAGAACAGTTGAAACAAGCAATAAAACAGTCTTAAATAAAACTCATCTATAATATTTCTTAGTATCAAAAGTAAAACCAATATAGCCTAATAGCCCTTTTTCTCTTGGGGGCTGGAAGCATTGTACATCTGGTCTCCCTCATTCTATTTCCCCCTTCATGTTGGAAATGGCCCAGGGTCACCTATGGCTAAGACTGTCTCCCCGATCTAAGTTTCGCAGTGGTGATGGCAGAAGTTATTCATATCATTCCTTTCAGGATGCATTTCTTAATGGGGCCACTAACACCAACAATTGTAAACCTCCACCAAATTTTTACCAAATTTTTACCAAAGAAAAACAACAGGACCATTTGGGCTGACTAATTCTGAAGCTAATACTTGTGTAAATGAATAACTTTCAGGAACAGGGGACTTTGATAGTTGGATTGTTGGCAGATTAATTAAGGCAAGTGTTTTGTTTTTAAGAATCGTCTGGTCTGAATTTACATACAGATGAAAAATGAACTCACTATAGTGGTGGGAAGACACATCTTGTCCTTTCCGTGAACCCATTTGTACAGAGTAGACTAAGTCTGAAATTTTACTTTATTGCAAGTTGTAAAAAATATTTAGAATGTATCTGAAATGGTTTGAATGTTGTAAAGCAAGCCTGAGCAGAAGGTAGCTAGGAATCTACAGGGAGATGTCTGAAGACTTGCAGCAATTCAGCAAGGATTGCGTCTCCTTGTCGATGAAGATTCTCAGTCGTCCCGGTGGAATTGTCTGTAGGTTGAGTCCTGGCAACTGGATGTCTTTCTTTTCGGTAGAACCGTCTTGCTGCTTGTCCAAGCAGCTTCTTCACACTGAAGCTGCTTGGACAAGCAGCAAGACGTTTCTACCGAAAAGAAAGACATCCAGTTGCCAGGACTCAACCTACAGACATCTCGTTGTGTAACAATAGCAAAACCCCACACTTACTGCATTATATTCCTGAAAATTAGAAGGCATGGGGTTAAAATTAGAAGGCATGGGGTTAAAATTAGAAGGCATGGGGTCTCAGAACTCTTTAATTCATAATCCCAGAATATTTTGCAGTAGGCTCCAGTTGGTGGATATCAGAGTTCTGGTTAAAAAATAAAAAGCAAGTAAATTCTGCAAGCCTGAAATCTGCACCTGCCTGTTCTAAAGCCAAGAGTTATCCCCCTTAGCAGGTGTCTCTCCCCCATTATTTGAGCCATGTCAAGCAATCTTTCCAATTAATCTTCTCTCCCTTTGTAACTAGACAAAACAATGAGATAAAAAAAAACATATTTACAGAAAGAACAATGTTTTCATCTTCCAAAATTTGATACGCACTTCAGGTTTGTGACTAAAGAGTCCCCAAACCAGAAAGGCAGGTTGAATAGTTTCAACACTTCATTTATCTTTTGGCAGAATCAAGGACAAATTCCCCATAGGAATTATGTGTTAGTTGGACTTCTGTGTGTCTGTCATGTTCACTGATTCAATGTAGTTTGTACATCGTAACGTTTCGCATGCCACGGCGCTGACGCGGGTTTCTGTTTGGGAGGGAGCTGCTGTGAGACCTTGTGCCGAGCTCTGTATCTGAATTCCTTACAATGGAATGTGTTTGGAATTATGTTCTCTGTTCAAGGCCTTTTCCCGCAG
The DNA here is from genome assembly GCF_035149785.1 of Candoia aspera. NCBI lineage: Eukaryota > Metazoa > Chordata > Lepidosauria > Squamata > Candoiidae > Candoia > Candoia aspera. The sequence goes on along the minus strand of NC_086167.1, from coordinate 5,294,429 downwards.
ACCATCAGAAGCCGTTAGGAGCACCTGGGATTGTGAACTTGAGAAGATTCTACAGGGGGAGGGGTTTCATTTGCACCGAGGCTTTTTCAGTTTGAATTTGGCACATTTTAATCATTCTCAGCTTTCTCTGTGATCCTGCATACTATTCTTTAATAAATCAGATATCTTTGAATCCCTGCTCATGAGTCTGATAGTGTTTTAGAATAGGGAACCATTACATAAAGCTGAGAATCCCCAAAGTTGTACTTTTAGCTCCTACCAAGATCAGTTTCTTGCAAGGGAAAATAGTTAACGATGGCCGAGTCCAAGCTCATGACCAGGGGACTTGAGACGGCTAGCTTGCTGCCCAAGTTGACGGTCAAGAGCGGAGAACTGAACCTCACCCCAGAACCTTCAGACTCCCGGGATGAATTGAGTTCCAATTCTGATGTGGAAGAATCTAACGATGGGGAAGAGCCAGAGCAACCAGCACCCAGCGAATCGCTCGCAGAGTTGATCACCTTGGATGAGGTGGGGGAACCCCAGCCAGGGACGTCGGAGGCGTCCTGGAAGTATCAGTTCCCGCTAACCCCAGACAAAGAATCTACAGTGTCAACAGAGAGAAAACGGAACACGCAAGTGAGGGAGGACTCTCAAACCCCTGAAAGACTAAGAGTGATGGAGGCAAAATAGAATTGATAGAGTACATGCTAAGAAACCTGTCTCTCACTGGAGGGGCAGGGGAGACACGGAGGAGATCCCAGCTTCCCGCAACCATCCCCCATCCTCTCATCCAGACCGCCGGCGGAGCAGGGCCGGAGACGGCTCTGAGATGAATCTCCACCCCACAGGGCTCGGTCACCAGTGTCCCCACCCTGAAGAGGGAAAGCTACTGTAACCTGGGGCCCAACCACTCAAGCGGCTGCCGATTCAACATTTGAAAAGTTGAAAACCCTTTTCACCGCTGAGCCTATTCTACAGCACCCTGATCCTGAACGCCCCTTTGTGGTCCAAGTTGATGCTTCTGACTCCTCAGTTGGGGCTATTTTGTTACAGAGGGATTCTGAAAATCACTTAAAACCCTGCGCTTATCTGTCCAGGAAATTTTCTGAAACCGAACACCGTTGGCATGTTTGGGAAAAGGAGGTGTTTGCTGTAAAAGCCACTTTGGAAACCTGGCATCACCTCCTTGAAAGCGCTAAATGCCCTTTCAAGGTTTGGACCGATCACAGGAATTTGGAAGCCCTCCGCACACGCACACACACCCCGGCGTCTCAGCCCTTAACAAATTCGCTGGGCTCAGTTTTTCAGTCGCTTTAACTTCCAGCTAAAATTTATCCCGGGAAAGAAAAACTTTCTGGCCTATGCTTTGTCACATTTACCTCAGGACCTTGACCAGGTGACAGATGTGGTTGGGACTGTTCTCACTGAACCACAACTGGGCTTGGTTGCTGTCACTCGGGTGCGCAGGCAACCCCGCCCCCAGCCCAGTCTGGGAAGCGGAAAGTGCAAGTTCCTTGTCAGTTACAGAAGGACTTTCTCCAGGCACTGAAATCTGACACTTGGTTGCTAGCTAATAGGGACACTGTTTCTTTTGAAAACGGTCTGGCATGGGTGGAACACCGCCTTTATGTGCCTGAAACTTTAAGAGCTGATGTTTTGCAGCATTCCCATGATGATAAACTTGCTGGACACTTTGGTTTTGTCAACACCTTGCATTTGGTTCGCCACCAATTTTGGTGGCCAACCTTGAGACGTGACGTAAAAGACTATGTTGCTTCCTGTCCTGTTTGTGCCCTGTCAAAACGTAAAGGAGGGAAACCACAGAGGCCTTTACAGCCAGTGGCCAGTCCTACCTGTCCTTGGGACGAGATTTCTATGGATTTTATTGTGGATCTTCCTCCCAGTCAGAAGAAAACTGTAATTTGGGTTGTAAAAGACTTTTTCTCCAAGCAAGTGCATTTCATTCCATGTGCATCCATCCCGTCAGCCCCACAATTGGCACGCCTATTTCTCCTCCATATCTAGTGCCTCCACAGTAGCCCCTCCCATTTGGTCTCTGACCGCAGGGCACAGTTTACTTCCCATTTTGGAAATCATTTTTAAAATTGATTGGCACTAATCAAGCGCTGTCCACATCATCCCATCCCCAGACTGACGGTTCTACTGAGATTTTAAATTCCACTCTTGAACAATTTCTTAGAGCATACATTAACTACCATCAGGACGATTGGGTGGAGTTATTACCTTTTGCTGAAGTTGCTTACAACAATGCTGTCCATCAAAGTACCGGACAAACCCCTTTTCGCGTGGTTTCTGGTCACGACTTTGTTCCCATCCCTGAACTGCCACAGCCGCCTTCCCAAACATGTTCTGTGTCTGACTGGGCTGTTAGACTGTCTGATTCTTGGCCGGTAATTCAACAAGCTTTGGCTGATGCCCAGGCTGCTTACAAGTCTCAAGCTGATAAGCATCATTCTTTACAACACGACTTCAAAGTTGGGGATCAGGTGTATCTATCTACTAAATTTATCAAATCACCTCAACCCTCTAAAAAACTCGCTCCCATATTCATTGGTCCCTTTCCTGTTGTTCAGCTTATCAATCCAGTTACTGTTAAATTGGACCTGCCTCACAATTTGAAACGCTTGCACCCTGTTTTCCATTGCAGCTTGCTTAAGCCTATGCACCACTCCTCACGCTGGCACCCTCAACCTCCTCCTCCTGCTCCAATTATGATTGACGGCCAACAACACTTTGAAGTCAAGGACATCGTTGATTCCCGCAAACTTCGAGGCACCCTGCAGTATCTCGTACAATGGAAACATTTTCCTCATCCTGAACGGGTGTCTGCTCACCATGTTAACACTCCTGTCTTAGTTAACCGTTTCCACCTTGCTTATCCTTTAAAGCCTGCTGCTTGATGTAATCTTTATTTTGGAGAGGCAGTATGTCATGTTCACTGATTCAATGTAGTTTATACATCGTAACGTTTCACATGCCATGGCGCTGACGCGGGTTTCTGTTTGGGAGGGAGCTGCTGTGAGACCTTGTACCAAGCTCTGTATCTGAATTCCTTACAATGGAATGTGTTTGGAATTATGTTATCTGTTCAAGGCCTTTTCCCGCAGACCATCAGAAGCTGTTAGGAGCACCTGGGATTGTGAACTTGAGAAGATTCTACAGGGGGAGGGGTTTCATTTGCATCGAGGCTTTTTCAGTTTGAATTTGGCACATTTTAATCATTCTCAGCTTTCTCTGTGATCCTGCATACTATTCTTCAATAAATCAGATATCTTTGAATCCCTGCTCATGAGTCTGATAGTGTTTTAGAATAGGGAACCATTACAGTGTCCTCTGCTTTAAGAACATCTCTGCCTCAGCTTGGTCACTTTGCTGCCTGGTTTTTCTTTAACTCAAGCTGCTTGCTAGAAATCTCTAATTACAATTCCCAGGATTCCCATTTCCCATCTGATTATCTCAATGTGTCACAAGGATGCCAATGTGGAGATGGCTGATTTAATTTTCACTCCGGTCCTGAAGCTCCGCATTCTGCAAGCTATCTTGGTGGGTTCTTCACTATTGTTATGCCATCCTGACATAAAACACTGCATACGTAAAAACAGTCAAAGTCCTGGATGGATTACAGTTGTTACCGTTCATCCGTCATCGTCAATGAAGACCTCGGCACCATGTTTTGTTTTGTTTTTATAATCACATTAAGATTAAATGTGGTGTGTCTGAAGATGACTGGGCACAGAATGTTCTCGTGCATGTTGGACAGATGTGTAGGCACTGCAGTTTTTGCGCTGGCAGCTCTGGTCTTACGCATCTTGTGCTTGTGTTGTGCCTCAGCAGTGTGCTTTGCTTTGCGAGCTTGACAGCCCTTGTGGATGAGGCCACACCAGGCAGGGCGGTTTTGTGCCAGTGTCTCCCAGGTGGTCTCATCAGCATAGACTGATGGTAGACACGGTCTAGATAAAACTTCAGTGTCAGGTACTTTGTCTTGCCATGATGCCTACTAGCATGTGGAAATGGTGGCGCTGTCTTGAATACCTGTGATACACAGTCCACGTTTCACAGGCATACGGAAGAATAGCAAGTACCTCGCCTCTGTGGACCTTCAGTTTTGTTACTGAGCTGATTCCTTGATGTTGCCACACAGGGACCGCAGTCTACTGAAAGTGGAAATTGTCTTTGCTATTCCGCAGTTAACTTCTGCATCGATGATCACTGCCTGAGAGAGGGTACTGCCAAGGTAATTAAACTGGTCCACTGCCTGTAGATTCTGCCCTTTGATTGTGATTTTGGGTTCCGTATACGGTGCATGAGGAGCAGGCTGGCGCAGGACTTCCATCTTTTGGATGTTGATGGTGAGTCCAATGTTGTCGCAAGCCATAGAGAGTTTATCCGTACTGACTTGCATCTCTGGCTCAGAGCCAGCATTCAAAGCACAGTCATCAGCAAAGAGGAAGTCTCTCAGAGCTGTTTCTTTCACTTTGGTAATAGATTGAAGTCTCCTCAGATTGAAGAGCTTCCCATCTATTCTGTAATTGAAGCTGATTCCAGCATCACTGTCCTGGAAGGCATCATTCAGCAAGGCAGTAAACATCATGCTGAACAATGAGAGTGCAAGCACACAACCCTGTTTGACACCATTAGTGACTGGAGATACCTTAGAGGTTTGCCCACCATCCAGCACCCTGGCCATCATGCCATCATGGAACTGGCGTACCATCTGAATGGATTTGGCAGGGCAGCCGAACTTCGACATGACCCTCCATGGGCTTTGTTGCCTAACAGTGTCAAAGGCTTTTGTGAGATCAACAAAGGTTGTGTATAAAGTTCACAGTTCTGCTCCTGACACTTCTCCTGAAGTTGGCGCGCAGCAAAAATCATGTCGATAGTCCCACTTGGTGGAAGCCACACTGTGACTCTGGCAGCGGGCCCAGCTCCAGACGAGTGACCAGACAATTGAGCAGGACTCTTGCAAGGGTTTTTCTTGCAATGGAGAGCAGCGGGATTCCTTGGTGGTTGTCGCATACTTGTTGATTGCCCTTCCTCTAGTAGAGGTGTATGGTAGATGCATCTTTTTAAGTTCCTGAGGAATGGATCCTTGCTTCCAGAAAGAATGGAACAACTCAGTGAGTTTCTCTATAAGTACAGGACTACCAGCTTTGTAGATCTCTGCAGGTATGGCATCTGTCCCTGGAGCTTTGCACTAGATAGCTGGCTGATAGCTTTCGTGACTTCAGCTACTACCAGAGCGTCATCCATGGTACTGTTGATGTTGACTGGAGGAATCCTGTCTATCACGTCATCATTCATAGATGATGGTCAGTTGAGGACGGCTTCAAAGCATTCAGCTTCTCTGCAGGATCTGAGCCTTCTCTGTAAAGAGAGTTGTATCATCTGTACTTAGGAGGAGGGAACTCTTGAGAAACTGAGGTCCATAGAGAGAGTTAAGGGCTTCATAGAACCATTTCAAGTTGTTTCTTGTCAGCATATCCCTGTATTTTGTCTGCCGTGGTGGTCAGCCAGGCATCTTGCATTTTACGCAGTTAAGTTCTGGACTCCCCTTTGAGCACTGATAAAAGCATTTCTCTTGGCAGCTGATAAGTCTTTCTGATGGGCACAATGAAGGTGGTGCTGTTCAACAAGTAGAGCCTGTATCTCCTCATTGTTCTCATCGAACCAATCATGCTGCTTGTGGGTAGAAGGCCCTAGAGTCTTCAGTGCAGATGGATGGACAGCATTCCTGAAGCATTCCCAGTCATCCTCAGCACTGCCAACAAGGTGTAGGTCAGCAAGCTTAATTTCTAAGGCTTCAGCCAGTGCTGAAGTTGTGCTGGAGTTCTTCAGCCTGAGTACATTGACTTTTTCCATGGCCTTACTTCCTTGTGGTCGCCTCTTGGATCTCATGCAGAGCTTCATTTTAGAGACAGTGAACCTGTGATCTGTCCGATAGCCAGCACCACCCATGGCCTTGGTCACTCCGACATCCTTCCTGTCTTTTCTCTTGATAGTGACCTAGTCAATAAGATGCTAATGCTTAAAGTGGGGGTGCATCCTGGAGGTCTTGTTACGGGTAGGCAGGCGGAAGGTTGGGTTAGTGATGGGGAGGTTGTGTACTGCACAGGTCTTTAGTAAGAGTAGGCCATTACTGTTACCCTTGCCCACTCCATGTCTCCCAGCAACTTCCTGTCAGGCCACAGTGTCGCACCCTACTCTTGCACTGAAGTCGCTGAGCGAGATCAGCTTGTCAGAGCTGCTCACTGCTGATAATAGGGTATCTCCTTCTTCACAGAACCTGTTTTTTCATCTCATCTGAGTTGGTCATTGTAGCAGCATAAGCACTGACCAGGGTAGCTTGACTTCTGAGCTGGCCATTCACACCTTTGGGGAGACTGGCAAGTTTCCAGACAAGGTGACTCCCGACAGCAAATCCAGCTCCTCCATTTTCAGTCAGCAGCCCTTCGTTGGCTAGGTGAGTCTCACTCGGCTGCAATGTCAGTATCGTACCTTGTGAGCTCTCTGGCAACCAAGGCTGTACTTCTCTCTGATCTATCTGCTGTAGGATTACCCAAAAGCATGCACACATCCCATGTGTCAATGATGAACAGTATCACCTTACATTTTTCTGTGCTTGTTTGACCGCCAAAGTGGGATCCCTGCCAGCTGCGGTAAACTGGCCAGGGTGTAGTGAAGCAGGCAATGTTTAGGGCACCTTTTCTAGCCCCTTCCTCATGCTACGGAGGTGAGCAGTGTCTTCCTGAAAAGGGCTGCTGAGGGGCACAGGTAGACGCTGAGTTTCACTGCTGCTTCAGTCAGTGAAAAACGACCATTAGACCTGAGCTGCCCATGGGCAGGTCTGTGACTGGAGCTTCCAGTATATCCACACCTGCCACTTTGTTGCTCACCACCCATCGCCACAGGACTTCTAAGAGAGGGTGAAGAGAGTGGTGATAATGATGGTGTCGAGACTAGCACGTGGCTTGGATTTAAGTGAGGGAGAGTCGCACAATGTCAGCCTTGCTCTCTTTTCCCAATTCCCATTTGGATCCAGTGGCAGGACAAAAGTTTTGACCCGCAGAGATGGGGCTAGGCGCAGTGGTTGACAAGGGCATCTTCTGGGTCTTGTCATGCTCCATGTGTTCCACAATGCTTGGAGAGACCACCTTCGTGATTGTTGGACCTTCCAAGGGATTCTTCTGCTCAATCCGTCAGAGTCTGTCTTTGCATGCCAGGGATAGATGACTCCCTATCTCACCAAGGGTTGAAAACCCATCAGCTACCCTCACCTGGTTTAGCCAGCTTGTTGAAGCCGTTGCCCTTGGTGTGGCCCCTGTCACATGCAAACAGCTATGAAGAGCCACAGATGAGAGCTGAGTGCTGGGTGGGGACCACAGGTGGACGAACCGCCCTAAAAAAAGGACATAATGTCACCCCGCCTCCCAGAGATGCTACCCATTATTAAAAACATTAAAGCTAATTTAGCCCATTATGCTTATTCTAGTCTTAATCCTAAAGTGGCAAATCTAGTGGCCGCATTTCTGACACTCATTAAATGTTAACTTCAGTTAGTTTTCTGAGATTTCCCATGTTGGTGCAAACCCATCCCAGTTGGCTATTTTATGATTCAGTGTATTGTGTGAAACTTTAAAAATAATTTACTGCAGTAACCAAGTTAAGTGTGATGTAAGCCTAAAGTTTTCTAACAACATTAAAAGACAAGAAAATAATAAAGGCAATTAATAAATAGTACAGGAAAACTGTATTTTCAGTACTTCACTGTGGAGCGGGCTCACACTGAATTCAAAACTGTAAGAATTATGTTAATGCAATTAACAATCAAGAAGTATTTGTGCCCCTTCTCTCAGATTTATTGGTAGAGAAGATTATATTGAGGTTAAAGATTGGTATAGTAGAAAAAATCATAGAGTGCATGTTCTCTGTCTGAGAGGCTCCCCTTTTAAGAATAATTTGTTTCATCCATCCTACATCCAATTTTCCACTTTTCCTCCCAGCCTTAACTTACACTTAACATTCCTTAGTTTTAGAGCATGCCTGTTCTTCTGCGAACCACTTGATTTTTCTTACTTGTTTTCATTCACTCTGTTTTAGTCAAGATCTATTTGCAGCTGCCATGGGAGAAAGAGTATTATTTTCACTTGTTCAATATTTAAATAATGACCTTTCTTTCCCAAAGAACATTGGTGTGCCTAAACTCAGGAAAGGATTAGTTGAGCTGCCTCACACTTTAAGAAATCATTAAGGATGCCTCTATCACATCTTCTAAATAATATGATTCTTACTTAATGCCCTTTGGCTAACATTGAATACATGAGACTCGATCGATTTCTGATTGATCTGCTGTTGTCACTGATGACACTTCTTGCATCAGTCTAGTCAACTATACAGAAACACAAACATTATAAAGATCATAGGGCATGAAACTGACCTTTGACCTTCTTTTCTTGTATCACGTTTTATGTTCCTAAAAGGCTGCCCTCTTAGAACTTACTAACTTCAGTGGGATGTCTAGAATCCAAAAACGTTGAAGGCATTTTGAAAGTTGTGGGAAGTTTGCCCTTTTTTTCCTGTGAAAAGCAGACCACAGCCATTAGGCCTCACCGTGCTGTGCTCTAGGACCACCATATGGTGGTACTGATGTCAAGCTGGGGTCTCCTCAATCCCTATTGCCTTTCCAGATCTCCTCTAATCTCTGTGGATTTCACACACACTGTGGATTGATAATATTCATAGATAGCATTTCTTTCCACCAGGTATGTAACAAACAACTCGGGGCTGAAGTTTTGAATGCAGTCAGTTGGCCATACAGGCCAGCAGGGGCTTGCTAAGCATTCTAAATCCCTGCCGAGCCATATTTTAAGGCATGTGCATGTGTTGCGCTACGCATGTTGCCCGGCATGACCCCTACCATTAGGCTGCTGCCTCAGATGCAGATGCCAGGTGTAGCAGCCACTTCCCCCTATCCCCTATAAATCTTAAAAGTAGTTTGTGTTTCACCGTCAATGTAGGTGAGACAGATGTGATCAGAGGAGACACAATGCAGTGCCCTCATTTAGAGCCAGTTTGGTCTAGTGGTTAAGGTGCTGGGCATCTCCTGCCTAAGGCAGGACTGGAACTCACAGTCTCCTGGTTTCTAGCCCAGCACCTTAACCACTAGACCAGATTGGCCAAAATCTGAATAGTGCTTAAACAAATGAACTTTAGACGGCAGTGCAATTGATAAACAAATACCTTCTTGGGGATGAATTGGTGTCGGGAAGTTATTGGGCATGATAAATGGCAACTATTGAGTTGTTACTAGCATCCCATCCCGTGAATGCCTCAGATAAATGCCTTGATGTGAAGGCTTGACAGATGCATGCCACTAATCTTGGCTCTGTTTTAAGTGTTAAGAGAAACATCCTGGCACAGCCAGCAATAGGGTACAAATCAGCATTTTCGTTCCAAAGAATGTCAGGAGCATAACCAGAGAGAGAAGAGCAAATTTGACACTGACATTGAATTTATGCATATCTGCTAATGAAGAGACAAAAATGTCTCCATTTTCTAGGCTGTTTCAGGTGTCCGAAGAGTTCCCAAGTGACATTTCCGTAATTTAAAACATAAACCTGATTTTCCGTCCACGCAGGAAGATGCCCTTCCACGGGTCTTCCCCTCCAGTTTTTGCCAGCCTCAGCTGCAGTCAAACGACCTCTGTTCCTGCATGCAAAGAAGCCGCCACTGACTAGCCTCGCTTTGCATTTTCCGCTTGCTTTTGTTTTCAAGGGAAATGCAAAGCAGCGCTCGCAGATTGAAGGGTTGTGGGTCGTTGGGTGGCTTTGCCTCTCTTTCTTTCCACAAGTAGGTCAGGAACCTGGAAAGCATAAACAAGTCAAACTGTACACCCATTGGCAGTCTAGGTTATGAAACAGCACATTCAGATTGATTGGACAATGGATGGTATAAATTCCATGGAATTAGAAAAGCTTTTCCATGGCTAACAGCACTTTTGCCAGGCAGGGTGGGGGGATCTAGAGGGAAGCCATTGGCTGAAGGCTAATGTCTTCTTTGTTTCGTTTGTTTCTTTTGCAGTGACCCCAATGGGAAGGAAATGAGCAACGCCACAGCTTTAGGGCTGCATAGTTGTGGGCCCTTTTTCATTATACAGGTATGTGGGGGGGTTGCATTCTCCGGCATGCCCACAGAACGGCCTGCAGTAGACTCTACCAATGGTGAAAGCAGTGTGTGTGTATGAATATGCATGGAAGGAAGGAAGGAAGGAAGGAAGGAAGGAAGGAAGGAAGGAAGGAAGGAAGGAAGGAAGGAAGGAAGGAAGGAAGGAAGGAAGGAAGGAAGGGAGGTAGGGGGCGTTCTGTGGAGCAAGAAGGGGGACCAATCTCACCACTTTGCAGCCTGGTACAATCAGTGCTTTGGGATTAGCGCATGAGCCGTGGAAGATATTTTGGGAATGGATGAGCCTCCTGCTCAGCCGGCTCAGTAATTTTGCGAGGACCGGATATAATCTCAAAATCCCAGATGGGCCAACCAGCACAAAAGTATGGAAGATCGTAGCTCATCTTGCACAAATACATGGACTAGAAGACCTCCAAGGTCCCTTTCAACGCTATGATTCTGTGATTCTGTGAAATAGCTTAAAAGTCTTGTCATCCCTTCACTAACTTCTCGAAGTGAGGAGAGTCTGTTAATTTTTCTGAAGCCCCAGTAGATGATACCACCAGGCCCTGGAGCTGGGCCTCTCCTCCCCCACTGAATAGGATCATTCTGTAATCTTTTCTGGTTTCATATCAAGCATTGCCTTACCCCTTTTCAGAAAACATTTAGCAGATGCAGACTTGGGCCTTTTGCTTCTCACTCTGGGCTTCGCGTGTTTTGAAATCTGTTCTTGCAATAACTGAGTCATATTTTAACAAACGAACAGGATCATGCTTTCTTTCCTGTTCCTTCTCTCTTCAGGCACTTTTCTAAACAGTGGTAAATCTTAGAGTTCCTTGGGTAGATGGGCAGCTATATAAATTGAGTGCATAAATAAATGTGTTTTTGTATTTATTCTTTGTACCTGGCCTTTTTCAAAAGGCTCAAAACAACTACCGTTAAAGCAGATACTGGGCGAGGTCATCCAGCAGCTTAGGGCCTGGTCTAATCAAAGTGCTAGCTTTACATAACTATCCTAGGCCAGGCTGATGATGCCATTGGAGACTGTGAAGGACTGGATGGGAGAGAACAGACTTAAACCAAATCCTACTCAGATGGAGTTACCGTTTGTCAACCGGGGTTCTCTGTCTGCTCCAGCAGTGTCTCTTGACAAAGTGGCATTATCGCTGAAGGACCAGATCCTCAATTTGAAGGCTCTCCTGGAGTTGCATCTCCTGGTAGAACTACAGGTAGCTTCTACGAGGGGACCTTCCTGGGGTGGGAGGACTCATGCCTTGTCACCACTCTGACATGCTACGTTTAAAGACCATTTGGAGGCTGTACTTGGTCCAAAATGCAGCAGTCGGTGTGTTAAGCAGAGTTAGCTGGTGCTAGTGCGTTATACCAGTGCTGTGGGTCCTGCTAGCACCAGGCTTTCTGGTGCAAGTTAAGCTGCTAGTGCTAAGTTATAAATGTGTTGACTACATTCACTCATTGAAATTGGCCTGAGTATAGGTTGTCCTCGCTTAACGATCACAATTGGGACCAGAATTTTGGTTGCTAAGCGAAGCAGTCATTAAGTGAATCTGACCTGGTTTTATACCTTTTTTGCAGCAGTCGTTAAGCGAATCGCCGGGGCCATTAAGCAGACCATGTGGTCATTAAGCAAATCATGCAGTTCCCCATTGATTTTGCTTGCCAGAAGCTGGCTGGGAAAGGCAAAAATGGCGATCACATGACCATGGGATGCTGCAAAGATCATAAATGTGAACCGGTTGCCAAGCACCCAAATCGTGATCACATGACCACGATGGTCATCAGTGTGAGGACCAGTCATAAGTCAGGTTTTTCAGCACCATCATAAGTCTGAACTGTCACTAAATGGATGGTTGTTAAGCTACAAACTACAGGACTACCTGTAGTTTGATCTAGCCAGGAGAAGCTGCTAGTGGATCCCCACTTTAGGGAGGAGAGAAGCAAGGCCTAGGCATCAGGTTGGCTCCCACTTTGACCATTTTCCGGGAGCAACTTGAAACAGAGCTCTTCCAGAGGACATCTTGGCTGTGATACCATCTTGACTGGGTATACAAATTGGTTTTGTTTATATAATTGGTAATGTTATGCTTATTTCATTGGATTGTGGATGTTTTATGTATTTTAATTGTTTACTGTATATTATTTTCTCTGCAAACTGCTGAGAACTCTTTCAGACTGCAGTGGTCTATAAATGTGATAAATAAATAAATAAATAAGTAAGTAAGTAAGTAAGTAAGTAAGAGAATCACTAGCAAGGCAATTTGTGGCATGTATAACCGGAGATAAGTTCCACCTTGCTCTTATGCATATAACTTGGGGGTAAACTCCATTGTAATCAATCAGACATTCTTCTCATAAACCTTCAAAGGACAACCAATTAGCAATTGCATTAAATATCGAATTAAAAAAAAACCATACTCCTGCAATCAGTCAGACCGTTTTCAAAGAGGACAAAAAGGTAAATGCAACGTCTCTTTAAAGCTGAGCTCAAGCAAGTCCATGCAGTTTTCTTGGCAATGATACAGAAATGGTATACTGTATGTACTACTATTATCTTCTGAGATGTTTTCAACTTCCCAGTCCAGCCCTGGTATTTTCTGCAGGGCTCCCATCCAGTTCTAACCAGGTCAGACCCTGTTTAATATCCCATCACCAGAGAAGTTCAGGTGGGTGTTGCAACCTGCCGAGGTTCAAAGAGGGTAGACATCATTAAAATAGCCTCGGAGGATAATATGTTCGGTAAAGATACCTTGCCAATATCCCACAATACAGTATCTATGAGAGCTGAGGCTGGTGTCATGAGTAAGGATGGCGAGCGGGGGGCTCCCATCCAGACTGTCAAGCGCATGCGTAGCACTGAGGAATTGGGCAGCCATTCAAAGAGACACAGATTGGGACCGCCTTAACCTTTGGGGGTTATATGTCTGGGTTTTCCCACGCTTCTTCAGTTTGTTAGGATTCCTGTTAAGTACTAGCAATAAATATTAGAGACCAGTTCCTTGTCTCAGTGTGTTTCCCAGCTGTTAGGACAGCTGGTGAGGCAGGAACCAGAAGTTCCCAGTCCAGAAGGGCCTAAACAGGTCTCAGCTCCCAAAGTCACTAGGTAAGTCAGTTCAGAAGAGAGGGAGGAAGAAGCCTAGATTTCGGATCCTTGAAAAGAGATATACGAGTCTCTGACTTCCGCAGTGTGTTGGGCAATCAACTGTTGTGTTCAGGCTTCATTCTTGTCAGCAATAAGAATTCTGCTTTAGCTGAGTTGTGTCTGGGAGTGTTATCATCTCTAGCCAAGAGCTGAACAGAGTTCAAGAGTTTGGGAACCCTCAAGGCAGCCGTTTCAAGTGATGGGGGCCGAGCCCGCATGGTGTAGGAAATAAAAGAAATTGTGCTGGTCTATGACTATAATAAAGAGTGGTTTGATTTTAATAAAAGAAAGGGGGGCTCTTCCAGGTGAATACATCCTGCATAGAGCCCCCATGCAAAACACAGTCTCCACCCTCTTTGGAAGCCAGGCAGGATACAGATGTAAAACTGTCTTGCTCTGAAGTTTAGAGTGCCTGTTCCTTTTTAAAAAAATATTTTGTCGTTGAAGTTTACCGATACAAAGATAAAAAACTAATACAAACTAAGAAAAATATAAAAATAAAAAGTGCAAAGAAAATGAGAAAAAAAGAAAAGAAAAAAAGGTGTGTAAAGAAATGACTTCCCCCTTCAAGACAAGTACAATTTCAGTAACTTATCACCTTCTCTGATATTTCAACAAAAGGTATCTTTTCCCCATATCTCATCTGTTATCTGTAAACAAATTATAAAGCCTCGTCATTTGGACCTAATCAGCAAAAGTCCATTAAGAGTTACCAGAAATAACATACAGTACATATTTTAACCTCAATTAAATAAACCAACTTTATTTTACTTTACTTTTAATACAGTAACTTGTCACTTTCTCTAAAAATACAGCAAAAGATCCTTCTTCCTTGCTTATCTCTTATCTATAAACAAATCTTTAAAGCCTCGTCCTTCAGTCCTAGTCGAGAAAAGTCCATTGAGAGCTACCAGAAACAACAACATACATATTTTAACCTTGAACAAATAAACCCACTTTGTATTTCTTCTGCTTACTTTTAAGAATCTTGATCTTTAATCCCATTAAACAGTGTCCCAAAAGTTGATTTCTTATCATTTTCTCTTCGTCCCTTCTCAGAAACTCCTTCACAAGTTTAACAATTTTGTAATTCAAGATAAGAAAGTTATCTCAGTCACTCTCCTGGTTTATTATTTGTATGTCCCCTTCCATTGTTAAGACATCAGCCAGTCTCATTTGTAAATCCAGTGTACATCTTTTTCCATATCATTCTTGTAGCCTGACATTTTAAAATCCACTTTCAGATCCACATTCAAATCAGCCTCAGTCTCTGCTTTGTTCAATAAAATCTGTTCCTCTTCTATAACCTCTTCTGAATCCATTTTTATAATAGCAGACAATCTTGGGAGAAATTTCTGAGTGCATTGTTCACAAATATCCTTGAATTCTTCCAAAGTCAGATATTTTTGCTCCATTCTGTACTAATGGGTCTCTTCTCCTTTAATTATAATCTTTAGTTCTTTCTGGTTCCCTCTAGTGTCCAACCTTCAAAGTCCCCCTTATCATATTTTTTTCTAATCACCAACACTTTCCTATGGGAAGATTTCAAGACTTCAAAATTTTCATATTTATGGGAAGATATATGGGGAGATCATATATATGGGAAGAGTTCAAGACTTCAAAATTTTCATATATATATGATAAAATTTTAATCAACCCACAGGAAGGATTCTTCTAATTAATTTCAAAATAATCCTATTTCAAGTCCCTCTGCCCCCTTAGTCCATTTATAACTTTCCAGAATCAATGTTCTAATCACTCTTTTGCTGTTTATTCCCAAATAAGAATTTTTTTAAGTCCTGAAAACTTTCTTGAGATTTCTTTCGTCAAGGATAGAAGGAAATTCACCCGGTATAATGAAACTTGCCTTTCTGAAGGTTCCTAATATCCAAAAAAGCCATTAACAAGCAATTTCCAGAAGTGATTAAGAAAGGAAGTGTGTGAACCCAGTGTCTTTTTGAAGCTCTAAAGCGCAGCTTGGGCACAGATGACTTTACCTCAGCTCCCAGAGCTCTAAAACCCACCAGAGACCGCTCTCCTACGGTCTCATGGGGAGCCACTGTATGGAGCACTTGTGGGCAATTCTGGTCCTCTTCTTACTCCAGAGAGGAATTCCGAGGAGCCAATCCATTCGCCGGCTCCTTGTTCCGCCATGGTTGTCGGCTCTGCAAGCAGCCCTCCATTGCTTCCCTGGAAGTTCTTAGAGTCCCTATTCCAAGCTGGGAGCAGGGATGGGACCGTACAGATGGCATTATTCTGCTTTCTTTACATCCATGCAACAGGATAAACAAAATTCAAGAAAGGGACCTCCCTACATGCAGCGGCATAATCAGAGGGCTTTGGTGAAGTATGTGCATGGCATACCTCCTGGCATGTTGAAGTGAGTTATTTGAAAATTAAAAGGGGTGGAAGATATAAGTATGAAGTCATTCACTGCATGGAGGAAAACTGCGCCCACACCTTACTTTCGGCTGCCCAACTTACTGATTTACCTGCCTCCTCCATTGGTTCCACAGTGCAGGATGTGTGTCACTTTCCTCTCTCACAGCATTCCTTCCCTCCCTCCTGCACCTTCTTTCCATATTTAGTGTCATTCAGATTGATTGCCCATCTAACAGCTGCATGTTTTTCTTGGTACCAAACCACCATTGTGACTTGCACCTGTGGGGGACTGGCTCGCTGACATGCGTCGGGACGATTCTGGAGGGGTCACTGTCAAGAGAATCAACAAATGTCTCTTGCAACTTTTTGAAGTTGGTCTCAGGTTCACGGGACCTTTTCCTACACGGAAATTACTGCTTTGAGGGCCAGAGAACGACTTATTGTTGTATGTGTCAATTGCACAGGTGATTGGAAATGGCTCCACGTTGCCCTTAAAAACATGAGAAAGACTGGCTATCTTCCTATGTGATATGAATGTGTGTTTTCATATTTATTTATTTATTTATTTATATTTATCCAATTTGTCCCCGCCCATCTCCTCCCATTGGGGGACTCTGGGCGGTTTACAATAATCAATTAAAACAACAATCATAAAATATACAGTATAAAATTACAATAATAATATAAATAAGAGTAAAGATAAAAAGTCCAAGTGGCAAAAGAATCTAAAACAGTCCAAGTGTGGGAGGAGTGGTCTATAGCAGCCATCCCCATGTAGATCTATTCCCCTCTCTACCCCAGCGAGGCGGCAGAGCCAGGTCTTCAGACTCCTCCGGAAGGCCAGGAGCAAGGGGGCAAATCTCACCTCCGGGGGAAGAATGTTCCACAGGGTGGGAGCTACTGCAGAGAAGGCCTGCTTCCTGGACCCTGCCAAATGAAGTTGTCTTAGAGATGGGGTCTGCAGCATGCCCTCTCTGCCCGATCAGGTGGGATGGGCTGATGTAATGGGGAAAAGGCGGTCCCTCAGGTAACCTGGCCCCACGCCATGTAGGGCTTTAAAGGTGATAACCAACACCTTGAATTGGACCCGGAAGCAAACTGGTACCCAATGGAGCTCACACAGCAGCGGTGTTATATGTGCCCTTCTAGGGGCACCAAAAACAGCTCGTGCGACCAGCTGAAGCTTCTGGATACTTTTCAAGGGTATGCGACATGCGGTATCATATATTGAATTCTTTCAAGGTGTCAGGTATGTGAGGCACAAAGGAGGCGGCTACATCCTGAAACGGTCAACTCTTGCATTCATGCATTGCACTAAGCCATACCTTAGTTTAACCATGGTTCCTAAAGCTGAGTTCAGTTAACATACTAAACCATAAGCCATGGTTTATAGCAATCTCAGTGCTTGAATTCATACGATGCACCGAGCAAAACCAACAAACCTCACTACTGTACGGCTTAGCGCAACTTCTGTTGGCTCAAAGACCAAGGTGGGCTTTGCACAATTCATTAAGGACCATGCTTCAAAAGTGGCAGAGCCAGGCCCTATTTAGGCTGAATGTTTCCAAAGCCTTAAGTATTTTCAATCTTCATGTACCCAGAGAGCCCTTAATTCAAACACAGGCTCAAGCTTTCAGCTCCACCTGTTCTGGAAGCCACAGAAAGGCTGCCCTGCACCTTTTCCACTTCCAGCTTGGCATAGGATATAGATCTCATTCATATGGGATTGCCCCTTGCAGTCTGCTATCAGAGCTGCCCCCCGAGATGATTTCTTAGACTCTGGACTCGCCCTATTAACTGAGGCTGGCTATTGGTGCCTCTCGGACAGGAAGGGTTGTAAAAGACTTTTGGCCGGATTCAGAGATTTCCTGACCAATAATGTTTTCTGGGCTGGATTCTTGGCTCCGCTCCCAGTTCTTGACAGCTCACAGCTAACTCCTGACAAATGATCTCCTTTCAGGAACCTGATTTATTGAAGTCGTCCTGAAACGGCCTGAATAAAGGCCGGATTTTTCAGAGCCAGGTGATTTTGCAGCAATAGACAGGCAGTGTCCTAAAGCTAGAAAGAAGTTCTTGATGCAAATCTTGGCAATGGAAAATGGTCCACAGAATTAGCTGTGGACCATTACTGCAAGCATGTATGTCTGATCAGTAGGTCAAGGCAACCCTTTTAAGATACTTAAAGGTCATTTGTTGCAAAGCCCCTCTCATCAATTCACACTGCTTATGTGGGTGCAATTTGGCCTTTACAGCAGGCCTTCTTCAAGATGAAGCCTTCAGATGTGTTCAACAACAGTTCTTATGAACTTTATACAGCTCTGAATTGGGAGCTATAATCCAAGAAACGTGGAGAGCATTGAGTTAGAGCATCTGACTGGGGATTCTGGGAGTTGAAGTCCACACATCTTATAGTTGCTGAGGTTGAGGACCACGGAGTTAGAGGAAGGATAATGTCAGGCTTCACAGCTGAGCACTGCAGTAAATTGCATTACTGTATTTGCTTGCTCCTCCTAGACAAAATAAAGCAGCTTTTGCCCTGGTTCTAAATGAAGGCACTGCAATGCACTCCAAAAGGGGAGGTTCAAATCCAACCAAAAACTTACCAAAATGTTTGAAAAATGGATTGAAGCTTTTTTTCTTTTAAACACTCTTAAAAAAAAAACATTGCAACATTGAACAGGCGGATTTGTACATTCAAAAGACGGACGAGAAGATTTGAAAGATGGATTGAACCATGCAAGACAGCGTTGAAACATTTAAAAAATCTGATTGAAATGTTTAAAAGTGGATTTAAAAATTTAAAACGTGGACTGAAACGTTTATAAAGGGTTTGAAAGATGGATGCGAACATTTAAAAGATGGATGTGAACATTTAAAAATGGATTGAAACGTGTAAAAAAAGCATTGACACATTAAAAATGGGTCGAAATGTTTGAAATAGATTTAATAATATAAAACAGCCTGAAACATTTAAAAGTGGATTGAAACGTTTAACAGATGGATGTGAACGTTTAAAAAAAGGACTGAAATGTTAAAAAGTACTGAAACATTAAAAAAATGGATGGACATATTTAGAAATGGATTTAAACATTTAAAGTATGGGCTGAAAGATTCAAAAGGTGGATCAAAACATTTGACATGGATGTGAACATGCAAAAAAGGGATGGAAACATTAAAAAGACAACTGAAATGTTTAAAAATGGATTTAAAAAGACAAAAGATGGGCTGAAACATTTAAAAGATAGATGCGAACATGTAAAAAAGGAAGGAAACCTAAAAAGGAACATGTAAAAAGGGATGGAAACCTAAAAAAGAGGATTTACATGTTTAAAAACTGATTTAAAAAGACAAAACGGGGGCTGAAACGTTTAAAAGATAGGTGTGAACCTGTAAAAAAGGATGGAAACCTGTAAAAAAGGGATGGAAACATTAAAAAAAATCTGACTGAAATGTTCAAAAATGGATTTAAAGAGACAAAACGGGGGCTGAAACGTTTAAAAGACAGGTGTGAACCTGTAAAAAAGGATGGAAACCTGTAAAAAGGGATGGAAACATTAAAAACATGACAATTGTTCAAACATGGATTTGAAGAGACAAAACACGGGCCGAAACGTTTAAAAGACCGACGCGCGCGCCAAGCCGGGCGAGCCCCTTCGAAACGGGCTTCGAAGTAGGAGCGCGGCCGCCTGAGGGAGGGGACCGCGGCAGGGGGCCCGTCGCGCGCGGCGAGAAGCCTCCCGCCCCCGCGCGGGCGAAGCGGCCCCTCCCTCCCACGCTCCCCCCCGGCCGGCCCCCCTCGGCAGGCCGCCCCGCCCCGCCCCGCGCCCGCCCCCGGCGTGTGGCCCCGGCCGCCATGTTGTTTGGCTTGTGAGGAGGCGGAGGCTGGGCGGCAGCAGGAGCAGCGGCCGTCGCCGCCGCCGCCACGGCCGCCACGGAGGACCCGGACGGGCTGGCCAGCCGCCGCCGCCGCGACCGGAAGGCCGCCGCGCCATGGCCGGGAGCCGCCGCCGACCCCGGTGCCAGGTGAGCGGGCCGGGCCGGGCCTGGGCGGCGGGAGCGGGCGGGCGGGAGGCCGCGCGGTCCTGGGGCGGGGTGGGGGCAAGAAGGCGAACGAGGGCCGCCCTGGCGGGGGGCCCGAGCCTGGGGCTGTGCTCGCTGGGCCCCCGCGGGAGGGAGAGGGATGCTAGCTGAGGGAGGCGGGGTGGTAATAATGAGAATAAGAGCAAGCGGTTTTGCCCATTAATAGTGCTCAGGCACCAGGAGGATGAGGGGGGATGATGGTGGTGATGATTGATAGTTATTAGCCACCAGACGGAATAATTATAATAATGACAGTTTTGTCCATTGATAGTTATTAGCCACCAGAAGGAATAATTATAATAATGACAGTTTTGTCCATTGATAGTTATTAGCCACCAGAAGGAATAATAGTAATAATAGTCACCACCCGTTTTGCCCTTGAATGACAATAGTTCTTAGCCACCAGGAGGAGGGGGTGGAGGTCAAGATGGATGCTGTGGCTTGTCTGCACTTATGAAGGCAGAGGATGAGTGGAAAAGCCGGGGCCCCCCTCCTGCCGGGGGCATCAATCCATCAGAGGGTGTTGGGGCTCCCAGTCCCAACGTCCCCTTCTGGGGGACAGATTGGGGAAGGGTGGTGGCCATCCTGGAGGTGCTTGGGAAGAAGGGGTGAGTGGAATGTCTTGGGAAGTGGGGTTACTGGCCCTGCACACAGCCCAGGAAGGAAGGGCATGGGGTGGGGAGTGGGTTGGGGGTCCAGCAGCCTGTAGTGTGGGGTTGGAGTTGGGAGGCTTCCGGGCTCCTCTCAGGACAGGTAGCTAGGCTCCAAAGAGAAGCCCCTAAGAATCGGCCCATGCCCCGACTGGGGCGTGCAAGATTGCTCCCTTCCAGCTCAGCCAGCTCAAAAACCAGGTGTCAGCCACAGCCAGTAAGCAAGGAGACCAGTGTCTGCTTTGCCTTTGGGCTGTGGCGTCTCTCTAGAAATTGGTAAGTAAAGATGAGGTATAATTTGCCTCCCCTTGGCTGGGTGCAGCTACATTTTGGATCTGTGATTGCTCCTCTGTAGGGCAGGAAACTAGCTGCCTTTCCTCTCACGTGACGCACAGCAGCTTTCTGTTTCATTCCCCAAGCTGAGTTTTCTATTTTTGTTTTTCTGGCTGGCCCTAACTCCCATCCAGCATTATTACCATTAAATCACCCTTGAGCTCCTCTGTGGTTAATCCAGAATAACTCCCATCTTCTGCTTCCTCACTTCCCATCATTATGCAGATTAGACTACATTGAAAAGGGTGTGGGGACAATCCACGCCTTTGCCTCTCACTGTAATCTGTGCTGTGATTATGATTTAAGGGATTGAAGCAGGTTTGTAAAGCACCTTTATCCAGGTTGAATGTAGGTAGTAAAAATCCCTGAGTAAGAAAAGAAGCGTGACAAAAATCAGTCCTTAATGTCTTACTGACCACAAATGACTAAACACGAGTGTGTATCAGCACATTGGCTGTTAACTACTTTGATAACTGCAATCTTTCATATATTTATTTTCAAATTCTGGGATTAGAGACACTAAGGAGTAAATATATGAGTTTGGGAATCTCTCTTTAGGCATGCTTGTAGTAATTATGTATACCCAGAAACACCCGTGTGGAGAGGAAAGAGGCTTGTGAGAGTCGGTGCTTTCATTTTCCGTCCATCCCCTTTGACGGGATACTGACAGTTCCCGTTCTTGGTATGGAATAAGCCCTGTGCTCTGTGGGATATCTGTATTTAAATTAAGTCGTTCTTGCGAGGAACCTGAATTAATCATCTTCCCCCCACACCAAGGTTACAGCAGACCCACATTGTCCCTTTATCAGTTCAGATGTTTTATTTTTCTCCCCACTCTGTTATATTTATTTACTCAGTTTATATGACTGCTCAACTCTGGGCAGCTGACAATCGCTTTAAAAAATAACCAAGAATAATAAGCAGTTCACAATTGTAAACGGCACATCACGCTCAGAGGGATAGCCAGGGATTGCCTGAATGAATTTAGAACTGTTACTGGAATCTGTTCTTCCTAGGTGCCATGGTGTGGTTCTAGGGGAGGGGTTCCCTTTGGGAGACCCCTGCTTTGTTGATGGCGTTTGAGGTTCTGGAGCACACCTATAGCAGGCTGGGCAGAGAGAGGACTGGGTTTGGGGGACAGCTGACCTTTTATTCTGGCCTTCAATAGGTTCTTCAGTGATGTCTTGAAAGTAACAATAGGATGGTGGGTCAGATTCTGTTGTATGATGCCACACTATTGCTGAGTTTGGTTGCTTTTCTGGTCCATTCTGCTTAATGGTCTCTTACTACTGTTCGAAAGTAGTTCCTTTAAATTGTATCATTGCTTGGGACCTGCAAATCAGGAGGAGGAGTTTGCAACTTTAAGTCCAAGTAAATGTGCATGTCTAGAACTGGCCCTTCAGGTAATTTGTAGGAATCTCTCCGTTGCTAATGGACAGTTCTTGGAAATTCCACTTCTTTTAAGAAATTCTCCAGTCTCTCAGAGCGCTGTGCCTCTCTTTCTGGCTTGTGTGTTTTCTGTTCATTGAACTATCGTTTCCTTTCCGCTGACCAGAAGGACTTGGTATTTGCAGATGCTTAAACACTCAGTTCAGGATTTGTTTGTTTGTTTGTTTGTTATTCAAATTTAATTACCGCCCATCTCCCCCAAAAGAGGGACTCTGGGCGGTTTGTCAACTTCTCAATTCCCCTTTACTGTGCAACCTACTGGGTTGTTGTTGCTTGCTATTTTCCCTTAGCCTGCTCCTTAAAAATTCAGAATGGGGAATTTGTAGAGGTCCGAAAACAGCTGTGATGTTTCAGAATGTCAGAGGGGGGGAAAGTATTGGGTCAGAATGGAAAAGCTTCTTTAGCTTGTGGCAGAGGCAGTGGCTGGGAAAATGTGGCCAAGGTTGGAGAAAGACTAGGGGATGTCATGATGTTTGGGGGTTTGAAGTCGTCACTGTGATCAAGGCTTTGCACAGCTTCAGAGGGCTGAATGTTATTTGGTTTATGAAAGGTTGGGAGAGCAAACTGCTGTGTCATTTCATGTGGCAGTAAGCAAAATATCTCCTAGTGCCATATTGAGTTATGCATTGCAATTGTATAACTGCAGAGGTGTTAAGAGGGAGGGAGACAGAAAGAGCTAAGATGAATGCAAAGCATACTTTTTATTCAAGGGCGAAATTGCAGGTTGCTATTATGCTTATGGAACTGTGTAATCAGGTAAGAGGAAGCAAGGCTCTCCTCCTTTGATATTTCAGATAAATTATACAGCTCGTTAAAGAGCTATTCCAGCTGGCTCTCATGTGATGTGTCCTGCTCATGATGAAGTATTCAAAAAAACAAACAAACTTACTAGGTTTTGGATTTTTGTAGAAGGCAGGAACCTGTTTTACTCTGAATTAAACCATTGGCACATTTACTTTATTACTTCCTTGTAGTGCCTTTTCAGGTCACAGATAGTCATCTTTTCCAGCTGTGCAGTAGGAATTGTTCCCGGGAAAGTCTAACTCCAAATATGGCCCTTCCCCGTAATATACAGTATATTTCACAAAAATGCTTTGCAGTTTGCTGGTTATAATATGCCAAGCTCTACTGGAGAGAATATAGTTGGTTTATAGAACATGCTAGGTTAGGCTGAAATGTGTTTTGTTAAGTTTGTGGATCATAGTTTTGTAGGAACTCAGCAATTGTTTTAACATGTGATATGAGCCAAATCTAATATGGTGTAGAGCAGTGTTTCTCAACCTTGGCAACTTAAAGAGGTGTGGACTTCAAACTCCCAGAATTCCTCAGCCAGCCATTAAAGTTGCCAAGGTTGAGAAGTACTGGTATAGAAGTTAAAGTGTTGGACTAGGTATGGGGAGATCCAGGTTCTATTCCCTCCTTAGCGACAAGGTCACTGAGCAGCTTCGAGCCCGGCATTCTCTCTCAGCCCAGTCTATCTCACCAGGTGGTTATTTTGGGGGGAAAAATGGGAGAAGAGCGTGCTGTCTATGTTGCCTTGAGCTCCTGAACTAAAAGCAGGATATAAATCAATCAGGCATACAATGTCGGGGGTGGGGGGGAATAAAGTATAATGTGAACTTAGCAGTTGTGGGCTTTTGAGGCTTATGCTGTGTGAACCCAGACACCCTGTCATTTAGTTTTTTGTGGCATATTTAGAGTTTCAGACGTTATAAAAAAGCTTATTCTGTAAAATGACTGATAGAGGTGGGCTAATGAAACACTTTTAAATTAAAATGATATTTAAGGAATGTCAGCTTCAATAGAAGAAAAATAATTTTTAAACCCTTGTGAGTCTCAGATGCGCTGCAGTCTTCGAAAGGGGCCTATGCAAGTCAGCCTCTCAACCTCGTGCAGAGCAATAGGCTATTATTGGAGAGGGCAAGACCAGTTTTCCTTCCCCTCCCTTTTTGGGGAGATTTAAGAATGGGAATGGAAGGCCTAGTTTTTCCATTTTTCCCTTAAAACATCCCTTTCCCAAACCCCTTAGTATGGCCTGAAACATGCTGCTGAAAATTGGCCAATTCAGGGTATCAGGAACCCACTAAATGCCCATCCTTGTTCAGTGGCATACTATCTGGCCCCAGCACTCCTGACACAGGGGTGAAGAACAAATGAAATAATTCTGGCATACGTCTGCTTAGGTCATACTTGACTTCTTCATGCCCACAGAGATGCTGAGGTATCTTCACAGTTTGCTTAGGCTGATTTCAATTGAACAAGCTCCCTTTTGGTGTATTGACCCAAACCAGACGCTGTTACTTCAGAACCCTAAATACGGATGCCATCTTCCTTGGTGGGGAAAAGGAGTCTTCTTTTTTTCTTGGCTTCTGGGTATGTTTATTCTCTGAAGTGCTCTCCAGTGTTTGGGAGTTCTTGTTGGCTCCCTCCTGACCAGGTTCATGGGAATCTCTGGACTGGTACAGTGCCAGCCCATTGTGGCTTGTGCCAGCCATTGTGCAAAATTGATCATTTTGAGCTTGCTACTTTCATTTGAATCCTCCTGACAGTTTGCTCCTATCTTCCTGGTGTTTCAGACTCTGGAAGTGTTATAGTGACTGTAATCATGGTTTGTTGATTCAAACATCATGACAAAAATACAGTTAAACTTGCTTAATGCTAGTTTTCTGCAGTACCTGAATTGGGATCTTTGCATAAAGGGGGAGAGTAATTCTCTCAGAGGTTGTTTTTGTGGTGACAAAAAGGTATTGGGTTTCCGGCCTGTTCCTGTGGGGTGACAGAGCAAGATGAGGGGCTGCCTATATCTAATTTTCCAGTTCATTCATTCCCTTTCCATACTCATCTCTGTTTCACATGAATTGCATTGTTGTTGGAAGATTGGTTAAATTTGTGATCCCTGATCCAAACCCACAAGAAATCCCTATCCTGCGCTAATGCAGTTGCCAAGATGGTTTTGTTTTGCTTTGTTTTTGTGGAGGGGAAATGCTTTTACTTGGATGTGACATTATTGCCAGAAGCCCAGCATTTTATGTCAGGCTGTTCTGTACATTGTGACATCACCTAGTTTAAAATCTTGTTCTAGATTCCTTTTTCTGAGCTGGGAATATCCACAGTGGGTGTTGGTGTGCATGTCTTTCTACTTGCTCTAGCCAGGTATAGCTCTATTCTGTTGCTGTTCAAGTTTTTCAAACCTTAGCATCTGTTGGGGATCTGATGTTTCAGTTTGGGCCTGGGGTGAGCCCATGAGCCTCCAAATATTGAACCCCAGCTCCAAGTCATCAGAGCGCATAACGAAAGTTGCTTAATATGTTTTGTTCACCTGGAGAGCTACAGGTTGCTCATTCTTGGTTTAGGCATTCCCAAGCTAGATGGAGCTGGGATGTAATTCGATGTATAAGCCACCTTCTTATGTTTTTATGTTACACATTTTACATTTTGCCATGGCTGTAATGGTTCCCAGGGGGTGGGTTCAAAATGAACTGGATTACAGTGAATTTTCTTTATTTTTATTCAGAACAGCAATTTGTTTAAAACACTTCTTATTTTGGTCTGGGAGACATACTAGTAATTTAAAAATTGCCTATTAGGTTATATCCAAAAATAATTATTAAGTAATGTTCATAAAGAATGATTTAGAATGTGAGGACAGTTCTCTGAGGAAATAAAAAGGAAACACTGGAGGAAAAGAAGGGCATTTGAGGCAGAGTAAATATTTATGTGCACTCCTGTGTTAGTCCACACACATACCAATATTGCTCATAAACCTAGTAGCCGTTCCTATCTGTTCATTTAAGCTGTGATCATCTTGCCTTAACTGATTTATGCCCACATTCCAATCTGGAGCATTCAGTAGTTGTGTGTGTGTGTGTTTGTAGCTGCCAACTTTTGCAAACCCCTTCTGATGAGGTAGAATAGTAGTTGAGAAGTCCAAGAAAGGTTTATTGCTACTGGGAGGCAGTAATTGAAGCAGCTTCAATTATTCCCATTATTTCCCAGCACTCTGCCGAGGCTGGGAAGCAGTGAGAACCAACCCTCTCACCCATCCTAGTGTCATTGTCAATCCCTTTCCCAAAGGAATGTGAATTTGAGAAAGTAGGCTGAATTCAAGAAAGATTATTTTATTTTTAAGCAGGGGCAAAAGGATTCCAAGGTCCTTTTTCCAGTAAACTCTGGAAAATTCTGTGCAAGACTTTAGGTTAGTTCACAGAAGACAGTTATGTCAGAAAAAGGAAGGCCCTGAATCCTACATGCTTCCTGCAAATAAAGGAAATTCTTAGTTGTAAAAATACTACAAGCATTTAAAGGAATAGGGCAATTACTAGCAATCAACTTGAAGAACATTTTATTAACAGCAAACATGTCTCAATCCAATTTCCTCCACTGATAGGTTAACTTGGCTATGGGAAACACTTATAAATCCATTTGCTAAAGTTCACATGAATTAAAAATGCTAGGGGACGTTTCCATGTAGATCTGCTGAAGTCAGTTCTGCTCACTAATTAGTGCACTGGATGAAGGAAACTGCGTGAGATAGGCCTGGTTCTTAGGAGTTAAATGTCTATCTTGATTGGGCCACTTCATTCTACAGATCTCCCCTTAATTTTAAAAAAAGAAACCCTAGAAGATAGACTAGCCTATCCTTTTTCCTGGGCCCAAAAGGGAGGGCATTGTACAACTTCGGCAATGTTAAAAAGTCCCAAACTTACTTTTCCCATCAAACTGTATGTGAATTTAAGATACATGCCATGGTTTCCACCAACAATCTTCTTGGCCAGTTCTGATCCTAAGAAAGCTGATGTAAAAGGAAGGAAAGATGTGCATTCTGTTAGTGTATAATGGAAGAATGCTTGCTTTTGAGCAAGGTGGAAATGTTTGTACATTGAAGGGAACAAGTCTTTTAATGTTCCATTGAAATATTTATTGAGATCATGCAGTTCATCAGATGAGGAAACTTTCAACTCAAAGAAACAGGATTTTTGGAACATCCTAGTTATTTGATATATTCATCGCCCTGGAAGGGTATGTATGTATTTATGACCGCCCATCTTCCCCCGAGGAGGGACTGTACGAGGTATGACCCTTATGGCTAGCTGGGAAATTCTGGAGTTGAAGTCCACACCTCTTCAAGTTGCCAAGGTTGAGAAACACTGTTATAAGTTATGACTGGCTTCTTGAAATGTGTGTCACCATGATCTGACCTAGTTGACATAAACTATGGAGTCATAGGAATTCTTGTGAACAGGATTCACACTTCACACCAAGTCATGGCTTATAATCGTGGTTTTTGAAAAAGCCACAATTGGTTAAATTTATCAGTGTGCGAAGCTAAGGGTCCCTGGTTATTTTCGGCTGGTGGGCACATTTGGAGTTTCGAGAACATGTGGGCAATCCTGCAAAATGGCAGCTTGGGAGGCATACCCTTTGTAAAGCTCAGCCACAAGGGTCATAACTCATTTACTGGAATTCACCCTTTCCCATTAGCCCCCAAGACTCCCAATTCCCCTTGCTTATCTTTGACCTTCTTCTGAGCAGCTGGACTTACTTCCAAACAGTGTACCAATCTGCGGCATTGTTTTTATTTCCTAAGAAATCTTATGGGGCCCATCTGGAGCCCAGAGGGATTCTTGGAAATCAAGAACATGCTGGAGGCTGCATGCCAGCTTCTTGTTTCTTTTTAATTGAAAGCATTAAAAAAAAAAGTCTAAGTTAGATGCAGCAGGGCATCTAGTTGGTGTAAAAGGAAAGGAATCCATAGACTCATTTGCAGCACTAATGTCTTTCAGTCCACATTGGCTGTCTGTTAGCAACTCTTAACTTCCACTGGGAGCATAAGTGTGTACATGTGCAGCATTATGGTACCCAAAATCTTAAATTCAGGATTAAGTCAAAGATTTCTAAATGATATGCATCCACCCTAGTGAATCAAGCCAATTGGCTGGTTTGCACAGTACATTAATCCACACTTAATCCACACACCTTGCCACAGTGCCTGGGTTCATAAAACATGCAGCATACAAAGTCAAACCAAACAATCCACATTATGGCATTGCTTGTTATGTGAACCCATGCTTAGATGTTACCAGTCTGTTTTCTGTTATCAGTGTTGGTACATTCTGCTTGGGGGAAAAACAGTTATTTCCAAGATATTAACAAGTAGCATAGTATTTCCTTGAGCAAAAAATAACATTTTTTACTTATATGGGTGGTTGCAGTATTTACATGTCATGCTGCACTCTGATATAGTGCAGCGTGCATAAGCTGGATGAATTTCATTCAGCTCTAAGCTTCTGCATTGATGCTCCACACACATCTTGTCTGATATTTTGTTTTAACATATTACAGTTAACTCATTTGCATATTATAAGTCTTATAAAAAGCAAACCTGTGAAAACAATGAATACAGTTTTGGTAAGGATTCCTGTCAGTAATTGATTTCCAAGATCTGCCTATGTGGGGGGCTATGAATGAGTCAACTATTGTATTTCTTTAAAGGCTGACAAGATGCAGAAATAAGCAGGGAGTTCATTTTTAAAAAGCTGTTGCCTTTAGAGAAGGATAATTATATTTTTCTATTAAGTGCAATGTCTAAATTTGGCAAATTTCATAAAACATTTTATGACATAATACAAAATGTCGTAAAACATTTCCTGGGGTCAACTCCTGATGTTTGACTGGGCTATGCAGTTCAACATTGGCTACTTTCAAGGCAGATTCATCTCTCGCTGAATGTTTAAGAACTTTTCCAGTCTATTAGAAGCTCCACCATTGTTCAAAGCATTGAGGAATCTGATAAGGAAATACCTCTGAAACGATGACCCAACGGGGCCCGGGTTGTCTAGTGTTGGACTATAACTGTAGACCATTTCTGGTGCCCTAAGAGCTTAAGGCAACATTTTGAACTGTGTTTATTTACCAAATGCATAAACTCTAACTGAATTGTTTGGAGTAGAGAAGATGTCCACTATCAGACAAAAGGTAATAGTATTGGACTTTGAAATTGCAGTGGAATAAAGTCTGTTCCATGCAATTTTCTTAGTAAATAGCAAACTTGGGGAAAGCTCAGATACTGTACCGTCTGTCTTCACTGTTCATATTCCTGCTAACAAGAATTCACTGTGAACAGGAATATTAAATTGTGGCTGGGTACTTATTATAATCAAATTATGTTCTTTGTCTATATGCAATGAACCTTTCTACTTTATTAGACAAGCTTTCACAGGAAGATAATGTACTTTTCAGTTCGAAAAGAATTTTGCTTCTGCTTCTCTCCATATTTAATTTCTTGCTAAGTAAACATTTTTTTTATTTCTCACAATGTGCATTCTTGCAGGATTTGGTTTGTGCATTCTACCTCAAATATAGAATGCTCTGCCCAGTAGTGCGGAGTAATTTAGCTTTTGCTTCGATTTGGAATCCTTTCTGTCTCATATTTGAATATCCTGTAATGTTCTGGGATGCATCATATTGCTAGCCAGCTCCTTGTTTTGTGATTTAACAAATCTGATATATGGTACATTAAAAATTCCACAGAGGTAAGCTTTGTAAACAGATGTAATAGCTATCTAGTTCATGCCATCCTTTAAAAAAAATGTCTACAGCCTTCCTGATGAGACAGAAGTCTAGACAAGATTGTTTATCTAATAAAACTTTGATATTCACTTTGACTATGGTGGTGGTTAGTCTTCTGGGAAAGATACATACAACAAGACCACTAGGAAATGATAGAAAATGTATGATACCCCCAGTTCACCGTATCTTCATTTTACCACCTGTTTGCAGATTGGGAAAAGCAAGCTATCCTGTAAAACTAGAAAGCAGAGAATTGAAATTTGTGGTTTGTCTTGAGTCTAGTGAGGAGCTCAATAGACATCTGTCCTTTTCACATTGATACTGCAGATTGACCCCAGATCAAAGTCTGGTCCCCACAATCAAGAAATACATGTTATGGTACTGTTTCTTGCTCAGAACTCCTGACTGAACTCAGGAAAAGAAACACTTACCAATCGATAAAATGAATAAGTGCCTTTTGTTCATTTTCTTAATTAATATCTGAGTCAGTATAATTTTCAGGCTGTCATTCCACTGTTTTCTGAAATGACTGCTGAATTTGGTTTGAGTAATTATTGTGGATTAATTCAGTGAAGGTTATACACACACACACACACACACACACGCAAAATACTTACATATACATACATACACTGCGTGGACAATTATTAGGCAAGTTGTATTTTTGAGGATGAATTTCATTATTGAACAACTACAGTGCTCTCGGTCAATCCAAAATGTTAATAAACCTCAAACCTGAATATTTAAGGAAGTGAAAGTGAGGTTTTGGCTTTCTTAGGAGCATATCTGTGTGCACAATTATTGGGCAACTATTAGTGTGCAGAATTATTACGCAACTAACTGAAAAATGAAAATTCCCCCATCTCGCTTGTTTATTTTCATCTGTTAAAGTGAGAATAATAACTCAAAATTTACAAATAAACATTTCTGACATTTCAAACAAAAAATCAATGACCGATATAGCCACCCTTCTTTGCAATAACAGTCATAAGCCTTCCATTCATGGAGTCTGTCAGTTTCTTGATCTGTTGACGATCAACTTTTTGTTCAGCAGCAACCACAGCCTCCCAGACACTGTTCAGTGAGGTGTACTGTTTTCCTTCACCGTAAATCTCCCATTTGAGAAGGGCCCACAAATTCTCAATAGGGTTTAGGTCAGGTGAGGAAGGGGGCCATGTCATTATTCTTTCATCTTTGAGGCCTTTACTGGCTAGCCACACAGTGGAGTACTTTGATGCACGCGATGGAGCATTGTCCTGCATAAACATCATTGAAAGATGCAGACTTTTTCCTGTACCACTGCTTGAAGAAAGGGTCTTCTAAAAACTGGCAGTAGGTTTGGGAGTTGATTTTGAGTCCCTCTTCAACCCGAAAAAGTCCAACTAGCTCATCTTTAATAATACCAGCCCATACCAGTACTCCACCTCCACCTTGCTGGCGTCTGAGTCGAAGCGGAGCTCTGTGCCCGTTACTGATCCAGCCACAGGCCCATCCATCTGGTCCATCAAGAGTCACTCTCATCTCCTCAGTCCATAAAACCTTTAAAAAAGCTGTCTTCAGATATTTCTTGGCCCAGTCTTGCCATTTCAACTTATGTGACTTGTTCAGTGGTGGTCAAGTTTCAGCCTTCCTTACCTTGGCCATGTCTCTCAGCACTGAAAACATTGTACTTCTGGGCACTAGGTTGCAGTTCTGCAATATGACAGCACTGGAGGATAATGGGTTCCTGGTAGCTTCATGTTTGATTCTTCTCAAATCTTTGGCAGTTAATTTGCGTCTTCTTTTCTCAACATGTTTCTTGTGACCCTGTTGACTATTTGCAACAAAACGTTTGATAGTTCTGTGGTCATGCCCCAATATCTTAGCAATTTCAAGAGTGCTCCATCCCTCTGAAAGACTTTTTACAATTTTTTACTTTTCAGAGTCAGTTAAATCTCTTTTTTGGCCCATTTTGCCTGAGGAAAAGAAGCTGCCTAATAATTGTGCACACCTTGATATAGGGTGTTGATCTCCTTAGGCCACACCCTCCCTCATTACACAAATACGCATCACCTGATATATCCAATAAGCATTCAGGTTTATACAGCTTGGAGGTGGAAATATGCATAAAAATGATGATATGGTCAAAATACTCGCCTAATAATTGTGCACACAGTGTATAGACACACCCAGTGATTTTGGACAGTTTCATTCATTTTTGCTGAATGCTCAATTGTGTCTTTTTTCTTCACATCTCAGCTAATATTACTGTATTTCCTGATTGTTATTTTTTGCTTATGTTCTGAATGTGCTTTAGGCCTATCTCAAGCTGTATAGACCCACTTGCGTACATATATTGCTCAAGTTCAAAGGTATCTTTTCTCAATGTGGATGTCATTTATTTTTTTCTGGAAGACTTGATGTTTTATGGTGGTTTTCTTCTATGTTTTAAAATGGTGAACTAACTGGACTAGTTTTGAGCTTGGCAATATATAAATACTGAAATAAATCAACACAACTTGCTATCCACCTGAAGTATTGGACTTCAGCTCTGACAAATGCCCTTATCAAGTTCAAGCACTTGGTCAGCCTTGCTGGCTTGGAGATATTCAGAAGAAAGATCTCTAGGGAGTTCTAGGACCACAGGTCAGATTAGATGTCTTCATCTTAGTTCAGGAAGAGCCCTCTTAATCCATTAAATTTATTTATTTATTTTATAAATTTATTCAAATTGCTGCACATTTGTGACTAAAGTTTGATCTGAATGTTGTAATTATAGAGTGCAAGTGAAAAATAGGTTATATGCCTCTTCAGAGAACAGTGAGTCTCTTCCCTATTGATAGAAACCATGTCATATTATTTGCTTGGGCTTTCTTCCTCAAATAGAAGTTGTCCTTAATTGTTTGGTGGTAGGACAGTATACATTTGGAGCCCTGTGGACAAATCTGATACCAGTGGCATTGTTAGCAATATGGATAAGGGGTTCAGTTAAAAAGAGGATATCAAATGTTATGCAAAAAGGAAAGGAAAGGTTGGAAATGGAAGTTTTGTGTATGTTCACAAATTCACCCATCATAGTAGCCCTAATGTGTTTTGCTGTTACTGATTGGAGTTAACATTCATAATACGGTTTGCTTGCGTATGTTTCAAGCAGGGATGAGCCACTTTTCTCATGTCAAGGAAAGCTGTCTCGGGGGGATACTCCTGAGCTATTGTGGTCTGTGAGCCATAGTTTATTGTATGAATCCAGCCAATTGTTCAGTGCACTCTGTTTAAACAAACCATAGCTTAGTACAATGTGTAAGCCTAAGAAAAAGGGGAAAAAATAGGAAGTGCAGAAAAGGGAAAAAATAGAAAAGAAAAAATAAGAATGTTGTAAAGAAAAAGAAAAGAAATATATAAAGAAATGACTTCCCCCTTCATCACAACAAGTATAAACAATTTTAGTAACTTATCACCTTCTCTTAAAATACAACAAATGATCTCTTCTTCCCATATCCCATCTCTTCTCTAAAAACAAATCCTTAAAGCCTCATTGTTTCAATCCTGATCAGCAAAAGCCCATTAAGGTTACCAGGGATAACAACATATCTATTTTAACCTTGATCAAATAAACCAACTTTATATTCCTTCCCTTTACTTTTAACAATCTTGATCTTTAATCCCTTCAAATAATGTCCTAGAACTTGATTTCTTTTCATTTTTTCTTTGCCCCTTCTCACCACACTTTTCAAAGCTTTAACAAGCCTCTTTTGTAAATCCAATACAGGAAAATTACCCAGGTCACTCTCTTGGTCTGTTATTTGCATATCCCTTTTAATTATTAAGACATCATTTGTATATCCAAGTAGCATCTTTTCCCACATCCTCCTTGTAGCCTGTCATTTTTAAATCCACTTTCAAATCAGTCTCAGTCTTGTCCGGTAAAACTTGTTCCTCTTCCATAACATCTTTTAAACACTGTCTATAATGGCAGACACTCTTAAAATTAACTTCTGGGTCCATTGTTCACAAATATCTCTCAATACGTCCAACCTTAAAGTGTTTTGCTCCATTCTGAATTAGTAAGTCAAATTTTAGGGTTCTTTCCTTTTAATGATCATGTTTAGTTATTTCTGGTTTCCTCTAGTGTCCAACCTTCGAAGTCCCATCCTATCTTTTTTTTTTTTTTTTGAAGAATTCAAAACAACAGCATTTTCTCATGGGAAAGGTTCTTACAATTTCAAAATCTTATTTCAAATCCATCTGGACTCTTAGTACATTTGTAACTTTTCAAAATCAACGTTCTAATCACCCTTTTGTTGCTTATTCCACAAAGAGATTGTTTTAAAGTCCTTAAACCTGTATTAAAAATTTCTTTCATGAAAATTTCTTTCGTGAAGGATTGAGGGAGACTCACCCAGTGCTGTAAAAAAAACTGTCATTCCAAAGGTTCCTAATAGCTGAAAAGCAGTTAATAAGCAATTTCCAAAAGTGATTAGAAAAGGAAGTATGCAAACCCAGGATCTATACAGGCGTTGACTGCGGTTTGGGCAGAGATGGCGAACCCTCGGCTCCCTGAGCTCTAAACGTGCCAGAGACTGCCGTCTTGTGGTCTCCTCACGAGGAGCAAGTGTCTGGAGCGCTTGTGGGCGATCCTGTGTCCTCTCCATGTCCAGAGAGGAATCCCAAAGAGCTGGTCCACTTGCTGGCTCTTCATTCCACCGCAGTCATCACTGAGAGTGGAGCTATCTTCAGTTTGCCATTTCTTCCCTGAAAGTCGGGGCACTATAATCTGGATTAAATTTTGCTCAGCTTAAAACAAACAAACAAAGTGCATGTTATTGACTAGAAAGAAAACTTTTGCCCATCCATTTTATTCCTAAGAAGACATGATTTTTTCCTGGCTTGTTTCAGAAAGACATGACAAGGCTCCGAGTTTGCATGTCACGATAAACTGCAGCTTCTGCTATTTCCTTAGCTTTTTCTTCTGCTTGGGGAAGAAGCAGAGTCCTCAAGCCTAGCTTAAATCACAATAAGTCACAATTTTCCCAAATTATAGCTTATATGATATGTAAACCCAATTACAGGGAACAAGCAGTTGAAACTTGGATCTGTTACTTTTCAGTGTTTTTATACAAGTAGAATCTATTTTGAGCTTTGTATATTTCACATTTATACTTCAGCTATTGAGGAACAAACAAACTTTTGGAATTCAAAAGTTTATCTTCTTTCAAGTACAACTGGCTTTTTTTGAGCTCTGACTCTTTGAAACAATCATTGCCTTATTGCAGGCTTTCTATTTTTGAAATTAGAGGGTTCTTCCAATAAAACATTGTCAATTACTTTGATCTTAATCTGAGAAATCTGTTCTTTGGACTTCATGTGGTCCTGAAGGCTACAGCCACAGAGGGGAAAAGAGATACTATAATAATATCTTATGTGCCTCTATTGGATCACGTTTTATGTGTATTTTTTTAATGCACAGTGTGATTAAGTTCACCCCCCAACTGGGAAGCAACATGAAGTTGACCTTGGCTGATCTAAGCAAAGCTGAACAGGTCCAGAACTGTGTGTGTATTCTTGGATGGGAGATTCCCAAGAAATCCCATCATTGTAAGCTAGAATTGGAAATGGGAAAAAAAATCTCAGAAGAGGACAGTGGTAACCCATTTCCATACTGTTGCTTGGAAAATGGTATTGATTTGTCCATGAAATCACCAAGAGTCAAACTCCACTTGAAGTAATTTCTCTAAATTCTGATAGTAGCACATTTCAGGATGTCAGTATGAACCCGACAATTCACTGCAAAATGTTTAAACAAATTTGCTTATATGGTACTCTAAGATTCAGAAGTTCAGAGAAAGGAAGAGTCTGAAAACCATTGCTTTAGACTGGGCTTAAGACTTTTGAGGATTATAGGTATATGGCACACCATTTTAGGCTAGTCCCTTCCCATTTTTCTGAACCCTGGATTTCTGTTCCTAAGGAACCAAGAAGTAAGTTAAGTTTGTATGAGTGTACCGGATGTTTATTGACATGTAAAAACTTATCAGAACCAATGCAGAAGGGCATGTGTTTCGACATGTGTTATCACATGCTTCTGTTTGCTTGAGATATAGCGTAAGAGGTTGAGGCCAACTTGATCTGCTACCCTGTGTCTGTTTACCCAGAAGTAAGCCAGCATCCCGAGCAGCTTTTTGTCATCAGCAGGCATGGAGCTGCACTTTCAAAAGCGAAGCTTGAACCATTGTTGTATCTGTAAGCAGATGCTGTTTACAGAGCTGGTTTCCAATGTGGGAAAGATAGTAGTCAAAGAAGAAATGCCATAGAAAGGAGTAGATTTGAAAGGCAATTTGGATACGAAATCTTGACAGTGTCATATCATTGGCAGACCTCAGAACTGATGCCATGACTTTGTATCTATACTTCATTTATATCTCTTTTATTAAGTCTTCCATAACCCTTATTATATTCACTTGTAATAATCATGTGCAGTAATCTGTTGTTTAAACTGACAGATAGTTAGGCAGCCTCGTCAGACAATTCCTTCATTTCCTGTCCATATGGAGTTTTATCTTTCGTTTTCATTTTTTGTTTATCCTTTTTTGGGGGGGGCTAGAATTGGACTTTTTAGGGAGTTATGTGGGTTAGGGTTGACTGTAAAAGCAAGAAAATGTATTGGCAGGCTACCAGGAAAGCTTTGAGTCAAAATGTAAGCATCGCCTCCTGACCTTGACTGTCTTTTCCTCGACCACGTCTAGCCTCTCTCCATTGTTTTTAGCAAAAAACGTTTCTCGTGTTTTTAGGATTTTCTCATTTTAATGAACACTTTAATTGTACTTGACTGATTTCCATATTC
The DNA here is from genome assembly GCF_035149785.1 of Candoia aspera. Classification (NCBI taxonomy): domain Eukaryota; kingdom Metazoa; phylum Chordata; class Lepidosauria; order Squamata; family Candoiidae; genus Candoia; species Candoia aspera. The sequence goes on along the minus strand of NC_086167.1, from coordinate 5,257,825 downwards.
TGAGATCAGTGGAGATAAAGTCTAAACAGATTCCAGAGCATTAAATGATGTGTTTATGCAGCATACTTTTTATTATATTTTACTGTTAATTTGAAAACGGAAACCCCACATAACACATACATATGTACATTAAAGCTAAAACGAGGTATTTACACTATTCATGTGACATAGTCGAAAGCTAAGTTGCTCACATTACAAGAAAAAAGAAAGGAAAGTTAAGCAGACTGTAGTATATACAGTCCAAATTTCTTAAGTATTCCTTTCAGTGAGTGGAAAATGTTCAGATAAAGAGAAGTGAGGTTTTCAGACCACTGCAGAAATGACAGAATGAATATCCCTGCAGCCATAATTGTATCAGTCACATTATGTACACCATGACAGCTTGTAATAGCCATTATTATTAACCACCTATTAATTCAGAAGTATGCAGACTTCTACAAAAACCAGTGACTTCCAAAAGAAAACATATGAAATAATTCCCATCCAAAAAGAATTCATCATGGTACATACCTTGCATTTTGAGCACCACTGAAATCCACAGTTCTCTCTAAAAATGCCCATTAGTATCCAGTACACATGAAACAGCATTTTGGTTAGATCACTAGTAATTTTAAAACTATAGAAATACAGTATGACATATAGACACCCAAACAGTTTTCCACTGTTTTTTTTTTAATCGTATGGAATAGCAGTTGGGTGTTCATGCTGCTTTTTCTTGCTGGGAAATCCTTGTGAGGTCCAGCAGCCAGATGTGTAGACTATTTAGCCGTGACAAGTCATGTTGCCCAGGGTGCGCCACGAGGAGGCTAGTCTACATTGCACCGAGTTGGGCTGAGAGAGAGTGACTGGCCCAAAGTCACCCAGCCGGCTTTCGTGCCTAAGGTGGGACTAGAATTCACAGACTCCTGGTTTCTAGCCCAGCGCCTTAACCACTAGACCAAACTGGCTCTCTTCCACTGATATTCATAAACCTGTTTTCTGATGAAGTAATTCTTTGTTCATTTGCTTGTTCAGAAAAGAGAAAAACAGTAGGTTTCACATATATTTAAGTTCCTGAAAGGTAAATACTAGTTCTGATGTGTGCACGTAAGAATAAGCTAACATTTGGAAGTTTCCTGACTTACACTTCCTGCACTCAGCTTATTTGCTCCAGTCTGGCAAATGGCAAGAGCAACTCATCAAATCAGGAGGTTGAACCTCAGGGCATTGTCTGACCCAGAGTTCTTAGTTTGTTGGGGAGACCCTAGTTTGGTTAAGATACCAGCACTGGGCTTTTTGGGTAAGTTGGGATTCTCTAGAATTTAGACTTACCTTTGTATAATGGCCAGTACCAAGATTAGGAAAACAAGTTAGAAATGATCATTTAATTTTGCTGCTTAAATGTTATTTTAGGATGAAGCCTATTCATACGCAACCAATTGATGCAGTTTAATTACAGAATGTCCTTTTGTCCTTTCAGTTTTCGGTGTGAAATAACTGACAATCTGAATAGCGTCTGAAATTTATCAGAGGAGTTTATTATAAATTGGTAAGTTTACAGATACTTAATGCCTAGCAGAGTCCTTTTTATTTTCCAGAATTGCGTTTTCTAAAATCCTGCTAATTATTTTACACCACTTTGTGGCCATTTGCTTACCTTGTTTAACTATATTTATGCTTATTCATTTTTAATTGTTTGTTTCTACCTGTAGACTACCGTGGAAATGTGATGAATGGGCACAATAAAAATACAAAGAAATGAAATAATTGCTTCTTTAACCTTTCAAATATTTGTGCTGAACTGTCAGTGGTGTAGAGCAGTAGAATGTGAATATTGCCATCTTTTTTTTTTTTTTTGCTGCAATATATGGGTTTTATGAAAGAAGGGTACATCATCTCCCTCTTTTCTTTCAGCGCTTATTTCTTGAGTGTTTTCATATGATCAGGAAAGCAGCAATCTGGAGCAGTGGTTAATTTTTCCCTTTTGCTGTTTAACCAAGCCAGCTTTGTGTAGAACCTTGATTCCATTCAGTCCCTAACTGGGAAAGACCCATACAGGATGTGCACATAAATCTGTTGCGTCTCAGACAATGCTGACCTGAAGTTCTCCCTTGCCTTGAATGAAGGATAGATTGGCATTGGTTAACCAGGGCAGTCCAATGTGCTGATAGTTACGGTCATTATATTTGTGATGCAACTGAGAATGTCAGTGGGGAAGATTCACTCCATTCTTCTGTCCTTCTGTTCCTTGTCCCAATGAGAACCGTGGCAGAAATGACTGTAATAGATACTTGACCTTCCCTGGTTTCTAAAATCTGACTTTTCTAGCATTTGGGAATCAATATATACCCTGTTGCATATAAAGATCAGAATACATTCCCCCAATCTGATTTACTGAACATGATGCCATGTTTTGTTGAATAAGCTGCAGTTGGATAAGTTGACATAACCCATAAAATCATGATTTTCAAATTGCTATGGGTGATCCACGTGAAACACTAAGCCAAAATCAAACAAGCTACATTACAGTTTAATATCTTCACTAAATCAGACCAAAAACTTCAAAAAAGGAATGTTACTGGAACTAACCAGTTCGCTGGAACTTTAAGAACACTTCTCAAGCTTGAGTTATGGAACTTATCACCAACTTGTGAAATGGTTGTCTTTGAGTTGATTTTGGTTTCTAATACCCTGTTAACAGTTTCCATGATTCCCAGCTGTGGCTTTGCTGGATTGTAGTTAAAATCCAGCAGTATTAGAGGGCATTGAATCTCCGCACCCACTTTAGTATATGTTATCAGCAACATTAAAATTTAATTGAGCATTATGACGGTTGGACTTAATTAGTAAATGAATTGGCAGAATGCAAGGAACTACTTTAGGTGTGTCCAAGAAATTAAATGTGTTTTTTTTAGCGGACTCCTATACGGCTTTAGAAACTTATTTCAACCACCAAAAAGATTTAGAAGGTAATTACTTTGTAGCATAGGAAACAGTTGAGAAACAAGTCAAAATTTGGTTGAATACATTGTAATCGGCCTTTAAAGGCATTATGCAAATCATTTTTTGAGAACAGTTTGTGAGTCAGGTTCAATTTTTAACCCTGTTTTTTTTAGAATTTTGAAGTATTTTTTACTTAGATTATATGTTAATTTTAAAAATGTTTTATTCCTTTTATTATACTTAGGCCCCTTGGTAAGAGTTTTGACATGTGAGGTAGTCTATAAATATTTTAAATAGAACATAATAGAATTAATAAAGCCTGTATCTAAATTTTGTCACTAGAATTCTACATTTGTCCTTTTGGTCTGTTGGGTGACTGAAAATTTTAATATTTATTTCCAAATAATAAATGTATTGCTCTCAATATCCATTTTCTGATTTTGTCTTCCAGATCTTTCCATGATATATAGTGCTGCAGAATTTTGAAAGCAAGGGTGAGGACCTTGCCTGGTGACTAGACTTCTGTCATGGTATGTGCACAGATCCTTTCAGGATTGAGAAAGACAAAAGACAGTTGAAGCATGAGAATGCTAAGAGTGGCAACCCTTGGGTGCTTACAGCAATCTTTCAAAGTTTGGTTGTGCTAAGAGATTATAACTCCTTTGGAAGATGACTTTGTTTTGATACTAGTGAAAACTGATGAAGTTCCACTCTGTTCTGTTGAGGGCATCATATAGAACTGTAGGTTTTAATGGAGGAAGTGAGCTGGGGATTTAAGTTAGTAATTGCTATCCCTGGAAGCTTCATCCAGGTGAATCTGCTTCACCTGTCTTTTTGTTTATCTGGACAGACAAAAAGACTTTTGTGTGTGCCCCTGAACCCTTGTTTCCCATTCATGGAGAAAGAAAGGGTATTTAGTACAACAGGACATGCTTCCAGGATTTCTGTTATAAAATAAATCATATCATTCAGCACAGCTAAAGCTCTGTATGTGACTGGGTTCACACACTACACTAAGTTGTGGTTTGTTATTTTAACCACTGCTTGTTGATGAAACCATCACCATTTGGGTTTTCTATCTCATGCTAAGGCTCACCAGTGAATGAGTGCGGAGGGTTTAGGGGAAAATCCTTCCTGGAGTGCAAACCTCTGCTGCAGCGCGAGTCAGTCATCCAAACAGCGCATAACAGAAATTAGGGGTGATGACTGCAGCATTGAGAATCACAGCTCTGCCCTCCTCCCAGGCTCTGCTGCTCTCCCCAAGCCTGGCAGGGAGAGGGACAGGCACAGCAAGGAGGGGGGAAGCCACGGAAGACATCGAGCTGAGCAGGGCTTCCCATCCGTGGCACACAAAGAATGGTTCACCAGGAGATTGCGTGCTATGCTCTGCCTAAACCGGAGTGCTCCACAAAGGACGAATGAGAAGGCGGTGGAGTTGTGTCCTTTCGTAAAACTCACAAAGCCATAAATCAGACAAACCACATTATGGCCTGGTGTACTGCATGAACCCTGTTTGAAAACTGGATTTAAATTCCATAGCACCAGTTTTCACAGCCCAAAAGGTTTGGTACAGGAAGCATAAGAATGGAGTTTCACAGTGTAGTAGCCAAGAATGGACCTTTGTGACTATTCAGTGAGTGGAAAGATGTAACTAATATGTATGGGTGTATAACTCTGTTGACGTGAACAGAATGATTGGCTTGACCACTAAAATTGATAATTAATAATTCTCAGGATGAAGAGACTCATCATAGCCTTGAATGCATCCAAGCTAATCAGATCTTCCCCAGGAAGCAGCTGATCCGGGAGGATGAAAATCTCCAGGTCATCACTTGACTCTCCTTTGCTCTTGCAGTGTGACCCAATGGCGGTGTTGGTTTTAGTCTAGATCAGATAGCAGAACTTTGATGTGCTTGATTCGGTTTGCACGTAGAGGCTGAGCTTTTTGGCTGAAGCAGTGAGCTTGCTTACAAAAGTTCTATGGACTTAGAGGTTTTCTAGTAAACCAGTTAATGACCAGTTGGTTGGCCATGGTCTCCTCCTTCCTGCCATTAGAAATAAAACATAGGTAAGACCTCTGCCTGTGAACATTCCAGGTTTCTTGTTTGGGTCAAGTAGGCCCTTTTGAAGACTGAGAAGGTCATATGTCCTTTGGAGTCACCTATTTCTTCTTAATGCATCCAATGTCAGTGGAATTTTCTCCAGATTGTTTTTTTCCCCCATTAAAGTCCAGTAAATAGGAGTTCTGGGCTAGCCCCAAATAGCAAAATAACTTGCAGTTATTTTTATTTAGCTGGTTTTATTCAGAATAATAAAGAATTCAATGAATTCAAATATGAGCCATCCCTTGAATAAGATCCCTATGTGGGAGGCCAAGTTAGGGTTATCTATTCTGCCCCCCACCAAGGTCCTGCTCTGAAACTTCTATAGTTGATCATTTAGGGTATCAGAATAGTCTTCCCTTCTGGAATGGCTTGAACGGCTCCTTACTGCTCCAGCTGCTGCCAAGTTGGAAACAAAAGCCATTTATTCTAACTTGTACTTGGTTTGGCTGAGCATCTGTTATTAATATTCTCTTTTATGAGAATATTAGATAGGGAGTTGGTATGGAAGATGGAAAGCAGTCACTGTGCACAGATGCTCATGAATGCTCTTGAAGGCTCCACAGCTCTTTGGGCCAGTGGGCACATTGGGCATTTTGGAACAAAGGTTATATGGCTGCCACTCTTGGGGTGGCAAACTCAAAACCCCACTTCTCAGAAGGCAGACTGGTGAAGTTCCTCACCACCCTGTGCCCTCATGACTGCTCTGTGTAGGTTCTTCTAGCTTGTTTATAAGTGGTGGGAAACGTTCAAGTAGAGCATTGGCTGCATTCCCTCTCAGGTTTATTTTCTAAAACTGCCTCCAGGGGATGTAACAGGGCCCAAAAGTACCCAAGGTGTCAAGAGTTCCTTCCCCTGTTCCAGAAATAAAGATTAGACTGCAGTTTTTGCTTTGCTTTGCAACATGGTAGGTTCCCTTTAATACTTAGAAATTAAAATGTTGATAATCAGGTGGGTCGTGGAGCTAGACTGAGGCCAAGGACAGAGCATTTGGACCCTTTGGGGCCCATGGGCACCATGTCGCAAACAGGTCCCCTTTTTACAGTCTGCATAATAATCTAGTTTACCAGTCTAGTTTACCAAGACACACACAACTGTGGAATCAGGTAACAACTTATACAGAAATGCTGCTGCCCCCTTTTCATTTCTATCAGAGAACCATGAAACTCCATTTTAGGAAGCGTTTTGTGTGTTTTGTTAAGCATTTGTGTGTTTTACTACTTCGTGGTGACCATCTTATGTTCCTTCAAGGGGCATGGATTTCTGAGATAGACATCTGTGGCCTTGAGATGCCACCATCCGCTTGTAAAGAAAATGGATCTCTCCACTGTCTCTGCAGGTCCCATTTCTTGAACTTCATGGGGAGAGTACCGAGTATGTTGGCCGAGCAGAGGATGCTGTCATTGCCCTGTCCAACTACAGGCTCCACATCAAATTTAAGGAATCTATGGTGAATGTAAGTTGCCTCTTCTGAACCAGAAACTCGGTGGTGATGGAAGTGGGAGATGCATGGGTAGGCACCATTTGGGACCAGGAACTGCACATAAGCATCGCAGCTGCTACTACCCCTGCTGTTACTTTTTGCCTCGAAGCCCTGCAGTCAGTGCAGTGGCCCTGTGACATCACTGAGAGATGGGGAGGCTGATGCTTTTGAATGTTTTTTCCAGATATACAAAGTTTTTTCCCCCCCAAAACAAAGTAGATATATTGCAGAAACGTAAGATTTAATTTTACCCTTCCTCTTTTCCTAAAGCATGAAAAATCAGGCTGCTGGGGTACCACATGCAGAGTTACCTATTATTCCTATATTCCGTGATGCTCACGAGTTCTGCATTGGATGTGGCAAGTTCTGAAGCTGGCAGAGATTTGGAGTTAAGAAAAGGTGTTTGTTTCCCTTCAGCTGTTCTGAAAAAATACAGCCTTCTCCTTCTCCCTTTCTGCATTCTGGCCCCTCCCCCGCTGCAGTTTTAGCGCCTTTGCACACCAGCTTTTAGGGTTTCTTTCCTGCAGCTGTCGAAGAGAGAACCTTTATTCTCTGCAGCCTCTGGCTCCGTTTCGTACGTACTTCTTACCTGTCCCTCTCTGGTTGCTGCTGCTGGTAAGGATGCTTGCGGTTGGTAGTGTGGCCTCTGAGGCCTTGGGTTGCTGTCTGTGTGCCTCAGCATAGAGACCTGATAAAGGAGAATACAGGCGGTTGCTTGAACATGGAAGAGGCTGGTTTGAACTGGCCCTCAACTGTTTGTTGCTGCGTATAATGGATCCCACTTGGGTTGGAACACAGCTCTTTTCACTGTTTCCTTTCCCTTTTCTTTAAAAGGGTCAGGAGACATGCAAGCCTGAGTTCTACTTCATCTGAAGAACGCTCAGCTCGAAACTGCTGTCTGAGAAGCCCCGTGTGATGGTGGCTTTTCTCCCTTGTAAGATTTTGGGAGGTTTTGTCACTTGTGGCGCTTCGTTCCATGGCAGCCAGCTCTGGTGCTGCCTGGTTGGGTGTGCCAATGCAGAGAGGCAGGCGGAATTTTAAGTGATCTTACAGGCTGATTTTTATGGGACGCGGTGGCGCTGCGGGTTAAACCGCTGAGCTGTCGATCGGAAGGTCGGCGGTTCGAAACCGCGCGGCGGGGTGAGCTCCCGTTGCTCGTCCCAGCTTCTGCACACCAAGCAGTTCGAAAACATGCAAATGTGAGTAGATTAATTGGTACCGCTTCGGCGGGAAGGTAACGGCGTTCCGAGTCGTCATGCTGGCCACATGACCCGGAAGTGTCTATGACAACGCCGGCTCCAAGGCTTTGAAACGGAGATGAGCACCGCCCCCTAGAGTCGGACACGACTGGACTTTACGTCAAGGGAAACCTTTACCTTTACCTTTACAGGCTGATTTAGAACAAGAAGAGCATCGTTGTTGCATTTTACATTATTTTAATCTTCATGCCTATTCTGCTGCAGAAACTTGTGAGTTGCTTGTCAGCTGGCAAGTTAGAACAGTTCTCTTCGTTGCAGCTGTGCAGCTACAAAATATTACTCTGCTGTCTAGCCCATCGCAAAGCTCTGAGTCACCCGAAAGCTATGGCAGTGAGGAGAAATAGAATTAGAATTAGGTCTTGGTCTTTAACTTAATCCAGGCCTTTGGCGCTAACAACTCCCTGACCATGTTGTTCAAGTGAAGCTGTTGGAATGTTGTAAGCAGGCTGGGAGATTTTGCCATTGGCAAAGCCGGTCCCCAAATCCCGAAGGCAGGGGGGCAAAACCTGCAAGATCCTCCTTGCTTCTGCTCTGGCCCTCCTCTTCCCTCCCCATCTGTAGCACCCCAGCTGACCTGTCATTTCTGCGCCACATGGCCCATTCTCAAACAAAGCTCTGAGCTGCACCCATCTCCTTTCTTTGTTTTTTCAGAATGCTAATGGGATGGGTGTGAGACTCAGAAGCCTTTTTGGAAATAAAGCTGATGCTGCAGATTGGCTCTTTACTTTGCAGCAGTCCTGTCTGCCATTTTATTTTTTTAATGAAGAGATCTTTTTTTTTTAAAGGTGGGGGAGAATGTCAAGCAAGGCAGGAGTCCTGGCAGACGCCCAACAGATCTCTGTAGGCATTTTGGTAGCCCCTGCTGCCATGCTTGGAGCCTTTGATCAGTGCAAACAAAATAATTGCATTCATTCAGTTCATATGTCAAGCCAGGTTTTGGCAGCTTTTTCTCAACCCCATCCTCCGTGGCATGCTGTCACACGATCAGCCACAACCCAAATGTCTTATTTTCACATACAGGACCCTTGTGCTAAGCCATGATGCAGGAGTGTGTAATTAAACAGAAAGATGTCCATGTTAAGCATTGGCTGGATCTTTCCCCTCTCTTTCCTATGCAGCTGCAAGTTCATTTTCATTTTAGCTAATTCCTGTCTTGTCTTTGATGTTCAGCTAGGTAGTGTTGGGAAGAGGCTTGGGCTGCCTCCTCAATGGATTACAAGAGGGAGGGAAGGTAAAATACAAGCAGACTTGCAAGATTCTGTTACTGTAGCCTATCTCAGTATTTCTCAGACTCAGCAACTTCAAGATCCGTGGATTTCAAGTCCCAGAATTCCCCAGCCACATCTTAAAGGTGCTGAGATTGAGAAACACTGGCCCATCTCAATGAAGTATAGTTATAGCCTTCCCATGGAGTCAGTGTCTTGATCTAGTCTATCTTAAAGGGGTGATGGGTGAACATTAGGAGAAATTTCCTAACTGAAAAAACTGTTACAGAATCAGACCATCTGCCTAGAGCAGCAGGGAACTCTTTCCTATTAGGAGTATTCAAATGGGACTGGATAAGGATTCTTGCACTGAGCAGGGAATTAGTTAAGATGATCTCTCTGGTCCCTTCTGACTCTTGCATTCTCTAATTTTGTAATGCTTCGATTCTAAATAGTGCAGGTGCAATTTTCAGTACTCTGGAGAGCTCTGCTCCCTTTTTTTAGCATTTTTATCAGTGGTGCTAACTGAACGTTGTGAAATCCTTATTAAGTATAATTATCTTGGTTACTTTTTCTCTCACAGCTTCATTGAAAATGGATCACCTAACTCCTTCCTTGTAATGCCGGATGAAATTTCTGAGTTTTTGTTTCTGAACACCTTGTTCAGGCAAAAATTAGTAACCCAAAATTCTCTTCAGGAAATCCTCAGCTTAACGGACCTTGCATTAGCAGACTTTGTATGCCATGAAAAAAACTTGCCTTTATGTTGTATGCTTCTATGGATGCATCAATTCTCATTTGCCATTTTACACAAGCATAAAATGTGTGAAATATATAAAATATGCAGGTGTGAAATCCCATTCTGCTTTAAGGAACACCCCTTCCTTCCAGCTAGGATGTTAGCTTTAATGGGCCCAGTGTTCACTTTGGGTTTGTTAGTTATCTAGCTGATGTAGGTTTATATCTCACAGCCTTTGTGTTTTGCCTAAATTTGTTCTTTGTTTGCAATTCATTAGAGAGTCTGTAAATTTGCTGCTTATGAGATCTCAGTAAGTAGAACGTTGCTGTTCAGCATTTTTACTGCCCCACCTTTGCTTGGAATACAGTGAACATGTGCTGACCATGGCTTGCAACATAATCAGGCATGCATGGCTCATGTCAGAGCATGAAGTTCCCTCCTATATAAATAAATGTATAAATAAATATGTAAATAAAAGACTCAGTAGACCAAGTGGCAAACTAATGGAATGGTGGCTTCTCTGAAGTGCTGACACATCCATCCTTCAGGACCAGTTGCATATTCAACAAGGATACTTTATGCATGCATGAAATTCAAGTGGCTTCTCTCGGTTGTCCAAATGATGTCATTTGGAAACAATTTAGCTGCTCCCAAAAGTTATGCATTTGAACTGGGTTTTATTCTAAGTAAGTCTTGGATACAGTTCACTAAGTTTCAAAGGCTCAGATATGAAGTTTAATTACACCATCACCTTTCTTCTTCCATTTGGTTTAATTTTGAATTTTTTTATTCCATTACTCATGGAGAATCATTTATTTCCCCCAAAGTAGTTCTTACCAGCCCCAGTATGTAGCCAGTTCAGAAGCTTCTAATGTCTTTAGGAGATGGTTTATTTAATTACAGGTAATTAACATTCCTAGGGATTGTCCTCTGTAAAATGGCAGTGGTAAGCTTGACTAGTTTTGCATGCTCGCTCATAACTACCCATCATGCTACTCCCTTTTGGAGGAAGCGACATTATGTAGAGCACAGAAAAGGAGTAAGGAATAGTGAGTCAAAGAAATTAAAGGTATAAGGTAAGAAAAAGAAAGGGAAACACGGCCAGATCTAGTTTACACCACTAAGTATCCCTTTCCATAGCTTTTTGCCAGTGCAAACCATCCTGGCTTCTACCACATCCATCTACTGCCCCATACCTTTTTGTTCATTAATCTCACCTTTCTCTTTTGGAGGACCTCGTCAGCTTCATCCAGGCATGACTTTCTTAGCCTTCCCCTTCCCCTCGTCTTTCATATATTTTGTGATTTTGCCTTCGTTCTCTGTTTGACAGACTCACATTTCATCCCATCGTACAATCCCCTTTCGGGTTCACGTTTGCACCAAACATTCTATAATTCAAGCATACTGTCTTTGTCATAAGCTTTCTTCGAATGCATGGTAAAGTTCCTCACATTCATGCATTTCTCACTGGTGCCCAAGGAACAAAAATCCAGTCTGTGCACCCTCTGCTCAGCATATGGTCAGGTTGTATTTCCCTAGTATGGTCACCTCTTACATCATTTCACTCAGCATTTCACCCTTGCTACCTTTCTTTTGTGTAAGGTAGGGTTTCTCAACCTTTTGGGGCCACTTTGAGAGTCTGTGAAACCTACAAGCCCCTTCACAGAAAGATGTATTTAAATGCACAAAACAAAATAGTGAAAATAAAGTTGCATTTTTTTCCCCCGTCCACGTTCATGGGCCTCCTGAAATCTATCCACAGACCCCAAATTAAGAACCTCTGCTGTAGGGGAGCAGTCATGTCATAGCGTTCTTCTAATTGTTGGGCACAGACGCAGTCTTCCCACATATGTTAAACGGGTCTTCATAAGCAAACCACATCCATATTCTTCAGTTACAGCATCTACACCTGCAACCTATTATTTTCAATTTTCTCACAGTCATGATTTCCTTTTCATCAATTTTTTTGGTTACAGACAATTAGAGCATTCATTTCAATTCCGCTCTTTGACGTTTCACTGTCATTCCCATATAAATCACTAAAATACTCCTTCCAGCTCTCCATTAGTTCACTTTCATCCTGGCGTACAAGTTGTTTATTATTGTTGTTGCTGTTTCCTTCTTTTTTCCTGGAGGTTCCTCTTCACCCATTTCCAAAAGGCTTACTTTTTTTTTCTCTAAAAAATGTTTGATTCATCATTTTATTGGAAATTGCATTTTGCTAACAAATTCAGCAAATTGTTATTTGGAGGCTGGCACTAGTTGTTACCTGCATGGTGTGTTTTGATTTGTGGTGGTTTTAAGCATGGAAATTGCTTGGGGAATGGATATAATGCTTGGCAAAAAAGCAGAATCCAAAGGAGCATGACATGCCTTTCCTAGGGAGTAAATATTCTATTTTTATGGAGAGTAATGTGAAAGGCATTGAAGAGGTTGTGCATAAAAGAGGTTGTTCAGAAGGAAGGAAAGCGAAACAGATGGAGTCAAGGAACAGAGCAGGAAGAAACTGATGGGGCAGGTGTCAAAGAGGAGTCTGTGAAAATGAGAGTCAGCATTAGGAAGAACAAGTCGAGGGAAGACTAGAATGTTTAATTTAGTGAAACATACTATATGAACCGTTTGGCTTCCGGGTGCGATTCACCTTTAAAGCTCTTGGTTTACGACCTGGCTATCTGTGGGACTGCCTCCTTCCCATGACATCAGGCTGGCTGATAAGGTCTAATAGAGTGGGCTCTCCACGTGTCCCCACAATTAGAGACTGTCACCTACAGGGGCCACAGAAGCACACCTTTTCAGTCACTGCTCCTTTCTCTGAAATAGTATTTCCTCGCCCCCACCCCCAAGCTATTTGAATGACCTCCTCTCTCTTGACTTTCAAAAAATTTGCAAAGACTTGGTTATTCCATCAACCTTGGGGCCAGGATTGCTATGGCTTTTCCTCTATTTGATTCATCAGTCCTGTTTTGGTTTGGAAAACTTTGATTCCCAGTTAATGAATGGCTGCATTGTGTTGTTTGGTTTTTAATTTGATTGATTACAATCAAGTTATATTAGTTCTGCCTAATTTATCTGTTTCAACCCAAGTTATCGATGTGGAGAATTGCATCCTGCTCAGAAACGGTTGATTGGAGCGGCCCATAAACTGTATAAATAAATAGATAAAGCAAGCCGTAGTTTGATGAAGCAACAGTGACATATGTGAGCCTAGTCAGTTTTAAGTCTTTGGGAGGTCTATGGAGAAGTCACGCAAGACCTTTCAATGTGGGGAAGTTTTGCAAAAGCTTTCTCAAGCTCTAAAACTCCGTGTCCCTTGGTCATGCGTACGTAGGCTTCGTTAGTGCTTTCAGAGTAATTTTGAAGGTTAGTGAAGCAAGAGCTGTTGAAGAAAGATAGCTGATTGTTGGGAAGGCATCTTCCTCCCAGTCCGAGGACAACTGGCTAAGCCACAGGTTATCTGCATGCAATAATAAGAAAGAAGCCTATAAAAATGGTTCCAACGTTCTGGTTGCAAAGGAGGCCAACAGACATGAAGAAAATAACTCCTGGCTTCACTGGGGAGCTCAGATAAGTGGCTTTTGTGTGGAAATCCTCGGTGTCTTTCTGTCTCAGAGTGATATGTGTAAATGTGAGCAGAGTGCCCCCCTCCCACTTTCCTTCCTGTTGCACCAGTGATGCCTCCATCCTACCCTTGTGGCTCTCTAACTCTTTCCTTACCCAGCTGATCTCTTTGCCAGGTGCCCCACCAAAACAATGCATCCCCAGCTTCTTCATCTCATTTGCTTTTCCCCCTGTACAGATTGGACTGCGTGCACACTTTGTCCTCCAGAGGTTCAGTGCTGCCAAGAGGCAAAAGTGTCCAATGCGTAACGATTTGTAAAATTCCTCTCATTATGAGAATTGGAACTTGGTATTGCAGTCACCGTTTGCTGGTATCAGTTATAGATGCCATGTTGAGAGAAGAGGTCTAGACTCTCTCTAACATAGCCCCAGGTCAAATGCTTTCCTTGCCCATTGCAAATGGAAGGTCCCTGTATGTGCTGCAATAGATGGCACTGTTTCAGCAGGGGCTGTGATGCTGATGATGTCAAGGTTACTCAGAATGTACTTCTGCTCTACTATCTTGATGAAAGGAGAAATTACTTCCATAGGAATGGACGGTGGTTTGAGACTGAAGTAAAAAAGGACCAAATCCTGCATAATCAGATCACAAAAGTAGAAAGGGGAACTGTGTGTGTGTGCGCGCGCACATGCCTGCATTTACACACATGATAACATAATATTGCCCCTGGAATTATACAAGTGTTTTACTTCTAATTGCCCAATATCCTGGATCTCAGGGGCTGGCACGATCAGTACAATAATTTCCGTGGCCCCCGTAAAAAAAAAAAAAAAACCCTGCTTCCGTGTAACCTAAGTAAACATACTGACGCTTTTAAGCAGCAGCCAAGAAGACTATAAATCATGACAGGTCTCAACCTGGTGCCAGAATAAAGTCAGTGCCAGCGCAACTGTGCCAGCAAGAAGAGAGTGTTTGCTAGCCAGGGAATCACAGGTGAAAAGTCTGCCCCAGCATCCTGCAGCTCCCTGTGGGGAGCTAGAGAGGAGCGTCACCGAAGCAGAGCTGAGGCCTTCGATAGGCAGATGTGCAGGGGCCGTCCCCCAAATAGTAAGATCCCGGTTGGTTGGTTGGTTTTTATTTGTTATTAAATTTATGTAGCCGCCGTGGGTGGCTCACGAGGTTCACTCGCGTCGTGCATCAGATTCCCTCGTTCCTTATGACCAAGTTCAGATGAACGTACTAGGACACCGTCTGGGCCTTTTGTGGCTGACGTTTCAGGAGTTCTGCGGGCTGTTCCTAAGAGCAGTTTCCCCTCTGCGTTCTCCATTAGCAGCAGCATTCTTGCCAGAATCAGCTTCCACTAGTCTGCTTTGACCATTTAACTTGGATACGTTCCCAAAGATACAGTCAAAGGGTCAAGGTGTTGCACTTCCCTGTCTGAAAGTTTACTTTTCAAAAAACGTCGGCTGTGGTACGGTAAAATTGAATCATCAAGGTGGACTTTAGATCAAGACGAGAAATGGGTCTAAGTGCCATATTATAGCATCGCTTTATTTCATGATTTAACCCCGGATGCTTGCATATAACGAGAGGGAAGTGCTAAGAGGAATTGCCGGTGCGCGTAATGCACCGTTCCAAGGCTTCAGCTTCAGCAAAGGTTGTTAACCTTTTGGAGTAAGGTTATGTAATCTGTTCCATCACAGGTTCCGCTGCAGCTTGTAGAAAGCGTGGAATGTCGGGATATTTTCCAGCTTCACTTGACTTGCAAAGATTGCAAAGTGATCAGGTACGTGTGCACCATCGGTATTTCATGTGAGTTAATGCCAGTAGGACCTCCCCTCGTAAAATAAATGTAATTGCCTTTTGAATCATTATGAATCCTCCCAACTCCATACTTCGTGATACCAGCAAAATATTGGCAGAGTAATCTCAGAGTTTTAATTTATCCGTTGATGGCGTTGGAACTTCAGAAATAATGGATAACTTATTTATCCGTGACTGTGAATGTGGCTGTAGGTTTGGCCTGAGTGTAACTGACCCTTTGGATTCATTTTGCTGCAAATCCACCTGTGCTACTTTTGCATTATTTCAATCAATCTTTATTTTACACTCAGTAGGCCCGAAAATTTGCACTATTTCAGGACCTTTCATCTCAGACCCATTTTTTTTTCTTTGTGAAAATGATTTTATGATTTTGTTATTGCTATGGCTGAAGCAACGATGGGGGATACATTGAAGTTTCAGTGCTGCATCCAGTGTCCCAGCAATTTAGACACTTAAATATAATCCTGAGAATATTGACAAAGGTGAATGAGGAATTGGAAATGCACTATATGGGGAAAGGGTATGTGAAAAGGTCTCCCTGTATTTATAATTCCCAGGTACACTGCTTTGATCAGTATGTTGATTTATGCCTTGGTACAAACTATGTTGATGAGTTTTGATTAAAAATACTCATGCCTGAGTTATATCAACCTTCCCCAGCCTGGATGCTGTCCAGACTGTAAGGTTCAGTCCATGAATTCTCAGTAATGACTGGGTTGGCCAAGGAATGCTGGAAGTTGAATCCAGGGAGGGGAAGGCTGGATTATATAAGATGTTACACAAAAAACCAAGCACAAATTGGATGGCTCCAGGCTGATGATGCTATCTTGCATTTTGTAACCAATCAATGGGTTACAATTCACCTGTCATAAAATAAATAATGCAGGCCAACCTAGAAAGTTGAACATCCATAGATATTTCCTTTTGGTCTGCATTGACCTTAACCTTCTATTTAATTCTGTGGTTTGGATATTTCTGAAGGACAATTAAACATTTCTTGCCTTTAATTGGTTTTTGCATTTGTTTCCTTGCAGGTGCCAGTTCTCTACTTTTGAGCAATGTCAAGAGTGGCTGAAGCGGCTGAACAACGCCATCCACCCCCCCTCAAAGATAGAGGATCTTTTTTCCTTTGCTTACCATGCCTGGTGTATGGAGGTATATGCTAGTGAAAAGGAGCAACACGGGGATTTGTGCCGGCCAGGTACGCTTCAGCTTTTGCTTACGCAGCAGCAGAGTAGGAAGGGGTTTTTTTTGTAACAACCACTACATAGCACACTATTCGCAACTTTTCCTCAGTCTGAAACTTTGCAGTCTTTTTTTTTAAGCTCTTCCTAAAGGTAATTCAAGTTAAGCACATCTCACAGAAGCAGAATGGTGTTAACTTGCATCCAGTTGGATTTCATACAGTTTGTACCATTTATACCTTCAGTTGGATTTGTCATGAAACCAACTGAGTTTGACTGCTTAACGTCATAAGCCACTATAGATGGGACAAGAAGTCTACCTCTGTAGGACCCCCCCCCAAAAAAAAAACCAGTGGTTGAAACAGAATGATTATAAGGCCGCCACCTCCTGTTGCCTTGAGTACTTTTGCAGTTTGGTGATCTATAAAGTAACTTCCTTGCCCCTTGAAAATGATTTGGATCATATTTTTGTATAAAGGAAACTTTGAGATGCAACAGTTGAACTGATGACTGTTTGAAGATAGGTTTGCACATGAGATGAATGTTTTGGCATTGTGGAACATCAACTGGTGCATGATTTGTTGCAAAACTAGTATTTGCATTGTACTTCCTATATGGCATTATCCCATGCCAGGGACTGTTCTGCATCACTTCAGAGATCAATGGAACAAATGGACTGTAGGTTAAGGTTTGTACGTTTTGTCTCTACAGAGTATTTCGTTTGCCGTTATGCAGGATTAATAAGCTTTTCTTTGTAATACTATCCAAAGAACTGGAAAACTGGCTAGAATAATGGGCTAAGCGTTAAGATGAGCACTGCGTTCCATAAAGGAGTTTTCTGTTCCTCAGTCATTGGGGAGTACTTCACAGTACAAAACAAACACATGGTTTCTGTTTGCTTCCCATTGTCCTCCTGATACTTAGGAGAGCACGTGACTTCGAGGTTCAAAAACGAGGTGGAACGGATGGGTTTTGATATGAACAATGCCTGGCGGATCTCCAATATCAACGAGAAGTACAAGTAAGCTCTCTAGATGTTCGTGGACACTTGCCCATCAGAAAGCCATCTGCTTCTGTCGAAGCCAACATTTCAGGGCAAGCTGCACACGGACCTAGCTGTGATCGTATGCCAAAGTGGCTAATTATTTGAGGCAGCTTGACATTTTGGAACAGCTATAAAATTTGCAAAGGCAGATTGAAGGAGCCTGACACTTGGTTGTTGTCGTTCGATCAGCACTTATAAGCTAATCAATGAAACGATGAAACTATCGCTTTCTGACTTCTGAGACTTTTGACACCAGCTGCACCAAATGAGTTCACATGCTGCTTTTAGCCATAATATGGTTCGTTGTGTGAGAACCCAACAAGGTAGATTTGGCGCGTTACGGCTTAGCCAGCTCTAGTCAATAAATCATGGGTAAGAAACCGTAGCAGAGCACAATGAAAAACAGTAACAGCACCAACAGCGTTTCCCAGACGAGAGTTCCATTCTGAGACTGAGGAAGTGGCGCTATAAAGGACTGTGGGATAGGAAAGAAAAAGGGAAGATACAGCTTAGTTTTTTATGGTCATCTATTTGTTGAGAATAAATCAGTAGGTTACCATTATTTTATTATCTTTGAACCTGCAGCGTTGCCCCACGATGCAGGGCAGCAAGTTGTACGTCATATAGCAAGAAGTGGCTCATTTACCTATATGCCTTTTCCGAAAGCCATTACGTTTACACCTCTTGCTTATTAATTTATAGAGGTGCAAATCTGGCATTTCTTACAAAAAAAAAAAATTGCCGAGTGAGTCAGCAAGGGCCATGCCACACTCTGTGTTCTGGCGATATGCGCACATTGTGATTTTATATTTGAAATTGACCACTGTGTCTTAAAGTGCAGCTGGAAGAAAACTTAATGTTCATCTGGGGGGGGAAATGCGGAACCTCAGTATCCTAATCGCTCCTCAGTATCCTACAGAGTTTTCAAGGTAAACGGCTCAAACCATGACAGATATGCACAAGTGTCTCTTGCTCTACAAAAAATGAAGCAGGAAAAAAAGCCATTTAGTTTTGCTGTGTGTATGCATTTTCCTTTTTGCCTGTTTCACGTGTGCAGCAGCGTGGAAGAAGAGATGGGATGTGTCTTCTCACACATGGCTTGCCTCTTCTCTTCCACGCAGGCTCTGCAGCAGCTACCCTCAAGAGCTCATCGTCCCTGCCTGGATAACGGACAAAGAGCTGGAAAGCGTGGGGAGCTTCCGATCTTGGAAACGCATCCCTGTGGTGGTTTACAGGTGAGGCCTTTCCTGAAACTCCTCTCTGTCATCCAGAAGATTGTTTTTGCGGGTCGGTTTGCTGAATCCCAGGGCCATTTCTCAGAGGGGCACCTGGAAGCCTCTTTTTGCTGTCAAAGACAATATCCTTTGAGGGTAAAAAAGAAGATGGATATGCCTGTAAAGACAGAAAAAAGGCTTCCAAACAGGCTAACCCCATAAATATCCATGCCCAATCTTTGTGAACCTTAAGAAACTTACTGAACAATGTGAAATAAAGGAAAAGCATGGAACAGATATGTGACAAAGTTAAATGACAGATAAAAATACCGTAGGCTCTTGCTGAACGAATAGCTTCTTGCTGGCACTGAGATGGAAAGACAGGCTCTCCAGGTCCAGTTTGTTTTCTCCTGTTCTCTGCCATTCTTGTTACTCCTCCTGACATTTGGCCAGTGGCTCCTGCTTGATTTTCCCTTAGTCAGGCTTCCCTGCCAGGCTGGGTGTAAGGTTGAAGCCTGGCCTCTCCCACTTTCGTATCTGTCCTCCATTTAGCCCTTGGCAAGGTAAAACAAGAGACACGTTGGCTGGCAGAGGAGGTAAAGTAGGGTTCCTCAAGCTTGGCAACTCTAAGCTGTGCGGACTTCAACTCCCAGAATTCCCCAGCCAGGTGGCTGGGGAATTCTGGGAGTTGAAGTCCGCACAGCTTAGAGTTGCCAAGCTTGAGGAACCCTGAGGTAAAGGAACTCAGTTCCTGGCATTCCTCCTTGGTTATTCTGGGGCCACGTATGCAGCCGACCGTTGACCTCTCTTACGCAGTATGGGAGGTACTCCAATGCGACTCTTAGGATTTTCCGGCACACATTTTGCATTTCCTGGAGGTTTCATTTATAACGGCAGAGTATTCCGTACTCTTACAATTGCTGTCTCCATATCGCCATCTGAGTTAGCTAAGAATATTACACTCCTGTTTTACAACAGCAAGAGGAGATGATGATGATGATGATGATCATTTACGTTTACATGCTGTCTGACGCCCAGTGATCGTGAGCGGTTTAGGAATGATTTAAAACGAGACAAGAAAAATGACAAGAAACAAAATA
Source organism: Candoia aspera (assembly GCF_035149785.1). Classification (NCBI taxonomy): domain Eukaryota; kingdom Metazoa; phylum Chordata; class Lepidosauria; order Squamata; family Candoiidae; genus Candoia; species Candoia aspera. The sequence goes on along the minus strand of NC_086167.1, from coordinate 5,238,189 downwards.
GAGTAGAGATGGCAGAATAACAGACTGGGTGGAAACAAAAGAAATCAACCTAGGTAGGAAGGAGGCTTCTGTCCCCCTGAGGGAGGAGCCAGGTCTTCGTGGCTCTTCTGAACACCAGCAGGGCAGGGGCCCTCTGGATCTCGGGGGGAACCTGGTTCCAGGAGGTAGACACTGCCACAGAGCAAGAGTACCTCTGGGATCCTGATAGACGGCGTGGCTCATTGAAGGAATCCAGAGCCCGCCAATCCCTGCCAGATCGAATCAGCTGGGCAGTGTTATGAGAGGCAGGTGGCTCCTTGGGGCTTTTGGTGATGAATATGGGTGGGTGTATATGCGCACTTCCCTTTTCTGTATTTACACATGAAGTGCACAATGTGGTCAGGGTTCAGTGGGTGTGGGTGTGCCCCTTGCCCCCCTCCCCCCCAATCTGTGCCAGCAACACTTGGAGCTCTTTCCAAATTTACGAAACGTTTTTCACGCAATAGGAAAGACGCATTTATTAAATACATGGTGATTATTCTAATCCCAGTAGTGAAATTAATGTCAAATTAATACTCACCTTATTTCACAGCTGGGGCCCGCCAGTCTTTTGGAACACAGCCCTCAGTTTTTTCTGTCAAGAGCCACGTGCTGTTTTTGTTCTGAAAAAGGTGGTCTTTCCCAATACTAGAGGCAAGAAAGGGGGGGAATCGTTTGCCTTATCATGTTCTAGGGCTTCTGTGTTCTTAGTAAAATAAGGATAGTTTTATAATGAGAGTAATGAAACTAAGCAAAAGTTAATTTCTACTTCAGTAGGAAGAAGAGGTTTTCCCCTTCCCAAGTGTTTTGGCATTTTTCAGGCTACTCAGCTCCAGGTTCCAGCTTAGAACCCATGCTCAGAGAGGTAGGACTAAGTGCTGTTTCATTTTGCAGAAATGGATGAGTATCCACTGCAGATTATCTTCAGCAGAGTACGCAAGGAATCATTATAATGTCTCTTACGTCTCAGTTGCCCACATGGACTGACTTTGGACACTCACAGGTTATGTAAACTACAGATGGGTTCCCCTGGTTCTCTCTTTTTTGAGCAAAGGCATCTCCAAACTGCTGACATTGCTAATCAGCACTAATCCAGCTGCAGATGGCTGACCTCAAGTTCTAGATAACTCTGTGTTACTTTACAGTTATCAGCAAAAGCTGGTTCAGTTTTTAGTTTCTGTTTTTCTTTCCCTTTATTATACTGTTTTACGGATGCGCTGTTCATTACTGGTTTTTCAAAAACAAACCAGCAAATTCAGATCCTCTTAAGTTTTCAGATCTGTACCAGTTTGATGGCTTTGCAGCATGTTTCTTCGCTAGTGTCCACAAAACTGTTTAAATCCCAGTGGACATTAACTCATGCGTTTTACCACACTTCTGTCACGGTGGTGGCCAATAGGGAGACTGTTCCACGGGACACCAAGTTAACAGGCAAGCTAAACTGCCCTTGGGAGTCTTCCGTGAGCTTCCCAAGGCTCGAAATGCCTCCTTGTCCTGCGCTGCAGTGAGTTCCTGTTACGTTGTGTCCACGCGTCACCTGCAGTTAGTCCCTCTTACAATGGTGCCGGGTTTGTTCTTGTTCCCGTGCAGGCACCAGAGCAACGGGGCAGTAATTTCTCGCTGTGGGCAGCCCGAGGTCAGCTGGTGGGGCTGGAGAAACGCCGATGACGAACACCTTGTTCAGTCGGTGGCCAAAGCCTGCGCCTCCGATTCCAAGTCCAGCAGCAGTAAACTTGTGAATGGGACCTGTTCGCGGGAGTTCTCCAACGGGGGAGACTTCTCTGACACGGAGTTTGGTAAGCTCTGCACGGTGGCCTCGCTTCGGTTAGCTGTCTACGGAATGCAAGTGGAAAACATCCGCAGAGGAATTAGCCACCAGCATTTCTACGTTTTCCCTGCGTTTCTCTGCACTGTTCTACCTTTGCTGCACGGATGCTGGTACTGTGGCTGCAGTCTTGCACATCGTTCTGCTGCTTTGATGGCTGTGGGGTGCAAGGGGCTGAGGCATTCCACTCCTGCGGCGCAGTATTTATTTGTAACGTTTCTGTTTCACTTTTTCCGCCCAACCCATTCAAGGCCATTTTAAGAGGTATGATCTGATGTAAAAGGGAGGAGGGAGCAGACTGTGTTGACGAACGGCCGAAGCAGCCTAGCTGTCTCACCTCTCCCTTTGCCCCAACCAAGCGCCCGCGTCAGCGTCATGCTGGGTCTTGATAGACACGAAGTTTCTGCCAAAAGCCACAGAGCTCCTCCTGACTGTAATACGTATTTATTTATTATTCAAATTTTATTACCGCCCATTTCCCCCAAAAGAGGGAATATAGGACAGCTTTCCCAAAGCAGCCTGCTCCACATCTATTGGGACTGCCTCTCTGCTGGTTACACCAGCTAGGAATTCTGGGAAGGGCAGCCCTGAACATCTGGAGGGGTCCAGGTCGATATAAGGGTGGGAGTGGGAGAGAAGGGTGTGCATTTGTGATCACTACTGCAGAATGACGTTTTTGTTTTCCCTGTTTCTTCCCAGATTCCTCCATCTCCAATGCTTCGGGAGCAGAAAACTTGGCCATCCAGCCACAGAAACTTTTGATCTTGGATGCCCGCTCCTATACAGCCGCAGTGGCAAACAGAGCCAAAGGAGGAGGCTGCGAATGCCCAGGTAGGTCTCGAAATTGCTTTCTCAGCTACGTGCTCATGCATTTATATAAAAAGCCAAAAGGAGAATTGTTTTAGACCAGTGTTTCTCAACTGTGGCCACTTTAAGATGGGTGGACTGCAACTCCCAGAATTCCCCAGCCAGGCTAGGGAATTCTTGGAGTTGCAGTCCACCCATCTTAAAGTGGCCACAGTTGAGAAACACTGTTTTAAAGCAAGGTTGACTTAATTTCTGACTTCGAAACTCAACTGAGTCCCTCAAAAAAGGGAGCCCAACCTGAGACCACAGAGGTCACTTGCTCTCTTTAACTGCTTCCAAAGTTGTGAATTTCATAGGAGAGTAGGGGAAAACTATAAAATACACGGGGAGTAATATTAACTCCATGTCCTTTGATTGCAGTTGGATTCCCATTTAACTCAAATAAAATTAAGACTGCTTGGGCCCCACTCGTTTCATGGAGGGCCTTGCCCAGCCCGTCATTCAGAGACCCAGCAGGACTGTGGATAGGGTTCCACAAAGGAACCTTTTCATTTCCTTTCCTTGTTTGAAGGGGACAGCCTGGAATGATGATGGGGAGTTCCAGCTGGCTTATGTGACTCCATTGACACCGGAGCCTAGGATTTCTATAAAACCTCCTATAAACTTGGTTAATTTTGCCCCCCAACTGTGACATGCAGTCAGTGGGGTTTACTTTGTAAGCGTACGAGTCAGTCAAAGATAGTGGTTGCGTGCTTGAGAGATACTTCTCTATAAATCTGTGAGAAAGTGAGAGCAGTCAGCCCCAAATATTTTGAAAAACGCTGCACAGCATGCACTAGCTCTGTGTGTGTATAGGGGTAGGTAAAGGTAAAGGTTTCCCTTGACGTAAAGTCCAGTCGTGTCCGACTCTAGGGGGCGGTGCTCATCTCCGTTTCAAAGCCTTGGAGCCGGCGTTGTCCATAGGACACTTCCGGGTCATGTGGCCAGCATGACTCACGGAACGCCGTTACCTTCCCGCCGAAGCGGTACCAATTAATCTACTCACATTTGCATGTTTTCGAACTGCTTGGTGTGCAGAAGCTGGGACGAGCAACGGGAGCTCACCCCGCCGCGCGGTTTCGAACCGCCGACCTTCCGATCGACAGCTCAGCGGTTTAACCCGCAGCGCCACCGCGTCCCTTGTGTATAGGGGTAGGGACATCAAAACTGATTGAAGTTTCAGGCAGTAGTAGTAGTAGTAATAATAAGAGCGGGAGTTTGGTCTAGTGGTTAAGGCACCGGACTAGAAACCAGGAGACCGTGAGTTCTAGTCTTCGCTTAGGCATGAAAGCCGACTGGGTGACCTTGGGCTGGTCACTCACTCTCAGCCCAGCCCACCCCCCTCACAGGGTTGCTGTTGTGGGGAAAATAGGAGGAGGAAGGAGTATTAGGTATATTCACTACTTTGAATTACTTATAAAAATAATAAAAGCAGGATAAAAAAATCTGTGGCGTCCTTGGTGCTCTCTGAGCCTTGTTGTTTTCTTGCAGATGTTTTATTGCCAGACTAGGCAACATTTTCAGTGCGAAAAGGGAGTGGGCCTTGCTCTCTGTTTATATGCCTTGGTTTGTCCAGCTTGTGTTGGTGGGGGTGTTGTTCTCGGTATATGAACCGAGCTGGGACTGCTCCTGTCCCAGCACAGGGGATAAATACACCAATGGGCCTCCTCTGCACTGTGCAGAGCAACTCCCTTCGGCTGTCCTGATCTCCCTTTGAACCCCCAAGAGGTGGGGGAGCTCAGGGTGCTGCCTCCAGGCCCCAGCTGTGGCCAGCTTGTTTGCACGTAAAGCGTGTTCATTCGGTTCATCTCGGCCTCTTCTGAAGCACCTTCTCTTCTGCCTCTGCCTTTAAACAGAGTATTACCCGAACTGTGAGGTGGTGTTTATGGGAATGGCAAACATCCACTCTATTCGGAAGAGCTTTCAGTCGCTGCGTTTGCTCTGCACACAGATGCCCGACCCAGGAAAGTAAGTGGCCTCTGCGGGCTCCCCCCCCCCATCACTTCTTGCCTTAGTAGATGCAGATTTTTTTCTCCTAAAAACGGGAGCCTGGACCTTTCGGCCTGCATGTGAAGAAGGGGCAGGGGCGAGGGTTCGTTGCTGTATTACGCCAGCGCATAAAAGTCAACGGAAGCATGCTTTGGGGGCTCCCTCTCTCGAGCTCCTCTGCGGCTGAGGAAGTCCCCAAGGCCTGCCTTCTCCTCGCATGAGGAGCCATTCTCCAGATCGCACTTGCGGCCAGTTGGCTCTCGCTAAGTGACCCAAAGAGAACCGCCGTTGCAGAGTGGCGTCTACCATATTCCACAGTGCGTTTGGGTTTTGTTTCAAGGGACTTCCTGGCCTGTAGAGGTTTGCGGCCTCCCCACGTGAAGCAAGTGTGGACTTTTGTACCATGCAAACTGTGGGCCGGGGACAGAGGAGGAGTTCCTGTCCTTCCAAAAAGGCTCTCTGCTAATCTCGCTCTCCTTAACATTCTGGGGTTGAGAAGGGTCCGCTTCATCACGCAGGAGATAAGTAGATCTTTTCCAGTTGCTGCTGTTCCGGAAATGTCCAGCTTACTAATTTTATTTTCATGTACAGGTCCACCACCAGGGCTCTAACCCCTGCAAAGCCTTGCTTAGCTCCATTCGACACCCTTCCAGAAGTCTTCTCTGGACTGTAACGCTTAGCTTCCCGCCAAAGGAAATTGTTAAACACACAGGGAGGATTCTCGTTATCTTACTTAAACAGATTAAATTTTGTTTTCACCCCGCTCACTTCTTTGTCCCAGGCTCCCCCACCCCCCCCACTAATCAAAGCCGAGGAGTGGCCCTCGCCCAAGGAAAATCCGCACTCCACGCTTTAACAGGATGTGAACGTTGGGTTGTCTCTGCCTCTGCAGCTGGCTGTCGGCTCTAGAGAGCACCAAGTGGCTGCAGCACCTGTCCGTGCTGCTGAAGTCAGCCCTGCTGGTGGTTCATGCGGTGGACAGAGACCAGCGGCCTGTCCTGGTCCACTGCTCAGATGGCTGGGATCGAACCCCGCAGATCGTGGCCCTGTCCAAGCTGCTGCTGGATCCCTATTACAGGACCACGGAGGTTGGTGACTGCGGAATAGACCTAGATCAGGGTGCCTTTGAGTTCAGGTTGGGAGGCTTTGGATTAGAGCCCTTAGGGTGGTGCTCGCTGAAAGAAGAGAATGAAGGGTAGGAAGGTGTTTGGAGAGCACGGGGAGACAGCAAGTTGCATCCTAGGAGGAGCGAAGCAGGTGGAGACCAGGAGGGATTTGGGCTGGTTTCGGGGAAGGCCGAGTGACGGAGAACTGGCTCTTGAGGGCATGACCCCTAGGTGATTCACACACGGCCTTCCTTGTGGCATTGTGCTAACGCAGCCGCACCGCATTGGCACTGCCGCAGGGTCTTCTTGGGGATTTGATTCCATGTAGATTGTCTGAGGAATGTTATGGTTCTTACCACCGCCACGTCTCAGAATGGCTTCAGTTGATCCATGCGATTGAAGGGGGTGGCCCTGCAGAAGTCATTGCCCTGTTTCCCTCAGGGATTCCAAGTGCTGGTGGAGATGGAGTGGCTGGATTTTGGCCATAAGTTTGCCGACCGCTGTGGCCATGGTGAGAACTCCGATGACCTCAACGAACGCTGCCCCGTGTTTCTGCAGTGGCTTGACTGTGTCCATCAACTCCAGAGGCAGTTTCCCTGCTCCTTCGAGTTTAATGAAGCATTCCTTGTAAGTGATTATTTTTCCCACCAAGATTCCATGTCAACAATTTTAATCTATTGAACCCACCCAGTCTGGCTGAATTTCCAAACCACACCTTCAAAGCAAAAGAGTGCCTTTAGTTCATCCTGTGACTCTGCTGTTAACTCTGGTAAAGAAAGAGTTGCATGATGGGTCACCATTCTCAGCCTCTTCTGCCTTTATCTTTGACACAGTCTGTTCCATTGTTGTGGATTGTGCATTTTGTAAGAGGAACCTGCACCTTTGCTGGCAAAAATTTTGCAAGTTGTGGGTTCCTTTGAGAAGTTCTACAGCAAACAGCTGTTAAAATTGCAGGTAGTGGCTTTGCATCTTCTGATGCAGAGTCTGTCTTGTAAAACATTCACAGTTGATTTTATTCTTCATCAAGTTTCCACCCCACCTTCTCTTCAGGAGCAAAAAGGCACCATATGTAGGAATCCATTTTTCCCCTATAATAACCCTGTGATGTCTGCTGAATAGGGAGTGAGCAACTGGCTGAAGTCATCCACTGAACTTCCATGGTTGAGGGTGGACTTGAACCCAAGTCTTAGAAGGGCTGGAAGAGGCTGTCCCTTGAAGCCTTAGGGTAGGGCTGGCCAGCCCACAGCCCACTTGCAGTCTCCCAGCTCTTATGGTGGTGGCAGCAATGGCCCCTCCTGTATTTCACAACTCAGATTTCACTGTCACAAACCAACATTTGATGCAAGAAGCAAAAGAGCTGCTGATGGATGTATTTTATTTCCACTTCAACTGTAATTAATAGATGCGTTCTAAAAAGCCAGAAAACAAGTACAGAAAAAAGTGGGGGGAGATGCCAGCCTTTCCCCTTCCAGGGGACATCATTGTCACAGAAATGCCGTCCTGTTTTAGGGAGCTGCAGTCAGTCATAATTGTCTGTAGATGGACAAGTGATGTTACATGGTGTGAGTATTTGCATGCAACTCTTGGTTATATTTAAGATAGGTTTATGCATGTGGTTTTTGAATCAGCAAAACTGAACTCCTTCAGTTGACTTTCAGCTTTCTCAGTGGAACTAAATGTGCTTAACTTGGGACAGGCCATATTTTTCACCTTTAATTTTTTTTTTCTTCTACTGGCCATATGTAAAAGAAATTGAATTCACAAGGCAGTGGATTCCTTTACTTTTTTTCTTGTTAGATTTTTTTTTCTTCCTAAACAAACAAACAAAACTAGGACAGTTTGCATATAGTTCTCAAACAATTTGAGTTCTCAGGTTGGTGTTAACTGTATTTTAGACAGTCTCCAGTGAGTCAGTTTCATTTGAATAATTTATAATTCAAGAATATTCTCAGTGTTCCAAATGAATTGTAAGATCCATTAAGCTGCAGTTTCAGTGCAAGTCTAATCACAACTAATTACTGTTCAGTAGAACTTGACTATCTAGGATTGTAGCCATTTTGTACCAATTCCTAATACAAACTGTCAGAATTAGGCACATCTTAAAAACAGAAAGATAACATTCCTGGAATTTTTATCTTTCATTATCTTGTTCTCAGCCACCTGTTGAACAGGAATGTAGATAATCATAGTTAATAGTGCAGAGTTTATTTTTCTTTCTTTGTACTTCCTTGAACATTTTGAGAAAGTTCATTTTATCAAAGGTGGAGAAGGCTGCCATGTGGCCAGTGGTTGAATCTGTTTGTGTAAATCAGGCATTTCATATATATTACAATAAATAATAAACCACTTATTATTCTCCTGGCCTATGAATCAGTACACACTGGGGTACAGACAGCTTCAGCTGTGATAACAGAAAAGGTTTTAGTCGCTGGTTATAGCACTCTTTCATGTGAAGATTCCTCCTACACACTTAAGTAAATAAAGTGTGTAGGGTTCTATGGAGTAATCTTCACATGAACCAGAGTGCACATGAATGAATGAATGAATGAATGAATGAATGAATGAATGAATGAATGAATGAATGAATGAATGAATGAATGAATGAATGAATTCACCCATTCATTCATTCACTCACTCACTCATTCATTCAATTTATATGGCCATCCAATTAGCAAGAGCAACTCTGGATGATTTACAGTTTGAAGAAGCATGAGATTAAGGAGATATACAGTATCATATATTAAACCCTCAGAATGAAAAACAAAATCCAAAAACAGGATAACAGAATATCAGAAGCAACGATGGGAGCAGACGCAGCAGAGACCCACCAGCACGTACCTCATTGCCTTCTTACGCTTTCCCCAGGCTCATTTCATTCTCAGGGGAAGAGCCACTTCTTCAGGAAGGGCTGAAGAGCCAGGGGGTCATCCGAGCCTCAGGGGGTCTGGTGTTCCACAGGGCAGGCGCTGCAGCAGAGAGGGCACACCCACTCGGTCCCACCAGGTGGTCCTGTTTCATGGAAAGGACCTAAAGCTTGCCCACTTTGCTGGATCTCACAGGAGGAGCAGAGACAATTGGTACGTGAAATGCAGATGTGGAGATGACCAAGCAGACGTCGCCCTTACTTAGAACTGGCCCCCTTGACTTGTTCGGGCTAAAAGAGTGTGTATATATAGCATATGATGAGTAAATGACAAGAGAAAGGCAAATGCATACACACAGTCCACACAATTATATACAGAACTTCTGAAGGGATACGGCAGTAGCCTCATAACTGGGTGTCCAGTTCAGCTATCCAGGCGATCGCTTCTGGTGTTGCTTCATGCAGATCTTCTAAGGAGCCGGGGTACGCATGTTGTGGGCAGTCTTGCACAATGTGTTCGATAGTTTGCATATCAGCAGCACAGTCGCAACACGGGGAGTCTTTCCAGCCCCGCTGACACAGAGCAGAGGCACTCCTTCCAGTATCACATCTGATGCTGTTCAATTTCATCCAGACAGAGCGAGGCAGGTTAAAGCCAGGAGGTTTGGAAGAGGGATCACTAATGACCAAGCCACGATGTGACAACTTGGACCATTCCTCTCTCCAGGCATTCTTAGGATTGAACTGGATAGATGTTAGGTGTATGGCTGTTTTCGATGCGCCAGACAAGGCGCATCATTTCTGGCACATTCTACCCCTGTGTGCTGGCTACCAGTGCCCAGCAATATGATACCACCTCACATCAGAAGATGACAAGCCCTCGCCCAGCTATGGTCAAGGATGTTGAACAACAAGGCCCTCCCTATTCATCAGGATATTGCACAGACCACCACAAGACTGAAATCTCGTAGGCTAAAAGAGTAAATACCCTTTGATAACCTTTTTTCCAAAGCTTGATTGGCTTCAGATAAGTGAGTGAGTGTATTTTCTCTCCAGTGGCATGTGAGTCCACCAGCCAAGATCTCAGCAGTGTCCTTTCTTGTAGGTCAAGTTGGTGCAACACACCTACTCCTGCCTCTTTGGTACATTCCTGTGCAACAACGCGAAGGAGAGAGGCGAGAAGCACACCCAGGAAAGGACCTGTTCAGTTTGGTCCTTGCTGCGAGGAGGAAACAAGGCCTTCAAAAATCTGCTTTATTCCTCCCAGTCTGAATCTGTACGTACTTGTTTTGATGGTGATTCTTCGTTTGCCCCTCCTTCCTTCCAGGGGGCACAAGCTCCTCTGTTTCCCTGTCTGACTCTCACCATTGCCCTGTGAAGCAGGTTCAGCAGAAGGAGCAGCTGGCTGAGCTCATCCAGGAAGCCGCGTGGCTGGTTGGCGGGTTGTCCTCAGGCCCCCTTCAGCCTTACCTAATTTCTTCTTCCACCCTGGTGCTTTATTTGTCATTTCTGCCCTCCCTGGAATAGGGGATATTGCTTTATAGTTGTACCTTATTAGAGGAAGGCAGATGTTTATTTATTGCTAACATTTTCATGCATCTCTATTTCCAACAGCTGAGAGTGGCGTAGACAGAAAATAAAAAAACATCAACAATACAGGTAGTCCTCACTTAATGACCATTTGTTTAACAATGGTCTGAAGTTATGACAGCCTCGGAAAAAGTGCTTTACGACCTGTACTCACACTTATGACCATCGCAAAATGTGGCACCACCCCCACAGTCACTCGATCGCAATTAGGGTTCTTGGCAGCTAGCTCGCAGTTATGACCAGTTGCAGCCTCCTGCAGTCACGTGATCATGATTTGTGGCCCTTTTTGCCAGTTTCTGGCAAAAAAGTCCATTGGGAAGTTGGATTTGCTTAATGGCCATTGGAAAAATGGTCGTAAAATCAGGTCCGGTCACGTGGTGATTCACTTAACTGCCACAGCTCATAATAATCAGTTTTCCAGTCCCTATTGGGGCCGTTAAGTGAGGACTACCTGTAAATGATATCCATCTTAACTGACACTGACCAGCAGGGGTCGATGCCAAAATCTAACATGCCTGGAATATTCTCTCCCAAACTAGGTTTTTACTTCTTTATGGAAAGCCATGAGGGAGGGCAAGCTGTTCATAAGAGGTTTTTTTTAATTATCTACGGGTTGGGGCTTCTTTGCGTTGCTTGCTGAACCCAGGGTCTGTGTTTAACCAGAGAAGATAGAACATCCTTGACTGTTCCTGTGTTAGATGATCTGGCCCTTCTTTGTTTCTGCACCGAAGAGGCAAATTATTTGATAACAGAAAAGGTGCTAGGGACACTTTTGAGTTGAAGGGGTTTACTGAGGCAAGGAATCTTAAGGTACAGGGTACCATTCTCCCAAAACAAGTGTAGCACTCTAGTGAGGATGGTCTTGATGGCTGTGACTATAATGGGCTGCTAAAGGTGAGCAGGTCCTCACAGGAAGGATGGATTGATAAGAGCAGTTACCTGCACATATAGAAGCATCCATGCCTGAACACTGATGTACAGCTGTATCAGGTGCAAACATTTATTGAGTGAATGGAGACATTGTTGGGTTTGGTTTCAGCTGGGGTTAACTCAAGGTTGACCAGGTAGGGAAGTTAGGCACTGCAGAAGAATTTTTATGCTTTTGCTGTCTGTCTGTCTGTCTATCATATTTCAGAAGAGACCATTGGAATAAGGGCTTGATCCAGTGCTATAACTGGGGAAGGAAAAATACATAAAGAGGTTACTGTTGCTGCATTTTATATGGAACCACTGGGATGTCTTTATATCCTACCACCACCACCCCCAAAAGGAATGCTGCTTGAATATGCTCCTTTGGCTATACCTAATAATAAATTGCAGTTTACAAGGCCTCAACCTCATAGTGCTAGACCACTGCAGCCTTAAATGTAATGCAGCACTTTGCTCCACCTTTGGTAAATTGATTGGAGGACAGCAAAACCATAGATGAAAGGTTAAAGGAGATCACCTTTGAATTCACATGAGCCTTTCTGGGACAGAGGAAGTTGTTATGTGTGGTAAATAAAGCCATTTGTCCTTTATATTCAACTACCTAGTTATGATTAACCTTAAGTCATGTGCCATTTAAGATAATTTGCATTATTAGATGTTTTGTATTGTTGTGATTCACCCACTTTTGAAATAATTTGCTTGCTTTCTAGCTGCATGAGATCAGACTAGAGTGCCTACTATCTAAATATGGGTGGGCTGGCAAAGACATCCCGGTGTATATTTTGGATAGGAGGAAGATAACATTGTGCTCTTGAATATGTTGCAACTGGAACAAACTGTAACGCAGGTTAGGCTCAATCTCTGGTTTTCTTTCTTAGGTGCTGTATCCTGTGTGCCATGTGCGCAACTTAATGCTGTGGAGTGCAGTGTACTTGCCTTGTTCCTCGCCTTCTACCCCTGTGGATGACACCTGTGCCCCTTATCCAGTCCCAGGTTCAAGCCCTGAGGATCAGCCTCTGAGCAGGTAAGCTCAGATTTCAGGTGATCTGATGTTAGACACCAGCTGTCCTTCCGTCGCTGCCCGTATGTTCAGAGGACAGCAGTTGTATAAATCTGCTGGTTTGTAGAAGACCATGATCTGCAGCAGTAATTGGCGATGTTGTAACTGATGAATGTAGACTTACTGAAAATGTAAACTCATGCCCTTCTTCTGTAGGCTACCAAAGACCAGGTCCTTTGACAATCTGACCACAGCCTGTGACAGCAGCGTACCAACCTCTAACCGGCGTAGCAGTGATCCCAGTCTCAATGAGAAATGGCAGGAACATCGCCGATCCCTGGAGCTCAGCAGCCTTGGGAATCCCGGGGATGATCCCTTTGATGGAGAAAGTTTGGGCAAACAAGGCAGGACTCTGGTTGGAGCAGAGCTTTCAGTAGCCGTGGCAGAGGGGCAGATGGAAAACATCTTGCAAGAAGCTACCAAAGAAGAAGGAAGCCTTGAGGAGAACGTGAGGTGCAGTCAAGAAAGAACAGGGAAGGAAGGAGAGGAGGATCTCACGCTAGATAAGGAGAGCAGGACTGAACACCTGGGTGGTTCTGCTAATAGCAGTGTTTATGAGAAGTCTGACAGGCATGCAGAAACCTTACTAGACAATCCAGTTTCTAACCAACAGCTGATATCTCAGGGTGCTTCTGAGCTTCAAGGACAAGAGGATGAGCACCCGGCTATCCCTTACGCTGTCCAGAAGCCAACTCAGGGGAGAGGGCTACAGCTTGGCTTTTTGGACAATCCTGGAAATAGTGAAGTTTCAAGAGAGGAGGAGGAGGAGGAGGAGAGTGTTAGTAGAAGTTCAGCAGAAGTTGAAAATGCTCTTAATACTGCCCATCCCATCCCATTCTTGCCTGTGGGACACGAGGCAGGAACGCCAAATATGGAGAGCTCAACAGAAACCTTAACGGAAATAGGAGCCAGGGCAGAGTGGGCGCAGAACGTGTCCTCCCATTTGCACCATCCCATGGACAACAGCATGGATGAACTTCCCCGGACTGTTGAGAAGAGGCTGGAGAGGGAGGGCTTGATGGACCCACACAAGCTGTCAGCAGCTCTGAATAGGACTCCTTATAGCAGCAACCCTTCCCCGTGTGCCTTGCCTTTAGCTGACTATAAAGAGGTGGTCTGTAATGGAGGTCTGGGGTCTGAGAATAAGGCAACCGAGGCCCCTGCAGGGTTTGGTGCTCCTCAGAAATACACTGCCCCCAACGGGCCCTGCATGAACGGAGAGGAAAGTCGGATGAAAGTTCCCCTGAGCCGGCAAGTCTCCATTGCCAGCTGCAGTTCTACCCCGCTGCACCCAAGGAGCCTGCACCACAAATGGGTCCATGCCACTCCGGGCCGGCAGCAGACTGCAAGCAGCCCAGACCAGCCTGCCCGGAATCATCTGGACGATGACGGGATGCCGATCTACGCCGACGTCATTCAGCAGCGCCTCCGCCAGATTGAAAGCGGGCACCAGCAGGAGGTGGAGAGCTTGAAGAAACAGGTGCAGGAGCTGAGGAGTCGCTTGGAAAGCCAGTATCTGAACAGCTCACTGCGCTTCAACGGGGACTATGGGGACGAAGTGGTAAGTACAAGGGCCTCTGCTCTGCTCTGCTCTGCTCTGCTCTGCTCACACCAGCTGCACTGCCCAAAGCACAAATGCAGGACAGGTAACAGCCCCAAACAAATGGCTGTGCTGGGCACCTCTGGCACATGGTTGACTTGCAGGCAGGACCGGGAGGGGCCCACGGATGGAATGGCTTTCTGGTTCGGTCCCTGGGTAGTAACTCTTGATCAGTTTGGGCATCTTGATGGCTGTTTTATTTTGAAGGGGAATGTGTGTGTTTAATCAGTAAATCCTTGGCTGGGGAGAGCTGTTGCCTTTCAAAATTATTTAATTATTTCATGGGGGGGCGCTGTTTTGAGCTTGTTCAGGCTCTGACTGGTTTCTCACATTTGGTTAAGCCGTAGTTTAAGTAAATCACAGTTTATCAAATAAGCTAGAAGTTGGTTGCATTCACACAGCATGTTAGGCCCAAACTAAAGCAAGTATATTACGGCGCTGTGCACCGTGTGAACCGCACTGTAGTTTAGATCCATCTACCAAGGAAACTAGGTGAGAAAGCAGCTGGCTGGTCTAGCAGGGGTGGAGCAGAAGCTTGGTCTTGTGATTCATCTGGGCAAGAGGTTGGTAAACCTCTGCTGGCTCAGATCTAGTCCCTGCTGAATTCTTGGCCCTCGTCTTCTGAATATACGTTCTGCCGAGGTTGATACAAACCTCCGAGACAGAGATAGTAACGTGTGCCCGTTTCCCGGAAAGGTTTTTTTCTTCTTCTTCTTCTGAGTTTTTATTTTAAAGACATCTTAATCCAAAAGTTCTGCTCTTAGCTTCCGGCTTGAATCGTGTATGTATCAACGGGACAAAGAAACAGCAGGACACATTTCCTGAGTTCTTGAAACTAGGGATTTTGAGATCCTCTTCAGAACTAGCTTAACAGGCATAATGCTAAAAAAAAAAGTAAAGCTCTCAAAGCACAGTTTGCTTTGAAGGTCCTGCTCTTTCCTGATGCAGGTCTCTGCTTTCTTCTTCGTGTGCCTCTAGTAAAGGAGCATTCCCAGAAAGAAGTGTATTTGCCGCACGGCCGTAAAGGCAAAAGCCGCATCCGAGGAAGCTGTCCCTCTGAGTGCCTGAGCCCATGGGAGAAACGAGGCATCCCGGAACCTGCCTGGCCCCTGCTGTCCCGGTCACTCTCTTTCCTCCTTTTTGCCCAATAGTTACATCCAGGAGTATTTACATGCCTGTCATTCAGAGAGTGGTGGACGGATGCATTGCTCCCATACTGTTTTTCTTAAGAGGCTAATAATACTTGTGGCCGGTATTCTCTGGTACTTCTGTGGAAGAAACTGGGAACCTAAGTATCCCTTGGGCCAGCGTTTTGCAACCTCACCAATTTTAAGATGTGTGGACTGCAACACCCAGAATTCCCGGCTGGGGAATTCTGGGAGTTGGAGTCCACACATCTTAAAGTTGCTGAGGTTCAGAAACACTGCCTTGGGCATTCCAGTATTCACTGCTGGAATGTTTGCAGCCCCATGTGTTTTCTTGCACCTCCCTTCTTTAAGTGGCTGTCCTGTAAAAACAGGTCAGCATACCTGCCTCACCTTTGGCACCCCATCAAAGAAATTTCAAGCCTTAGTAACATTTTCACCATTAGTACAAGCTGATATATCCCTTGCCTCTCTGCCAGTTTTAACACCGGTCTCAGTTTTCTGGCATAGGAAGCTTTCCAGAATAAGTAAGGATGACAGAATCAGCTTTCCCACCCCACTTTTCCCAACCTCTAATCTGATTGCTCCCACAGCAGATGTAGAAGATTCCCTGTTCCCAGCTGCTAACCCATTCCATGGACTGGGAGTAGGTTATGCTCAGCTGTGTTTGTTTGCCAACAGACTTCAATACCTGACTCGGAAAGCAATCCAGATCACAACTGTTTGTCTCGCTGCAGTACAGAGATTTTCTCTGAAGCCAGCTGGGAGCAGGTGGATAAACAGGACACAGAGGTACAGGCAAAAATCCATCTCTAGGGCCCTCTCCTTCTATAAGCATACTAACAATGCCGCTCCGCTCTGTGATACCCACCTTTGGTTCTAACACTGGCCTTTATAAACTTCCTTCCTTGGCTCTGTTGTCTCGAAAACTTTTCAATCTCTGTGCCTGTGCCAAAGAGTCGCTGCTTTCAGTTCTGCGTCTTTGGAAAGTGATGAAAGCCGTTTTTGGATTTGCACATGGTACATTTGGCTCTGGAAGTGTGCAGAGTGAAGACGTTTTGTTACGGCTTTCTCCGAGATTGGGCAAACTGGGTTTTGGATTACTCGGCAAGAAGAATCTTCAGGGTCTTTTTTCCCCCTCTTGTCTCCTCCCTTCCAAATGCTGGAGCTTCTCTATAAAATACGTCTTTTTTGGGGGGGCTGTTTTCTTGTTGCTTTTATGCTTATGCGTTGGTGTTATATCTGAAAGCAAGGGCTCTCTTCTCTTTGTAGGTGACACGGTGGCTCCCTGATCACCTGGCTGCACACTGTTACAGCTGTGACAGCGTCTTCTGGCTTGTCAGCAGAAAGCACCACTGCAGGTATTGTGCCTCACAGGCGGGGCGAGGGAGGGGACGCAGCCCGTCTGGGTCCCGCCAGTATAGTCCTTTAGAGTTACCACTAGGCCTTTGGGCCTCTGACCGGCCTCCTTCCCAGGTAGAGCAACTCCCCAGCCAAAGCATCCAGCTGTACAGCCAGTAGGACAGCAGACCAATGTTGTTTTCCAATGCTTCCATCTTCGCCATCAGCAGCAGCTCCATTTAGCTCTTGTCACTTCCCTCGTCTAATCTGTTTTTCTGCATCTCTGGCCCGTGAATAAAATTACGGCGCCTCTTACACGCTTCCATTTATAGAGCATACTTTCAGACGTTCAAAATGCTTCTATTTGGAACATTGTCCGATCATCTTTACCAAACCCTGCAATAATGTTTATCTGTGTTTTATCTCCACGTTGCAAGAGTGGGCCTGAGGCCGAGGGTAGTTTGCCTGAAGCAGCCCACTTGGTTCACAGCAGAAACAGATGCTGAACCTTCCAGGGTCCCTAGTTAATGAATCTGCCAACAAAACTAGTGGAATTAGTATTCCTTGTAAAGAGAGATTGGTTGAGTGAAGCCATTACGCTGCATCGTTTTTGTTTTTGTTTTTACTGAACTGTTAGTTGGAAGATCATCTTCCTAGTCTGTCTCTTTGGGTTTCTGGTTGCGACCTTGTTGGGTTTGTCTGCATAGTTTTGGCCAACTTTTTCTTCTAGTCACCTTAACAACTGTTACTAGTGTCCAGAGCTCCAGACTCCTTGGTGGCTTTGTAATGAGAATTTGCAGTAAATCCTGTTTTAAAGTTCATGTAGTTGTCTTAGACCTTGCTTTCTGTGAGCTAGTTAAAGAACAGTGCAGTCCCTTTGCCCTGTGTCTGTTGTCATCCTCTTTGCACAAGATAAATTGTGGCCTGAAGTGAGACATGGTAATTTCTCGCACACCCATTCCACAATAACTTGGAGTGCATCCCCCATGAAAAGGGATTGCCTAGTCATGGTTCTCCATGAGGACAGATCCTTGTGTTTCCTAATCTCTGGCTCCTAATGGCAGTGAAACCCACTGCATGCAACAGATGCTTATTTGACTAAGAACACAGCCAGCTGCGCCCAGCTGAAGAATAAATAGCATTGTCTTGTTCTGTTAACATCAGCCCCACTAGGTAGACTAAACCGGAAAATCAACTCCACAGGAAGACTAGAACTATACTTTATTGAGATAGGCTACAAGAACAGGATCCTGCAAGTCTGATTGTGCTATACCTACTCCTTTTTGAACAGTGAATTAGGGTGGTGTCTGCCTGAGCCGCTTCCAGATGTTATCTCATTGCTGTGGACTTAAATAATGTTTCAGCCCCTTTTGCCTAAGTAATGGTTCCTGCCTATTTCTGTCAAAGTCATCTCTTTCACTCTTTACAGTTAACGTGAGTATTGTTACCAGAGGAACCGGTCTTGTAGAGTGGGCAGATCAGTGTCTTCCCTCTAAATCTTCTTGGGCTTATTCTGGCATTATGTATCTGGCTTGTACTTCACCTTATTCTGCCTTGGAGATCAGGTCAACCCTAGCAGAAGCAGCTCTAGTGGACAAGAAGCTGTGAAGATAATGTCTCAGGACCTTTCTGTGCCCTGTTTTCTCCAGCTTACAATGGGTTTCCAGGTAGCTTCCCATCCAAGCACTGACCAGACAGGTTGAGCTCAGCTTCAGTAAGATGGCTGCAGCATGCGCCATCGGAATATGTCCTAATAAGATCCAATTATTTTATTTTATTTTTTAATTTTATTAACACCATACTACCCCAATCAATATCTTTTCGATAGTAAAACTGTGGGGTCGTGTCCTTTGTATTCCCCCAACCCACCCTAGTTGTCTTCCTAGAGCATGTAAAGATAAATTCTTCTTACTGGAGCCCACTTGTGTTCCTGCATGTGTTTTTTTTAATAGTGATTTTATTAACAATTACAATTAAGAAGATAAAAACTAACAAACTAAAAAAGAAAAGAAAAAAAAATAGAAATTGCAGAAGAGAAAAAATAGGAAAATAGAAAAGAAAAGAATATACTAAAGAAAAAGAAAAGAAATATCTAAAGAAATGACTTCCCCCTTCATCACAACGTTAGTAATTTATCATCTCTTAAAATACAACAAATGATCTCTTCTTTCTGTATCCCATCTCTTACCTAGAAACAAATCCTTAAAGCCTTGTCATTTCAATCCTGATCAGCAAAAGTCCATTAAGGGTTACCAGGGATGACAACATATCTATTTTAACCTTGATCAAATAAACCAACTTTATATTCCTCCCCTTTACTTTTAACAATCTTGATCTTTAGTCCTTTCAAATAATGTCCTAGAACTTGATTGCTTTTCATTTTTATTTTGTCTCTTGTCACCAAATTCTTCAAAGCTTTAACAAGCCTTTTTTGTAAATCCAATGTAGGAAAACTATCCAGGTCACTCTCTCTTATAATTAACTTCTGAGTCCATTGTTCAAAATATTCGTTCAATATATCCAGTGTTAAAATATTTTGCTTCATTCTGTATTCGTAAGTCAAATTTAAGTGTTCTCCTTTAATTGTGTTCTTTAGTTCCTTCTGGTTCCCTCTAGTGTCCAAAAAGTCTCATCCGATCATGTTTTTTTTTAAGAGCATTCAAAACAAAAGCATTTTCCCATGGGAAGGATCCTTATGCTAATTCCAAAATCTTATTTCAAATCCATCTAGATCCTTAGCCCATTGGTAACTTTCCAGAATCAAAGTTCTAATTACCCTTTTGCTGTTTATTCCTAAAGATTTTTTTTCAGTCCTTAAACTTATATTTAAAACTTGTTTTGCTAAGGATTGAAGGAAACTCACCTGATGCTGTAAAACTTGTTGATCCAAAGATTCCTAATAGCTGAAAAGCAGTTAACAAGCAATTTCCGAAATTTATTAGAAAAGGAAGTATGCAAACCCAGGGTCCTTAAAGGCACTGACCGTGGGTTGAACAAGACGGCTAGTCCCTGGTGTCCCAGAGCTCAAAACCTGCCTGAGACTGCCGTCTTCCAGTCTTCTCACGCGGGGTGACTGTCTGGAGCACTCGTGGGTAACCTCATGTACTCTCCTTGTCCAGAGAGGAATTGTGAAGAGCCGGTCTCTTCGCCAGCTCTTCATTCCATTGCGGTCATCAGTTCCGTCTTCAGTTCGCCGTTTCTTCCCCGGAAGCCTGTGTTTCTGCATGAGTTCTTGACATGCCTCCTGATTGGAAATAGGTGGGCTCAGAGTAGCTTGTCATGTAGAGATACAGCAGGCAGCCTCAGTGGGCGAGTAATGTAGGTGTGTAAGAGTCCTTGAACTGAACGTGTTACTCATAGCTCACAGCACAGGGTTTTTCCTTATAATGTACAGTATTAAAAGTGTTCACTACCACTCTCGGGCAAGAGCAGGTGTTGGGAAGCTGAGGTCCTCCAGATACTGCTGCATCCTTCATTGTTGGTGGTGCTGGCTGAGGTTGCTGGGACTGTAGCTTGCAACATCTGGGGAGCCACAGGTTTCCAACTCCAGGCCCAAAAGAAGATCCCAGTGGCACTTTTTAAACTTCTCTGGTTTAGTGTCTGCTCTGAGCTTTTTCTCCCCTCCTTGCAGGGACCCTGAACGTGTTGATCAGACTTGGTGAGCATCTGCATCAGCCTGTTGTCTGTCCACATTGCTCTGATCACATCTCCAGACTAACCTTTACCTTTTTCCTCTGCACTTCCTTTGCCTAGAAGTCATAAAGTGCAAGCAGCCAACAGGAAGTTGAGCCCCCGCCTTTTTGTTTAACATTGGACACTGCCAGTATCTTGCTTGAGAGGTGTTTCACTTGCAAGAGCAGCTGGTCCATTTACACTGCTCCATCAGCAGATGATTTTGGTCTTGGTCTTGCTGGAATTAGGGGCAGCTGATGGTAGTTCACTGGTTCTTGAACCATCGCCCAAAAAATCTAGAAACAAATAAAAGAGCTAAGCAAGCTTTAACACCAGGGACAAAACTTAGGTAAAAAAGTAGTGGTTGGAAGACAAAGCAGTGGATCTCCTTTGCTAGTCATGTGGATTAGCAAGGCCTGTGAATCTGACAGTAAACTTTAGGACTCTGGCAAAAAGAAAAAATAAGTGGGCATGGATCCTATTTGGGGGGAGTATGATCTCTCTGAGTGAGATTTGGACAGACACACTGAGACAGAAAATTCCATAAGCAGCCCCTGCTTCTCAAATTATCTCAGAAATAAGCTCTTGTCCTATAGCAGGAGATTCTGCTGTGATCTTTTCCATACCTGATCCACAATGCTGGTTTAACAAAAGGATTATTTTGGGATTGTTTTTGTTTGGGGTCATATTTCTCTCCCTCCCTCCCTCCACTCCTACTGTTTTTGGTGTTTTTCCTGACAGCAGTATCTGTTTGAGTCTGTAAGAAGGCTTTGGAATCTCCTACCCCAGTCTAGCTTGACTTTCCTAATAGAAAGATTACAGCTTGATATTTGAAGGCTGCTTCACCTGGTGTCAGGGCTGGTTTTTTTTTTAAAGGCTCCCCTTTGTTTGCAGTTACATTAAAGATAACATAAAACAAAATCACATCCAGGTATTAAAGCTTAAATCAAAGGGGTGAGTTGTTCTGTTGCATCCTTTTATCCAGTCAGCTGCCTCACATCTCTCTAGGTAAGCTGCGTCAAGTCCTGAATAGGACCTTGGTGTGAGACACAAAAGGTCTTTCTTCATTCCTGCCCTAACTTTGGAGGTGAGGGATTCTGATGTAGCTGCATTGTTTCTGGTGACCCAGACGACAGCCCTCCCTGCCCAAGGTGCATGTGCTAGAATGCCCCCGCTGATTGACAACTGACCAGTCTGTCAGCTGCTGCATCGCTCACACCATGTGGACTGCCTCTTGTTTTTCCTTGCTGCTTGCTGTTTGACTTTGCATGGCCATACCTGATTCACACGTTCTCTTGTGCTGAAGCCTCAGTGGGCTACAGTTGACTCCCTCTGAGTCCTATCAGCTTCTCAGGCAACATGATTAGCTTGCCGTTGCCAGGATCAGTTGGTGTTTAAGTTTGGGAGTAATCTGGAGGCAGACTTCAAGTGTCCCATTGCACCCAACACAGACATTTGTGATTCAAGGGGGATCTATAGAATATATCCTTTTTTCACCCCTTCAACTCCCTAGCATTGCAGGAGTAGCGCTGCCTTGTGGACCATCCCTGAAGGGAAGGAGCTTAAACCTCTGTTCCTGGTGTTATTCTTTGACCAGTAACCCAAGAGGGCTCCTTTTCTGTGTAATTAAACCGTGCTGTTCTTGTTTAGAAGTTGCATTTCTGCATTGCCAACTCACATTCATGTTTTTTCTTCCCGTTTCCGACCGAAGGAATTGTGGAAATGTGTTTTGCTCCAGCTGCTGTAACCAGAAGGCGCCGGTCCCCAGCCAGCAGCTCTTCGAACCCAGCCGGGTCTGCAAAACCTGCTACAGCAGCTTGCATCCCAGTAGCCCCAGCCTTGACCTTGAACTGGACAAACCCATTGCTGCCACCTCAAACTGAGGCTCCGGCCTGGAAGGGAAGCTGGGATGAGACAACGTTGCCTCTGTCCCTCATGGGGACACACCAATTCCCGGCGGACCGAAGCTGGTAGCATTGGAGTCGCTGTGCACTTTGGAGCCGGAAGTACAGATTACTGCTCAGAGGGAGAGGATGATGGGTAGATAGATCTCAGCGGAGCATTCCTTCCCCACTGTTACTTCCCATTCCCTTTTCATCCTTCTCATGTAAATTTAGCGTGGATTTTGCAGGAAGACTGTGAAGGGGGTCCAGTCTGGAATCCTCCTGAAGGCTTCCGGCTGCCCTGTGGTTGAACTGCGTGGCAGGCGGGTCCTTCTCTGCTGCCAAGAAGAGGGGCGGCTTGATTGCCAGAGAGACTGTGAATACCTGTAGTGTCAGGACTGGCGCTTTCAGTCACTCCTGTTACTTCCCAGCAGCCCCTTGCTGTTTGGAGAGTCGTTGCTGCTAGAAGAAACGGAAACTGCCTTCTCAAAAGGACTCTCCCCCTCCCTGTTCTCAAGAGTGGGCCGGATTATCCTGTTGCATGAATGCAAGGGGTCGATTGCAAATCTCCACACCGGGCGGTTCTCTGCCAGTGCCGGCCAGCTTGTGGCTGAGGGCAGGAGCGGCCTGGGTTGCTCGGCTAAAGACGACACTCGCTTGCTTTGAGGGAAGTGAGAGGGGAAGGGGTTGCTTTACGCTGGCACCCCGATGTAAAATTCTGTACATCATTATTATTTTTATTTTGTAAAGGAATTGGTGCCTAGGCTTGATGGTAGCTTTTAAAATGCCTCTCCTTACCCCCATTTTAAACTTAGTTTACACAGAAAGTAGAGCTGCTTCACTGCACTCAGTAGGCTTTGTGCAAAGTCAGATGGCCTAATGGCGTTGAGGTGTCCTTTTCACAAAACAACCCCCTAAAGATAAAGTGGGATGGTTTTACTTTGCTCTATAGCTGGTTAGAAAAGGTGGGCTTGCTGGTGCCCCCAAAATGAGGCATTAGGAAAAGATAGCACTTGGCCAGAACAAATTTAAAATGTTTTCCTTACAATAAATTAACTTTTTTAATGTTACCCCATCAACATTTGATAGAGTCCTCCTATTTTTCTAAGTTTTATATTTCCCCCCTCACTCTCCTTAAAGTATACTCAGCTTATGGTCTTGGAGTGGGAGGAAGAATTATAATTCCTGTTTTGGAGAATTTATACCCCGTGGAAAGATGCCCGAATACATCAAGAACCAATATACTTCTTTCTCTTTTCCCCTCGCCTGCTTTATCTTGGAGAATTTGGATTGGTAAATGCAATTCCTTTTTTTCTGGGTCACCACTTCAAATACCTTCCATAGAATACCTTCTCTGTGACATTGATTTTTACACAGTGCAGATCTACACACTGTCCTTGAGCATCGTGTGGAAAGTTCCCACACCCGAACTGCCGTAAGTGCACAATACTGGCATGACACTCCTTCTAGTGTGCAAGATCCATAAAGAGCAAGCTACCTATAATGGGCATAGAAGGAACAAGAAACCACGCAGGGCATTCTAAGCATTTGTACTATGATAACTAGACTGGCCTTCTAAAAGGAAACTCCTGTAGTGAAGCTGAAGTGTGTAGAACAAAATAATGCAGGGAAGTCATTTGAGAATGAGGATCAAAGTCCCAGGAGTGTGCGGCCAGAGGCCTTGCAGCCTCAGTGCAGACAGGGTGTTAACTTCTTGGTGCTCCTTGTTTTCTTCCAACCGGGAGAACCAGTACAAAATTTCAGTGTGGCTTTTTAATAACAAATGAAATACTCCAGGAAAATCAGCAGATGCACAGTTCCAGGTTGTGAAAGTGGAAACAGGTTACTGAAGTGTCCTATGGAAGGCTGGCTGATTTATACTTTTCCAATAAAATTGGTCTGTGGAGAGACATTAAAAAAAAAAAAGCAGAATAAAGGGGAATGGTATTGTGTGATGTCCTGAGCCAGTGTGATTTTATGGTACAGACGGTGAAAATAAGGTCTGATGTTCAGCAATTCATCAAAACAGGTGCCAAGGGGTTCCGATACGGGTTTGGGGGTCTGTGATGTACAGTGTGAATAAACGCTTGCAGCTCTTAGTCTTTTGAATCAATGAAGCACTTTTTTAATGAATATTTTTCCCATTGGATGTGAAGCAGGAAACCCGGCTCTGTGTGTGCGTGTGTGCGAGTGCGAGTGCGTGTGTGCGTGCTACACAGATCTTCTAAAGAAGAGCAAAACTACTCTTTTATACTTTTCATTTTTTTTGTCAAATGTAGACTCTACAATTAAATATATAAATAAAAGTGAAATAAACTAGAGTTTGTGCACAGGAACAATTGTTGACCTACTTCCTAATTTTTATCTGCCCCAATCGTTGTATTGTTATTTCCTCCTGCTGAAACAGGTCAGTCTGGAGGTTTCTCTCTTCCTCGATTTCCCTTAATTTCAAGGTCATCACATTTAAAAACTAGCCAATTTTATTGTCCTGGATAGCTGTAAGGAATACTTTTTATTATTTTATATTGCTTGAAGGCAAGATTAGATTCCACTGCATTTCTAGTTCTGGAGCAAGTTAGTCATCTCCAGTGGGACTCGGTAAGCTATCTGTGATGGTACCTGTTAATCCTCTTCCTTGCAAAGTTTGTGCAATTTAAAAAATTGGCGTCCTTCTGTGGGGCTGGGAAGACTGGAATGAGTTTCCTGAGAATGTTGAATGTGGTTTGAAAAGGCACTTCCTTGCAGCTGGAAACACCACAGTACACATCTGTGAAGAGAGGATGGGATGTCCTCAACCAGGACACCGCAGCACCACTTCCCTGTATTCCTAGTTAATTGCGCTAACCACGCCTTACACAGCTGGTTTTCTCAAGCAACACAATTCATATATTTTGAATAAACCAAGAACTCTTCTGGCCCTTTTTGTTTGCTCTGTTTGGCAAGCCTCATGTTGTTTAAAACCTTTCTTCCTGCCTCCTCTGTTCAGTCTGTAGGAAACTTTGCTTACGCACTAATGTGAGACTTCGTATGAATGTGTGGATTTGGCAAGTAATCTTGGAATTCCATGGCAAGACCAATGTAATCAACACGTTCAGTTCCCCTGGATTTCCAATCACTAGGATCCCGACCTGGCTGGCAAGCAAGGCCAGTCCTCCGGGCTGTTGGGCCAGGCAAGTGGGTGGGTTCTGTTGGTGGTGTGGCTTTTGTTTTGGGGGGTTTTCTTTCACTGGGGGGGGCTGGGTTTTTATTGTTACAATGGTTCAGCATGTCTGCAGAGCAACAGATGGGGAAGACAGCTTTATTTGACACACAACAGAGGTGCTTCGCTGGGATGTACCTGCAGAGTGTTCTCTAGATTGGTTCCTCCAACATCTGTTTTGAAAACAAAACTTGAGGCTCATATATAGACAAACATACACAGACCCACTTCTCATCCAGGCCACGTCCTTCACCGGATGGCATCTTTCACCACCTTAATTGTCTGCTAGTTTTCCTGTCAGAAATGGATACCCATCATAAACCAAAGAGGTATCCAGAGAAGCTCCTTCCGGACTGTAAGAACCAGCCTGGTCTTCTCTGTCCACAGGGCAGAAGTCCTGCTGACACCACCTAGAGAAGATGTGAGAAAGCCTTCTGCATGTATTGGCTTCGAAGTACGAGTTCCCAGTCCCAGACCCCGTCTCCCTGAATGCCGCTTCCTGCTGCTACGATTTAAAGGACTGCTGTGAATTCACGCATCCTGGAGGCCGATGCCGGCCTGTGACGGTCAACGTCCAATAAGGGGATGTAGCAGCTCGCATATCCTATCTCGTTAGGACAGAGGGGACTTCTCAGAACTCGCTCCCACAACCAGTCAGAAGGCTGCCTGTGTCACTGCAAGGATGGGCGGAGGCCTTTTGGAGAAAAGGGGGCTGCTTGGGAGGAATGGCAGACCACTCCCTTTTTTACCTAATTCCCCAAACTCTGGAAGCATGCCATCTACATTTTGTCAAATCTCAGTGGAATAATTTTAGGCCTGAGGGGACTTTTCAGGGTGAAAAGGGGAGCCACTGTCACCCCAAGTTTTCGTTCCCATTGCCATCCTTATTTCTGAAGGGGGGGGAGGCAAGGGGAAACCAACTTGTGCCACTAAAAATCACGCCTGCATTCACAGGTGCTGGGGGGAACCGGTAGAGCCTACTCATTGCCCCCGCCTGCATGAAGGGGCTGTCAGTTGCCCTTTGCTTGGCCTCTGTTCATTCTTCCTCTGCAATTTGCAGTCAGTTCTCTGGGACTTGCAGAAGCTGTTTGTCCCAATCAAGCGGCCCCTTCTCAATTTTCGGAGCAGCTGCTCTAGCCGTACTGCGGAACTGTGTTTCCAGCAGTTAACGGGTGCAATATTCTGGGCTTCTCAGTCTTTGTGTTGGGCATGGGATTAGATTCAATGGATACCTCTGAGCAGCGTAGATATTTGTGGCTGATGCACCAGGCCCGGCAGCATGCTCCAGGAGGAGGACTCCTGCAGGAAGTAAATGCACAGTCTGTTCACATTTCTGATCTACCTTCCTAGTGTGTTACTCTTACAAGAGCTAACCTGTTCCTCGTTCCAATGTTCTGAATACATCGTAACGCATGTCACTTTTCTGATCCGTGTCTGCTGAGTGGAGATTTCCAGCCTTGCCAGGCTGTAATCTCCTTACTGTAACTGTGGAATGTATGTTTGGGTTATTGACTGTGTTCAAGGTTACTTTCTCAGGCCGATGTGGGTGACGGTTGCTAACACCTGGGAGGGGGTGGTTGCTAAGTGGGAGCAAGGGCGGAACCGGGGTTGAAGCGAGGGTTTTTTAGTTTGTATTTGGCGCGCTTTTGCTCATTCTCAGCTTTCTTTGTATCTGCATACTATTCTTTCAATAAACCAGTTATCCTTAAGCATCTGCTTGTGAGACTGAGTCTGTCAGAATAGGCAACCATTACATAAAGCTGAGAAATCCTAAAACCTTATTCCACTAGCCCCTATCCAAATTCGTCTGTGACGGGAAGCGCTAGCGAGGAACGAACCGAGATTTCAGGAGATGGAGAGCGAGGCATCGAGCGAAGGGGAACTGAACTCTACGGTGGTGAGAACGGAGAAGGTACCCTGCAGCGAAGCCCCGGAAGGTCGGGCAGAACCCAACCCCAACTCGAAAGAGGAGGGACGTCAAAAAGTACCAGAAACGACCAGTACTTCGGCTGGTGACTACGTGGGAGGAGGAATCAGTCAGTGGGGAGGCTCAAGCCTCCTGGAAGTGGCGGTACCCGCTGTCACCTAAGGTGGTCCAAAAAGAGGTGCCCGAGGGATCCCTCACCCGACCGTATAAAGGCGTTGGAGGCAAAATTGGACTCAGTTGAATCCATGCTGAAAAAAATGTCAATGGGGGGGGGGGTTCGTCTGAAAAAGGAAGGGAAGGGTCCCACCGCAGGCATTCCACCTCACCGTCACCCCTACCATCCCCCAGAGGGAGAAGCCGGGCTCGGTGTTGAGGAGAGGAGAGGGGCCCGAGGGTGACAATTTCGAGGTCCCCTCTGGCAGAGAGGCGCTCGCTAGGGGCCGTGCAAAGAGCTGAGCGACCAGAGGCGGCAAGACCCCCCCTTTCACGGTAAAGTTCAATGGTGACCCTACCAAATTGTCCTTCATCACTAATGCCAACAGTTATATGGAGGATTGGGAACAGGGGTTCCGGTCAGAGCAGGGCAAAATCAACGCCATTGCTACCAAGCTGAAGGGGAGGGTGGCCGATTGGTATGTACAGCTGTGCCAATCGGATGCTCCAGAGTTAGAAGACTTCAAGGAGTTCCTGTGGGCGTTAAAGCAGCATTTTGAAGACCCGTTAGCTCAGGAAAGAGCGAAGCGGGCATTAAAGGGACTGTACCAAGGGTCACGATCCGTGGCGGATTATGCACTGGAATTTAAGGCACTGGCTGGGAAAGTGGAGGATTGGTCCCAATCCATGCTGGTGGAGATGTTCAAAGATGGACTGGAAACGGAAGTCCTGAAGTGGGCCCTGGGGCAAGAGGACCCAAGAACCCTGTACGACTGGATTCAGCTGGCGAGCAGCGCTGAGCACACCCTGGAGACATTTGCCCACCGAAAATCGATGAGGTATGGGAGATTCAGTAAAGGGTCCTGCACCTCAGCTCCTCCCAGGAGATCCAGCCAGCGGACCTGGGAGGAAGAAAAGGAGCGACGCTATGCGAGAGGGCAATGTCTGCGGTGCGGAAAAGAGGGGCACCGAGCAGTGGCGTGCCCGAAGAGAAAGACCGAGGACCAGCTGGGAAAGTCATCTGGAAAATCCCCTTCTCTGCCAAGAAAGATGAAGGCGGCACTGGCGGAGGTCGAACCGGAGGAGAACCACCTTTCTTTGCCGAGGAGGAGGAGGCTGTGTTTAATCAACCAGCAGGAAATGGCAGCCACCTGCTTTAAAGGGCGCCGCTGGGCAGGTGGAAGAGAACGGGTGTGATCACGCTTCGGTGAGTGGAAACTTCCCTACCCTGACAGTAAAGGTGAAATTGGGGTCCCAAACAAGAACTGTAGAAGTGTGGGCGATGATCAATTCGAGGTGCTCACGGTGTTGAATGCACCCGGACGTGGTGGCTGCGTTGGAGTTACCCACGTTCCCTTTGAAACGGCCCATGATCTTCACCTAATTGGATGGATCTACAGCGGGGGGGAAACCGGTGACTCACTCCACAGGGATGGTGGCATTGCAAATGGGTAGCCACTGGGAGAAATTGCCTTTTGTGGTGGCGCCTGTGGGGGGTCCATTTGTCATTTTGGGGATGCCTTGGTTCGTGCAACAGAACCCACACATAAATTGGGTGCACAGAACTGTGACTTTTGCAGACGGATTCTACAAAGCCCCTGATGGGGATGAATTGGGCAACGGCGAGGTGGGGAGAGCGGCAGCGGCAACTCCGCATTCCCTTACAGGTTCGCTAGACGGGCTGCCGGAACAATACCAGGACTTTGCAGATGTGTTTGGCGAAAAAGAGGCGGATCAGCTACCGCCGCACCGAAAAACTGACTGTGCCATAGACTTTATCCCTAATGCAAAGTTGCCTAAGCCAAAAATCTATGCTATGACCCAGAAGGAACTGGCAACGCTAAGAGAGTTTGTCGACAAAAATCTAGCTAGGGGTTTTATCGAACCCGCCAATTCCCCAGTGGGTGCTCCTGTTCTATTCAGACCAAAGAAAGATGGGACTTTGAGATTGTGTACGGACTTCTGTGGATTGAATGCAGTATCAATATTAAATAAATATCCCGTCCCATTAATCAAAGACATGTTATCACATCTGGCAAAAGGGAAAATATTCTCAAAGTTGGATCTGAGGGAGGCATATTTCCGCATTTGTATAAGGGAGGGGGATGAATGGAAGACTGCTTTCAATTGCCCTCTGGGCTCCTTCCAGTATAAGGTGTTACCTTTTGGGTTGGCGGGAGTGCCTGGGGTTTTTATGCAACTGATCAATGAGGTCTTGCATGACCGTTTATTCAAAGGGGTCTTGGTGTATTTGGACGATGTGTCAATTTATACTGAAACAATGGAGGAACATATAGAACTGGTCAAACAAGTACTCAGTAAACTGAGGAAGGCTGAACTGTATGCTAAATTGTCCAAATGTGCTTTTCATAAATCTCAAATTGACTATTTGGGCTATAGAATTTCAGACAAGGGTATTGAAATGGATCCAGCTAAGATTGAAGCCATTCTGGCATGGGAGCCGCCACGTATGTGTAGGCAGCTCCAAAGTTTCCTCGAATTCGCGAACTATTATCGGCAGTTTATCCAGGGGTTCGCAGAGATAGTGTTGCCCCTTACTGAGTTGCTCAAAACAAAAGGGCAGGGGGACACCCGGAAGGCAAAGAATCCGGGGGCATTGCTGAAATGGACGCCAGCGTGCCAGGTGGCTTTCGACAAGCTTAAAAAGCTGTTTACGGCAGAACCCATTCTACAGCATCCTGATCCTAGCAAACCATTTGTGGTGCAAGTGGATGCCTCCGATTTCTCCATTGGAGCGCTCCTCCTACAAGCAGATGAGTCGGGCTGTTTGAAGCCTTGTGCTTATCTCTCCCGTAAATTCTCTGAAAGGCGGTGGCATGTTTGGGAGAAAGAGGCTTTTGCTGTCAGAGCTGCTTTAGACACTTGGCGCCACTTGTTGGAGGGGGCTACCCACCCTTTCAAGGTTTGGACTGATCACAAGAACCTCGAAGCACTCAGTGCACCTCGTAAGCTCAACCCAAAACAAATCAGATGGGCTCAATTCTTCACCCAGTTTGATTTTAAGTTAAAATTTATTCCGGGAAAGAAAAACTTTCTGGCTGATGCACTTTCCCACAGACCCCAAGATTCCAGTACTGTGCCTGATGTAGTAGGTACACTGTGGACAGACCCGCAATTGAGTCTAGCAGCTGTGACCCGCAGCCAAACACGCGTGCA
The DNA here is from genome assembly GCF_035149785.1 of Candoia aspera. NCBI lineage: Eukaryota > Metazoa > Chordata > Lepidosauria > Squamata > Candoiidae > Candoia > Candoia aspera. The sequence continues at coordinate 5,207,865 of NC_086167.1, read as the reverse complement.
GCAATCAGACGCTTCAATTTCACCCCATCCGGGACGGCTGCCAGTTCCCTCAGACTTGCAACAACAGTTTCTTTCCCAATTGAAATCTGACACTTGATTGCAAGCACATTTACACAATGTTACTTTTGATCGTGATTTCGCTTGGAAAAACTATCGTCTCTATGTACCTGATGCTTTGCGCAAAGACATTTTATTCCGTTGCCATGATGACAAGCTGGCTGGACATTTTGGGTTTGTGAAAACACTCCACTTGGCTAGACGCCAATTCTGGTGGCCAACTCTAAGGTGTGACGTTAAAGATTATGTTGCCTCCTGCCGTGTGCGCGCTGGCTCCAAACGGAAGGTTGGTAAGCCCCAAGGGTTGCTCCAACCAGTGGCCAGTCCCTCTCACCCCTGGGAGGAGATTTCTATGGATTTTATCGTGGATTTACCTCCAAGCCAGAGGAAAACTGTGATTTGGGTTGTAAAGGACTTTTTCTCAAAACAAGCACATTTCATTCCATGCGCTTCCATTCCCTCAGCGCAGCAGCTAGCCCACCTCTTCTTTGTACACGTGTACAGAATCCACAGGAGCCCCTCCCGTCTGGTGACGGACAGAGGCACACAATTTACTTCCCAGTTTTGGCTGGCTTTTATGAAATTGGTGGGCACCAAACAAGCGCTCTCCACTGCGTTGCATCCTGAGACTGACGGATCTACAGAGGCACTTAATTCCACATTGGAGCAATATCTGCGTGCTTTTGTTAACTATCAACAAGATAATTGGGTCGATCTCTTGCCCTTTGCTGAAGTAGCTTACAACAATGCAGTGCATCAGAGCACTGGTCAGGTACCATTTCGCACTGTCTTTGGTCGAGATTTTGTGCCCATTCCTGAGCTACCGCAACCAACCTCTCCTCCTTCATCCCCTGCCGACTGGGCAGCACATCTGGGGGACTCCTGGCCTAAAATCAAACAAGCTCCCGCAGATGCCCAAACCGCTTACAAACACCATGCTGACGCCAAACGAGCACCTCAGCCACCCTTCAAGATTGGAGATAAAGTTTACCCTTCCACCAAGTTTATTAAATCTCCACAACCCTCAAAGACGTTAGCACCAAAGTTTGTGGGTCCCTTTCCTATTGTGGCCCAAATTAATCCTGTTACTTTTAAGTTGGACTTGCCTCATAATCTTAAAACGTTTGCATCCCATTTTTCATTGCAGCTTGCTCAAGCCTTTCCACAAGTCGGATCGCTGGCACCCACAACCCTCACCACCTGCTCCCATTATGATTGATGGCCAGCAACACTTTGAAGTCCAGGAGATTCTTGATTCCCGACACCTTCATTCTACTTTACAATATCTCGTCTGGTGGAAACATTTCCCTCATCCTGAATGGGTTGCTGCTCGTGATGTTCACTCCCCTATTTTAGTTGCCCATTTTCATGCTGCCTATCCTACGAAGCCTGCTCCTTAGGTTTGGGGTTTTTTTAAGGGGGGCGGTATGTCATGTTCCTCGTTCCGATGTTCTGAATACATCGTAATGTTTCGCATGTCACTTTTCTGATCCGTGTCTGCTGAGTGGAGATTTCCAGCCTTGCCAGGCTGTAATCTCCTTACTGTAACTGTGGAATGTATGTTTGGGTTATTGACTGTGTTCAAGGTTACTTTCTCAGGCCGATGTGGGTGACGGTTGCTAACACCTGGGAGGGGGTGGTTGCTAAGCGGGAGCAAGGGCGGAACCGGGGTTGAAGCGAGGGTTTTTTAGTTTGTATTTGGCGTGCTTTTGCTCATTCTCAGCTTTCTTTGTATCTGCATACTATTCTTTCAATAAACCAGTTATCCTTAAGCATCTGCTTGCGAGACTGAGTCTGTCAGAATAGGCAACCATTACAGTTTTCCTGTCAGAAATGGATACCCATCATAAACCAAAGAGGTATCCAGAGAAGCTCCTTCCGGACTGTAAGAACCAGCCTGGTCTTCTCTGTCCACGAGGCAGAAGTCCTGCTGACACCACCTAGAGAAGATATGAGAAAACCTTCTGCGTGTATTGGCTTTGAAGTACGAGTTCCCGGTCCCAGACCCCGTCTCCCTGAATGCCGCTTCCTGCTGCTACGATTTAAAGGACTGCTGTGAATTCACGCATCCTGGAGGCCGATGCCGGCCTGTGACGGTCAACGTCCAATAAGGGGATGTAGCAGCTCGCATATCCTATCTCGTTAGGACAGAGGGGACTTCTCAGAACTCGCTCCCACAACCAGTCAGAAGGCTGCCTGTGTCACTGCAAGGATGGGCGGAGGCCTTTTGGAGAAAAGGGGGCTGCTTGGGAGGAATGGCAGACCACTCCCTTTTTTACCTAATTCCCCAAACTCTGGAAGCATGCCATCTACATTTTGTCAAATCTCAGTGGAATAATTTTAGGCCTGAGGGGACTTTTCAGGGTGAAAAGGGGAGCCACTGTCACCCCAAGTTTTCGTTCCCATTGCCATCCTTATTTCTGAAGGGGGGGGAGGCAAGGGGAAACCAACTTGTGCCACTAAAAATCACGCCTGCATTCACAGGTGCTGGGGGGGACCGGTAGAGCCTACTCATTGCCCCCGCCTGCATGAAGGGGCTGTCAGTTGCCCTTTGCTTGGCCTCTGTTCATTCTTCCTCTGCAATTTGCAGTCAGTTCTCTGGGACTTGCAGAAGCTGTTTGTCCCAATCAAGCGGCCCCTTCTCAATTTTCGGAGCAGCTGCTCTAGCCGTACTGCGGAACTGTGTTTCCAGCAGTTAACGGGTGCAATATTCTGGGCTTCTCAGTCTTTGTGTTGGGCATGGGATTAGATTCAATGGATACCTCTGAGCAGCGTAGATATTTGTGGCTGATGCACCAGGCCCGGCAGCATGCTCCAGGAGGAGGACTCCTGCAGGAAGTAAATGCACAGTCTGTTCACATTTCTGATCTACCTTCCTAGTGTGTTACTCTCACAAGACCTAACCTGTAACCTGAATCATCCCAGCACGTGACCACGTGGACAACTCTCTACTGCAGGGAATAATTTGCGAGCTCCTCTTAAAATCCTCCTGTTGAGCTCCTGAGAAAGCAGCAGCATTCCAGAAACCTGTTTCTCCAAAAGAAAGAAAGGTCTTCCTGCTTGTTGTTTTGCTGCTGCCAAACTTGAATTTAGGAGAAAGGTTAAGAGCATGAGCTGTGGAATTGGAAAAGGAACCTGGGCGCGTTAAATCATCAGGAGCATGCCTAGGAAGATGATACAGCAGCTAGAGACCAAAAATAGGAGAGAGAAGAGAGCCAGTTTGGTCTAATGGTTAAGGGGCCGGGCGAGAAGCCAGGAGCCTGTGCGTTCTAGTCCTGCCTTAGGCAGGAAAGCCGGCTGGGTGACTTTGGGCTGGCCAGTCTCTTTCAGCCCAACTCATTTCACAAGGCTGCTGTTGTGGGGAAAATAGGAGGAAGGAGTACTAGGTATGTTCGCCACCTTGAGTTATTTATAAAAAAATAGTAAAGGCGGGATAAAAAAAATAAAAGGAAGGCGGTCTGGTTTGGCAGAGCTCTTGACTTAAAACCACCAGGGTTTCACAGCAACCGGAGATTCTGCTTCTGCTTCAAATCCCATTTGTAGACACGAAGACTCACTTTATTGATGTTAAGTTTAACCCCGGTTCAAAATCTATTAGTTTCTCTGCCTCCCTGATAAATTCAGCTTTCTACTGTTAACTTTGCTGCTGTTTTTTTACTTCCAACAGCACAAGACTGCCGTCCTCAGTGCTGCATCCGCTACCTGCTAGTTTCGCTGCTGCTTTCTCATGCTATTAGAATTGTATGCTGTCAACAACAGGGAAGGGCTGGCAAACTGTAACTTACATAGGCCCCTCATGGGATGCGTTTGGGAAGTCAAAGCCCCCAATCGTTTCTGAACCACGTAAGCAGCGTGCATGAGTTCACACACTTAAAATTACAAGGGTGCGTGGTGGTGCAGACTTCAAAGTTCTCAACGCGCATATGGGGAGGCACGCACTGACCAACCCAGCTCTTAACCTTTAGCAGGCTCGTTTAAGTTCCACCCCACTGTTTCCATACATGCAGTGGGAATGCCTGTCGCATGTGATCTTTCGTCAGCATGTATGATACGCTTCCACTAGGCACACGCTAGGTAATCACAAGATGGCAGGAAAAAAGAGAGAAATTACTTGCTGCTGCCTAGTAACCATCGGGATCTTTGTGGCCCAATACGCTATGCCTGGGTTCCAGAATGCTGCACCAGCAGACTTCGGCAGAGCTGCGTGCACCATGGGGAGACGCAGGGAGCGGGTCCTTCCTACTCACTGATTCCCGCTGTGAGTTTCTGGTCGGCCACAGCTCTGAGATGTCAGGCTGATCAGCTTGCCGACCTTCAGAGGTGGGGCTTGGGGCTGTCCTGTTTCCCGTCTGTTCCATCTTTCTAGCGAGAGCCTCTTTCTGCGCGACTGCACCGCCGTCTTTTTTGAAGCATTACACACAAACTAATCGTGCTGGGTTGTTTCAGAAGGTTCACTGGCTCTCTGAGCAACGTTCCACAATTAATTTTGAATGATTCTGGGGTGAGCAAGTGAAAGATTCTGAAACAATTCTTCCATTACCTTCATAGATCCATGCTAGCGTATAGGCAAAGTCTCTGGCTGCAAGCTGCCTCCCAGCCTCTCCGTTCAAGTCCATTCTTGGGACAAACTGCTTGAGCTTTTGTAGGTTGTTTTGAACGGTTTGCACAGAATGCTGCAGTTCAGACAGTCGGGAAGCTGCCTCCAGCTTGGCCTGCAAGAAAGCCACCAAGTCACAGAACAAACGTGCCTAACCCAGAGTATTTCTGCCCAACCAAAGACGGTACTCAGCTGCCGCTGCTGCTCTGAAGACAGGAGTCTCTTTCTTTCCCCCAAGACAGTTGCAATCAAAACAAGGAAAAGTTTAGTGGCACCTTCAGTTTAATTTATGACAGAAACCCCTGTGGACCCAGCAGAACGAGTTCTGAAGTGGCTGTAGCAGCGTCACTGCATTTTCCTACTTCGTGTGGGGTCAGCGTACTAGGCAGCACATGGACATCAGAAAAGGCCACCTCAACTTTACAGGGGGTGACTCAGCCCGTTCCTCAAATTGTTTCTCCTGCTACATCCACCTCAAAGGTTAGCAAATGCATGGGACGGGGGTGGCAAACTCCAGTATCGGTGTCTCTTGAGAGCCTACCTGGGCAGTGGAGAAAAAGACATCCAGTGCTTTTCCTTGGCTCTTGAGAACGAAGCGCAGAACATCCAGGGACAGGATATTCGTTGTTCCCTCCCAGATCGTTAGCACCTGTCCGGGAAAGAGGCAGAGCTCGAGAAGCCCAAGTCAAATGCAGAAGGGCAAAGCGAGGAGCAATTCACACGTTTCACTGCATGGGTGGGAGCGCATCCAAGGCCCTGCGGTGCCCGTCGTTCCAAAGCATCTTAGGGAGGAGGATTTATGCACATTGTGTTTCCCTGGGAGGGTCGAAGTTACGGTAGCAAAAGACAGTGGAGCAACTATGCTCTCTCCCTTCTCCAGCGTGAAATGCACGAGCTCCTGAAAATGCCCTCCAACTGAGAAAGCCTTTCTTTACACAGGTTGGCAGTGCGATATGTTTTGGCTTCTTGGGGATTCTTTGCTGGAGCTGGGTGTCAGAGGTTTGGCCCCAGAAGCCATAAAACCCCTTCTGGTCCTCCTCCTCTGTCATGGGTTGTAAAAGGAGGGAGGGGGAGAGTTGATTGCTGTGCAAGAAGCGGAGACATCACAGAGTAACCTAGCAAGCTGATGCCAGAACGTTGTGGCTAAACCCTTATCAGCAAACAGACACTGAAGAATATTGCTGGGAATCATGTTCTAAAACCAACAGCAGTTGTAAATATTCAATTTCAAGCGAGGGCGGGAAACTTGGGTTCGGAAAGGAGGGAACTGGGGAATCTCATTCACTTGAGTCTTGAGATGGAACTGTATCTTTCAATAAAGAAATACTTCACTGAGACCTGACCGGTTCCAGAGAGATTTCTTACTATTGGGATATCTGAACCCATGATCCTCACACCAGGATATGTAACCTGCACTTTAAATTATTCCCAGTTCTCTATCGCCTGCCTTTTCTCCAGAAGCTTGAGGGGGTGTATGCAGCAGTCACCTCTCTGCTTCCTCCCAGAGCAACAACCCTGTGGAGTATGTTGGGCTGACGGAGGATAGGTGTCCCAGAGTCACCTGACAGCTCCCATGGTTTTCCGGGTCTTTCCATTCCTAGTCCAGCACCAGAAACACTAAGTTACTTTCACAATTCCACCTGAGGAATGTTTTGCACTTCAAAAACTTGTACGCTGGTCAGAAAGATCTTTTATGCATTGTTCTCCCTAGAATTACTTAAAAACGTAACAGCTGTCAGTAATGACCCTAGAAATGATATTTTTAAACGTTTTCCTGCAATAACAAGCTAATGCCAGCAAGATAGAGCAAAAGAAAGGAACCACAGTCCAGATTTCTCTGCCTCGCTAAAATCGCTGCAGGCTGTGAGGAGGAGTAAAAAAAAAAAGCGCTTCAGTGCTTTTTACCTGGCTATCCCGGAGCAAAACAGCCAGGCCTGTATCTTCCATGAAGCCCTGCCCTCCAAAACACTCCAAGCCTTCTGAGACCACAGCAACAGCCTGCAATGCAAACTGACTTGTTTACACAGCCGACAAATCTCTGAATATTCACAGATCCTGCTCTGGCCCTTGCCCAATGCCTCCCCAGCCTGGTTCCTACGCCCGCACTGGGTACAGAGTGCCCAGGCCCTGCTCCTCCGATTGCAAGATGGGCCTGGGATGGGTATCACTTTCTCTTCACCCACTCCAGCTGTAAGGAATGCTGTACGGAACGGCAAGATTTGCTGAAAAAAATAAGCCAGGCTGAGAGAAGGACAAACCTGGGGCAACCGTCCGCCTAAAAAATGTCTGAATACTTTTCTGTTTGTGCGTTGATCTTTAAATGCAGGAAGGACATCTTGGCCATATTTACTTGGGGACACAGGTTTGCCTCAATGTAGTATTCTGCCCAGCCAAATAATCAGGAGGAGCCGGGTAGCCCCTTTTCTGACTTACACATTTTATTCAGAGGCACCAGCTTTCGTGAGCTTATGAAAGCTGCAGCTGATGAAAGCTGATGCCTTTGAGTAAAATGTGTCAGTCCGAAGAGGGGTGTCGTGAGCACTGATGGTGAGCAGGAGGGGGCCCCTATCCAGGGGGGAAAACGCATGCGTAGTAGGGAGAGTTTGAGCCGCCATTCGAAGAGACACAGATCAGACCCGCCTTGACTTTTGGGGTTTATCTGTCGGGTTTTTCCCACGCTTCTTCAGTTTGTTAGGATTTTCCGCCTAATGTAGCAGTAATAAAACACTAGAGACCTATTCCTTGTCTCAGCGTGGTTCCTGCTTGTTAGGACAGGGGGCTGCCAAACTCCTGAGTTTTTGCTCCCATAGGCTACCATGCCTCTCCTCCCACAATGCCAGGCCAAATATTTATTTTGCAAGGTAAGCTGGTCATTATGGAACAGGCTGCCTAGATTCTTCCTCCCCCGGCCCCCACCAACATCTGGCTGGATAGATGAATGCTTCGCCCTTCGTGGGAAAGCACTGAGTCCCTGGAATAAAACCGAGCATGACCTGCTTTGCAGTGTAAAGTTTAGCGACAGGCGTCAGCAGCCTCAGCATGTGTTCCTCCTGCTCCGTCGCCTTCTTCGTTTCTTCCAGGCCAAGCAGTCTCCCAATCTCCATCGCCAGCAGGAATGCTCCCTGGGTTTGCACCTGCACAGGTGGGGAGGCAGTTGCTCTGCGCAAGACCCAGCACCTCGAGGACCCCCTCCTGACACCGACAGGCTGCTTCCTCCCCTCCTCCCGCCACTTCCTCCCTGTCACAATTACCTGGAGTCGTATCACATGCCAAACTACAAACTATGGTTTACAGGTGACAATGGCAGTTTCCCTATGTGTGTGTGTGTGTGTGTGTGTGTGTGTGTGTGTGTGTGTGTGTGTGTCAGTGCTGACTCCTGGTGACTGCTTGGACAAATCACTCAGTATCCCTATGAGTAAATTATAGGTTCAAAATGTGTTGGTTTCGGTTTAAGATTGTTGCTAACCTGGCACCCAGTAAGAGTCCGACTTTTTTTCTAAGCATTCTGAATATTACGTTACATCTTTCTGTTATGTTCCCCAATTTGATGCTACTTTACCTACACTGGCGACTGATTCCAAACAATAGTAGGAAAAAACACTGGAATCTTGGCCAGGGACACGTTAATCCTAAGGATACTTGTGCTCACCTCCATTCGTGCCAAAGTTTGCATGTGCAAGGGGTGATCCTTAAGGGGTTTTCCAAAGGCCTCCCTTCTGGTAGCGTAATCCCGAGCCAGGTTGACAATTCTGTGGATGGGAACAAAGCCAGTCCACAGGGATTAATTGTTGCCTTTTCCCCTCCTCAGAATGTACTCCTGCTACTTCCCATGATTTAATTTCGTTCTTCAGTCAATGCATAAAATCATCACCCTTGCTGCTGACTCTCATGGGAGTTAATATCTACAGTAATGTTACATGCTGGAGGGATACAACATTATTGGCAGAAACAACATAAACACTAGGAACTGTCTACTGTCTCTTTCCCCCTCTAGGCAGCAAAACGATTTCCATCTCTCTCTAGACAGACCACAGGAACTGCCCCTCCACTCAGAAATAGGCAGGACTGTGCTGCCAATATCGGACAACAAAATGGGTATTTTGGCTGGCACTTTCTTTTTGCTTAAAAGAAAAGTCCCCAGACAGGTGTATGAAGAGTTTGAAATGCTTAATACACCTGAGCATTCCTCTACAGTCTCCAGCAGGTTGGCCAACATCTTCAGGTGACATCACCCCATCTCTCCAACGGAGCCTACAGCCCTTAGAGGCAAGAACTGTTTTAAAAATAAAGAATAGCCCTTGCCTAGAAGAAAGTGACTCTCCCACACATAGATGAAGCCCAATTTATGGTCATATCCCAAATCCCCTCGCATCTCTATTCTACATATTAAAATTGCTCCACCAGACAAACTACATTTTCAAATTGTTCACACCAACTTCACTTTGCTTAATTATCCTTCAGATAACAGCATAACTGAATTGGTTGTAACCGTGCCCAGATGCAGTTCTTCCTAGTCACTTCCACTTTTCAGAGGGTGGGCTGAAAATCACCTCCTCATATATCCAGCTGAAGCGATGACATTATAGATCCTACAGATGTTCAGCATGCTGGCAATGGAAGGTATACCCTGACCTTCGGGAGAGATCTGAAAGCATTAAGAAGAAGCTTCAGACTACAGGATCTGGTCCACCTGCAAATACCTAGATGCAATCAAGCATGCAAAATCAGTACATCGGCAAAAATAAAAATTCCTCAACACCACTTCCAGGAGCTGAGAAAGAGAAGTTTAAGTAAGCTTGAAAGAAAGCAAGAAAGACAGCTGCATTCAAAAGACTGCAACCTACAAACAAACATTTCAATTTTAAATAAGTAATTCTAAAAGTGCACAAAGACTGAGGATCAGAGGGACCATAAAGCTGAGTACACAACACACAAGCAGAGGAGTCATTGTCCCAAGAAGTGTAGGATGCTAAAACCAGATTCCATCACACTGTGCCAATGGATGCCCCCAAGAGGCCTATCCTACCTGCCTCTGGCTTCTAAAGTCTTCTGAAGCATCGCTCACAAGCCTCAGGCTATTTTTCTGCTAACAGCTTCAGAAACAACCGTATCTTTTCAAATAAGCCGCACCAGCCACCAGAGGTGGGGATCTTCCCCTGCATAGTTCTTTCACTCCCCGGATGTGTTCACGCAGAGCCTGAACAACCATCCCTTGGGAATGCTTCAATTTGCATGCCTTTGCTAGGCAGGAGGCTGCACCTGGTGGTATAAATCAGTGTTTCTCAAACTTGGCAACTTTAAGATGGGTGGACGTCAACTCCCAGAATTCCCCGGCCAGCACGCTAGCTGGGGAATTCTGGGAGATGAACTCCACCCATCTTGAAGTTGCCAAGTCTGAAAAACACTGGTCTAAATGATCCCTTCCAACTTGCTGATTCTCTCCTTTAAAATTCAGCAACCTAGCCTGCCTGCCTGCCGTCTCTCGCTCCTCTCCATGAACTGAAAAGCAGAACACAGTACTTTCCCCCCATGTTTCTTACCAGATGTGCTCGAACTCCATCCAGCAACAGCTCTGCAGTTGGCAACGACCGTGTGCCCAGCTTCTCTTTCAGCCTCTCTATTTTTATGCCATTCAGCTTCCCATCCTCGTATACTTTCAGGTAGAAGAGAGAGAGGCCTCTGGAGCCCTGCCACCCAAAAGATGCAAGCGTGAGAAACTGTCTGGAAGCCACAAAATAGACCGAGCTGGAATTGGGACATTACTAGATGCACAGTTCCTTGCAAGCCACTGTTTCATGTTCTTTTGGCTCCGCTGGGAATCTGACCTGTTTTATCTGCCCGTCAGCGGCCACGATCCTTGCCAGCGTCAGAGTCATATCTGAATCAACGGCCGAGGTGAACCATTTGAAACCGTGCAGGCTGTAGGAGCCATCCGGAAGTTCCCGTGCGACTGTTTCTGTCCCACCTCCTGGGGAAAAAACAAAAACAGCCCAAATTTTGGCAGCTGGGAATCTTCCCTGAAAGAAGAACCAAGATGGAAATGACCTCAAGCAAACGAATCTTTTACAACAGCAAGACCAGAGCCTAACAGTTAATTAAGGGTTGAGTTGGAGACGCATTTCCTCGTAAAGTCTACCCCGCAGAAGACATGTTGCAAGGGTTTCAGTTTCATCAGAGGCTCTGGGGTAACTTCTGTGGGAACACAGTGTCTGATTATATCTACCATCCATGACTGCAGAGCAAAGTGCACTGAAGTGTGCTTTAGAGAAGGCCCAGCGATATCTGGGATAGGATCACTTGTAGAGGGGTTGGGCAGGTTGCAGTTTCATCAGCAGGTCAGCATCGCCTTGGGACAGCTGCAAGGTTATTCTGGAGTTCTGTATCTTCCAGTCCAGCGCTTCCCAAACCTGGGTAAATTACCCTAAATTGACTTAAAGTGTTTTACCTACAATTGGGTAAGAAGGACTTTCTGGTAAGCGGTTTTGGTAACGAAGGAAAAGCGTGGGAAGCACTGTTCTAGTCTTTGCTGAATAGTCTGTTTTACCCAAGCTTATGGTGAAAAGGAAATCGGGAGACATACCAAAAAGCAGTTCAGCCCCATTTGGACTGGAAGATGTCCTGCTCTGGAAAGGGCTATATGCCAGCCCTGCGAGGTAGTCCAGACAGGAAGCACCAACCATGGGGACTAATGCTACCTTTATTGTAAGGTTCTAGTTACAGAATCTGGCAAGTCTGAAAGCACCTCTTCCCTCTTTTACTTTTACTTTCTGGAAAACTAGGGAGGGTCCCTTCCGAGACGCTTCCCATACCCTCCCTCCCTCGTCTTTTGCACAACAGTGTTCTAGGGTGCAGCTCTTCCTCCTGTCTCCCAGGGTCATTCCCACATGCCATTACACTATAGGACATAGATAGACTTTGAGCCAGTGAGATGTAATGGATTCACAAGCTCTGTTTCTATGCTAGGTAGCCCACCCTCCAGTCTAAGTAAGGCATTAGGGGCACTTCTTAGTGTAGAAAATACGGCACTCAGAAAATGCAATTGAAGCATTTCATATAAATGGAAGTTTATGCACGCCATAGAACTGTGTCACTGTTTTCACAAGAAAGATTTAGTAGCTCTGAGTATACAGTAAAAGACCCATTCTGATTCCTGAAGAATCTTTAAATGGCTGCCATGCTTCTCTGGCCTACAAAAGTGGCAAGTCTGATGGGCACCATTTGGGATTCAGAAGCCTGAAAAAACCACCCCGTGGCACTTGAAGCAGCTGGGATATTCTATTACCTATGAACCAGTGGTATTTTGGGAGGCTATTTGAAAAGACCATTGTTTTGGTTTTGGGGTTGTTTATAATTAGCTGCTTTTTGATGCAAAACTGTCCTCAACTGACTCAAAATCAGCAAGTTTCTATGGCTGAGAGGAACTTGAACGTGGGTCTCCCCATCTCTAGTCCAACATCTTCACCATTTTAAGGTTTGGGGAAGATGGCACTGATCGGGGCAATCTGATGACAGCTGATAGGACAATCCACTTGCTCCGCATCTCATTTTATTCGATTTTAACTTAAGTTCTAACCCTAACCCCAACCATGTTTCAAGGACAGGATTCTTCCTTAGCAGGGACACCATTTCTGTAAAAACCCTCCCATAACGTCCCTGGGGAATTCACTGTCCACAGGAATTTCTCCAAAATTCTCCTCTGCTTTGAAAGAAGGGATATGACAAATTCTCCCCCTTGGACTGAACAAGAAGTGGTAAGAAAAACTGCAGGAAATTTCTGACTGCCACTTTTGGGAAGGAAGCAGAACTAGTTCCATACTGAAGAAGCAACACAAGTAATGACTCCAGGCTTTAAAGGATGCCTGGTGCAGCTGCACAGCGGTAAGGCAATTATGATTTTAAGAAAGCAATTAGAACCATGCACTTTATAGGCCGAGCTGCATCCTGGCCACTGTAAATGTTGGTCTGGGCGTTCCTGTGGGGCTGGAGGATATGTGGCCTAGTGAAAAGACACCTAAAGTTTCCCCTTTGTCACAGCAATACTGGGTATTATTTGCTGTAGTAAAGGTAAAGGTCTCCCTTGACATGAAGTCCAGTCGTGTCCGACTCTAGAGGACGGTGCTCATCTCCGTTTCAAAGCCAAAGAGCCGGCGTTTGTCCGTAGACACTTCCTCTGTGGTCACGTGGCCGGCATGACTACACGGAACGCCGTTACCTTCCCGCCGAAGCAGTACCTATTAATCAACTCACATTGGCATGTTTTCGAACTGCTAGGTTGGCAGGAGCTAGGACTAGCAACGGGAGCTCACCCCGTCACGCGGATTTGAACCGCCGACCTTCCGATCGGCAAGCTCAGCAGCTCAGCGGTTTAACCCGCAGTGCCACCGCATCTCTTCTATTATTTGCTGTATTCATTTCTTATTCACTTCATACATGATGGCATGTATACATGAAACACAACACTCAAAAAGTAGCAAAAAACATTAGACATGTACCGTATGGAAAAATGGCACAAAACACAAATTTGACATCTTTAGGGCAGACTGTTGAACAAGTGAGTCCACCCAAATCAGGTCTCATTCACTAAACTCTTTTTATTTGAGAAAGAAAGGATCGGGTCTCCCACTTTGGGCATGCTTACCAACATCAGAGCCCCCTTTGCGTTCGGTCATCCATTGGCCAGAGGTCCAGAATGTCTTGGGGTCACATGATGTCAAACGAGCATAGGCTTCTTCCAGGGGTTTGGGGATACCTAAGGACTGTTGGAGATGCAAGCAAGAGGCAGAAAGCAGATATATGGACGAATGGACGGACGGACGGACGGACAGGCAGATGGATAACTGCTACAGGACTCTACAGCCATCTGCCAGGCCTACCTTCAACGGCTACGTGAGATGGGGGGGCAGAAGCAGCAGGAATAAGTCAAAGTACAAGCTCATCCTCAGGGACCTGCTTGTGTCTAGCAACAAAAGCAGCAACATATCCAGAAACCCTGGACCAGCACGGCAGCTGTCTAGCAGGGTCCTGGCAAATGTCACTGGGCAGCAAAGTTAGGCAAGAGAGCTTCTCCAGAGATGCCACATTCACCGCTCTGGAGGGTCACAGCCTTATCTCAGGCAAGCTCAGATGTCATGTTCACTGTTCCGGTGTCGCTGCATCCTAACGGTTCGCTTGCCATGGTGCTGATACGTGTCCTGGCTGGGAGGGTGCTGCTGCGAGCCTTGTACAGAATACGTGCTGGACTGTGCCAGGAGGAATGTGTTTAGGCTATCTCTGAAATGTCAAGGTCTTTTAGCCCGTTGATCAGCAGAGCTCGTTAGGAGCACCTGGGAATGTGGGGAGGGCTGCCTGTGAGGGAGGGGTTGGGCTGCTGGTTGCAAAGGCGCTATTTAGTTTGAGTTTAGGCGCGCTTTCCTCATTCTCAGCTTTTTACCTGTTTGCACTCTTTTCTAAATAAACCCAGAACCTGAATCAAGATTCGGAGTCTGAGAGTTTTATTTGGATTAAGGGGGGCAATCAACACAGCCGTTGTACTATACGCAGCACAGCACGCAGGAACCGGGCCAGAATCAGTTCCTACTTCCTGACGCAGACCCACCCATGCGGCCACTCAGCCTGTGGCTTTCTATTAAAAGACAAAGAGGTGCCCGAGTGCCTCCTTATAAAACTGAGTGCCTTGAAAATAAGGTCTGAGAGCTGGCTCTCCTGGTAGACTTAGATCAGAGTAGAGTAGCTGCAGCCTGGGGTATAAATCTCTCTGGTTGGGGGTTCCTGATGCCTGGAAGTGACCACTTGTAAGCTTGCTTGACAATTACCCTTGTGCCTTGAGCTCTGAGCACTTCACCCATTCACTGCATAAATCTTGTCTAGCCTTCCATCTCCAGAAGCTCAGCTAGGACTCAGACCAGCTTGGCTTTTGACTTGGCTCTCTATCTGTAACCATTCTGGAAATCAGGCATCAGGGTCTGTAACCATACTTTTCCTGTCCTAACCCCAGTATCCTGATAGGGTATCAATGGATATACAACAGTTGGAGAATGTTATGGTGCCACCAGCCCCTCTGCTCCCTTGGATCTCAGCAGTCTCTCGGTAAACAGACCCAGCAGCCCAAACGTTTGCCCTTTGACCATCAGGACTATTTTGAGAGGCGGATCTTAAATTGCATCATCAACTGTGGCTTTTGGCACAGGCTCAAGGTCCTTGTACAGGCTCTGGGACTGTCAGGACGTGATCTGGGATTGGAAGAGTGATAAGCGAAGCGCTGAGTCCCCTGACACTGCAGCCCCCTTGCAGAGTGTTATGGGGGGGGGCAGAATCCAACCATCCTTCAGGGACGTTTTTGATGGTGTTGATGGAAAGAGCTATAACTATTAAATAGGTGCGAAATGGATGCAACTTTCCGATAGGTTAATGTGAAGACGATCTGTTCATTCAAGAGAACAGAAGCAACATTTTTACAAATGCTACTAAGAACACCTGGGCATTTGAACTAACAGTAAGAGCAGCTTCGTCCAGCAGTCCCACCTGCTGAATGTTAGAGGCTCACCTCAATTACTTTTGCTGCTCCATCAGTCATGGCTAGAGGGCACCCGTAGAAGCCGGAAGCGGGTCCAAAAAGATACACCTTGGCAAACTGATGAACGCGGCTACGAAAAGGGAAATACGTGAAGTTATATGTGGCATGCCTCCCCAAAACCCCTTTATCACAGATCTGAAACACTACCAGGAAAAGGACTTCCGGGGAAGCAATGGTGAACTGAAGATGGCTACGCGGAGAGCCACACTAGGATTTTGGAATATACAGGAGATACCCAAACGAGTTCCTACAGCTTTGCAGGGTTCCCGTAAAACACACAGTACCTCCAGCTGGAATATCTCCTTTTATAACCTTCGGCCACAAGGCTCTCCTCGGCAGAGATGTCCTTCAGCCTCTTCCAGGCCGGGCAGGTGATAATTCGGTCCACACGCTGTCCCCAGGCATCCTGCTGCTGTAATCTAGGGGGGTTTAGCTCACTCTCACGCCCCAGGAACTCAATTTCATCCCTCATGCGAGCTCCAAACTGTTCCAGGTCAATGTTCACCTCAGCAAACACCTACAAGGTATTTCAGATACACGTAGGAAAGGAGAAAATGGAGTTCTTTCCTGTTCAGCAACGCGACTCAGAGGACCAACTTTATAGACAGGATTTTGGCAATCCTGATCAAAGATAAGCTGGCACGAATAAAACAGAAATATTTCAGATATTTTTAAAACGTGTACAGGTGAGTACAGGGGGGACACGTGTTCTCAGATGCAGCGTGCTGGCTGTATTTACGAAAATGGAAATATTAAAATATTTTTGCTCTAGTGCCTCCCCGCCCCCCGCACAACCCCTCTTTTAATTTCCCCCTTCTTCCTGCGTTCTGCCCCTGCAAGCGCAGGCGAGGAGGGCTCCCAGAATCGAGCTGCAAAGAATTCGGGTTCCGTCCCTCGTTAGTGCAGTCCCGGCCATCTAGCGCGGCGGTTCCCAACCGGGGGCCGCACACACCTTACTGTCCCTGTCCCTCCCGGTGATGGGACCCGGGCAGGGGGCGGGGTCCCGGCAGGAAAGCAGGTCGGAAGGGGGCCAGGGCCCGGGCAGAAACGGCTGAGAGACGCCGGGCTGGTGGGCGTCCCAGACCTTGCCACCGGGACCCACCGCCCCAGCCGCGGCGCGCTCTGCGGCGGCGCGCCCCGCAGGCTCCCCGGCTCGCGCTCGGCCCCCCTCGCGCTCCGGGTGGGCCCGACCGACCTCGGCAGGCAGCCGGGCTCGCAAGTAACCCTGAAGCAGCGGGTCCTCCAGATACGGGTTTCCGAGCCGCGGCTGCTCGGGGCTGAAGGGCGCCGGTGGGGGCTGCTGGCCCGCCGGCCGCAGGGAAGACGCCTCCATGCTTCCACCCTGGCAGCGGGGTCTCCGAGCGCCCGCCAGCCCCCCCGGCCCTCGCAAGGCGCTCCCGCGGGAGAAGTGCCACCGAGGCCGGGCCAAGCGGAGGAGCTCTGCCACGCCGCCCTCGGGAGGCGTTCCCGCCGGGAGCCCGTCGGGCAGCGCGGGGCGCGGCCAAGGGCGCGCGGGCTGCGAGAGGCGGGGGCGCCTCGCGGGCGTCTTCCCGGCCCGCCCTCCTCCCGGGTCGGGGAGCCGCGGCTGCCGCGGGGGAGGCGAGGACGGAGGGGCTTTGGGGGCTGCGCGAGCGCGCCGGGAGCCCCGGGCACCCCCGAGGGGCGGCCGGGCGGGCGCGGACGAGCGGGCAGGCCGCTGGCGGGGGCTCCGCGTTGCTGCTCGGCGTCGGGAAGCCCCGCAGCTGCCCCCCCCGCCCCAGGGCGCGGCGAACGCGAGGCCGAGGGGGATTTCCCCGCGGGGGGCGGCGGAACGCGGAGCCCTCCCGGCGCGCCTCGAGCGCAGGGCTGCCCCCTCCGGTCGCGACGTGCCCCGGGGGTGCCCAGGGGGTGCCCGGGGGCCAGTCGGCCTTCCGGCCGTTCCCAGGGAGTTTGGATCCCGGGCACGAGGCCGGTGCGCCCCAGCCTGAACGCTGGGGGTTGAAGTCCGCGCGTCGTCGTCGCCGTCTATAGGAATTTCTGTTAGCGTTGACAAATACTCGCTTCGAGAGTTGACAGATACAAAGATGAAAACTAATACAGACTACGAAAATTGTGCAAAAGGAAATAGTTTAAAAGTGCAGACAAAGAGACATCACTCACACGCGCGCGCACACAGAGTAAAGAGAAAAGATACAGAAAGGAAGGACTTCCCCCTTCGTGGAGACAAGTACGCACCATTTCAGAAACTCGGCACCTTCTCTGCTATTACCACAGGGGCCCTTTTCTTTTCATATCTCATCTCTTACCGAGAAATGGATTCTTACATCCCCCTCATTCAATCCTACTCAGCAAAGGTCCATTAACGGTTACCAGAAATAACAGCATACGTATTTTAACCTTAATCAAATAAATCAATTTGGTATGCCTTTCCTTTCAACACAAATAGACAGACAGACAGACAATCATTTATCGCTTTCCCTAAAAATACAACAAAGGATCCCTTCTTCCCTCTCCCACCACTTATCTATCAACAGACCTTCAAGCCTCCCCTTTCGGTCCTGGTCAGCAAAAGTCCATTAAGGGTTACCAGAAACGATAACATACATATTTTAGCCCTGATCGAATAACCCCACTTTCTATTCTTTCCCTTTGCTTTTAGCAATCTGGATTTTTTAATTCCTTTAAACAAGGTCCCAGCATTCATTTCTTTTCATTTTCTCTCTCTCTCTTCTCACAAAGCCCTTCAAAACTTTAGCAGGTCTCATTTGTATATCCAAAACAAACAGGTATCCAAGTCACCCTTCTGGTTTGTTATCTGGGTATCCCTTTTAAGTATTAAACCCAGCCGTGTGCACTTGTTCAGCCAAGTGTACATGCCAGTCCCAAGCCCGGACAAACGGGGACGGTGAAGGACAGACCTGGCAACCTCCCCTGTAAAAAATTTTGCCAAGAAAATGCCATGAAAAGGCTCTCAAATGGTTTCGATATGGTGCCCAGCGAATGACTGGAGAAGAGCAAGGAGCTATCACAAGGAGCCCTGGATTTTATGACGCTCCTGGGGCAAATCCAGTCGGAACCTCCGGTACTGATGCTACCAGTGGTGAAAGCAAGGATCTGCGCGGCCAGAAAATACAACGAATAGCAACTTGGCATGTCAGAGGAGTGAGCCAAGGTAAATTATCGATTGCTGTAAACCGCCCAGAGTCCCCCGACGGGAGGAGATGGGCGGGGATAAATTTGATAGGTAAATAAATAAATAATAAGACATTGTAAAACGAGAAATGGTCAGGTTAAAAATGGACCTCCTTGGCATTAGTGAATCGCACTGGACAGACCACGGCTATTTTCAGTCGGAAGAATTTACCATGTATTACTCAGGACGTGACAACACGTGTAGGAAGGGAGTGGCATTCATTGCAAGCAAACCAATGGCCCAAGCAGTAGAAAGCCTTTCCACAGTAAACGATGGCATGATGACAATCAGAATGTGCACTCAGCCCATCAACACCACCGTTGTCCAAGCTTATGCTCCAACAACTGATGCAAATGAGCCAGAAATTGAGGTTTTTTATGCCGCTATTGAAGTTATGCTGAGGACAGTCCCAGAAAAGGACATTATTTACTTACTTGGCAATTTTAATGCAAAAACCAAACGGAGGAATCACTGGAAGTTTTGGGCTGGGGGAAAGAAATGGCGCAGGTGATCGACTGGTACAATTTTGTCAGGAGCACCAGTTTCGAATCATGAATACTTGGTTTGAACAGCGTAAGCGTCGTTTGTACACATGGACCTCGCCTGTTGGACTACATCGAATCAAATAGACTATGTCCTCTGCAATCAACATTGGACCAGCTCAGTTCTTGCAGTCAAAACTTATCCAGGTGCAGACCATGAACTGCTGGTGGCCAAGATCAAAGTCAAACTCTGTAACATCAAGAGGACAATGCCACCAAAGAAGCTTGATGTCACCAAAATTCCTTCCACATATGCAGTTGAAATTAAAAATAGGCTTGAAGTTCTAGACACTGCTGAGAAAATGCCTGATGAACTATGGCAAGAAGTTACATTGCTTATCATTGGCACAGCAGATGATTACATACCATGCAAGAAGGCAGAGAAAAGGTGTAGATGGCTCTCAGAGAATACCATCCAAATAGCCGAGAGGAGAAAGGCAGCTAAAGCAGCGGGCAATCGTGAAGAAGTAAGAAGACTGAATGCTGATTTCCAAAGGGCAGCAAGGAACGATAGTGAAGTTTACTGGGAGAAGCGTTGCAAACAATTAGGGGAAGATTATACAAAAGGACACACTAGGAATGCTTTTGCACTAATCGAAAAGGTTCGGGCACCATTCAAGGCTGGCAAAGGTATCATCAAGGATAAGCAAGGGAAAGAATTGTCTGACCAACAAGGTGTCCAGAATAGATGGCGAGAATGTGCAGAAGAGCTGTATGCTACTAGTACAGAGGAGCAACATCAAAGAGAGGAGGATAAGGAAACAGAATTAGAACCAGCCATCCTTGATGCAGAAGTGGGCAGTGAACCAACTGCCAAACAACAAGGCCTCAGGAGTCGACAACATCCCTGCAGGATTGCTAAGACCAGTACCAACAGCAATGATCAGAGCTCTGTGCCAGAAAATTTGGGAAACCAACACATGGCCACATAACTGGAAACAATCAGTGTTTATTCCATTGCCAAAAAAGGGGGATTCAAAGGAGTGTTCCAAGTACCACACCGTTGCTCTCGTATCTCATGCTAGCAAAATTCTACTGAAAATCATACGACGACGCCTGGCTCCAGTCATCGAAAGGGAACTGCCAGATGTCCAAGCTGGTTTCAGACGGGGTCACGGCACCGGTGATCACATTGCAAATGTACAATGGATAATGGAAAAATGTCACAAATTTCAAAGGAACATTTATATGTGCTTCATCGACTACAGGAAAGCTTTTGACCATGACAAACTATGGAGAGCCCTAGCAGACCTTAGGGTGACACTACATTTGGTGAAGTTGGTAAAATCACTCTATGCAAATTGGGAAGCCACTGTATGAACTCAGTATGGAGACACTGATTGGTTCAAGATCGAGAAATGTGGGCGACAAGGTTGCATTCCATCACCTTCCTTATTCAACTTGTATGCCAAAGTGATCATCAGGAAACTGGAGCTAGACGAATCAAAAAGTGGGGTAAAAATTGGCGGAAGAATCATCAGTAACCTTCGATATGCGGACGATACAACCCTCCTCTCAGAAACCCAGGAAGGCCTAAAGCACCTAATCATGAGACTCAAAGAAGAAAGCGAGAAGTTTGGCCTCTTTCGGAATATCAAAGAAGACCAAACTCATGACAACTGCGAGGAATGGAAACATCAGAATAGTAATTGATGGAGAGGAGGTGGAATGCGTGGAAGAATTCACCCTTTTAGGATCACTGGTCAATCAAAATGGCGAACGCAGCCAAGAAATTAAACACCGAATCATGCTGGGTCACACAGCAATGATGAGTATGAATCAGATTTGGAAAAACAAGGATGTCAGCTTGATGACTAGGTGTAGACTAGTCTGCACTATCGTGTTCCCCATAACTACATATGGCTGTGAAAGCTGGACAATGAAAAAATTGGATAGAAGGAAAATTGATTCATTTGAACTATGGTGTTGGAGGAGGCTCTTGCGCATCCCTTGGACTGCAAAGATAACAAATAAAGAAGCGTCGAAGCGCATACAACCGGCCGTGTCACTGGAAGGAAAAATAACAAAACTTAGACTTAGTTACTTCGGTCGTGTCATGAGATCAACATTGTTGGAGAAAGACGTTATGCTTGGAACGGTCAGTGGCAAAAGGCGACGAGGACACCAGAGAACACGCTGGCTGGATGTAATCAAGGCAGACGCAGGCCAAAATATAAAGCAACTGAAAGAAGCTGTACGAGATTGGAAATCATGGAGAGAGCTGGCTTACGGAATCGCCAAGGGTTGGATACGACTGAATGGATAATTCAATCCGATTCCAGCCGGGGGCGGGGCAGGGGGGGACACCAGATACATTTCCCCAAAGGAGGATACTCCTGGCCCTGGCTGAGCACTCAAACCCCACTAATCCACCCTACAGCTCATTTCCATACTTGCACTAAAGTAGACCAAAACCCCATGAACGTTTAGTAAGCCCTGTAAACCTAGCCATTTTCAACAAACCACGGTGATGCCTTACCCTGGTGATTCTCAACCTCAGCAACTTTAAGCCGTGTGGACTTCAACTCCCAGAATTCCCCAGCCAGCATGCTTTAAGACATGTGGACTTCAACTCCCAGAACCCCCCCTCTTGCACAGGTTGGTTAAGTTGGGAAGAGCAAGAGATCTTGCTGAGGTTTCCGAGTTTACAGAATGCGTGCATAAGACGCCTGGCGTCGCTCGAGAGGGAGCATATAATAAATTAAAAGCCATAAAAGAGCACGGAATCCCCTGGGCTGCGTGGCCAAAGGCGAAACGGGCTTCGGGGCGCCGCTGCATCCGGGTTGGGGAATCACGCTCCGCAAGGGCAGCCAGCGGCCGGCGTTTCCCGCCCTCGACCATTAGGGGCGGAAGAGAGTCGACGCTGACGCTCTAGCCGCTCGCCGGCATTCGACCGGTCTCTCTCCTTCCGGGTGAGCCTTTCCGGTCGGGGGCACGGAAGGCTTTTCCGAGCGGCGCCGGGGGAGAGTGACCTGTGCCGGACGGGGATCGGGTGAGGAGCCTGGGCTAAAGGTAAGGCCGCTGGAGCCGGGGCACAGTCGCCCCGCGACGCGCTGGGCTCGGCTGGCCCTCAGGCGAAGGCTCCTCTGAGCATGTGAAGAGGGCTTTTTCGAGCGGGGGGGAGGGAACTGCGTGGGAGCGGTTTGCATCACCGTGAGGTTCAACCTTTAGGCAGGAAGCGCTGGAGGGCGAATCCCCGCCGGGTCGCTAGGCCGAGATCGGGAAATTATCTTGATTGATCAATTATATTTTGATTGATCAGTTACTTGATTGATCAGTTTCATAGAGAGGCAGTTCGGTGTGGTGGTGAAGGTGCTGGGCGGGAAACCAGGAGGCGGTGAGTTCTAGTCCCGCCTTAGGCACGAAAGCCGGCTGGGTGACCTCGGGCCAGTCCCTCCCTCTCAGCCCAACTCACCTCACAGGGTTGTTGTTGTGAGGAAAATAGGAGGAGGGAGTATTAGGTGTGTTCACCGCCTTGAGTTGATCAAAAATATATATTTAAAAAGGTGAGATAAAAATATAATAATAATAATAACAGCAGCAGCAACAACAACCTTGACTGACTGTTTCTCCATGCGCTGGTCCTGATTTTCTCCATCTTTCCCAGGAAAGCAGAAGGAAATGTCCTCTGACTCCAGCAAGAAGCGGAAGCCAAAGGTCATTCGTACGGACGGCGGCCCGCAAGAAGGCAAGCGGAGCAGGCCTGACGCTGATCAGGTAAAGTGGGGGTGGGGTCCTTGCAAAAGCTGGGCCACTTCCAGAGGAATCCGCTGCTGGGCTTGATGAAGCGCAAGGGCTGAAATGGGAATTCCCAGAGCTCCAGCCTCGCCCCTCCCCAATCCAAAGCTGGAAGGGGGGGATAAGTATGGATTTAAGGCAAGGGCACCGTGGTTTATGGGCCAACCAAGCACAAATTACATTTTCAAATTAGGGGTCAGTGCTTAATCCACGATCTCAGTTCAGGTGTGTCAGCCCCACAAGACCAGGAAATCAACTTCATGGGAAGGCTAAAACTGCTTTTATTGAGATCGACTATAATAACAAAATCTTACAAGCCTGATTATGTTGTTGTCCCCCCTTCCTCCTCCCCTTCCTCCTTTTCAGTGAATTAGGGAGATTCTGTCTGAGCTTCTTCTGGATATTATCTGTCTGATGTAGACTCAAACTATATTTTCCCCCTTATCACCATGACAGCAGAGTGTGCATATCTCCATCAGGGCCATCCTCCTTACTCTCTACAGGTGTCAGACCAACCTTAAAACCAACTGGCTTTGCCATTCAAATGAATCTATGCAGCTTTGGCTTTAAAACATGATTAGATGGTTATTAAACCTGAAACAACACCAGCTTTGAATGTGGTTTTGTTCCTAGAACAAATGCAGTAAGAACGGGCTGAGGCACTTTCTGCCCTCTGTGGCTTCTGTGTTGAAGGGATGATGATGTGCCAAGTTCAACATCCCCCCTCTGTTCCTACCTGTAGGATGCCAGGTACTACAGCGAAGAAGCTGAGGTGGATCTGCGTGACCCCAACCGAGATTATGAACTTTACAAACAGACCTGCCAGGATCTTCAGCGGCTAATGGCAGAGATCCAGGAGCTGAAGAGCAAAGGCCACAAAGACAGCGTAAGTCATCTGGCATGATCAAACAACCCTCTGGGGGAAAGTGAAGAATCTTTGGCAAAATTGACAGATCGGCTTTCCCATCCTGGCCCTCTCGAGACAGGTTGGGGCTGCCAGATTTCCCAGGTATCGCAGCGAGTGGGTTGGAATTCTGGGAATTGTGCTTTCAGCATCCTGGGCTCCCTCTTGACAGAAGCTGATGTGCACACTTGAAAGAAAGGGACAAGCAAGGTACATCTCAGTGAGAAACCCAATGTGGAGAAGGGTTAACAGGTGTCGGACTGGAACTGTGGAAACCCAGGTTTGAATCTCCCTGGGTAACTTTGGCATGGCCTTGCCTTCTCAGCTCAAGAGACGGGTCCAGTGGGGAAGGTGCTAGTCCTCACTCAGCCACAGAAACTCCCTGGGGGACTTTGGACCAGTTTCTCCTCAGCCTCGGCTGTTTATTATTTATTTATTAAATTTCTTTGCCGCCCATCTCGTGCACAACGACTCTGGGCGGCTTACAAACAACAAAAATAGCAAATCACTAAAACAGTTTGTTACAAGGAAAAGTAGGAGAGGGGAGCCTTAGGTACACCACCTTGAGTTGCATGATTCAATTTCAACTCCCCGCTCAGCTGCAGAAGCTCCCGGGGGGACTTAGGGCCAATCCCTCTCAGCCCGTGTCGGTTGTAGTGGTGAAAGTACTGGTCTAGGAGCAAAGAGACTTGAGTTCTAGTCTTCCCTTAGGCACTGAAGCTGCATGAGGATCTTGGATCAGTCCCTTGAGTGGAGACCCAGGTTCAAGTCGCCGTTCAGACCCTGAAGCTCTCTGGGGGACTTTGGGCCTATCTGTCTCACCTCATCCTGCCTCCCCAGGATTGGAGTGGGGAGACCCAGGCTCTAGTCTCCCTCAGCCATGGAATGGCCCGAAGGACTTCAGACCTTCCCTTCCTCTCAGCCCAAGAGCTGGTGTGGGGTAATGGTGAAAGTGCTGGACTAGGAACAGGGCTATAGAGAATGTTGAGAGGCAACAGCACCTCTCTCTCTCTCTCTCTCTCTCTCTCTCTCTCACACACACACACACACACACACACACACACAATTGACACCTGAGAGGGCTCTGTATTTTATGTGGTGGTTCGGGTATTGTTTTGCCACTACAGTGATCCAGTTTCAAATCCACCCCAGCCATGGAACTGGCCCTGTCTGACTTTGGGCCAATTCCTCTCTCTCAAACCAGCCTCCCTCACTGCGTGGGGTGGAAAAAAAACAGGAGAGAGTGATCTGTACAATGCCTTGAGCTGCTGAATTAATAGCAGGGCCTAATCAACAAATTGACTTTTGTTCTGTTCTTCAGGCTACTGAGATAGAAGAGCGACGGATCCAGAGTTGTGTTCACTTCATGACCCTGAAGAAACTCAACCGTTTGGCTCATATTCGGCTGAAGAAGGGAAGGGACCAGACTCATGAGGTGCGGCTGAGTGCAGAAACCAGAAAATGTGGGGGAAGTTGGGGTTAAGGGTGGAATAACTGAACCACACTGGGACTGCCTGGGATTTGCAGTTTTCAGGTCACATGTTCTGCTTGCTTCTGGTTTATGGTGTGAATTCGAATCGAATTGAATTATCCATTCAGTCGTATCCAACCCTTGGCAATTCCATAAGCCATCTCTCTCCATGATTTCTGATCTTGTACGGCTTCCTTCAGTTGCTTTATATTTTGGCCTGTGTCTGCCTTGATTACATCCAAGCGGCGTTGGATGTGTGAATTACGTTACACTAAATTGGTGCCTCCAGGCCTATTAGACCATTGTTTCTCAACCTGGGGAACTTTAAGATGCATGGATAGCCAGCACACTGGCTAGGGAATTCTGGGAGCTGAAGTACACACATCTTAAAGTTCCCAAGGTTGAGAAATACTGGACTAGACCATTAGGATGGTAGGAGTTAGAATTCAGCACATGGGGAAGATGGTATTGGGAAAGGTTGTGTTATATCTTTTGTCTTTATTTTTTATTTTTTATTGATATTATTGCAACTTCTTTGTAGGATTGTGGTGAGCTGCCCAGATTTGTTGAGAGTCAGACAGCATACAAGTTTAATGAATTATTATTACTGTTATTGTTATTATTATTTGACAGCCACAGCCAAGGATGGAAAATGCAATTGCATTTTACACACATCCCTCCCAGTTTCTTAGTACAAAAGCATATGTGGGTTAATATTGTTGTTTTGGCCTGATCTGCTGAACTTTGCAAGGTTGTCTGCACATGTAACCTTCAGGACTCTTTTTTCTGATTGCAAAAGTCGCGTTTTGATAATAGTACCACTTCATACGGAAAAGGTAGCATTTTGCATGGTTTATGCTACATGGGAACATTGTGTGGCTTCTGTTCAGTCACCAAAGGTCCAGTGCGCATCCTGACTCTCTGATGTGGCATCTTGGGCCGCTTTCTGTTTCTGTTGTGCGTACAGGCGAAGCAGAAGGTGGATGCTTATCACCTGCAGCTCCAAAATTTGCTCTATGAAGTGATGCATTTGCAGAAGGAGATCACAAAGTGTCTGGAGTTCAAGTAAGCTCACTGGGGGGGGGCGGTATAATGGGGGGCAGCAGGGTGGATGTTTAAGATTTTACTGAACTGGCTGGAAAAAGAGCTGACTTTTCATCCATCTGTACAAAACTGGAATTATTAATAATTACTCCCGTCCCCATCTGCAAACAGCAACATGGAGCACCCAGAGGTGGTTGGATTGTAATTCGTTTCTCGTTGCTGAGTGTGGGTGCAGCTGCTGATGAGAGTTTGAGAAGAAAGACATGTATAATAAAAACGTAAATTGGACACACACACAGCCGGTGTGGGGTACATTTAAGTTTGGCTGTGGAGCTCCCTTTGGACCACTTATTCTCTTCTCAGCTGACTGCGATGTATATGTAGAAAATTAGGAGAGACCCCCCTGTGTTTTGCCCTGAGCATTCAAGAGAAAAGCTGCGATCGTCAAAACAAATTCATGAATAGGTTATTACAGTGTTATTCCTTTCCCTCCCAAGCCAAATGGAGAAAGAAAGCAGGATTTTCATTTCTTTTCTCCCCTGCAAGTTTCCTGAAGCAGTTGGATTCTCTAGCCCGTGTTGGTATCTCTTGGGAGCGGAGGCAAGGATATTGGCGGGCCCTTTTCAAAGGTTCCCACCTGTCCTGACCTTACAGTTGAGCGGCCTTGCTCAGGGCAGGCCGGTCCTCTTTCTGAGCTAGCAATGTTGTCTCTGCCCCTTGTACAGATCCAAGCATGAAGAGATTGAGTTGGTGAGCGTGGAAGAGTTTTATAAGGAGGCCCCTCCAGAAATCAGCAAGTCGGAGATTACGCTCACGGACCCTCACCAGCAGACCCTATCCCGCCTTGACTGGGAACTGGAGCAACGCAAACGGTGAGTAGGGCAGCCTTCCAGCAGCAAGGGCAGTTGTATGCAAGCCATCGTCTCCTTCCAGACTGCCTTGACTGGTGCCATCCATGCTACCTGTTTATTCTGATATTTTAACGCTTTCCTATTTATAAAAAGCATGCTGCAAATCAAAGCACCAGCCTTTGGGATCATTTTTTTAAATGTTGGAAAAAAGATGACATCAAGGGACTTGGGGCGCGCTCTGTCTGGTGGTTAGGAGAACAACTTTCTGAAAACAAGACCAAATTTGGCTGTGGTAGGAGAAGTTGGAAAATTGGCCCAGTCTGGTTGGAGGTCATGGAGAAAAAGAGCTGGAAAAAAATCTCCAGCGCACCCCTGTGGGAAAGGGCTGGCAGGCAATGGCTTTCAGCACTGACCAAATCAAATCTTTATTACAAGTAGTCCTCACTTAACAACCACAATTGAGACCAGAATTTCAGTTGCTATGCAAAGTGGTCATTAAGCGAATCTGACCCAATTACACAACCTTTTTGTGGTGGTCATTAAGCAAATCACTGCAGGCATTAAGCGAACCATGTGGTTGTTAAGCAAATCACACAGTTCCCCGTTGATTTTGCTTGCCAGAAGCTGGCCAGAAAGGTCGAAAATGGCGATCACGTGACCACGGGACACTGCAATGGTCATAACTGCGAACCAGTTGCCAAGTGCCCAAATCATGATCATGTGGCCGCGGGGATGCTGTGACGGTTGTAAGTGTGAGAGCTGGTGTCGTTTTTTCCAGCACTGTTGTAAGTCTGAACCGTCACTAAACAAATGGTTGTTGAGTGAGGACTACCTGTATGGTCATAGACCAGCATAAGGAGAGTGGGGCACAGTCAATTAAAAAGCATAGAAAGTATGTAACACATGAGAATGGAAAGCTAAAATAAATGAAAAGCTAAGAAATATATAAAAACAAGAATCTAAAAAGAACCTAAAAGAAGGGGTAAGAGCATTAGATGGGAGTAGGGGAGCACGCGGTTAGTATGTGGCAGCCCATATCTATCAAACTACTGAGCACTCTTGTATGACGAAGTAGATGCTCGTTGGGGCTAGTTTATGGCACCGGTCATCATCTGAGGAATTTTAAGTGCTGCTGTGCAGAACCTGGCAGCGTCCTGTGTTGTAGCAGGGTTGGTACCTGAAAGCAACAGGGTGGTGTAGAATTGTCCTGGGTGCCCTGGTATTTATGCAGCAATGGTGAGGTGCGGCTAGTCCGAATGCCTCTGCAGCACAGGCACTGGAGAAGCACACGCCCTGTGGCGTCTGTGGGTCCAGAGTCCCAGGGGCACGCAACCCTGACCACCCCTGTATCTCTTCCTCCTCTTTTCAGGGCTGGCATTCCTTTCCTTTTGTCGGTGTTGTTGCTTATCAGTAATCGTAACTCTCCTTTGTGCAGGCTGGCAGAGAAGTATAAAGAATGCCTGGCCAACAAAGAGAAGATCCTCAAGGAGATCGAAGTGAAGAAAGAATATTTGAGTAATCTTCAGCCTCGGCTTAACAGTATCATGCAGGTGTGTTCCTCCTCAGACACACTTCATATTTTTCCTGTTAATTCCGGAAGTTCTAATACAACACTATAGCATAACGCGGCTGAGTTTGTTTTGAGCTTGCGGTATTAGGCAAATCCAGCCATTATAGTTTAGCATTATGTGCAAACTAAGCCATTACGGTTTAAACATTCTGCATTGGCGTTCTGTGATCTCGGGAGCGGGGTCTGTGTAGCTGTGTTACTATGCCGCTTTGGTTACGGTGTTTAAAAGTTTTAAAAACTGAGCTTTTTTCCCCTTAAGGGTGGGTCTCTAACTTTCCTTGTTGTCGACAAAATGCTGAAAATATAAGAGCAGTTACCAATAAAGCTTAAAATCAGGAGAAGCCTGATCGTATCTTTCCCAACTAACAGGTTTTATTAAAACCTCACAAAAGCTTACACCGTTCAATAAAATTCGTTAGCCTGAGAAGGTGCTGTGAAATTCCTCCTGATTTTTGGCCACCGTAGCTTTCTTCTCACAATGTCAATAAAGACTTAACAAATCAGAACAGGATCTGAATGGGATTCTCTGCAGGACCACTTTCCTTTAGCAAATGTGATTTTCCTTTCATTTGAAATAAGCTGTTCAGTTTTCGGCAGTGCAGGTTCATTTGTTAGTCATTTTGCCCCTTCTTCAAAATGGGAGCCTGGAGCTAGAAAAGGGGCAAAATGAACAGGGCATTTGAGGATGAACATGAACCTTTAAAACCTCTGAAGGTTTTGATTGAAAAAGTCATGCTGAGGATGAAATAATGATGCCTTGAGGGGACAGTAAGGAAGTGGTGATATGTGTCACCTTAAAAGCATTTAGACCAGGCAAACTGTTCTCTCTCGGAATATCCCGATCCCAAAACAAGCTGTTTCAACTTGAAATGGGCCATTCAGAGTGTTCTGGAACCCGTCTAACCTTGAAACACCCACGGTCCAGAAGAGTCCTGTGCTGCAGGCGAACAGCGTTCCATTGGACAGTCAGAACATTCTCCAACTGAATACTTAATGCCCAGCCAGATCGTTGGAGCGAGGAACCGGTGCAGACAAGCTGGCGGGGGCACCCACAGGCATGGACCCACATATAAAACAGTTGATTGCACCATCATGGCCTCCATCTTGACTTTTTTTACCACTCCCAGCTGATCCCCCTGCAAGCTGACATTTTTCGCTCTATTTCCTCCCAGGCGTCCCTTCCTGTCCAAGAATACCTCGCCATGCCTTTTGACCAAGTTCACAAGCAGTATGAAACAGCCAGGCATCTCCCACCCCCTCTCTATGTCCTCTTTGTCCAAGCAAGCGCGTACGGCCAGGCCTGTGGTAAGTACTCTGGAGCTGGCCAGCTTTGAAAGTCTCAGCCTGAAGGAAGGCAGGGTCCAATCCCGTCTCGCAGCTCTGGCTGGAAGCCGAAGCTTAACTGGAGACAGACCAACCACGTGGGGCTACCTGGTTGACTGCCATTGCTTCTCCTGGATCCTTTGGCTGGGTTTGTACAGCTTGCTAGATTAGGGCTGAAACGGGGGGAATTAAGGGGTTCATTTGATGTTCCTTCCCAACTGGGACACAGAGTCTCCACTTACTCCTTGCAAAAGAACTGCAGCAGAAAGGGGTATGCCTCTGTCTCCTTGGGAGCCATCTTTGCCCAGAGCAGCCAAGAAGCCTTCTACAACAGTGGGAGGTAGAACCTTCTGGTTTTTAAAGAAAAGCAGAAGTTCTTGACTGGCTTCTGCGCTCAGAAGCACACGAGCTACTTAGGAGAAGCAATGAGTTCCCCTCACTGAATATGTTCACATGGTGGCTAGGCAGTTGTATGTCTGAGATGCTTGGTTAATTGATTTTTACTAATGATTTATTAAAATATATGGTTGTAGACCAAACGGAGTTGCTTTATTTTAATGATTTATTTATTTATTATCCCACCTTTATTATTTTTATAAGTAATTCAAAGTGGTGAACATACCTAATCCTCCTCCCTCCTCCTATTTTCCCCACAACAACCCTGTGAGGTGGGTTGGGCTGAGAGAGCAACTGGCCCAAGGTCACCCAGCTGGCCTTCATGCCTAAGGCGGGACTAGAACTCTCCTACCACGCCTGATTGACTCTTGGGCTGAGAGAGAGGGACTGGCCCAAGGTCACCCAGCCGGCTTTCAGGCCTAAGGCGGGACTAGAACTCTCCTACCACGCCTGATTGGCTCTTGGGCTGAGAGAGAGGGACTGGCCCAAGGTCACCCAGCCGGCTTTCAGGCCTAAGGCGGGACTAGAACTCTCCTACCACGCCTGATTGGCTCTTGGGCTGAGAGAGAGGGACTGGCCCAAGGTCATCCAGCTGGCTTTCATGCCTAAGGCGGGACTAGAACTCTCCTACCACGCCTGATTGGCTCTTGGGCTGAGAGAGAGGGACTGGCCCAAGGTCACCCAGCCGGCTTTCAGGCCTAAGGCGGGACTAGAACTCTCCTACCACGCCTGATTGGCTCTTGGGCTGAGAGAGAGGGACTGGCCCAAGGTCATCCAGCTGGCTTTCATGCCTAAGGCAGGACTAGAACTCACAGTCTCCTGGTTTCTAGCCTGGTGCCTGAACCGCTAGGCCAAACGGGCTCTACACTGAGCAAACAAACAGCATAAACTCTGGTTTGAGAAGCGTGGCTTTCCTGGGCTCCAGAGAATTACAGCAGCCCTCCAGATCGAATTGGGGCTGAGAGGAGCTCTCAAGGACTTCCTGCTGCTGCTACATATCACTCTGCGCTGTGGCCACTTGGTCTTCTGCCTGCCTTTCCTGTCTGTCCTCTCTGATTCTCTTTCCCATCTCTCTCTCTCGACCCCTTTTCTTTGGCCCGTCCTGTTAGCTCACACGAAACCCTCCACCCTTAGGCAAGGTGAGTACCGTTTTGTTTCTCTTTCCAAAGGGAGCTGCTCCAAATGTGATGTCCACCACTTGAGGAGCTTAGGAGTTTGCTTAACCAAAAAAAACCCTCCCAGAGTCTCTTTTGGGAGATGGGTGGTGATAGATTTGATAGATAGATAGATAGATAGATAGATAGATAGATAGATAGATAGATAGATAGATGATAGATAGATAGATAGATAGATAGATAGATAAATAAAAAAGGGGGAGGGAAGCTGCCACAGCCCTACATGGGTTCAGTTTCTCTATCAGTTATTTCATTTTTGCAAGGGTGTAAAATTTGTGTATAACTTTTCCTAGTTCTTACTTCCCTTTCCCCGTTTCTTCCTTTCCCTTTCTGTTTCTCTTCCCTCCCTCCCTCCCTCCTTCCTTCCTTCCAAGCCTTGCATTGCAGCATTCAAAAAATGCAGAATCCAGAGTGTTCTGATCCTCATATAAATTTGGGAAGTCTGACTTAACTCAGTGCACACAATAATAGATTGAATGAAATTCTCTGGAGTTGCATCTTAAGCTGCTGATGCAAACAGAGTTTTAGGGGTAACTGTAGTGGCCCAGTGAGAAACATTTGACGGCCTGGGCTGGACAGACCTGACTCATTGCTAAGTTGCTTCCTATTTTAGAAGGGGGACATGCTGGGGTAAATCTTAAGGGTCTTTACAAGAAAGATATTTAAAAGTGTGTTCTCTTCTGCAGATAAGAAGCTGGCTGTAGCTATTGAAGGAAACGTAGAGGAAGCAAAAGCTCTTTGCAAACCACCGGAGGACTCTCAGGGTAAGAGATGGCGTTGCTTGTTCTGTGGCTATTGGCAGAGGATTGGTTATTAGTGGGTCTGAACCTTTTCTGAACCTAATTCCGAATGAATTACAGAATTCATTCACAAAGCTCAAACCAAGATCTCCATAGAACCAAATGGCCTGAAGATAACACCTCATATTTAGCTGAAATTTACACTTTAAAACAGTATTTCTCAATCTCATCAACTTTAAGATGTACGGACTTCAACTCCCAGAATTCCCTAGCCAGCATGGGTGGCTAGGGAATTCTGGGAGTTGAAGTCTGCACATCTTAAAATTGATGAGATTGAGAGATGATGCTGTTTTAGGACTTTGGAGTGAGGGAACAGCAAGCTAAGATGTCTCCAAAGGAGAGGCTGCGGCCAAGACTGACAGACCGGAAATAGGTCCAGTCCCACCGAACCTCTCTGAATAAGGAGAGGACAAGAGATTGCCCACTTGTACACCAGACAATTGCTCCCCATGAGGAGACCTCAGGACAGTGGTCAACGCATGTGCTTGAGTGCCAGGAGATGAGGAAACCCATCAAACTCTCAACTGCAGCGAAGGCTACATGGACACTAGGTTCATCAAGCCTCACTTTCTAAATGCTTTTGGAATATAACTATTTTAAAGCTCAGAGAGGTCTTCCAAGCGGCAAGTATGAAAATCTACCTGGTGAGTGATCCTTCATTCCAGAAAGAAAGGAAAAATTAATTGACAATTTAAATATTTAAAGATACAAAGTAAACTGCAAAATGCTAGATAAGAATTTATTCCAAGAGAGTTTGAAAAGAATTAAGGGACCAGACAAATTTGAAATCATATTTGAAATATTATGACTTTTGCTATAAGTCTTTTGAAATAATTAAGACCCCTGGCAGAGGAAAAAGAAAGAAAAGCCTGCTTTTTACTTTTGAATTTGATGATTAGCAGAAATACTTGTAAAAGTGACAGATAAGACCACGAACCAAGCACTTTTTTTCTAGTACCTCTGCCCATTTTGGATCTGAACACTGCACACTGCTTCAGGAGTCTGTAGGTTTTTCAGAATCAGTGACTCTCTCATGAAACTTCCTTCCTTGCAAGATGAATAGCAAACCACGTGGGCTTTAGGCATGTTGAAGCTGCAAAGGTTTTCTGTTCTAATGTTCATTTTTTGGGGATTCTCAGATGACGAGAGTGATTCAGATGTGGAGGAGGAGCAGACCACGGTGAGAGTTACGGCCTGCCCGGGCACAGCCGAGAACAGGAGGGTTGCGGACATCTCCTGCCTCAGCCTCCCAACAGATACTTTTCCCTGTATTGTGTGCCCCCTTCCATTAACCATTCAAGCCAGCATCATAGAATCATACTGCTGGAAGGGGGATGTCCAAGGGATGTCCAAGCCCCTGCTTGGCGCAGGATCTGCTACAGCATCTCTGCCAGATGACCAGCCAGCCTGTTTAATGACCTCCAGTGAAGGAGAACTTACCCTTTCAGTGTGGTAGCCTGTTCCACCGGCTGATAACTCATAAAATCAGGAAATTCCTCTGTTACCGTAGAGCAGTGTTACTCAACCTTGGGAACTTTAAGATACGTGGACTTCAATTCATTGCTGGCTGGGGAATTAAAGTTCCCAAGGTTGAGTAACACTGCTGTAGAGAGTAAGGAAAATGACCTTGATGGAAATATGCAAGATCTGTTTCCAAGGTGACGGGGGAGGCGGGGGGGATGAAACATATTTTAAATCCACAGTAGCCAGATAATGTTTGGAAGTGGCTCAGACAGGCACCTCCCTAATTCACTGGAGTATAAGTGGGGGGAGAAAGCACAGCCCAATGACACTTGCAAGATCCTATTGTTATAGCCTATTTCAGTAGTTTTAGCCTTCCTGTGGGGTGGAATTCCTGGTCTATCACAGAAGGAGGAGGGGGTCACAGGCCAGGTGCCTTATAGGCAGACCAATTCCTGGAACTGCTTTGGCTTAACCTTCCATTCAGCATCATCCTTCCTGCTCCTTTGCCCAGGGAGAGGTGGACTTCTAACCAGGTTTTTCCAAAGAGATTACATCCCTCTTCTCAAAAGGGGTGCAGTGGCTCCTTTGAAGAAGAGAGGGGGGCTGTGATGGACAAGCAGCCAGGCTTTGGGGAACAGATGGGACTAGCAGCTGGTCCTTCCATTGCTAATCTCCCCTGTGAGTTCAAAGGAGACCGAGTAGGGCTCGCCCTGGCAGCGCAGAATCTGTTGCTTGGGTGCTGGGTCCCACTGAGTAGGTGCAGGTGACGAAGGGAAGAGTTTGGGAAGGGTAAGAATTAAGTGCACTTTGCTTTTGCCGTGTCTGCTGCAGAAACGTCGCCGACCAACTTTGGGGGTGCAGCTGGATGACAAGCGGAAAGAGATGCTGAAGAGGCACCCACTGTCTGTCACCGTCGACCTGAAGTGTAAAGGTAGGAAGAACAAATGGTTCGGATTATTGGTTTCTATGGCCAGTTTATGGTCCCAAACTTTTGTGTGTGTGTGTGTGCCAGAAGCACCTACCAAGGCGTTTCTGTATTGAAAGGACTTGCCGGTGATGTCACCGTTGCCCGGGGAACGCCCAAGGGCACTCCTTTCATGTCCCTGTTAGTTTGGTTTGTTTATCTGTTTATTGGATTTGAAGGCAGCCTTTTTCCGGACAACTCGGCAGCTTTGCAAAATTAAAACCGCAATAAATACCAAATGACTTCAGTAATAAAAACAGCACCCATCAGGGATGTCCGCAGGGTAAGGTAAAGAAAAATCAAGGTGGGGCTGCAACAGAGCAATCAAACTGTTTTGGAGCTTGGATGGCACCTTCACGGCCACCAT